>NC_138795.1:10749892-11361297 GCF_965178545.1 Coloeus monedula
GCAAAAGGGGGAGAAATTGGTTTTTTTCTCTTCTGAGCATGAATACTATTCCAGGGTTGTACTTGAATGATAGTACTGGTTTTAACCTTTGATTTTCAAAGCAGATCAAATTATCCAGAACAATAATTTGTCTAGATCACATATATCCTGTTACCAAGCAGGAAGTTTGAAAAATAAGGGTGAAGAAAAACCTTCGCATAAGCTTTGCAGCCCTGAAACCACAGAGGTACGTGCCTTCACACAGAGCAGAGTTTATAGTCTCTGCTGCTATTTAAAACTAGCAGATGAGTTGTTAACTCTTCTTGATGCTTGAACTACCACTATACTATTTTTAAGCAAGTAAACACAACCAAGTACAAGAGTGTTAATGCTGTACTGATCTGCATTTGTGATGAACTCAACTCTACACCATAGTTCACATTTATTAAGGAAAAAACCAGAAACCCACCAATTCATACATCTTACCAAAAGAACTCCAGGTAAAACCAACAAAAAATGAAGAATGACCATTTCTCTGTCCAGTGATCATATTAAGATTTATTTATAGTGCTCAGCTGAAGATCCCTAAACCGAAAAAACCTCATCTTTTCCAACTACTACCTTCATTTCCACCTATGGTGTTCCAATCCAAACCACTTCATCACTGCTCCCCAACACGAAAGAAGCATTCTCAAAAATGGCAAGCATGGACTATTTCACTGCATCAGTTTTGTCAGCAAAAGAAAATTCCAGCCAGCCATGCAGACATCACAATGCCAAGGAGACAGGCCAAGGGAGAGCAGACTCACCGACATGTAGCTGCTGGAATCCACGTGGCCCGTGATGGTCTGACGCTCACCCCTCTGGTTAATCTTCCTATACCTCCGACGGGACTGACGGAGTGGGACTTCTCTTTGCAAGATGTTTTCCTCATTGTCTTTGGAGTTCTCCACCTGAAACACATGTTCAGGCTCCTGGTTAAACATCCAGTTCTTCCATAGCACTGAGAGCCGATGGAGCCGTATGAAGCTCATGGGGAAGGAACAAACATAAGTTCAGGGCAGTTAAACTTTCTGAAGAAAACAACCGTGGTTGTTTCGGAGAACCACTGCTGCAGATCTCAGAAGTGCCTTAATACAATGAGCTGGAGGCCACAGTTTCCTTCCGGGAAACAGTGTATTTATTTAAAAAAAAAAAAAAAAAAAAAAAAAACGTAAAAAAGGCACACGTATCCCTCTAAACAATGTCATTTATCAGCAGAAACCCTTCTGCACCCACACATAGACACATAGCACAAAAGAGTTATTAGGCACTGCTCATTTCAAGTTTATCTTCAACACAGAAGTTACCATTTCTTTGTGTATTTACAATCTGGCAAAAATACTGAATATATCCTATTTTTATTAGTGTAATTTTTAAAAGCATAATTTATTTCTAGTACCAGTCACAACTAAACAACTTTAAATATTCCAGCTTTTTATAAATAGCTACTTCACCTATGTCATACTACCTTCTAATCACTTCCAGTGGATTATGGAGAAATGGCTGGAACTTGATTCATATCTTGATGTTAAATAATATTTGTGACTAAACATTAAAAATTAGGTAAATTTATCTTGTTAGTAAAAGCCAACATGAAACCTTTTATCTCAATAGCTACAATTCTTTTTTTCTATAAAAAGCAGTCTCATCCTTTCCCATTTCCTTTTGATGTTTTGGAAAAATATCTCCCAGCAGGAAGCAGGGCAGACATGCATGCAAATAGGCTGCAGCAGCCAAGAAGCTTCTCTACAATCTATTTACTATGTAGAAGTTTCTGCTGTCTTCAATTGCTTATTTTTCATTTTTTCTCTCCAAATTTCACTGGAAAATCCTAAACATTAAGGCTGTACTACTGGAACAGGAGAAAAACCTCTGCGTGGTCTTATACAGCTCTCACTTCACATACTCAAGTAAATTATCTCAAAATTAAAATCCAGAAGGTACAAAGGAATTAAACCCAGAACGACTTAACAGACAGAAACAGGAAAGTAACCAAACTACACCATCACAAAAGCAAGATCACATCTACCTTCCACATCACTTTTTCCAAACAGCTACGTTCTGTCTGAAGTCAGAGGAAGGTGCAAGCAGCTGGGCTTGTCTTGCGGGTTCTTTTTGATTCCATAGAGAAATCATACATTAACAACATGGGTTAAAGATATAACAGTTAGAAAAGTTAGAAAAGAAGAGTGAAGCTCACACCATAATATTGTCAAAAAAAGAAATCAGAAAAGCTGAGCTCCCCCAGCAACAGATAACCACACTTTTCACTAGGATTTTACTACCTCTTTGCAAAGGAACAGGACAACGACCAAAGGTATCTATTTGCAGCACTGCTGTAAGCACAATGGTATAAGGGTGTAAAGAATACAATGCATGCAGGCAGAAACAAAAAAGAAACAAAAAAATCTTTTTAAACAGGCCATCCAGTATCATAAAAAAATGCACTAAGATGATTGATATAGAAGCCTTTCTTCATGCAGCATAAATATGGATTTCTAGTTAGCACAGTGTTGCCCTCAAATTGTACAGAAGTCCTCCAGAAATAAGGAATTTTGGTTTTGTAAAGAGTTACTCATTAAATAACCAAAATTGCAATGATTTAATTTTTAATTTTTTCTATGCAAGCTCCTTCAATAAATGCATTATTATCCTTTTTTCTCTGCATTCAGTCTTATAAGACCCTAGAAAACAAAACAAGCAGTGAGCTTCTTCAACAGAACAGACTCACCTGGACCCGAAAACTGCTGAGGTGAACAAAGGCTCTTCCAATACAGATAACCCTTATTATCAAGAAGCCCCAAACTAAACAGGTATTTTTAACACTATATTAAAACAAACACTCAGTGACAGAAGAAATTATTTTTCTTTCACAATTCTAACTGGAAACTAAGAAGGGAGCATAAATAAATTATTTGATAGCACTAAGTCAAAACAAACAAGTGGGGGAAAATGAGACCACCTGCTTCCTTCGGTTAGTGAACTGCTGCTGACAAAAACAACATGGAAATCAGAAACCAGGAAAGACCTCCATGCCACAGAGCTTCCAGCTTAGTACCACCAGCAAGAGCAGTATTTTGAGTCCAGCTGACCACCAGGTTGTCAACACTTATGATTTACAAGAACTGATTCTGATATTCTGTGCTTGAACAGGATAGGCACACCTGGGCATCTCACTCGGCCCTGCTTTCACCTGGTTAAAACTAAAAATTCCTGTTGGCAGAGAGGTGTCACCCTCATCACACCCCTATGAAAGAATTCAGCTTCTCTGTGGATTCTGGGAGCCAGGTCCCGGCATGGGAGCAGAAGGAGGACAGGTTCCCCGGGCCACTGCAGAGCCAGGAGGACCAGGCTGCCATCAAGTCAGATTGAGACACAGACTGCTTCCCATTACTTCATTTTCAATAGAGTATCACAGAATTGTTAAGGTTGGAAAAGGACTCTGAGATCATCACATCCATCCATGCCCCAAGCCCCTGCCAGGCCCACCACTAAACCATGTCCCCAGGTGCCACATCTACACATCCATGAAACCCTTACAGGGATGGTGACTCCACCACTGTCCTGGGCAGCCTGTGCCAGGACTTGACCCTTCCCATGAAGAAAATTTCCCTAATATCCAATCTAAACCTCCCCTGGCACAACTTGAGGCCATTTCTTCTTGTTCTATCCTTTGCTACCTGGGAGAAGAGGCTGATCCCCACCTGGCTACAACCTCCTGTCAGGGAGTTGTAGAGAGTGATGAGGTTCCCTCCTGAGCCTCCTTTTCTCCAGGCTGAGCACCCCCAACTCCCTCAGCTGTTCCTGATCAGACTCATGCTCTTGTGCCAAGAAGTCTGGAATAGCGCATTAACAGGCCATATCCTAATCAAAGGTGTTCTTTATTAACCTCAAACACTGGCAGCAGCAGGATGCTCCCACACCACCAGCTTCACCCAGGCACTAGCTGCCACACAGAAATCGAGAACCACAGGATTTCCCTGTTTCACTCTGCAGTCCAAATCAGCAATGAAGTACTTTCTACCTGCAAGTATCACGCTGCCCTTCTGAAATCTTACACTTAGATCTGAAGAAGAAAATGAAGCACCAAGGAACAACAGCAAGGATACTTCAATACACCGAGATATGCTGCAATTCTGGACCATTTTCCTAAGTGATAAATGGGGCTATTATTAGTTCAATAGATTGCTCAGCCTCCAAAAATATGAGTTACAATGCCCATTCACACACTGTTATCCTCATTAACTTAAGCTGACCACATTTTATGGCCTTTAAAATGGGTCTGTTCCCAGAGGCTTCCCACTACAAAACTGATTTACATTCTAAAACGACAGGAGAGAAGAAAAAAAAAATTCAAAAAAATCAGTCACCAGCAGGAAATGATAGAGTTCTTTAACTCCATTAAAGTAGCTAACTAATTCTTCTGCTTGAAGATAAATATTCATTATGTATTAAACCTCATTAGCATGTTGCACATTAAAATCTAGAGAAAATAAAAGAATTAAGATAAATTTTAATAAGAGTTCATCAGGGAAATGAAACTCAAGTACACCTTGTGTCAGTGAAGATCATTAACAAGGTGCACACCACCACACTGATGGTTTTTTCTCACACTACTTGAAGTGCTATCTAGAAAATACAGCTAATACTACCTGTAGCTACATTTACCTGTGAAACATGACCATAAATATAATGAGGTAACAATTCTGCACTTTTAATTCTCTGATTTTCCTACCAGAAAAACATACTGAAGTTCCAGAGAAGGACGTAAGATACTTTCAAGTGTCTCTATACTCTTACTGGCATTTAATTGCAATTACAGACAATTCAGGAGATCTAAAACAGAGTGAACAGCTGTTTGGGCTGTGCCTTTGCCTCCAGGAACACTCAGCAGTGTGTGAGGCAGCTGGCATGGCCAATGCTGGCTTACCCAGCTACTGTGATACTGTGTTCCTCTGAAAACACTCATCACAGTTGTGCCTACTCAAGTTAGACACACAACACTAGTTTCTTCAATAAGTATTTCAATAGGGCCAGTTTCTCTTTGGAAGCACACACTGCACAGAAGCTCCTCTTTTATTTCCATCTTCAATAATTTTTTTTTTAATTATTATTACAATGGTGATATGACCAAAGAAGGATGTAGGTATTTCTTAAGATTTCTATAATGTACTTTGCCCATTAAATATTTTTCACATAAACTTACAAATGCACTTGCAGTGAGTCAAGTCACCAGCCTCCTTCCACTAGACCAGGTTGCTCCAAGCCCCATCTGATCTCATCTTGAACACTTCCAGGGATGGGGCAGACACAACTTCTCTGGGCAACCTGTGCCAGGGCCTCAGCACCCTCACAGGGAAGAACTTCTCCCCAATATCTAATAATAGATATGACATGGCTGCACACATTGCCACCCAAATAGTCCTGTGGCATCCCTCCAGGCATAAATCCACCCCCAAAATTCCAGCTTTGAGAAGAGACTGGACAATTCAGAATAAATTAACTGTTTCACTCCAAAGCGTAAAGACAGGTTTATTGCACTCTTAACCTTAACTTCATGGCAGACTGTAGGTTAAAATATGTGCTGCAGCACAGAGCACATTACTGATGCTATCAGAGCCCACAAGCAGAGTCAGACTGACACTGCAGAGAGCAAATGGCACAAAGGACAGCAAGTGGACTTGGTACAGGACACTGCTGACATCCCTGCCGGTAATGCGCTGTGAGAAACAAACATCTTACGGAAGCTGAATGTTTACATGCTCAGTAAGAGACACTGTCAAATATCAGTTTTAATGTTACCATATCTAGATCTAGGGCAGCTAAATCAATAGCAGTCTGGAGATCAGAGTCTGATTAACAGACACGTGGCTTCTGAGCACAACGAAGAGTTTTGCTTCAGCTCCATTAACAATATCTAAGATGAAAGTTGGAAGAGATCTGCCTGTGTCCCCGGGCACACTGCTGGGATACAATGTCAGTCTGTACTATGGAAAAGTAATCCTAATATTCCAACTGCTCACAGCATGTGTACAACAACCTGGGAAGGGCTGAGCAACACACTCTAAGCACAGATATCTGCATCTATATATGCACTTGGCAGTATCAGTAAGTGTTCTGAAGAAGCAGAAGGAATCCTGGACATTAAGGATGGTGACAAACCTTACCCTTCAAGCGTGGCTAAGCAGTCTCATGTTTCTTCTCCTACTTACAAGCCTTCAAACTATGTGGCACCGCAAAGGTTTGGAGGAAGAAGGTTTTTCCACCCAGACATGACCAATAAAAGCCATGAAATGGGGAATGGGGGTGTAAATAAAATATTCAAGATAGAAGACTATCATAGCCTGACTCAGGAATGCTCAACTCAGGCGTGACAGTTAGGCTTTTGAAACTCAAGTAAGTATAATTTTAGAAAGAATGACCTAATCATCATCATTTACCCGTCTAGATTAAATTTACATAGCTACTGCTGTTACAAGAGCAGCCATAGGTATAATTGAAATCAAGGCAATTTTGCTGCAATTTCACAGAATACTTTACAATAAGCTTTTTGCGGCAAAAGAGAAAGAATTTGCTGAAACCAGCAATAGATTTAAATACATATGAAAAAAATCTGTCTTACCACAATCATTTCTGAAGGTTCCAATATGATACATTCGCATCCTCTCTTTCCTCCAGACTGCTTGCCAAAACTAGAGTGGGATAGAAAAAAAGCAAACAAAAAGCAGTGAGATTAACAGCCTATTTTACCTTTTCAGTAACAAAAATAATTGGCAATGGTCCATGTTGTTAAAAAACAAAAAAGAAAAAAAGAGAAAAATTGATGAAAACTATTGTGTGAAAAATGCTAATTAGATAGTATCATTACCATAACATTTTAATTTATTCAGCACCCCTCATCATGGCCTGCTATGTAAAGTCTAAATATAAAGAATGTTCTTTTGTAAATTATTACTTCCAGATACTCAAAACTACTCATAATACATTTCATTTCTGACAAGACCTTAGTAAATTTTAATTAAACATTAAACAGGCCTTGTAAAAACAAATATTCATAAATTCCAAAGACTCCAAAATACTACTCAGCACACAGCATTTTTAATAAGAGTTCCCTCAACTCTACATCACCCCTTCATCCTCCAGCAAAGGGGGGGACTGAGAATCTCTTTTCTAACATTGAGCCTTAACTTGTGACCTGTCTTTATGTTGCTACTTGTACCATCACAAGGAGTGGGTCATGGTGATGGGTTCTGTTTAAGAAGTATGAAAGAACAAATGTAACAAAGCATAATGAGCGACGTAAGACAGCAGCTGAGGAAAGCAGCTAAAAACAAACTGATGTGCTTCAGCTCATCAACTCTAACAGGAGACTTCCTTCAGAGGAATCACTTCTGAAGAAGGCACCATGCAACCAGATCTAAGGGTGCCGGAGCTACCAGCAAAAAAAAAAAAAAACAACTGAGCTAGGCACTGCTAGGGGATGTGGGGTGTAATACAGACCAATAACCTCTCAAATCAATCCTTTTGTGACCGTAGTGATACCTGGAATTGAAAATACCTGGCTTCGCACATTAAATTTGTCTTCACTCCTCAGCCATTAGCCTGAGGTGAGAATGCTTGGCCTACCCACTCCCTGGGATGGAAGGAAAGTGATTCCACACCCCCAGCACATAAAACAAACTCCTTGATAAGCAGCACAGTGGCTGGATTAGCAGTTCAGTAGTTGTAGCTGCCATGTTACAAACTCAGACTGTCAACATCAATCACATTTTAGCACCTACCAGCAGGTGAGATAACTGAAGAATCAGTTAATGCAAAGCAGGGATTAACATGTGAATTAGAAGGAAGTTAAGACAAGAGTGGAGACGAACCCTTAAAAAGTGGGACAGCTCCATCTGTTTTCACTGAGGTTACATTTAAAAAGTACATCTGAAACTCCAGCCACGCAAGACTTGAGTTACATAAATGGTCATCTTGATGGCAAAGATCCACTGAAATACAGAACATTTAAAAAGACCCATGTTTATAAACACCATTCCAAAACTTCTGTGGGATATGTGCAACTACGGGAAAAGAATTTAAGCAACTAAACTGAAGCGAAAAGACTAACAAAACTAAACTGCAGAAGGGGAGGTTTAGATTTGCTAATAGGAAGAAATTCTTCCCTGTGAGGGTGATGAGGCCCCGGCACAGGTTGCCCAGAGAAGCTGTAACTGCTCCATCCCTGGAACTGTTCAAGGTGAGGCTGGATGGGGCTTGGAGCAACCTGGAATAGTGGAAGGTGTCCCTGCCCACGGCAATGGGTTGGAACCAGGTGAGCTTAAAGGTCCTTTCCATCACAAATCATTCTGTGATTCTCTGAAACAGTGAAGTTACTCAAGTGAAGCTTCAGATTATTGCAACAAAGAAATTATCAGCATAATCCAGTTAGGATAAAGAATTAGAATTAATAGGAGCAGGGCAGCTTCTACTGTCAAGTTTTGATTTTGCTAATAGTCTACTGAAGGAAAAGAAAAATATTTAAATTACATGACTGCAATAGAATTATAAATGACATGACAACTAAAACTTTCTCATCCAGACCCAACAAGCACGAGTTTCACACAGAAATGGCATTTTCACACATCTATAGTAAGAAACTCAGAGCTCAAATTTTCATGCCTTCTTTCATGCTTTTTCCACACACCTTGTGATCCAGGCATGAGAGTCTTGTGTTTTTGCAATGCATAAAAGAATGGCTAAACTACTCTCACTCTTACAACAGTTAATTCAGTTCAGAAAATACAGAAATGCCATTTTCAATGTCAGCTCCAACATTTAGGTGAACTGAAATCCATGTTAAGATTTCTCTACAAACTAAAATCCAAAGTGAGACCAACTTTGCTATGGGATCATTTTCAATTAAAAAAAAAAAAAAAGTTAAATAACTTATAATTCTATTCCTTATAGTAGAAAACTAAAGACAAGAGATATTTTTTCCAAAACACCAAAATTATAAAGGAATTACGTGCAACTGGAAGTTTCAGGTTTTGCACCTTTTTAAAACCATAAATGAAATAATCATTTACCAGTATTATCACAAAACAGATTACCATTACTGCTACATCCCCTGTAGTTAGGAAAAAGCACAATTTCCTGCTGCAGGTTGTTCAAGCAAAGTAATTTTGTTGTGTAACAACAATTTATCAAACTCCTGGAGGTCGAGGAGGAGTTTTCTTTTTTGTTTTGTTATACATAAACACATTCCTCCAATTCAGCCACTGTCCAGCCTCCCTCTGCTTATGTTGCAGCATTTGCTAATTAAGTAATGGCAGTAAACACTAATAAGGACAAGAACAGTGCTTGGAACAAAGGTCACTGTCTTGGCACTATCATTTCTGCTCCATCAGGCACTTTACAACAACCAAACACTTGGAAAAGGATCAGGTTCCAAAGACAAAACCCACCCCACTAATCCTAAAGAATAAACTACTCATATTAACAACTCAATAGGTCAAGTTTAATTATTTCCTGGTACACAACATGGATGGCTTCTTGATTATTCCATAGCAGAGCTCCTTTTCCAAAGGAGGAGGCCACATATGGTTTTTCCCCAGCCATAACAACCACTGTGTCTTGAAAATACCAACTTTTAACATTCTTAATTAACATACACAACATGTTTTAGAAACATGGGGTTTAAATTTCTTAATTACTTATTCCATATTTTTCCTTTAGAATACAAAATGTTTAGCTTCACTATCAGTTAAGAGGTTTGCTGACATCAATATACTTCACTAATCTGCCAATTATAATCAAGGCCTCAGAACAACATTCATTCCTAAATGCTTGTAAATGGAAAAGGTTCAGATAAACAAAGCTTTGAAAGTGGAGGAGAGAAAACACACTTGGAAACAAGAGCAAACTTTGACATGGACCATTCTTCCAAAGAGGGAACATTTCTGCAACAGCAAATTACTTGGAGAAGTCTTTAGCTGGTGATTAAAGAGCCACTCAAACCTGAACCATGCTGTTTCTCGAGAGAGCTCTGGAAAGTTCATCTAATTCTGGAAGAGATGGGGCAATCTTATCTTTTGGTACTAAAAGACAACTGGCATCAAGAACACAGTGTTGTTTGCAGGAGCTGTTATTACTTAAGTCTTTTTGGTTACCCACCTTGGCACCCAACAAGATCGCGACCACGGACGTCCTATCCCAGGGCCAGGTTTGCTTCCTGGAAAGGTCCAACCCAAGAAGCCCATTTCAGTGCTTCTGCTTTCCAACCATCACAGCAGCTTCCCCAACCAAAAGCACATCCCTAAACACTACATCCTCCTGATGTCACATGTGGCAAGATACATAAGAAAATTGGCAAATACTCACTAAGGTATAGCACATTATATATGCTTTAGTACTTTAAGCAGAGTGGGGAAAATAATCCAATTAAAAATTTAAATTAACACTGAAAGTGTAAGAAAACATGAAACTAATGTAAATTAAGGTCTACTTACAATTTAAAAATTGTCAAAGGACATACTACCACTGATATACCATTAAAGCTTTAAATTATCAAACAATTTAATTGGCATTGTTAACAATGTGTGATTTAAATAAGTCTTAAATTTAATATAATTCTATAGCTTCCCACTGCTGGAAGCCTAGAAAAAGTCAGCACTATAAAATTGCATTACAATTTTTTTTATTTATAATTTTATTGTATGCTCTCATCACTTAATATTCATCTATTTCATCTGCATCATTAATTTTCACACACTCACTCAACGGTCTGCAACAGTCATGAAAAAAATGGCTTCCAGATATCAAAGGAAGCTTTGTTTATCCTTCATTTATGGATGCCTCATCTGCAAGAAACCTTGTTTTCCTCCTGATTCACTGCTACTCAATTAAAAATGCTTAAGGAGGTGTATCATCTGAGAAAAGAATGTAAGTTAAACTGGCATGATACCCCATACTAACAGCTGTGCTCAGGCCATGGATCAGACTGGAGCTACTGAAATGTAAAAGCCCAGGACCACAGATAACAGGATCAGGTCAGGCTGGACAGGGCTTGGAGAAACCTGGTCTAGTGAAGTGCACCTGCCCATGGCAGGCAGCTGGAACTGGATGAGCTTTAAGGTCCCTTCCAAACCAAACCAGTCTGTGATTCTGTGACAGTCCTCGGTTCATCTGTCCCTCTTCCACTGTATGATTTGCTCATCTCTCTGCAACTGCAGAGCACCTCAGAAGTGCAGGCACCTGAGTATGTGCCTGACTGATACAGGGATACAGGGAATGGAATAAAATCAATCACAGGAGGGAACCTTCTGTATCGGAGAATACTCCCATTTTCACACTCATGCTCACTCCCCAAAACAGGAAGGTATTAAAACTTCTTTAAGGTACTGGACCTTTTATAACAAACCTTACTTTTATAAGGCAAACTATTTAGAAACGCCTCCAACATAACGTATTTTGAATGTAGTTCTTGAAACAGGATGTGCACAAACACAGCTTTCTGAAAAGAGATGTTTTGAAAATTCTCATATCCAGCTGTTCTGCAACCTGAGTATTTGGTGATAAAACACACCTGGAATGACAAGACTGACGAATTTAAGCAATAGCTATCACATTTTACTCAAACATTTCCTGATATCAATATGCTCAAGTTATTCAATACTGATAGCGTCTCATTCTGCATTACTGAGAATATCGTACATACATTAAAGGTAAAAACACAGCCTGTCCTGAAGAGCTTTCAGCCTACAAACAGATGGAGGCTGAGACTGAATGTCTTATTATTTAACACTAATTAGCAGGCATCTTCAAATTTACAGTATTCTACTACATCCTGAAACAATGTTTTCAGATATTTCAGACGTCAAAGCCATCAATGGCAGGATGTCAAGCACTTTACGTTCTGTTCTGTATTTTCCAGGAACTATAAAATCATAACATTATCCTGCCTGTATAAACTGGTGTCAATAATGTACAGTTATCTGTGACTGTCAATAAAGCTACCTGCAGGAGTTTTACCTGCAGTAATACTCAGTACTGTATTACATGTAGAACAGGGCCAGGGTGCTGATATACCAGTTTATCAAGATAACAAGCAAAGGGTTTGCAGATACTTTGTTTTTATGAATATACTTGTCTCTCAAACTGCCTGTCTGCCTGTCAGGCTGCTTTTAGGTACATGAAGATGAAGATAAATTGTACTCGCCACTGCAAAGTGAATCCCATGACCCCACTCATCCAGTAACCTGGATGCATTTCTTCAATGCAAAAAGATTTTGTACGGAAGGGCACAACTGGGCCTGGGAGAGACAAGATGTGTAAGGAACAGACACGTTGTTAGGTTGTTTTTTTAACAGATGAAAATGTGTTTTTGTGCAAGTCAGGGAGGCCTACAAGGGCATATAGTAACAGGATAAGGGGGAATGGCTCTAAGCTGACCTAAGTAGATTTAGAGGAGATATTGGGAAGAAATTGTTTACTATAAGGGTGGGTAGGCCCTGGCACAGGTTGCCAGAGAAGCTGTGGCTGCCCCATCCCGGAATGCATTCAAGGCCAGGTTGAGTAGGGCCTGGAGCAACCTGGGATAGTGGAAGGTGCCCCTGCCCATGACAGGGGGTTGGAATGAGATAAGCTGTAAGGTCCCTTCCAACCAAAACCATTCTGTCATTCTATGAAAAGCATTTCATTTTTCCACTCCTTGCAGAGTGCCTCTTCTGCAGAACAGCTGTTCCAGCAAACCCCTGGACATCTAGTGCAAAGTTGCTGTTGGTCAGATCCAAGATAAAATCCATTCCATTACCTATGAATGTACCACACTAATATATTAACGGCTGGAATAACCATTAGTTATTAAACACAAATCTAAACATGTAATTTTATACTTAAATTTCTTTGTCATTGATTGGGAAGTAACACTGAGGGAAAACCTGTGAAGTTGCATAACAAGCAGTAATAGTCGTGGTGACTGTGGATAGAAAAGTCAAGATCTGCCCTTCCTGCACTGCAGTCAAGACACAGGAGTATACTCAACATCAAAATCCTCATGGGAATAACCTGTTTTTCTCAGCATCTCCATGGAGGTCTCAATTTCACTAGATTTGTCTCAGCCCAACCATGATCTGAAGAATGGGGGTGGTGGGGAGTTGCCTGAGGCTACAGGTACATCAGGAGCCCTCAGCAGCTGTTGAGCAGCCCCAAATGCCTTTATCTGTGAAACAGAGCAAGGAGATGGGGAAAAAAGGTCCATCAGCACAGACCAAAAGTTTCAGCAAATGCAAGTGGCAGAGTTTACGTGATATATGCTGTTGCAAGTCCTGAGCTCTTCAAAGTAACTTCATTAGAAAAATATTATAATACTTAACTCCATCAGGAAATGGTTTAAAGGAAACCAGATACCACAAGATATATGGCTGAATGCAAAATACCTATTTCAATTAATGCTCAGTCATCAAAATCCATTTCTGCATTAGCTCTTAATAACAACATTTAGCAGGTTTCTCTCTTAAGCCTGCTGAAGTTTTAATTGGAAATTATTTTAGAGGCTGTGTAATGCTACTCAATCTACCAGCTGCAAGCTCAAGATCTCTGTATTAATTACTTTATACTCTGAACGTGATGACCCTTTGAGGAAGCCTGTGTCTCACTTACTGTGCAGCTTTCCAGCTATTCCAGATCATGGGATTGCAAAGTCTCAGTAAAATTGTATTTTAGTTGTAAACAAACCATACATAACCCTCTCCTTCTAATTTCATTTCTCTTGCACTTTAGTTTAGCCAACAAAAAACTCTTCCTGTGGCACCATCAGCATCCGTTGCGGTCCATAAAACTTCTAAAGGGTAGACTCTGTAAGGAACCATGAACCGACCAAAATGGAATGACTGGTGTGGGGGAAACATGGACAAGAATTTTTGGCCATATAGTTGTGACAGGCCTGAACAGAGTCTTTCTTCATTTTCTGACTTTCTTAGATTAGTCTATGTTAGAAAAGATGCACCATGTCCTCTTAGTCTGCAGCATGTTCCCAGCCCTTACGCAACATCAGCACGCCCAATACAAGCTGCTGCACTTAAGGAGACCAGGACACAGCTTCTCACTAGTGTGCTGCCTCTTCTCATCCACATGCCCTTTTCCCTCAGAGTACTTTCATACCAGCACTAGCACTGCCAGAAGAATTTAAATCTGAACAACTCTATCTGAATTAATTAGCTTTACAAACACATTTATTGACAGCATTCCCAAGTTGTTGGTTCACTTAGTGGCTGTCAGGCAATGCTACAAGTTACAGCCATCACTTAACAGAAACACCCAGGGAAAACATCACCTCATCCACAGCCACCAATGCACTGAATAACCACTGCTTTTATCCTGTGCTGAGGGATAAATCTCTCAGACTTGATAAGCACAGGGATGTAAGCCTGAAGCTCTCTTTAAAAGAGCAGAGAAAATAATCCACAACAGTTAGTTGGGAAGAGCTTTCTAGTGTGAAGCAAAAATACACTCAGGAGTATTGTATTGTGACTGCAAGATTTACAGTCACGCAGTAAGAAATTTAAATCCCAATTATGGCAACAATTATCACAATTCAGAACCTTATTGGCAACTGCCAGTTTGTCAGAAGTTAAGTTTACTGTATGGCAGCAGTGGACTGTCATACATGGATCCAGACCATGGGAGAGCTGAGGGAGGAAAAGCACTATCCACACTCCAGACATAGGGACTGGATGGACATGAGAAAGAGGAAGAGTAGAGGTTGAGGAGCACTGGGACAGAGCTTGGATACAGCAGGCACAGTCTGAACAGAAAGCAGTATTCAAGTTACACTTGGAAAGGAAGGATCAGGGGAGAAAAAGACCAGTACACCTTGCACTGGCTGAAGCTGGCAGTACAGGAGCTCTGAGCCACAAATATACTTTTGCAGTGAATGGTACAAATTCACAAGTATTTGCAGAAAGCAGCACTACAAGCTTCAGAAGGAAAACTAATCTGACTTTAGATGGTACATTTGAGGTATAAATATGTTTGAGAACAAAGTTACATACATCAAAATTTAAATTATGGCATTTTGTTAATCTTTAAATTCTTCAAATTGAAAATCTTTAATCTCACATTCTTATTTTCCAACACTGACAGTCCTGTAAAAGCACAGTATTTTCTGTGCTTCTGGCACTTCACAGAGAATAGATGCAAACACTATTAACAGTCACAGTAAGTTGCAAAATGTAGTAAAATATTGTTACTCACAAATACTAATACAAAACAAGCTAAAATAATTTCAACCCAAGCTGTTGTTCATAATGCAAAACTGCAGTTCCTCTTTCATTATGACCATTTTCTTGATCTAAGCATTTGTGTCTTCTCCTTCTACTGAAGAAAAGAGAAATGGCTTATTGAGTCATTGATGCATCTACAACTCTCATGAAAAGATACCACACAACCATGAGGCCATTTTAAATAAAGTAATTGTTTTTAGCCAAGAAATGCGCTACATGAATAGAACAATGATTCAAATTTTCTCCATTTGAGAGATTTTGGAAAGGCTGGAAAAAGAGAAGCGTTTGTTGTAGTAGACTACATCTTGAATGTTTCAAGACTTTGTGTTTTTCCCTTGGAGGTTCAATTCTCACAGCTGTAGGAGGCTGTCAGCGACATAATTGGCTTCAAAAGCTCCAGGCCCTTGATATATCTCCTATGGCTAATCTTGCTGTGAGTAATCTCCTTCAAATATCCTGTTCACATGAATTATCTTCATTAACAAACAAGGTTAAAACACAAAACCTCTTTAACTTGCTGACATGATTTTCCTTCCACAAATCCGTCAATCTTGCTCTTTTATTCCAGCCATTGCTTTCATGTTAGAAGCAAATTCTTCTCCTCCTATGCCAAATCTATTGACAAATCCATTCTCCAGGCAATAGGGTACTCAAGATTATGCCATCTTTGTACCTGGTATTACTGACTGACCTGTCTCTTACCTTAAAAATCTTGCAGGGCTTGTCTCATCATGAGCATCAGTGCCGGAATATTGAATAGATTTATTGTACCTGGATGCAAGTTTTACTCCTCCAATTTTTAAACCAATTTCTGAATTACAACTTGTATTCAAGTTCATCAAGCCAATAAAAAAAAGCCCTTTTCAAGCACAGTGAGGCCCAGTTTCCTCCCTTACACATTTCAAATACTGAGACAAAGTTAATAAAGCAGTAATTGCCCACCTCCTTATGTTTTCAAGGGGTTAAGCCTCTTTCAGGCTGGATTCCATAGAATATTTTATTTCAAAGAGTTCTGCAGAAAAAAAATAAGGTTTCCCGTAGTTCTGATAGATAGCGGATGACAGGACATGCAAAAAAGCAGGATAGCATCTTCTCCAGGTTAAGTTTACAGTTGTCTACTACAGTCTCCTCCTATCCATCAAGGTAATCACGGGGCAGACGACAGAAAAAAGACAAGCATTGTGAGGATGTACCAGGAAACAGTTATTAAACCATCACCACCTTCCAGTGGTAATGATTATTTATGGAGACTGCAAGGATCTCACTAACAATCAATTGTAACAGCAGCTTCTTATATAATTGTTAAACAAAAGTTGCTGGGCAGTTAGTTTCTAGTGCAATGCTCAATTTTGAAAAACAAATGCTACATAAAACAAATTGAAACTAACAACTTTACAAGAAAAAGGGGCCTTAAACCCCACTATTGCCCAGAAAAAAGCTTCCTCTAATTGAGAAACACTGATATCCTGCTTTTACAAAGCAAACTATTTTATAAAAACTGTTCCAGTATTCTGAAAAAAAACCCTAAAATGTACAGAAGTCCTTTAAAGACAAAGCGTTTGTCAAATATTCCAGAGGACAAATATGAAGCTGAAATTAGCAACCTGACAAAGAGGTAACTGGGGAGTGGGGGGTGTTATGAAGTACACAAGGACTGAATTTCAAACGAGAATCTATTTGCTAACTATGATCTGTTTTACAAAATGCCTCCACCTACCCAGTTCTTCCAGAATAACAATTATTCAAACTTTGCATTTGACCTTTCCAGAGTTCTAGAAGGTCTCCAGATTAAAGCCTAACTCCTCATCTTTGGTAGTTACCACCTTCCTCCCATTAAGGATTCTATTTTGGTCCTCTTTCATTTACCTGCCAGGGAACTCAATGCCATCATTAGTCTGCATCACTCCTGTGCAGAACACACCTGTCTCTAACCTCACCCACATCTGCTCACACATTGATATATTTATACTATATTCAACAGAACAAACAGGTAAGATTTATCTGATGCCATGTCTGGGCAGCACTAAGCCTATCAGAAACCCAGGTGGCAGAGAAGTGTTTCCATTCCCTTCAGCAGCCTCAGAATACCTCAAAAACGTGGTTTTCATTTCATTCCCATTACATTCTTGTCCACTACTTTCCTGCTATGAAAAAAAACAAAAAAGGACAGACAAAACAGTATCCCACACAGCATACTCTCCCATAAAGTTTATTTCATGAACATATTACAGGTCTAGGATCATATTCTCATGAGCCAGAGAGAACATGGCAACAAGTTCTTATCTTTGTTTCCTGTGATACAGGATAGCTCTGCAATACCTGAGGCAATGAAAATGAAGGCAATATTGTGCTGTCTTATAGATGTGTAGTTAAGCCTCCTTTCAGAATGACTCACATAATCCGGAATTTGGTTGGGGACAAAGAATAACGAGTGACATTAAGTATTACTTCAAATGCAATTAAAATGCTGCTAATTACAATTATGAAAGACTACTACTAACTTATCCAAGGCACTATTTCATCTGAAATCAGCCTGTGTCTGGTGACTGCAGCTCCCCCAGCTAGAAATGTGAGAGGTAAGGTATTCAGACCATGGAAAGTAACTGAAGTTTATCCCACTCTACTGAAGAAAAAATAAAAATCATTATATTTAATGCATGAACACGAATGTATTTCAAATGAAATGGAGTGAGCTGAACACCCTAGGTACCCATCAGGAGTGCATTCTTCTCCTTTCTACATGATCTCACCACCTAAGGAGACAGAACACCCCAGGAACCACCCCTTGTAAGCTGTAATCTGCCAGCAGCTCCATCCTTTCACCATCTAGCAGCTATTTTACTGCATTATCCATAATAAATCTAGCTGTAATCTTGTGAATTAACTATAACAGATCTACTTTGCTTTTTTTTTTAAGGCACAAGAAACCTTACAAGCAATGGTGCTTGTAAGTGACTTATCCCAAGTTTCACAAAACAATGATTTTAGAGAGTTTTTATGCAAACAACAGTGTGCCATGTCCTCACTTCTGGTACTCCTGAACTTATCATTGACTCATCATAATATGATTTTGGTTGGAAAGGACCTTAAAGCACATCTTGTTCCACCCCCCTGCCGTAGGGCAAGGAGACCTTCCACTAGACAGGGCCACTACAACACCCGTCCAAACTGGCTTTGAACACTTCCAGGGATGGGGCAGCCACAGCTTCTCTGGACAACTTCACTCAAGGACCTTCAGTCACTCAAGGAGCATTAAGTGTTTAATATCCAGCCTACAGTTTAATGAGTTGAAAAATTCAGTCCTACATGTTCTTACTAGTACTTACCGCGAAATTCAAGTATATGGAAATGTGTGTAAGCTGGAGTTGGCATTAAGTCTATCCACTCACGGTCAGCTCATGCTGAGTCAAATGAAACACAGTGAAATACACTTCTGAGTGATGTACAAGATCAAGCAGAGTATTACTCTGGGTACTCAGGGTATTACTTGCCCAAGTTCAGCTCAAGTCTAATAATGTGCTTCAGCGAAAGCATGTCAGTGTTCACTGTGCCTCAAACCTCTAGACACAGACAGGCTCCTGGAATAAGCTGCCCACAGCTGATGCTGCTGGCCCCTTCTTGCTTCACATAAAAATCATATGTGCCATTAAATACAGCCTCCAACGAAATGGCAGAAGCTATGTGATCTGCAGTCGTATTTTTGCAACGGGGAACTCTATCCAGGACAGTCACACAGCACAAATTATTCAAAGAGACCCCAAGGTAATAAGCTGACGACAAATTCTCTTATAAACTTAAAAAGCCAAACTAGATTGAGTGCAGTATTTCACAAAGAAATTTCAACATGCAGAAAAAGTCTGAGAAAATTTAACTTGAATTAGCTGAACATTTCTTTCACTATCAAGCTCTAGAAAAACAAAATTATGAAATCATTTTTAAATTCTTTAAAAATTACAGTAACACATATACATAGAAAGCATTTATTAAAAAAAAAAAAACAACTTGCCTTAAATAACAATAACTCAAAAGTTTTACATACCTGCATGGTGGCAAAAACATTGAATCCTTCATGAGGACAGATCCAGAAAGCAGGATATACCAGCATCTTGCAATAGTTTCTGAGCTGCAAGAAAAGAAATCACTGATATGTACTTCTCCTTACAGCACCTGAGAAATACATTATCCAAAATATTATTGCAGTAAAATAATGATACACCATTCTACCAGTTTGATATGTAAGAACCTGGGAACTTTAACTGGACAAGGATTATTTTTTTTAAAAATCTACATAAAGAATGTTTCTTATACTTTACGTTTTGACATTTAAGTCAGCTTAAAAATTTACTTTATTAAAATGAAATTTTTAGTGAAAAAATTTTATTCCAGTGAAAGTATACATAAGAGCTATAAATACAGGACAGCACACAACCCCCCCCCCCCCCCCCACAGATACTGACCTGCTACTGGAGCAGGTGTGTGTCACACACACCCACCACACCAACTAGCAGGTGGAATCTTATTTAGACTCAGGTGTGCTGGAAGCTGTGCCTTATATAGAAAGCTAGGAGATAAATATGCCATAAGCAATACTAAAATATGAGGAAAATAAAGGTATATTTGCCTCCCAGCAAGAACCTAGAGAACTGTAAGATAAAATACTAAATTTTGCAATGTAAAGAGATGGTGTTTGAGCTCCATCCCTCTCCAGTACAGGCTGCTTCGACAAGCAGCCGTGCAGGCAGTGCCAGCTTCAGGGATACAGTGCCACCTACTGAGTGTCACCAGGGCTCCCACGGCTGCAGAGGGGACACTGCTTGCCTTTCAGTAACACCTCGTGTTACTGACACACACACACACACACCCCTGCCCCCACTCTGCTGTCCCTGGGAGCTGGACTGAAAAGTCATGGGCACCTCTCAAACATCAACACTGCACTACTGCTACAACCACCTCTGCCAAAGCTTTTAACCAATTATTGACAGAGACTGAAAAGCAAATTACATATTACAACATGCAAAACATTGAGTTTGCTCACATTTCTGCTGAACAACTCCAACAATTGCTATGTACTCACCAAAACAGAACTTGGTTGCCCTTGTACCTCTCATAGCGGGCACTTGACGACATTATTCTGAAGGAAGAGGAAGAGAAGTTTAATTTCAATTTTAATCCCCAAAGATCATAAGCCATTCATTACCACATTTCAGTAAAATCACTTTCAGGCTCTAAGACCTCAAATTCAACTATTTTTTTTTTGTTCTAAACGAAGTATGTGCTTAACCAGAAAACTCAAATTATTACGGTGTTCCTCATTATCCAAACAGATAACATACAGCATGTTCTCTAAATGTTTAAATCACTCCCACACATTGGAATTACCCATAGCAACAGAACTGAAGGAACTAAAATACTTCCAAAGCGGTTTTTATGTTTTGTTGGCCTTCCATTTTATGGAGTCTGAGATCATCTGAATGTCTGAAGCATTAAAAAGCTTTTGTAATCTGGAGTTAAGACAGGGCACTGTCTACACAGTCTTTTGTAGGCAAATGGTAGTAAGCTCTGCCTTCCTTCTTAGAAGAGCTAATTTGTTTAGAATCTATGCCACATTATTTGCAGTGACTTAACTCAGCAATGGATTAGGCCAATGCTCTGCCACCTCAAAGTGCAGGCAAACAAAAGCTCTGCTTATCTCCACAAAAAGTCATAGATGTAAGTGTGCTAAAAAACACTAACTGCAGAGTACTTCACCTTAGCTGATGTTCTCTGAAATGTGAGAGTATGTCCAGTCCATGAAGGAAAGAACAGATAGTATTCAAGTCCTAAAAAGAAAGAGAAAAAAAAAATACAAACATAAGCAACCTCATTCACATCTAATCACTCAGTGTTACTTTTCAGATTCTGCAATAAATTACACAGAATTATACAAAGCCCAGATTAATAGATAGGTCAGGACACACACAGATTTGAAGAACCCTGTCTACACTTGAGCTGTGGAAATGAAAAGAGTGACGTCCAACTGATGCATAAACACTGACCTGAAAAAAAAAAATTTATTAAATATATAATATCTCTGAAAATATTATTTATGGGAATGGATACAGCAGCAAGCAACACATGGAAGAAGACAAATAGAGCAGGCCTGTTCACCCAAGGTCAAAAATTGTTGAAACCTTCTCAGATCTCTTTAAAGAAGAAATTTTTTAAAAACCAGTGAAAACCTAAGCCACTATACAGGGTGCAGAGAACCACCAGAGTACCTTTTCATAGCAAAGGGGTTATGTTTAGAGAGGAAGAAATCTTTCATGTCCCCCTCAGACCTAGCTGGCAGGCCCATTACGAACTACACCATTCTACTGCCTCTCTTGCTTGGCCCAGTCCATGTCTAGAGGGAACATCAAAAATTACTCTTTGGCAAAGATGAAAACAATAAAGCTTTAGAGGTCTCTCCCTCATACTATCACTAGTCAGCACCACATCAGTGTCATCCACTAGCAACCACAGAAACAAAAATATTAAAACATGAAGATTATTTTGCTTTATAAACTGAACTTTACACAGAAGCTGTAATTAGGAGATACAGCTGTTTAAACTTCTCACCAGACAGAATCTTCTTCAGTCACAAAAATATCTGTGCTGATGGTGCAGACCACATGGCAGGGAACAGCTCACTAGGGCTATTCATCACTTAATTTACTGTCCTGAACAGGTGGGCTGTTAGAATCAAATACATGCACAACAAAATCATTATACATCATAGAGAAGTCTCTCCAGCTTGGCCTTGGAAAGCATGTGCTGCATTTATACAGTGTTTACAAAAGATAAATCAGTATGAATGCTGGCCTCAGAATTTACAATGGATTTACTTCAGAAAAGTTCTTTGGCTTCATAGTCCATGTTTAGCAATATAACAGATATAAACTGCTGTATCAAATGAAAGGTCAGATGTAATTGCAGACCATGTAAAACCAATAAAACTCTGGGTTTTTTTTAAATGCCATTACCAAATCCTATGAAAATTAAACAGGAGGCCTGAATTTGTAACACATTTATAAAGCACTCATTTCACACAGTCCAGTATCATTTTAATCCTCCAAGCTGCCACAAACATGATTTTATTAGTGAAATATCCAGGAGCACTAGCTATGGATCAGACTTCAAACACACCACAGCCTGTCAGAGGTGGGCACCTGGCAGCCAAAGGGTCATTTCAGGTATCCAACAGCTCCATTACTGAGCTTTCCCTGTTTCTGAACAGGGAACGGCCTCAACTTCTCCACCTGAAAGCATCAGGCACAGAAATGCAGCAACTATATACTCAGAGCATACAGTAGCTTAGTAGTTAACAATATCTGACTCCCAGGCCAAAAGAAGAACTGTAAAAGTTGGGTAGCCAGGAGAGAATCATTATTGGGTATTAAAATTAAAGCTGAATTTTTTAAGTCTTCATAACTCATTATGTCTACGTAAGTTTTCCTACATTTTCCAGTATTTTTTTACATAATTGGGACTAAGATGTAACAGAACATCTTGAACATGTTTTAGATAAGCAGTTCTGTAGTTATGAGTTACAGAAAACTGTAAGCAGAACAAGAGCTTATGTTCCCATTTAATCACAAAGCTTTTAACTTCTGCATATGAAAAATGCACATCCTGACTTGTAAATTATTCACTACAACTCCCCAGAATGCAGTCCCTTTGCAAGTTCACTTGGCCTGGACTGACTCCTGCACTCCACCTGCAGCACACGGGACTGCTGTACTGACCTACTGAAGGAGCTTGATGAACAAACAGTTGGTCAGTTAAAGAGAGAAACATTTCCTTAAAGGGATACATATCTGGAAAGCATCCCCCAACTCCAACTTCATCTGTTGAGATGAGCAGCAGCAGAAGGAACAGCTGAGCAGAGCACAGCAAAGGGAAGGCAAAGGCTCCTATTCCCTCACCCAGCAGAAGGCATTTAAATTATACTGCCCACTATTACTGTTCTGACGTTGATAAATATAATAAACTACATGATTAATGTAATTCACTGCCCAGCCAGGTGACACATCAACAAGCTAAACACATTGGCTACTCACACAGCAGTTTCTGTAGGTGGTTTTAAATCAGGATCTGTAATGCTTTCCCTAAAAATACCTGACTTTTAAAGCCCCTCTCCTAGTCATGCAGAGCAGGTGATTTTGGGTGCCACTGAGAAAAGAGCTAGCTCAGCAATCTCCTGGGAAGGGCTGCAAGGTGCCTCTTTCTGCCAGTGCATCGAATGTACCCATCCAATGTGTCTTCCATGTCTTGGTGAAAAAAGCCTTTTTTACTTGTTTAAATAGATACAGCCAGGTAGAATTCCTCCTCTCCCTCACATGCCACTTCAGATTCTAACAAGAGAGGATAGAGTAACATGTGTTGTATATATCCCAGCTTGTCCCAATAAAATGAAAATTACTTATCAGTCATAGTTTGTGAAGTTTTCTTCAACACTTCCAATTCATTTCAGACAAAGTGCTTAAAATAGCACTGAAATAACGTTTGACATGCTATGTTTAGAGACTCATTCTGTATTTTTGCTGGCAAGGATCAATTAATCTGAGGCTGGCCAGAGATGCGCAGGGGCTGTGGCCACCTCGTGGACAGAGGCTTAAGTCCAGCTGCACCACACTCCCTAAAATCCTCCTCCAACAGAGCTGAAAGCTTTTATGTCTCTAACTCAAGGTTTACAACAGCTTCTAATACAATTTTCAGTTTTATTTTTAAAAACAGATTTATGTCACCACAGCAGTTATAAACAGTGGACAAGCACATAACCTCAGTACAAAGGGTAGAGATAATTTACATAGATACTTTCAGATACTCACTACAAAAAGTGATGCCAAAGGGCAACAGTCAGCACCGTATCAGCAGAACACAAAGCTTTTCCTGGAATTTTAGAGCCCCTTTCCATATCCTTCCTTATAGTCCCTTTACTTACTTCTTTTTGTCAAAATCCAACCAAGACACAATTATTGATGAAACACAATTTCTTCACATGCTGTAAACTGAAGAACAAGATCAGTATGATTTTATTTTGCAATCTTCTCTTCAGAGCTTTTCATCAGCTGAAACAATAGCTGAAACTGAACCACAGGATCTACCTGCAAATGCTATACCCACACAGATTCTTCACTCTTTGTCAAAAAGCAACCTTAACTAAGGTTATTTACGGAGAAAGTAACTCACATCATCTATCCACCTAGCTAAAACTGCAGCTCCAGTAACTCAAGGGAAGGTGGGAAACTGGGCAAAGAATAATCAAGCAGTTGTTAATCCTGTTAGAAAGGAGATTTTCTATACTATAGAGAGGAAATATGAACACTGCGACTGCAGTGATCCTGCACTAAGCTGCCTGGGACAGATCATTCTTTGCCTCCAGTTCTCACAGCAGATGTGTTTAAAAAAGCAGAGGACATCTGTGTCTTCAAATTCTTCCCATGACGGAATACACTCTAGAAAACAGCGTGTGCTTCAGCAGCAGTGCAGAAACCAAGGGATGGCTCTGCAGATGACGCCGTTATCACAAAAGCATGGCCACCAGCAGCCTCAGCTTCCTTCAGCACCAGTTTTTATCATCTCCAGCACACACATCCTTCCAGCAAAAAGCTTAACCAGCTGCTAAACCAAAGGTGGTATAAAACACAGATTTTAGTAACAATATCATATTATATAAATACATATTCTTTTATGGTAACATCCTCATCCCAATATAGTTTGAAGTGAGCCACCTGAATACCCAGACCACTTCTCATTTTCCCTGCCAGATGCTAACTCTCAGAGATCCCATAAGAGGGGAAAATAAAAGCAGCATCAACTGAAAGCTCACCACACAAAAGCAAAGCCACCAGCTAACTACCACCATCACTCATTTATCCCAAAACATTTCTTTGAAAGTAATTTGCTTCTACTTTTTTTTTTTGCAAGGGTGGTGAAAAATTAGTTTCTTAATTGTTAAGATGTAACTTTTTAAAACAAAGAAGTAAGTACAGTCAGCCAGAAAAATCATCACAAGAATATAATCCAAACTCCGAGTTGCTGAGGAAGTGGTGATCACCCTTAATTTCATTACTGGCATCTTTTTAAAATATGACCAAGATCTGGATGCTTCTGAACAAGCACCACAGTGCACCAACACCAACGATAAGCAAAATTTGCAAGCATGCATCGTTTCATTTTGCTTCACCCTCTTCTCACCCAATCTCTGGCTTTTAATCCAATAAGCAGCTTTACAAAGCTTGGAATTAAGGCTCCAGTGGAACAACAGTGGTCTCGAACATGGAGTTCGGACCACAAAGTTTCCCAATCAACAACTCCAGCGAGCACAACTGTAATTCACATGAGCTGCATCCAGATGCTTTAAGTCTGCAACAAGGTCCAGGACAAATCCTCCTGCAGTGTTAAAAGCAGGTAAAAGCAGTGTGATGCTCTGAAATGAGGATGGAATGACTGCATCAAAAGCAACTTTGCCCCTCAAAAACACAAACCAAAAAACTGATACTTCACTTTATGTGACCCTCTCCAGGTGTTCCAGTAACATATCATTATTATTATTATACACTGAACAGGAAATCTAGTCTATTTCTAAGGAAAATAAATTGTTCTGAAATGACCTCATAGTTGCAAATTCTGATTAATCTCACCTAGAGACAACCTCTCTTTGTAATCAGGTATTAGGGATGCTGAGGAAGCCATAAATCCCCACAGACTCCTTTCAGCACTGCCTGTCATGTTATGTCCTTCATGCCAGCAGGGAGAGTCAGCCCAGTTCCCAAACAGCTGCATCCAGCCCCAGTCAGCCAGCACCAACCATGGGACAGCTGCTCACTGCAGCAGGGCCAGGACTCCAGGATGCTCTCAAATCCCAATGAGCCTGGGCTTCATAGATACCCTAGATCCACCCTGAACCTGAAACAAGGGATCTCAAAGAAAGCGGACTGGCAACTATTTTTCAGTCAGTCCAGAGTTTTCGACTGTCAGGGAACAAGAAAAGAGCAAAAACCTGCACCACAGCACCAGCACTTCAAAGCCGCATGTAAAACCAGCTGTGTCAGCAAGTTCCAGACAGATTGCTCTCACATGCAAACCTGTCCCAAAGAGCTGCACAAAGCCTGTCTCTCAATCCACCCCAAACACATTAAATTCCTGTCGCAAGAACATATGCTTGGCTCACTCGAGGCTCCCCACACCCAGCCCACACAGGCTACCAAGCCACCCAGGATTCCTGGGGTCACACACAAGAACCTGCTTCTACAGAAGCACAAACAATGACCAATGGTATTTTGCATCCGTACCTTTTCCAAGCTAAGGCAGTTGGCAGGATGCATATTTTATATGTTTCAGGGCAAACAAAACATTAGTATTTTCTAAAGATCTGTTAGAGGTTCAGCCATATTACTGAGAACATACTTCAGAAGAAACAGACATACATTTCTGCCTTTGAAACAACAATTAAACCATATGGCAACAGCTTCCTAAATTCCAGTGGCATTCAAAAAGACCATCAGGTACAAAATCCTCCAGGGAAGGAAGCTGCATGGTTGAAAGGTACCTTCCTGTTTGTATGCTGCTTAGCTGCTTCTCCCTCTTCAGTGCTGTGAGCAGAAACAAGGCTGGAAACAAACTCCAGCAGAATCAAGCACTCACTTGGTATCAGGACAAGGATTTTAATAGACTCTTGGACAATCTGAATTTCTCTGTATTAAAGTTATTTAAAGTGCCTAGTAAAGGAAACAGAGGTGATTCCTGGAGCACAGAGCATAAGTTGTGTAAGCTCTTAAGTGGGAGGCTCCCTCCAGCCCAATGCCTTAACTTGCTTCTCAGTGATTCAGCAGGCTCCTTATAGAGATTGAATGCAGCTTTTATTAGGGATCCTGTTAGGCTCAATAAAGACTTTGTCACCCTTGGGGGGATGTAGCAGAAGAGAGGAAATGTTACTCAGCACGGTTTATGGTCTTCATTGCTTCCCTTCCTGTTGCTTCATCGAAGGCTGGAATCCACGCTGTTTCCTTTAGTCTCCGTTTAAGGCCAATTGTAAAAATAGTATGCCCAAATTCTTTCCTGATACTGTAATACCAGAAATAGAAATACAGAAACATGCTGTAGTTCTCTGATCCATATTTTACACACTCAGATAACTACACAGCAAACTCACCAACTTTATGGATGCTGGTTCAAGAAGCCCACCCTACACACTGTCAGCTACCCCCGAAACTTGTGGGAGGAGCAGTAAAATCCACTTAAACACATGTAACAGAGTGTACAGTTCCTAAACTAAAAGGAAGATGATGAGATGAACTGGAAAGCAACTCCTCCATCTTAACTTATTTACTCTCCTTGCTCAGTGGCATAGACATTGGACTTCAACAAAAATGCAAGCGATGCAATAGAATGTCAGCTCAGAGCTCTTTACTTAAAGTAACAGTTCCCTTTAAGGTAGCCTCCTATTTAGTTGGAGGTCACTTAAAAAACAAAAATAAAAATGAAATACAAGCACTGAGGCGCTATTAGGGAAGAGAAAGGATGGATTAGTCATTCAGACAAATGAAAATGTTATGAATGAAGGCTATTAAAGTACCTTGCAGAGAATGACAGAGTTTAAGCAGCACTCCTAAGGAATGAAGCCACAACATTCCATGTAGGAAATGCCACCAATTCAAAAAGCCTAATTAAAGAACCTTTCATGGAACATAACAGCAAACTCCCGTATGATCTTACTGTGTGCCTGAGACTGCACACAGTAACATTTGTATACAATAAACTGGTTCAACTACTTCAGAGCTATATTCCATTATTCAGACAAAATGGCATCTTTATACAGGATAAAAGAGATGAAAAGAGACTTCATTTCACTCTTGTAAACCCAAGAAGCAATTCCCATGCACAGCATCCATTATTAACAGTATGGCCACAAACAGAAAACTAAAATCTGGCTCTTGTTTTTGCAGATAGTAAGAAGTAACATTTGCACACTTGGATTTTTATCTTACTTTTTGTGAAAAAGTAGAAAGTCTCTCAATGAGGCCAATATAGTTTCCTTATATATTATTTTCTAATATTTCGTTATAACATGCACATGGATACAGGCACAGACTTGCACTCCTAAGAATCAAACTGTCCTTAAGAAAATTTGGAAAAGCTGGATCTTTAAAAACAGATACTTGAGAGCCACTATTACAGTTTATTGATAGACTGAAAATACCTCAATTCAGTGGCATACTTCTAAAAAGAAAATAAAAGAACTGAAGTCTTTCTATATGAAAATAAAACAAAAAGTTTCTCTACTCACCAATCGCTCCCCACACCCAATCCAGATAAACACCTTCCACCTCAGAACCCTGGATTATGTTGATATAGGACTTTGGTAGAAAGAAAAACATTTAAAGGAATGAGGGAGGGAAAATTTTATATTTTTTTTACTGCTGTTTCATCACAGAGTCAGCATTTCTGGAACCCTGACTTCGCCAGAGGAAAAAAAACTTCCTTTGGAAAAGCTGATTTTGCAGAGTGAAGTTCCAAGGGTCCTGAACTGGAGAGAGAGAACATCAGATGTCACTGCTCCAAAGCAAGCAGCTCATGGAGAGTTTTGAGTATCTCAAGCACTGTTCAGCCCTTTTTACAGTTAAGAACAAACATACAGCTATGAAAAACTGCCTTCAACTAAAACATTACCATAAAGTTCCCAGACATACATTACTTAATTTTAAAATATCTTTCAGACTTACATGCTGATAACAGAAAAACAAACTGCCTCAAAAACCCTGAGCTCCTGAAATTCAACAGGATGGGAAGCACAGAATATACAAAATTATCAAAGAGCAAGACTTTATACCAAACAGTTTTAAATAATACAAAGATCGTAAAATCAGCCTCCTAACCCAGGCTCTTGAAAAATCGACCCCAAAAATGGGCAATTTCAGGCTTCCAGTTTAATTAACAATTTGTTAGTCAAGCAGCTGACCACTTGTCAGAATTACCTTTCCTTCCAGAGGACAAGAATCCATCAAATAGCAGTATTTCAGTTAAAACCTTTTGATCGTAACTCCAAAAACATCAGCTCCTCTGATTCACAAACTCCCTGCTCTTTTCAGAGGAAAAGTGTCAACATCTGAAATTTCTTCTTAAGAAAACAAGGAATTCCGTTAGGAAAGGTCAGAACACTGAAACATTTAGAAAAAAAAAGAAGGTACATTCTCATTAAATAAGAAATTTGGTACGGAAACCTGGGGATGAGGAGAGAGGAGGTGGAGGATGAAATCCAAAGGCCTGTTCTATGCTTATCCATACTGGCAGTGAGGCTGAGTGCAGCTCAGACACGTTAAACACCTGAGTTGTTACCTACACATGACTTTGCTCTTACTGCAGAAAATGCTCTAGTTCTTGTTCTCTTTCCTCCCTCCTGGACTAGCAACTGCTGGTTCATATTTAACATATAAACACTCCATTGTCAATGTTTTCATCACGTTTTGCCCAATGTACCTTTGCAGCAAGTGAATGTTATAACCGAGCTCCCATACTACAGCTCAACGGGTATCTCATACAGAGAAGGACTGACAGACACAATAACAACACTTTACTGCAGGTTTTTCCATCATATTGATTGTCAGAGTTTTATACAAATGGGTAAGAATATTTATGATTTTTCTGTGTGTAATTTCTTACTTCTTTGTGAATTAAAGCAAGGAAAGATCATGTCTGTCCAGAAATTAAGTCCTGCTAAATAAATAATAGCGAAGGCAAAATGAGATCATTATCAATATTGTAATTTAAATCACCCACTCAGTATCTAGGTAAGGGAAAGGAATAAAGCTCTACTAAATGCCTAAAAATGTTTCGGTGCATCAGTAAAACAGGAAGAGAATGATGAGATTATAATTGGAGAATAAAATATCATACAAATGTAATGCTCTCCTTCAGTCTTTTTCAATAAAACCACTGAAGGAAAAAAGAAAAATCAAGCTCCAGATACTTTATTCCCATAATAATGTCATTATGAGCTATGAAGGAATTCCTGTAGTGGACAGCAGTAATATGATCACCAGTAATTACTTCTACATCCTGGTATTAGGATACCCAAGCACTAGCAAACAGAGCAATCCAAGAAAGTTACTGCAATGTATAGGAGGCAATATTTCTTAGAGAGTCTAAATTATCTGAATATAGATTCCCACAAATTTTACTACTGCCTCAACTACTACAATATCCTCTCACACACTGAGAAAGGTTAACATGCCTGTGTTCATTGTGCCCACACAGTAGCAGCAAATATACTTATAACCCTCACCAAAAAAAAAAAGAAAACCAAACCAGAAACCAAAACCAGGATTAATCAGTAGCTCTTCGCACCTTCACTCATAACAAAAAAATTAGCCAGATTTACCTCACTGAAACATTTGAATGCAAACCACCACGGCAAAACTCTAGGAACTGATGCTCTGCCACTTTAACATTTACCTTTGTATTTCTCAGCAATACCCGTGCCATAAACCACAAAGAAGCTTACAGATTCAAACTGAGGAGCTACATTTGCATATGCATATTCATCTAGCTAGGTTTCAAGTTTGAAATCAAATCAAATAAATGTCAGAGGTACAGATAACTGTGCACTTCCCTAGTCATTACATTGATCACTGATGCATAATGTTACAAAGGGAATAATTCTAATTAAGAAAATTAACAACTTCAACATTAGGAAGAACAACAAACAAGCATACCATTAACAGACTGAATCAACCACAAGATAATATTGTTACTCAGGAATTTCTAGCTCCAAATCCTGCAGCCTACCCACCAGGCATCCAGCTTCACAAAGTGCAACAAACTTCATGACTAACATCCACAGAACTACAGATGATGCCAAGGAACTGCCTCCTCCACCTCCATACTAAAATCAAACGCTTACTAATTGATAACACATGAGACATAGGCTACTTCAGCAGGGTTGTAGTATATGAGATGACACAGAAGCCTCTTCTTCTCCAATGAGCCATGCAATCCTTAAGCAGACCAAAAACTTTAGAGATTACAATCAGCTTTGACTACAAAAATCAAAACAAGCCCATTCTACCTTTCTCATCCTAGGAAACCATGATCAACACAATTTGTAATGCAACACACCAGAGATTCCTCCAGCCTCTTGCTCCTCCAGTGTTAGCCAACCACAATCTCTATGGAAGTACAACAAACCCACTTTTAAATGAATCAAGGATCTCACCTAAAAGTAAGACTTCTGTTTTAAGAGAGCAATACTACCATTATTTACTGACCATGAAAAAAAAAAACGAAACAAAAAACCCAAACAACTAATATTAAACTCTAACCTTAATCTGAGCAAAGTTGGATTTATTAGCAGTGCTCAATGCCTTCCTTTAATATTCCAACTTTTGACGCATCAGCTCACATTAAAAGAGAGGATCCACACAGGGAGATGAAAGGCAATGTCTGGACACAGCAGCAGAATGCTGCAACAAATATTACACCACCACGATCTCTCGGACAGTCATGCCTGTGACTGCAACCACGGAGAACACACACTCTAGATCCCAGTCCCCCCAACACAGGAGAAACGGGAGGATCCAGTATCGCAGCTCAGACATTTTACACAATTACACTGAAAATTAAGACATCTCTGTTGTGTGTTTTCTTGGAAAGCTGTGCATTTAGAGTGTCTCAGCCTCCCACTCAGGCAGCTGGTCCATTACAGCACTTACCAAGTACACTCTGTCCAAGGGCTAGAAGGAATGAACCTGTTATCTAAGGCTTCTCACTTTATTAATTAGCATTCAAAACTGTGAAAGCTATGTAATTATATTTCATATAAAAATACATTTTAAAAAACGTTCTACTAGAGTCAAACTAGAGCTTGGGAAAAATCAAAGCAATATTACTATTCGCCATATGAAACACTGAAGTCCATGACCTCCGGATTTTACACAGCCAGATTTGCTGCATTTGAGAGACCCAAACTAAACGCAAAGGAAATTCTCAATTTTTCCTAAAAACATGGTTGTACTCAGCTCTGATAGGTTATGAAGCACCTGTTAACTACAGGCCTGCTATACTCCATAATCACCTTCATCTACATAATGTGAACAGAGGGGAAACAAAACAGAAAAAAGTTCCTCTCTTTAGCCATGGACTTCACCAGGAAATGTACCCCAATGCCTCAGGAATTGGGCTGAAGTGGTAGGATGGTAGGCCAGATACACAAGATAAGAGATCGTTTCTAATGATCACACTAGCTGGATGATACCCTTTAATCCCTGCATGTCTGTTTGGAAGAACCAGAACAAGACGACTTTGACAGGCATCTTGTAAGTCACCTATAACGGCATCTGTAGAGGAGTTTGTTGAAGGAAGCCTTTCTATCCAACACAAGGGAAGCAGTAAATGTGTTTAACAGGAGGTCAGCAGTCTGACATAGGACTGCCAGTTTCCTTCCTACTTCAAATGGGAAACAGGAACAGAAACTTCTTCTGCAACAGTTGGAAAGAACAATTTTACTCAGCCAAATCAACAGAGCCTACTGGAGGCTGGACATGTTACAAAGAACCCTGAAAATGCAGGATCAAGTAAATGAGATTTAGTAGAATAACCTCCCCACAGCATCTAGTGGCCATTGGCATGCACAACTCTTTGTGACAAGAACATCATAAAGCTCCCAAAATTGAAGTGGAACAAAAACAGTACCATCACCTTCCAACACTAAACCCATGATATAGTTTACAAAGACAAACCTCGCTCCTCAGCTCCCTCAAATACAAACTGCCAAAGTAAAAAACATAACAACAGCTCTGGAACTCTCTCTTTATAGGAATTCATATTTGACCACAAGGTCAAACTGTATGTGCCTGCAACACAACACACCACCACAGGAATTCCTTCCCTCCAGACCAACAGGACCAACATTCAAGGTTCATTAATGATCAGTCTTTGAAGGACAGACTGCTTAAATGTCAACGCTTTAATCAGGCACAAAAAGATTACAAAGAGAGCATCCCTTAAGGCAGTTATTTTTGTTCCATTCATCAAGAATTTGCTACACTCCTGACATGCTAAAAGCTAACCAATAATTAGCAGAGCTAAGGAACCTCAAGAAACCAGATGCAGAATGCTAACTAATTTGTGCATGCTTCCCTGAACTCGGGGTATTTCCAAAAATACTGCATTGAAATCATCAAAAGAGGAAGAAGGGTATATCACAGTACCATCAAACAAAGGAAAACACTCTATATTTTAAGCCTGGAGCCATTGCAACAAGAAGACCTCCAAAATTTAGAAACAGCTTGTCTGGCAATACCAACATGAGCAGAATTCTTTTATGGCAATATCGGGCCTCTTACAAGGAAGGGCATCAAAGCCCTGGACAGACTTTATCAAACTAATCTCAATACACTTCTCAACAAAAACTCATTTCGCACATGCCTGGCAAAGTGTTTTGCACTTCCCTGCCAACTGGAAGCTTATCTGGAATGGTCCTGAGAAGTGTGCAGCTTCTTTGCCAGTGACAAGACCACCACAAACCACCTTTTAATGCCAAGGGACTCATTTCCATCTGAAGACTGCCAGCTTTTTACATTCTTGGGATAGGAGGATCAGCCATTGCGCACCAGGGTTATTAGACAGAGCCATGTAGTAAACAGCAGCAGTGTGTGATCAGTGCACTCAGCAGCACAGCAGGGATGTCAGACAGCTGCTTACAGATGTTTGGCTTCCTCCCTTCTGCTCCTCAGAAATGGGGCTGCCCACAAGCGGGCAAAACCTGGGCACAGGCACCTCAGTTTCCTCTCACAGCACACATACACACAAGTTCCTTAAGGCTACTACTCTCTTACTATTTATTTTCACTGTAGACAAATATCCAGCTCTCCTTACACAACGTGACATAAGAAACAGTTTATTAAAATAAACATTACAGAAAACTCCTCTCTGAAGCTTATACAAAATAAGTTTGGGTATACTGCCTGAGGAGATTTTCTTTTGAAAATTTTTTTTTATAGTTACCTTTTTATTCACTACAGTGTTTTGCAGCTTTAATACTGTTTCTGTGAGGAATTTACCACCTACACATCCTGACTGCTTATCCTCCACCCTTTGCATTTTGGAGAACAAAAGCAGAAAAGAAATGTGGTTTTTTTCCATTTGGCAACTTTTCTGAATGCCAAGTATAACTTGCAGTTCTCTCCCACCTCCTTCCACACCCTTTTCTGGCCCTTTTTCACTATTCTAGTATTTCAAAGTTCCTATTGCAAGGTCAGTAACAAGGCACTAGGCTCATCTTTTAGGTCAGATTAAGCATTGAAAAACACACTCTTACTACCTAATCAGGCCATGAAATAAGTTTTTTAAAATCAGATACTACAATAAGAAATAGCTTTGTAGAAAAATATTACATTACACATTTAAACTTTAATTCATACATGAAAACTTTTAGTTAAATTATCACTCCACAGAGGAAACTAAGTGCATGACCGTACTTCACAGGGAAAAGTATATACTAAAGGAAGTAAGTTCCAATAAAAAATTTCAAGACTTCACCATAATTTCTGGTTTTACTCTCAGGGCTGTCACAGCTGTCAATAAAATGAAAAAACAGTTTTTCAGGAACAGTAGAAGCAAGGACAGGAAAAGTAATCTTGGAGCAATAACACTTCACATGCTCCTTGGCAGATCACTGGGAACAGCCACCCTGATACACTCTAACTCCACTTGCTCCTTTAACAGGGTTTATATGAAGCAGAAGTTATATTACCTTCTGGAAAGAACCAAACCAATCTTATCTTGGAAAGTTACAGGTATGAGTTTAGTTGTCCCCAGATTTCCATGTTTGCAGGCTGGGGAACAGAGAGGAAACACTGCAGGCACCACCTGCCCACTGGCACCGGCTGCGGCTCACAAGGTCCCCACAGCTGTTCTGGAGCACTGAGTGTCTTCTGTGACAACAATGGGCAGAAATTTGAGTCATTTTTCAGCCCCCTACAAGCTAAATTTACCACCACCTTACCATCGCAGTTTAGAGAATTAGGCCTTGAAATATCTGATCAATACTAATGTATGACCTAGTCTGCACAATCACATCTGCTGAGTCCTATATCCTGCATTTAGTGTGAAGATTATCATGAAACAAGCTGCTGTGATCTCTGGGTTTTAGTTACAGTTACTTTGGTCAACAGCTTGAAAAATATCTCTAAATACTGTCTGTATAAGTTTCTAGTACAGTCTGAACCACACAGTGAAAACAGTGAGCTTGTTTTACAATCATCTCTCCAACACAAAAGCCTTGCTGACAACTATATCATCAGTCCAGAAAACCCCAGAACCACTGAGTGAATCTTCTAAAGACCTTCTTGGAACAAAATATAAAGAGTAGAAAGGATGTGCAGCCCTCTCAGGACATCCTAACATCCCCCTGAAAACCTGAACAGAGACAGGGGCTGCACAACGAACACCTCAAGGCAGATACAGGACAGCATCAATATCAGACACCAAACTTTCTGAACAAGATGAAGGAAAAGGGACGGAGACTTGGAGAAGACTTTGTGCTTCGAGAATAACTTCATAGGCAGATTAAGAACTTGATGAATTCTAGAGATGTTTGGTTAAACAGTCTTACCTACACTCACACCAGATTCTCAAATTCCTTCAACCAGCCACTGAACCAAAAGGCACAATGTTAATGAAATCTGTGCTTGAGAATCACTCTGTATTAGGATTGCAACAGCAGCAGAAGCTTTAAAAAAGAAAACAAAAAAGCAATAAAAAGAGATCAAACCATGCCTGGACAACAGGGGCTTCAGACAAAGCTGGTCCTACACATACCAGACTCTGGGTGAATTAAAGAATGACACAAAGTTCTTCTCCTAGGTAACAAGTGACAGGATTCGAGAAAATGACCTCAAGCTGCACCAGAGGACATTTAGCTTGGATATTAGGAAAACTTTTTTCATGGAAAGGGCTGTCAAGCATTGGAACAGACTGCTCAGGGTGGTGGAAGAGTCACCATCCCTGGAAGCATTCAAAACAACTGTGTGAACAAGGCACTTAGGGACATGGATTAGTGGTAAACACGATGTTGCTGCTGGGTTCACGGCTGGACTTGATCTTGGAGGTCTTTTCCAAACTTAGTGATTCTGTGATTCTGTAAAAATACTCAAGAGCATTTCCTTTAGACTGAGGACAGCTCTTCCAGAGGGAAGACACTGATGCCTGCCATCACCAATCAGGAAAAGTTCCTCCCCCCAGGTCTGAGAGCAGAATTCCTGCAAGCACCTCTGACCTATCTTGCTCTGCAGAGCCATCAACACACACAGATTGTGATCATCTTCTTTCCTCTCATACAAGAGTCATACATATAAGAGTGTCTTAGAATATAATTTCCTTTAAAATCCATATTGTACATATATCTTGGAGAAAAGATATCTAAAAATTATATACACAAGGTGTGCAGCAGACACCCACACATAAACAGGTGCATAGACCAGTCACAGAAAGCAAGAGACACTGACACACAAATTACAAAGCCAAAATGTTTTGCTACCACTTTTGCTATGGCCTTACTTCCTTCAAATGAACCCCAACGTGCAGAGGCAAGTTAGTTTAGGCAACAGCCTCTGACGTTTTTGTGTAACTACTCACAAGAGATACAACATAACCATTACACTTAAGTAGGATGTTCGGATTCAACAATTCCACCGAGACTTAGACACAAGAAATGCTGGAAGGCAGCACCTGTGCTCACCAGCTCCATTCATTCTTCGGTGGTCCTGTGCAGGGACAAGAGCTGGGTTCAATAACCCTTGTGGATCCCTTTCAACTTAGGATGTTTTTTGATTCTAATACAATTCCTCAAGTTCCCCATGGTTAACTTGTAGCTCTTTCTCAGCTAGACCCAACTGCACTCACATTTCTTCATGTAAACTGGACTAGCACTGGGAATAGGTACACCACATGTTCAAAAAGGCTGAGCCAGTGCTTTTAAATATCCACTCACTTGTATCCCATAACAGAACCACATTCTTGCTCACCACTTCATTTCAGTGAATCAGAATTGGAAATTACATGCAGGAGACAAACAAGGATGGCGGAACAGCTTTTTACCTTGTGATGTGTAACTCAGTGACTCACTACACACAAACCCTCAACTTTCTGCAAACAATGCCAATACACATGAACCACTGTCCACGGGGTTTTTTGTGCACTATAATTTCATCTCCTTTTTAATACATCTATGTTCTGGTGAGCAGACTTTACACTAGATGAAGGATTTTTCATTAGTCATGGCCCAAGAGCAGAATGAAACATGCAGGAAGAAAGGACCAGGGCAGATAACTTAGAATAACCCTTCCAATTCTGCGCAGAGAACCAAACAGCATCACTTGTCACAGACACAAAACATCTGTACACTTCTGCTCTTCCAAGGTGAGACACTGGAACATGGATGCCCCATCCCTGGAAGTTTTCAAGGCCAGGTTGGACTGGGCTTAGCGCAGCCTGGTCTAGTGGAAGGTGTCCCTGCCCATGACAGGGGGTTGGAAAAGGAGGGTCTTTAAGACCCCTTCCAATCCAAACCATTCTGTGATTCTGTGACAAAGAGGTGAGCGACTCCACTGCACAGTATCAGCACAAGGAGAGGCTAAAGCATGCCAACCATTCTTCCCAGAGGGTGACAAGATGTTTGGCTTAGAGACACAGCTGTGAGTGACCACTACAAACAAAAACCCCAGGGTCTACCCATACCAGGAAAAGCAGCAGCAACACAGTCCCAAGGACCCTTCAGAGAACCATATTTAAAGAAGGTATTTCAGAAACCAACATGATCCCAACCAGTTTTAACAACGCTGCTCCAAGCCAATCACAGAGACACTTACAGGAGCAATGTCCATGACTTTACACCACAATGATAGAAGCATCAAATACTCATTTAACCAATGAAGAAGCCCTGATCATCCCTCAGCTGCCAGGGAGATCAGATACCACAAAGTCACAGCTATTAGATGGAACAACCCTATGCGTGTTCCACCTACACAAGGTGATGAACACTGAATGTTCAGTCTAATTTACTTCCCAGAATTTTTATTAAAAGTTTGCTTTCCTTGGCATTTCATTTTTTGTGGGTTTGGTTTTGACTTCTTTTTTTTTTAAACAGCTGTGGTTCACAACGATCTTCCAAAAATAATTAACAAATTATATACACCTACTCCAAGGCAACTTAAACATCACAATGTTTCCCTGTCTCCATCACAGTTTGTTTTACTCCTTTCACCCCTGCCCAAATTTTCCTTTCCAGGACAGTGCTCAACATCCTTACCCACAAAACAGGTTAATATGGACGCAGACTCTAAAAAATCAAAACACTCACCCATCCCAAAACATTCATGCTGATTTTCTCTACTTTTTTAATATTACGTTTTTTTGAACAAGGAAACTTTGTTAGACAGACTCTAAATTTCAGAAAAATCTTGTCAATGTCACTTCAGTAAAGCCAGTAAATGTAGTCAAAACTAAAGCAGTTCCCTGAAACCTGATTTATTTCATTGGAACCACAAATCAATGTCTGACTGAAGTCAACAGGCTTTACTGTTAGGAAAGCTGGAAAAAATACTTATTTCTGAGAACTACCAGCAGAGTTTCCTTGCAGGTATTCCAACCAGACAACAGCTGCAGAACAGCCAAACCAGATCCCGCCTCTGTGAACAAGGTACCTTGTCCAAGACTTAATATAATGTTATTTATGTCTCTAAGACATAAATAATCCAAAGACTAACATAAGCAACACCTTCAGGCTTGCTGATGAAACCTCAACAACAACAAACTCAAAAAAATGTTCAAAAACGAGCAAAAAACCTTGCTAAGACAGATACTGAAGCCCATATAGCTGGGTATTTACATATATTAACATTTGTTAAAGCTGGTAAATGTTCCAATATTGTATTTTGGTTTATTTGAAACAGCAGATGGATTTTATTTTTTATGTCCACCTAATTTAGGGCTGATTTCAACTTCAAAAAGTGTGTTGTACTTAAGGCTCCAAGTAGTGATGATCTGAATTATTTGGATACTGATATACGCCACGTTGTTGAGCACCTTTGGCCAATAATTCAACTGTATGTCATGAGCACGGAACTGCATCCACATAGCAATGAAAACATAAAAAAAACAAACACAACTGATTTTAAAGTAAGATTTTGTAAATTCAAAGTCAATCCTATGATCAGTTACAGATTAAAGATGCTAATCAAGGTTCGTTTCAATTATCCAGAGAAGAGATTTCACCCTGCCCAGTCTTGGAGAGGGGGACACCACATTTTACCTGCACTGGTTTTCCCAGGATGTTTAGGAAGACTGAACAACTACTACCAACGTGTGCCAATTGGTATTTATCTGAATCTTTGGAATAAAAGATAAAAATACATCTGTCAAAGAACATCACTCTTGATCACCTCAGAAAACAAGGTGCAAACACAAAGTTTACGAAAATTAATTATCAAGCAGCATTTATTGAGGTAAAACAACAGTTTGCATGCTTGGCTTTTTTTATTACAGGAAAACCACAGATCTAATTGAGATGTTAAGAAATAGAATAAGAGACAACTATGTTAAGAAATAGAATTAAGAGACAACTACCCACCTAAAGCACAAGACAAAATAGAGGAAAATCTAAACACTAAAAACTTCCTAACCCATCAAGCTGACAGGTGAAGAGACACCGTTTTCCCAAAGCTTTGAGGCTTGTTGGACAATCCTCCAGGATTGTCAATGCTGTATTTACCATGAGCTTAAATACATTAATTTAATGAGCAGCTGGGGAAAAAAAAAGGAAGTTTTGTTTTACCTTCAACTCAAAGCTATGTGGCGGGGAAGCGCAGAAGGAAGAAAGAAGGTTTATGACTGTTTCATTAAAAGTAATAAGAATTTCAACTTCATTAACACAGAAACTATAGTCTGCTTTCGAATAAGACTCAATCTTAAGAGGTGTCAGCCACCACTATGATCCTCAATGTGCCATTCCTCATGTACCTCTGTTCTGAACTTTGGTTTTAGTAGGCGGCTATAAAAAAGCTTTACAACTCATTTTATTTGAAGACACTAATCTAATATTTAAGTAACCCTCACAAGTCTAGGTCTTTCCTAGTCCTAGCAAGATGCTGATGGAATATGGTGTCAATGAAATGCATGCACTCTCAATGTCTTTCTCTAAAGCTGCAGTTACTCAACATTTTTGTCCATGAAAAAATTTTTGCGCACGTGATTTTTCAATCACACTGACCATAAATAAAACTGTAACTGTTGCCTTCACAGAACTATTTATAAATTATTCATATTACAAGGTTTTATGTTTTTCTAACTGTAAGAGATAATTGTTGCCCTATGAGCGCAGAAAGGCTATCTGCACAGGGTACACAAGGACCCAGGAAGGAATTCGTTAGCAATAAATTGCAGGCATGCTAGTACGTGTTCCTATCACTTTGGTTATCACCAGTGATAACTAATTTTTCCACTTTAAAGGTCTTTTCCAGCTTCCCAACATAGTCACATGCCAAGAGCAGCCCAAGTCTCTGCATGGTGAGAGATTAAAGTTATGTAGCACTGGTCAGTGCATCTTTGATCAAGTTTTCAGGAGATTCTCTGGCAAAGATACTAAAGCAGACACAGAACAATCTCAAGGATTTTACAACAGTTGGCTGCTCCTCATCTTCAGTTTGAGCTCCAGAACTGTTACCTGCATGACAAAGTCTTACAAAGTGTCACCTATAAAAGAACAGATCACCAAAAATTGGGAATGAAAAATGTGTAAGACAGAGGTTAGGTAGTAGAAAATTATGACAGGAGTCAGGCTTCCATCACTCCTCTGTCCCTGTTTTGGAGGCACACATACTAACAGTAAGGGATTTTCACTAAATAGAAACTAGCATCTGCATCTTCATTTAACACAAATTTCTTTTGGCTTTACAGTAACTGCAAGCATCTCCACTTTTGTGGTGACTCTACAATTCTAATTACTTTCAAAGGCTATCCAAAACCAACACCCTTGATACAGTTACACTCCTAAAAGCTCACCTCAGATGATAGAAAGAATAGATTTTAACAATGGTTAATCCCATTTCACCTACCAAATTTTGAGAAAATTATTAATAAGATTAAAAAAACCACTTCAAAATACCAGTTATTTCTGGAAACAAGAAGCAGATGTTCTCCTCTGTTTGGCTCAGCTGTGCTACAGTACAAGAGTGCCTTTGTTATGCTGTCAGCAATAATTTATTTTATTTATTACAGCTATTTTATAATGCCCATCAATGTACTATTTGTGCATGATTTACATTCACGCAGATCTATTTCTCTATATCTAAGCCATCAAGAAGCATCACATACACACTCCAAACAGCAGACCCTGTTATGAGAAAATTCTGCAAATTAGGTTTTTTTCCTCTTTCCACTGTATTAATAAAAAGGGAACAGGAAGAGAAGACGGAATTAGTATTGCCAAATGAAGTCAAATTAACATTAATCAAGAACTACTGCAAGATGAAGTTAGGAAAATACAAGAGCTCTAAGTATAAACTCCAACTCTTTGAAGTCAAATAAAGGCAAAGCTTTCTGAACCACGAAAGTAAACACTGTCTAGAACAAAGTCATGAAGAACTAAAAAGATACTATATTGGGAAAAGGTTCCATTAACAATGGAAGAGAGCATGCTCATGGAGGAGAAGGAAAGACAAAGAAAAAAGGAGCACAATCATTTGCTGTTTGGCCCTATCAACCACTGAGCCCTTATCCGTGGCAGCATGAACAACTCCTCTAAAGACCAACATCAGAGCCTTTGTATGGATCTGGTAAGGAATTCTGGGCCTCAGAAAAAATTAAACCTTTAATGAGAGCACACACACGGTGGCACAAGCATTCATCCTTCCCTCCTACTGCTTTGAACAAAGATTTTCTCCTATTAAAATATTTCCAAATTACTAATATCCCCACCTGTGACAAGAAACAGCAAAAACATTGCACAATAAATCCCGTATTTCCAAGCAAACACTGAAGGATCTGCATGTATAAACACTCACAGATTTACCACCACGTAGACATCTCCATAACCCTGGGAGAAAAGTGCAGATATTAAAATATTAAACAAGTGTACAAAATCCTATTGTTTAAGTATAGGCATGATTTTTTTCAGACTGATTAAGTATCCAACTACCGCCACAGTTTCCTCTGTCTGACGAGACAGAAGGGATGATTTGTTAGGATAATCTGTTATCAAAACTAACATCTGAGAGAAGCCTCACAAATTCTGCACTTTCAGGCCATACCTGAGAGACAGGTATACAGATTTATTTCCAGTGTCAGCACAGGGTCACAGGCCATCAGGGAACCAGCAAGATTTGACTAAATGGGACTCACTCAAATCCTAGAGCAGCATCTGCTACATAAACAGGCATCAATCCACTAGGAAACATTCTGGAACTCTTTCCACATGAGAAGTCACTTGCATCACATATGATCAATATGCACCTCCAATGATGGACCAAGGGAGAGGAAAGGGAGAGGAGAGGAAGCAAAATATCTGCCAGCCTTTGGTAGTTTCAAAAAAGATTCTAAACTGAGTAACACAACAGCAATTACATAAAAATGTACACATCATTAAATTTTTGCTACAATCCCTACAAATTCATCGAAATAATTCCCTCTGGCAAATAAATTAAAGATTGTAACATATGAAGTATCTGAGCAACAACAACTAAAAAAACAAAATCAAGTGTGTACATGCCTAATATGCATAACTTATACACTTTAACAATTAGCAAACATTGGAATGTTACCACAACACTGAAAACTTGCCCTAACTCATATTTTTCCGAACAAAAATATTTGTAGCATCAAGAACTAAAATACTTACTTGAGCAAGACACTGAGATAAATTTCAAAATAAGTAAATTATAAAAATATTTTAATATCTCCCTGCTTAGTTTTGTAGTTCTTAGAAATTAAAACATTTTGCCAAGAAAAAGATCTACAATTAAAATCATATGGATAATTGTACTACTTGTAATCAAAATCTGGCATGTGGAGGGTTTATCTGTATTTTTCCAGAAACTACACAGATGACAGGAACAAAGCACCAGACCATGCTACTAATCAGCACAGCCCCAACCCTGTAATTTGTAATAAATACCCAGGTAAACTGCTCATATAAACTGCAGGAGCAGAAACAGAGATAGGGGCAGAGAGGGACTGAAAGCGCCTGAAACTCATGTGGATGAGCAGCTTTTGCTTATCATAAAATACCAGTCATAGTTTGGGGAATTTGAGGGGGTTCCTGTACAAAAACGCAGTCCAAGTGCACAAGCAGCCCCGTGCAGCCGATTTTGTGTGGGAGGAGGTGATGCTACCCTCCCACCAGAGTAGGAGGGGAGAAATGAAGCCACACTTTTTGTCTGTGTACAACTGGATACTTCAAGACAGGAGTCACCAGATCATTCATCCTGTGCAGGGACACCCAAAATTTGGGTATGATCCTAATGGCTGCACTAAGCAGGTTTCAGCTTCCCTGTCTCAAGTCTTGCAGCCTACAGAGGAAAGAGGATAAGCCAGGATGTTGAGAATAAATAAATAAATAAATAAAATTGCAGTGGCTTTCTCCAGTTCACTTATCACCCTATAGCCATCTGTCCTCACATCCCAGAGCAGATGTTTGGAAAATCTGTCAGCGTGACTGTGACAGGAGATTTCACGCTTTGTATCTGAGCAGGTAGCACAGATCCCCAGGTATACCCTGCTATCAAATTAGGGAAAAGCTTTTCTTTCTGAATGTATGTAAACAAAAGCATCCCAAGAAAACAAAAGTGACTTGATTGTAATTATCTACTCAGCAACAGGCAGCAAGGACCGAGGACCCAACCCTGCCAAGTTTTAAGTACATGTATAATTTTAATCGCCAGTAGTCTCACTGCGCAATGTCTCTAAAAGCCTGCCAAAACAGGGCCAAATAAACACGGGAATTCAGATTTTTTAAAAATCATTTTAGAAGTACTATTACTTAGATTAGCAAAGATTAGATTTTTTTTTCCCACAACTAAGATACCTTGGCAAATTCAAACTTGCACACAACCCTGATGTCACTCTCAGTGGGAACCTACACAAATGCACACAAACCCACAAGCAGTCAGTCATGATATCTTACAGTTTAACACTACAAGGTTAAGTAAAATAATTATTTTAAGGCAGTTTTTGCCTAAACTAGGTGATAACCATAAATAATTCCATGACAGCTGCTGGGGGAAAAATTGGGGATGCCTAAAAAAAGAACAAAAAGCCCTACACAGCCACAGAGGTTGGTACAGCAAGTAGGAGTGGTGGGCAGAGGTTCTGGGCCAGGCCAGATTACCTGTTTCCCAAAGTCCAAGCCATGACAAGCCAGCACGGAATGCCAACTCATGAATGACACTTCTGTGATGAACCCAGTTGCCCAACACTGCAAGCCACACTAGCAAAGGAATTTTGCTAACTGAAGACTCCAGCTGAAGAGAAAGAAAGAAAGGTCTGAAGCAAGAGGGGAGTGCTAAAAATAAGGAAAAAAGAATGGACACAGAGACTACCTCATCATTAATTTAGAGACACAAGGAGGAATGTGTTGGATATCCCAAAGTGAGTAACCACTGGGACTGAACTTCTGTATTTCACTCACTAGGCTGACTTGAAAGGTAAATAGGGGGCTCTGTCCCGGTAGCATGTACTCCAGAGCAGCCTCTGAGCAGTTCCCTGAGTAGCCCTTCCATAACTAACTTATAAGGAAGACCAGGCAGGACATTTCTGTTATCCACTGAAGTATCAAGGGAGAACAGATGTTTCCCAGTCTCCAAGGGAAAAACTCAAGAGTGTATCACTTCACAGCACTAATTCTTGAGCACATTAAAAAAAAAAAAAAAAAAATCACAGCAAGGGAAACAAATAAAGGAAGGCAAAGGGTAAGTAAGCAAACAAACTCCAATCAGACCTTCAACAAATGCAAATTATATCAAACTTACTTCATTATTAAGTTAATGCTCCATGACATTACCATTCCCAAAAATACAGGGCTGACTACAGACCGGCTTGTGGGCTTGTAGGGAAGGGACAGAGAAGGCAGTTAATTAGAAAATGCATTTTATTTTAGCTTACCAGCCTCACACATTTCTATACTCCCACTCACTGCAGAAACATCTTTGTGAAGTCTGGGCAGCATAATTAGTTTGGTTTTGTTTAAATCTGCATCACCGTACAGGTAAGCAAAGACTTTCAGCTCCCTAATTTTTCCCATAAGTTTTGCATCACTTTATAAATATGCAACATTTTACTTTTCGGTGATCTACTTCTTGTTCTTCTTCCAACAGCTGGCCCAAAGTACTTAATGAAGAGCCTTGTGCCTGTACCCAGTGTGTTACTGGGCGTTTAAACCACTGCTGGTCCCGAGAGGGCCAACTCTGGAGAAAAATAAATAAATAACCGAGCTCCAGACAGAAGTTTGTGCTCCAGGTCTGTGTGCGCACCGCGGACCCCAGGCTGTCGGAACACGGATTTACGCAAAGGAAAAGTGAGAAAGTAAATAAAAAGACTCCCTGGGAAGGAGCCGGAGACGCCTTACCTCCGGAGTGCGCTCCGCGGGCTTCTTCCGCAGCGCCTGTTTGATCCTGGGCTCCACCGGGGCGCTCATCCTCCAGCCCTGCGCCCTCCGCCCCGCGGCGCCTCGAGAGCGGCCGGCGGGGCGCTGCCGCGGGGCGCGCCGCGATCACACCGGCGCGGCCCGCCGGGGCTCCCGCCCGGGCTCCGCCGCCCTCCGGCCTCGCAGGGAACGCGCCCCGAAACTTTCGCCGCGCTGGGGCCCGGGCGGGGAGCGGGAACGGACCGGGGGAGGCCGGGGCGGGAGAGGGACCGGGCGCGGTGCCCGCCGCCGGGCTGGCTGCTCACCAGGCAGGCGGCGCTCGGGGCGCCTCGGGCTCAGCGGCGGCGGCGGCGCTCGGGGCGGGCGGCGGCGGCTCCCGGTGCGTTCCCGGGGCGGCCGACGCCGCTCCCCATCGTGGCGCGAGCGCTCCGTGAGCGAAGTTACCGGCCCGAGTGGGACTCCCCGCGCACTCGGCCCCCGAGGCTCCGCCCTCCACGCCCGCACAAAGCGATGCGGGCGGGCGAGTTGTTGCGCGGCGCGGCACCAGAGGGTCCGGAGAGGAATCCCACGGCCGCGTACGAGCCCGTGTCTCCCCTGAACACGCCGGGAGTCGCCACCAGCGCCCGGACCCCCCGTCCCGGTCACCCACCACGCGTTTCCCGCTACGGAAAAGCGCGAGAGCGGGCCCTTCAACCCAGACAATCAGCAAGAAGAGCGAGGGGCGGAGCGGAGGAGGAGCGGGAGGGGCTGTGGCGAGCCCCGGCCCCACGCGCCGCGGGGAGAGTGGGGGGTGGAGCCGGGGCCGGCGCGAGGCGAAGGCTCGCGAGGGTTGGGAGGGACCTGGCGCCTGCGCCTTGCGGGGGCGTCGTCTCCGAGGGTTGAGGGGGCTGTGGCCTTTTTCTGAAAGTCGCTTTTGTGCTGCCTGTACACTCGACATAAGGCGTTTTCTGCATTAATCTACATCCGAAATAAAGCGTTTGCTGCAGCACTTGGGATCAGAGTGTCCGTGATCAGGCATAACATGCTGTCATGGCACCTCTCCCCCTGAGTTTGCGTGTGTTGCCCCTTTCCCTCACACAACATTTCATAGAATATTGACCTCCGTGATTCCTGAACTTCTTCAAGCCTTTGGCTTAGGTCGCTTCTGGAGGAGTGGCCCCATCCTCGCGGTCCCCAGTGAGGCCTCGCAGCGCCCGGCCAGGCACGGTCCTGCTCCCCGCCCGCAGTCGCCGAATACAGACCTCGGCATTAAATACAAAGAAGGTGCTACCACAGCTCGAGAGTCCTCTGGGGGTTTATAAACTACCTACGAGCCCTGCATTCCTGGTCCTGACGCCACTCGGGGACAACAGGAAGCAGCCACATACCAAACACGCCTCGCAAGATTTTCCTTCCTACTGCAAGTCCGATTCTGTAAATTTATGAGATCAAAGCTTTGCAGGCACAACACTTGAATTTGCCCTTTTGTTTTTTCTTCTTTCCTTCCTAATAACTAAGAGTGGTTTTGTTTCTGCCCTTTCTCCAGCTACCCCTTCCCGTTCTCTTTACCACCTGCCCTTTATGGCACAATTACGTCTGTTGTGCTCAAGGACTCGATTGTCCCTTCCACAGTGTTTCATAATATTTCTAGTGTTTTCTTCAAAATAAAAAAAATCTGAGGAAATACGGCGTTTCCTCCACTGTAGACTATTTTGATGCTGTGCCTGGTATCACTGCAGGCACAACCCCCATGGGATGGACAGCTGGGATCTAAAGAACAGCTACTCTTAACATCACAGTCATGACACTGCATCCACAACAGAGGTGCTCCCAAAACTGGCAGGAAAGACACAGGTTTCAGTCTCATAAAGTCTATCAAAACTAATTTTCTTTCTTTTTTTTTCCTTCTCTTTGAACTTCTGTTGTAAATGTAAGATTTCCAAATATCAATGTCTATAATGTCTATTATGGTTCCAAAGGTCAGAAGTTTGTACTAGTTATTTCACAGAACATGTTATCCTCTTTCAACTTTAGTACATAAAATATTATTTCCTGTGGTGTGGGAATCGTCAAAGTTTCCCTGCCAGGAAACCAAATGGAAAATACAGAGATTAAAAGTTCTCCTGAGTAACTAAGGAGAAGAAAAGAAGAAGAGAACTGAAGCATGAATCCTTCTCTATTAGGAGATTCTTCTTCTCTCTTATTTCTTCAGTTTGGGTTTTGGTTTTGGTTTTTTCTGGTTTTTTTTTTTTTTTTTTTTTTGGAGATGTAACAGCAAATCAAGAGCTTTACCAACTCAGTTTATATTTAAAGATAAGGTAAAAGATTAGTCGATACTCCCCAGGCGCAGGTGGCTGGAAAAAAAATTAATGAACAACTAGAAAAAAACCCTCAGATTTTGGTGAAATCTGCGCAGTCACAGTTCTCATGGATCTGAAATAATTTAAGCCCTATTCTTGGTTTTTAGAAGGAAACTCATTTTACCACCTATTCCAGCTGTTCAGCGTTCCTGCAATGGACACAACACAGAAGTGGACACGCACCATGGGAATAAAGTTAGTAGCCTAAAAATCCCTTTTTCTTTCACACACGAATTCTCATACTGGACACCAGCCTACAGCCAGGCACAGGAGCAGTGAGGGAGCCAGAAGTATTCCATAGGAACCAAAGCTGCCATTCCAATTTAATTGCTTGACTCGACTGACCCGTGAAACAAGACTTTCCTCACTCCAAAAGTACCTGAGTTTGGGTAGGTAGTGGCTCTAATAGCTGCAATTATTTCAGGGGCTATTTTAGCCGTAGGGTTTATTTTCCCAAATATCTGGAGAACAATGGAAACGAGCGTCATGATCCTCACTGTTCACTGGTGTTACAGCCAATGTCTCCACGTGGTAAAACCAACATAGTTAAACACAATTAAAAGGCTTTCACGAGTAATTTCAGGGCTAGGATTAAGGGATGTGGCCAAGCAGGATGCCTATTGTCCATGCAGAGGGAAAAATTTGCTTGCCTTTTGTCTGGATTGTATCCCTACAGAAGTAAAGCATCATCACTTACCGCAGTTTTTAAATTGGAAACTAACAGTATCTGTATCATGCAAGAATTGGAAGTGCTTTGCTATTTATACGGATGAGTTGCAGTTTCAAGAGATTAAATGTTTCTGCTTCAAACATCCATGAATTTGGGAAGACCAGCTGAGTTACAGAGTACATCTCCTCCTCCCAGTATGTTCCCTCAATTGTTCTGGTTCACTGACACTCCCAAAGATGCCTTTTAATCTAACGCCTTTTACCACCATGTGCACATCCCAGATTCCTCAGGGTAAAACTCAACTTCCTCACCTCTCCCACTGGGAAAGATTCATAATCATCATGCACTGAAATATTTTTAACTTTTATTTTTGTGTGTTTAGTATCCTGTGAATTTTATTACAGCCTGGCAATTTCCTTCCTCTCATTCTCCAATCTGGCTGTTAGGCTATTGGTTTTAATTTCTTAGCTTTGGAAAAAAAAAACTCCTTTGGACATTCATGCACATCTTTGGCAACAACTACTAGCTAAATATGTGGTTAACACACTGCAAGGAAGATACACAAATTAATTCTCTCCCTGTCTAGAGGAAAACAAAGTATTCTGGGATTCCCAGTGGGAAGAACCTCTTCAGATGGTATTACCATGTATGCTTATTCTGATGATGAACTTCCTGAAAACTGGGAAGGCAAAGCGATCATTAGGAGTCTTGTGAGAGCTTACGTTTTGCAGGAAAGTTACATTTTTGCAAATGGCACAACACTGCTTAGGTAGCTACATAAGAACATTGATCTCCTGGCTATAACAGCATTTTGCAGCTCAAAATTTCCATTTCTGAAATTAAAAGTGAAATACCAAATTATTTTTGCAAAATTAAGAGCAAGACTGAAATGGTGGAAACATTGAACCACTAATTCTGCTCCTTCCAAAGCAAAATTCCCCACTGTGCACATTCCCAGAGTTTCAGTTCAAAGGATAGTGGTAAAAGTAAAAAAAGAAGAAACAGAACTGTTAGATCATTATCTTTCTGCTGTATTATAATAATATTAGTTTAACATTTAGTTTTTTAAAACTAAACCCCCATCTTTCTTCTCTTTAACTCAAGCCTAACATGGCTTTCCTTCTAAAAAAAAAAATCAGCACAGATTTTTCCTGAAGGACTTTCCTTACATATATAGATTTTTCCTGAAAAGTAGAAGCCATGTACACATAAGCAATTGCAGATCTCCTTGTGACAGTCAAACACTTATTTTTCAGCCTTTATCAACAATACGGAAACAAATTGGGAGCCTGACACCTTTTAAATGTGGGGATGGAACACCTTCTCTACTTACGTTTTACCTTCAGTGGCAATTTTCCTTGCTTTTCATGTTCACTGTCACACATCTGTGATAGTCTTTAATGTGCTGAGTGCTGGTGTGAATAGACTGGGAATTCAGTGAACCTTAAGATTGAAAGGTTTTAAGATATATTATTTTATTATATTATATTTAATGTGCAAAGAGAGGGAATGACAAGCCCCAGCTGCTCCCAGGAGCAGCCTGAGCCATAGCTCAGCTGGAAGCAGTAACAATTTCCTACCTGTTAGTTCCCAATTGAAGGACGCATCTCTCAGCTGAGGGCAATTTGTGGGATGTCCATGGCTAAGGCTTCATGGAGGGCAGGTGGAAATTCTGAAATAACAAATACTTTATGCTTGAGGATGCACAGTGTGTTGGGAACATCTTACCCTGATCTATGTGTCAGGTAATCCTTGGCCAGTGCTTATGGAGTTCTGGTTCCCAAGTCAGGAGCAATCTGAAAAGGAAACAGTGAATTTGATTATTTGCTATTCATTTACTAAGGTTTCTGTGAACACAAAGACAGGCATTGATGCACTCTCTGAAACTTACCACTGAGGACAGCGAAAGCTGTTTGTGTTGAAAGAACACTGGCTGTCCAGTGACACCAACATGTATGTTCTCATCTTCCTCATTTCCCTTCCTTGTCCATATGGGAAACAACAGGTATGAAGAAGGGCATTGGTCTCCCGTGCCGCTGCTGATTGACTTGAAAGGGTCTGTCCATGGCCTGTTACCACCCTGCTGCAGTTACCAAGCCTCGATGAATATGAGTGAGTGGGATGAGGAAAGAAAGAACTCCTGCCAAGTCACTGGTGCATCCAAATTGCCTCAGGCATGGTGTAGTGTACAACATTATCAACAGTGTCTGATAAAAGAGAATAAGAACTGAAAAAAAAACATTCAGAAGTGTTACAAAATAACATCTAAACCCCAGCTGCTTTGCTCCAAGCCACAAGTTCTTGCTACACACTCCTCAATGGAACAGCTCTGTCTGAAACAAGCTCTTATATCAAATTTTTTGTGTGTCTTCTGCCACTTTGTTTTTACTACACACAACCTACAGATATTTGATTCCAGCCCCAGCACTTTGTTGGCAAAGTGCAAAAGAGCATATGGATCTGTCTAGGTATTGGTGGTATCCAGAAACAGTATACAGATGTCCATGCTCAAGCCTAAAAAAATTAAAGATGGGGGGTGGCAGGGGAAAACCTGCCCTGACAGGAGGTAATCTGGAGTCTGACGACTGCCCCATTTGCAGGTTCTTTGTTGCTATAATCAAGTTACAGCTTCAGCTGAAAGATTTTTCTTTTCATTTGTCATCAGAAACCTCATGCCAAAAAATATTGGAAAGGGGAGAGTGGGTAAAAGAATGGGCTGGGCACAGATAAAGATGAAGACTTAAGTAACAAAAAGAAAGAACAGTCTCGGCATGGGAAATTGTCCAGCAGTAATTTGGTATCAGTTGCCAATTTAACATATCTTATTCCAAACATTTAATGTCTCTTTCATTAATTTTTCGGGGTTGTTAAAAGTTGTACAACTATAAGCTGCAAGAAGATTTCACAAACGGTGAAGATTTTGTGTCTGTAACCTGTTATAACCCAGAGAGAACATGCAATGGCATTTGTATTTTTCTACTGAGTAGCTATTTTCAGAGGCAAAAAGCCAAACACTTGCAAAACTCAATGTGACCATTCTGTGTATCTGTGGCATTTGTTACTGGACAACACTTTGGCCAACAACACTGAGTTGGTAAAAGAACAGGGCATGCCTACAGAGAGCAGCCAGTTTAAATATGATAAAGATTGGAGTAAATAGGATTTCAGTCCTTCCCCTTTTTTAAGTAAATGGAGTAATTCTCCGAGCATGTGGAAAAATAATAAACAACTTCTCTTTTGCCAAAGAACAGGCCAACGGTCTAGACTTAACTGGCAATCTAGATTAAGAAATTGTGAATAAATGCCTGACTGGCAATTTCACTGCTTTATGCAATCAAATACATGCTACTTATTTGTGAAATCCTATGAGAACTATTACAGCTTTTGAATCGAGATCAAGGCTGGGGAAGACTTGCATTTCTTACTGTTCTCTTGCTGCTGGTGTCAAGATTCTTTGCAACCACGAGCTTTGCTATCATAGCTGAGACCACAGTGACAATTCAGCCAGCATCAGATCAGCTTTCCACTGTTTGCAGACACTTGGCGCATTTGTAGGAAGATATAGGTCTCTGTGTTTTGGTGTGTGTCTATAAACTATAATTTGATTATGAAGAAATGTTGCACAGTTTAGTAGACTCAGTCCAGGCCTGGGAGCCAGGAATGCTTGGAGAACTCATTGCAAATTTATGTAGGCCAAAATTCCCTGTATCATCCTCTGGTTTTAGTCACATTTTGATGCTGTCAGTCTGACTTTTCTGATGAAGAGAGGATAAACAGCTCCTGCTGACATGAGTTAGCAAGAGCTCAGCTCCTCCGCACTCTTAAAACTGGGTTCCCTCACCTTGAAGCGTTCACTGGCAGGGGCGGTTGCTTTTATCATTTGTCTTCATAGGATGTCATATGTCCTTATTATTCCTTATGATCTCTTCTTTGGCTTTTAATGACCCTGCAGAGCTAATGAGATGTTTAGTTCCCCCATCCAAGCACAACCATATGGATAAGATGATATCAAGAAACTCACTGAAACCATTGAATTTCAGGCAGGCAGAATTTCCAGAAAGTTCCTGCTTTCAGCATGTCAGTTTTAGTCTTCAAATGCAGAAGCATACAGCCTGCTCACATGATGACAGCAGCATAACAGGACAAACTGTCTTCTGCAGACAAAAATCCTAACTATTTTTAACTTTAGAAAGATCTGCAGATGACTCTTCTTCCACTCAATGTGGTTTTCCTCCCTTCCTTCTAGAGGCCCTGCCCTTGGTAACATACAGTAATTCTGTGACAAGGGCTATTGATTCCTAACAGTGTCCCAAAGCCTGTGGTGGCCTCTTCCAACCACCCAGAAGCTCTCCTGCAGCAGACAGTTGAGATGCTGCTGCTCAGAGACCACCAGAATCTGTTATACCTTCATGCTTCAGAAAGTTGAGACATCCAGGGAGATGGCTGTCCTTCCTCAGCTGCAGGAGAGTGACACAAATGTGTACCCAGAGGAATGGCCTTGCTGGGGCAAAGCAGGAGCTGAAGGTACAGCACCAGACAAAGCCAGCAGAGTTAGACTCCTCCTGGAAGACCTGCTCACTTTTCCATACACAAAACGGGAAGGAACCTTCACTGCAAACCCCATCATCCCACCATGAGGGGCTGCAGCATCTCCCAGCTGGGATTTCACCCAGGAGGGGAGGCTGTGTCCAAAGTACAGCAACTCCTGGAGTGCGTGTGGTCTGCAGGGGGGTAAATGTGACGGGAGAGGGAAGTGGTATTTCATCCTGTGCTTTTCCAGTAGATGGTTGTACTGGTTGTTTTTTTAAATGCTAAAAGCACAACCAAACCTTGAATGAAAGGAAGCATTCTGTATGGAGCACAGGAAGAATTTCCTTTACTGTAACTCATAGGGAGAAAAGGAAATAAAAGCAGAGCAGCAGCTAGATGAAGGTCAGATGATTGTATGAATCAGAGGGTGATGCAAGTTATTGAGTGCACAGCTGAGTGCTCCGCCCAATAAACCAGATGCCACTTAAGTACACAAATACCACTTACCTGCAATTGCTTACCCCCATGGAAGTAGTCTTCTTCCACAGAGAGAGAGGACTGGGGGTTTTTTGTTTCTTACAGTCATTCTGTGAACTTAAAAATCAGGAAAATATTTATTAGGTAGGACAGCAGTGATGACATTAAGGCAGATGCAATTTCTTAAGATTTTTAGGCATTTCACTCATCCTAGGTGAAAGCTGAGACACAAGCACTCCCCAGTCCAAAACACTGAAGAGGTGATGGAGGCTGCTGCCTGGGTATTTCCAGAGCTGTGTCTGGAAATGTATTTGCAGTTTCTATTAAAAAGGGAAACACAATTAAATACCTCCAGTGACCTGCCTGGCCCATAGGAAGCACACTGACTTCCAGAAAAACCCTGACACCAAAAACAATCTTGTCAAGGAAATATAATTTTCAATAGCTGCATATGAAGTGACTGCACAAGTGGAACCAGCAACCTCTGACTTTTCTAGAAAGCTGAGTGGAGCTGCCCTCCAAGTGCCCTTACTTCCCCTCCGTGTGTCAAGGATACTCTCAGTGCCATACCAGCATGTTAAAAGCCATGGATGGTACCAGCAGATATCTCACTACCTTTTTTCAAATTGCATTAGTGACTTACTTTTTTTTCCAGAGCTTTTGCCAGTGGCAGACATTTTCCATGGCAGTCCATTGCATTGGAACAGTTGGATTTCATTGCCGTCTTTATCCAAGGCAAAATCGCCTTTGCAGTAGAAGTGTTTTCTTTTATAGAAACTACTGCTGTAGTAGTTGGTACTTGGTGAACTATCGTTGGGTCTCACTCTAGGAGGGTATTACAAAAGTGCCGTACTTTTGAAGAAGGTACCAAGAGAAATGGAAACAGTTTGTGGGTTTGCAGTTAAGGAGGCCCTGAGCAGGAACCACCACAGAGTTTTTTCCAGTTGTGGTCTAAACAAGGATGTGCACATACATCGTAAAGAATCTGCAATCAAAATTGGCAAGAAGAATATTGCAATAAGAAACTGAGAGAGCAGAGCTCTGCAGCACCTTGGGCCCAAGGTGGGAATCAACAGTAAAGCCATGTCCTGGGTCTGGCAAGATTGTGAGTGGAGACAGGTGTCAGGGACACCCAAAACCTGGAGGTGCAGTGACGGTGGTCCAGCAGATGAAGCCGTCAGTAACTTTTACAATAACAAAATCACGGAATGGTTTGGGCTAGAAGGGACATTTAGAGGTCATCTCATTCCAACCCCCTGCCATAGGCAGGGACACCTTTCACTAGACCAGGTTGCTCAAAACCCCATCCAACCTCATCTTGAACACTTCCAGGAATGGGGCAGACACAGCTTATCTGGGCAACCTGTGCCAGGGCCTCACCACCCTCACTGCAGAAAACTTCTTCCTTGTATCTAGCCTAAACTGACCCTCTTTTAGTTTAAAACCATTTAGTTTAAACACCATGGGCAAGGAGGGGTGAGGGTTCTGTTGCAGAGTGTTTCCCTCACTGAGAGAATGAGACCACCACATGCTCCAGCAATGCTGCTCAGCTGCCTCTTTAGTTGACAGCCTGAACAGGAAATAGCCAAATCACACCTAATGAGCTTTCATGCTTTGACTATAAGTGATGAAGGCAGAAGACAGACGCATGCTGCTGATGGAAGACATTTCCTCCAAACCTGCCTCTGTTGTTCGCATCCTGAAAAAGTGGAAATTCACCCCATATTTCTGAGGCTAATGACTTGCACTGGACAAACCCTGCATGGGCTCCAGCAGAGCACATGATTCCTTCACTGGAAGGATGAGCTGCTGTAGGAGCTTGCGATCCAACAGGGTCAGCAGCTTCCCAGCCAGCCAACCTGGGAAAAAACAGACAAGGAAGCGACAGTCAACCTCAAAATATCTGAAAAGTTGTATTTAGGTTGAGGATTATTTTCCTGAAAAATGTGTGTCTGAATTCACAGCTGTGAAGAGCTGCAGTTGCCAGGAGAAATGGGGACTCTTAACATCTCAAGACAGAGCCTTGATTTTAATACTAAATCAATTCAAGTCTACAGTTCTTAAAAATTTCTCTTTCCATGGGGAGGGTCTGCTTTTCACTAACCTGTAATTTAAGAAATAGTTTGGAGAGTTAAGCTGTGTTTTGAAAAATAAATTCTCCTTCAGGCTGATGGCTTTTACAGCCTAACCAGCCTTAGAACAATGTCGTGTGAAATGACAGAGATCAAGACCTTTAGTTAAACTGTACAAGAAAAACAGCTTTGGAGAATAAAGTGCATGATCATTAATTATTGCAGCACAAGGAACACAGCTGTAATTTTCTTGTTCACTCAGAATATCTCCCACAAATTTTATCAGTCTTATTGTTAATACATGAAAACAGGAGCCAGTTTTTTTCATATCTTTTGGTAGTGATCAAAATTAGACAAGATTTCTAGTTACAGCTGCTATTAATAAATCTACTCTTTGAAAACGTAGTAGTTAATTTCTTGGGATTCAGTGCACTCAGTAAGCTATTGAAAACTATAATTGCTCATGGCTGTAATTTTGAAGTAATTATAGAAGCAACCATAGAAGAAATGCTGAACATAGTCTTTGCAACACATTGAAGCTCTCCAAAGAGAAAAGCATCCCTAGCAGGAAAATCAAGCGCACCCACTGGTACCCTCTGCCCTAAAGTCACTGTTTATAGGCACCTTTGTGGCATAGTGACTTTTTGCCACTGCCACCCCAAAGGCCCCAAAGGCCCCAAATGAGGGTGTTTGCTCAGGAGACGTCCCACCAGTGGCCCAGTGTCAGCACTGGGAGCTGGCCAAGGGACTTGCTGGGGTCACCCCTGCACAGACTTGGGCTTTGCCTCCAGGCGCCCTCGCCACTGCGCTCTCTGCTGGCTCCAGGCTGTTCATAAACCACTTTTCTTTTTGTGACATCTGTGAAAATATTCTAGAAATTAATTTGATTAGCCAAGAACACTAAATTAATGAGTCTTTGGGAAGTAAGAAGCTCATTTCTCAAGGAAATGTTCTCACCCCTCTTCCTCAGCCTAGCTTTGTGCACTTCCATAAGAAACACTACCTTCATTTTCAATGCCACTTAAGGAAAACATTTGTTTTCCATTAAGAACCTAGGACAAACTCAACCTTCAGCTCTCCCCAGCAATGCCACTAGTGACACATTCATGTGTCCCAGAGCTGCAACTTCAGCCCATCCTGCTTAAGCAGGAAATAATGATGAGAACAGCACTGGTTGCAATTGCTCCAGCACAGCAGAGCCGCACGCGATCTGCACGACTCCCCGTTCCTCCTTAGTGCTTTTCCGTAAGAAAAAAGCAGGATCTGTCCAACCAGTGGAATCAAAGCTCATCTTAACTCCTTAACAAAGAAGGAAAAGCAAATTCCAGATTAAACAGACACTCTGGTTAGTGCTAGAAACTGAACAACAGGAGCAGGCAAAGGCACGGTGGTCAGAGAGAGTTCCTCTCCCTCAGTGTTTTGGAAGGCACAGGATAGTTAAAATCTTCAAACCAAAATTAAACAATGTCTTTATGGGCTAAAACGCAGTGGTGCAGGGATGGTCCTGACCTCTGGCACCGCAGGGCTCCCCCGGGCCCCCTCCCCTGTGACCTGCGTCAGAGGAAGTGGCTCCCTCTCGTTCACACAAGGTTCTGGTTTTGTAATGGGAAAAAGATGAGCCAGAGCAGGACATTTCCATCCTGCCACCCCCGTCTCGTTCATCCTTAAGATTTTTCTTGGTCTATAATTTCATCTGTGAGAAGCTCTATCTACAGAAAAGCTGTCACCAAAGACGCTGGGCTGCAAGTCCTTAAGGAAAACAACAGCAAACTGAAAGCATGAAGGTGGAGTGAGAGGTGAATCATCCCAGAAGTCCCACCAGCACTCGGACTGGGAGCTCCTCTCACAGCCGGGGGCCCGGCCAAAGCTGGGGCATAGGCAGAGCAGGTGGGTCACAAGAAAAAGGCATCTGCTTATCTCCTGTGCTGCTTTGGAAATCCGGGACGAGCCTGCGGCCCAAATACTTCCTTTGGGATGTTGCAATAAGGATCTGCTGGCTGGGCCGGGATGGCTCATCGGTGCCGCCCGGCAGCACAGCTCTGCCCCGGAGTCACGGTCCCTCGCCCTCGCTAGTGTCTGAGCACCCAGACAACTGCCTAGCTGTACTGCAGGGCTCCGAGATCGAGCTCCGGCGAAACCTGGCCTTGAAACAAAGCGAGTGTCTGCGCCCGCGTCAGTCCCAGAGGGAAGCAGCCCCGCGGCCGGGCTCGCCCCGCAAACCACCGGGGCCGGTTGTTCAGCACGCAGCGCATCGCGGCACTCCCTGGGCGCCGATGGGCCGGATCCGCGTGCACAAACTGCCCTGCCCACACAGTTACGGCCACCGTGGGCATTGCTCAACCCACGGAGGCTTTGAGCAACAGGGACCGGGTAGAGGCAGCGCCCAGGCTCTGGCGTTCAGCTGACGTGCACTGACGGGAAAGGCCCATGTCACCACGATGTCCTCTGAGGTCATGCAGGACATAGGGGGTGCTGCCGGGTGCCTCACAACAAACCACGCCTGATGTTTTTCAGGTAGCCTTTCCTTATCACTGACATCCCAAACCACAGGACCAGCTACTTGCTGTCACCTGCCTTTACTCCTGCACATTCTTGTGCCATAAGTACCAGTGACAGACATTAAGAGCTCTCCAGGCCCTGCTGCAGCTGGTTCTCAGGAGCGTGGCTGAAGGCAGGAGCTCAGACAGTTATCTCCACCCTCGGAGCAGATGTCTTAAGCTCCAGATGGGAACAAACAGCTGGAATACACAGAGGTTTGGAAATCAAATTCTGCCGCTGTACAAATATTTTTGGTAATGAAAATAAACAAATTCATGGGAGTAACATGCTGCACCCTGCTACTGTGCTTCTAGGAGGAGATAAGCTGGCAGAGAGCAGAGAGCCTGAGCAAGACCCAAGTGGGTGACACAAGGGCTCACATGAAGCTGTCCATTTCCAGAGGCACACAACCGTCCAGTCTTGCAGGCCAGCAGGTATTGCTGAGGCAGAAAATGCTGTGCAGCAGCAGTCCCTCAGTGGAAGGAGAGCCACAGCACCTCTCCAACACATGACCTCTTGTGCCAGCTCTTCCACCAGGATCCACAGCCCCATGGGATGCTCCATGTTGGCACTTTCTGTGCCAGTCAGGGCAGGAGCTCTCAATGCTGTTCCTTGGTGCTGAGATGCCTGTCCTGCAATGTCTGTTCCTTCCCACTGACCACAGCAAGGGGAAAATTAACCACCCCTTTGGGAGAGCTACCAGGCACATTGGGCACAGAAGATTGACCTTCCAGCTTCTCTGCCAGAGGGCTCTCAAAGCAAAGCTGCCGCTGCTGGGGAATCAGGTTCTGCTCCAAAAGCCTGGACAGATCCCATAGGATTTGAACTTGTTCTTCAGCTGTCAAAACAGAAAAGCACTGCTTCCAGTAAAGCAGCATCTCCATCCAGCACGAGCAACACTTTCCAAAACCCAAAGTGCTGGTGTATTTAGATTTGCCTGTAGCAACAGCAAAGATGATGTTACTGTACAGAGGGAAGACAAGAAGGCCGCAGGGGTGGTGTGCAAAGCCTGTAACTGTTCCTGTACCACAAAATAAATGAGGGGATGGCTGGAACAGAATGTGCATGCTGCAGCACATAAACAGAGATGTTCCTTGCAGCACAGAGACTCAGAAGACACGTGTATCTCCAGGCTCTCTGCTTACTTTTACCTCCAACTACAAGGCCACTACATTTTAACTTTTAAGAGAGAAGAAAGCAACAGCAGCTCAGCAGAGAGCTGTTAGGAGCTTTGTGCTTTTGTGTAACCAACAGCCAAGCTGCTTCCCAGCCCTGGATCCAGAAATTGTCCTGTGGTTACTCTGCACTAAGCCACACAGAAAACAATCATGGCCTCTTCTGCAGACCTGGGAATAATGTGGGAGATGAGAGACGCTGTGGTACCTGGGTGCCTGTGGCTTCCTTTCTGCCTTTACCTCAGCTAAGTGAATTAGCTTTCTCTTTTGTTTCAGGAAAGTTAAGGGAATTACAGAAAAGGAGTAACAATACATTAAAAATATTGGCTAGCAAGTACTATGTCCCAGTCTAGCTGGAAAGTTAAAAAGGAAATAAATTCTGGGCATTAACATGAGCATCTTCTGGATGCTGCAGTGATTATACTGCTGAATTTACTGCTCACATCATCACTGCCAAACACCCACGCAGACACGACTCCAGCTACCCTTGCTGTCCCTGTCAGGAGGACACCTCATGACCATCTACTCTGGTAACACAAAATTCTCTGCCCTCTGTCAGGTGCACTCAGCCCAAGAAGCCCTGCAGGAGATCTGATAGTGCACAGTGCACATCACCGTTGTCCCATGGCAGAGCTCCCAGCCAAAGCTGAACATCTCCTGCTGCAGATTCTGCTGGAGTTGCCTGCTCGACACCTCCAGTGCTGCTGTGGGACTGCAGGCTCTGCCTTGTGAATTCATCATGGAACAAGTACACCGGGCCAGCAATAACCCCCTGTGTTATCAGTATTAAAAGGCAAGGGATCCTGTGTTGATGCTTTTGTTGATGCACCCACACCAAGGACCGAGCCACTGATAACAGTGTTACTTGGGATGGGAACAGAGAAGGCAGAGTCAGAGCAATTCATCCCTGCTCACAGGGGAAGCTCACGGTGGTGTTACAGGACCAGTTTAAGCACCCAGGAGTTGGCTGTTTTGGCTTTCATTCCTCTAAGAGAGGACAAATTCCATTCTTCCAAACACTCCGGTCACAGGCATCCTTTTACAGGACAGGACTTGGAAATCCTAGAAGACTCCTGTGCTGTCTGGCTGTACAGAACGTGGGACCCACAGTGTCCCTTGCCCAGCAGCTGGTCACTGCAAGGCAGGGCTCAGGGACACTAACCTCAGCTCATCCCTCTGCTTATCCTGCACCTTGCATGTGACAAGGGCACCTGGGGCAGGTACGTACCAGGGCAGGAAACCATGGAGCATTTATCAAAAATAGAAGATGCAGCTGCTTCGGGCAAAGGTTTCCATCTTCTGCTTGTCCTTTTTCTGTTCTTTGGGAACACAGGACCTTATTTAACCCAGATGCTCTAAAGCCTCATTTCTACACTCTGCTACATCTTCCTAATTGTTTTTCTGTTGTATGATTATTACTTCACTTTTCTTGGCAGCACTGTTATCACAATTTGAACTTAGATTTAATAAAACCTTAGGAAGACTCCTCAATAACGTTCATTCCTGTGCAGTGGCCCCAAGAGACAGAAAAGGGATTGTACTCAGGCAGATGGACACAAATACAGTGACAAACACAATGGCAAACACCTGTGTGACAAACTGCTTTGCAGGTCACTTTAGGAATAAATGTATGAACCAGTGGAAGACCATGGCTTTCTGCTTACATTTGTTCACCTCACACAAAGTCAAGCATTGGTACAGAGGATCAGGACCTCTGTCCCATCTCACTATTGCTTTCTGGGGGCCAACAACATTCACAACTGAAGGGACAGCAAGTTCAATCACAAATTCCTATTTGAAACAATTAATTCCTTACGAGACCCCAAATTAAATGCCTGCAGCACTGCCAAGTGCCAGAATCATGCCCCAAAATGGGCAGGTGAGAGGAGACAGGTGTCAAGTGTGAGATGGTTCACTCAACCACGGTCTCATACCACATGTAAAAAAAGGGACACAAAAGGTACCAGAACTAAACTGACATACTGTATTTATTGCACAAATTTCCCCTAAAATTGGGAATGGTTATTATAATACAAGTGCACATCTTGGGAAATACATACAAAAACAGAAGAGATAACAAGTATGTACATTTTACCCAGCATTTTACAAGTACCACCATCTAAATAATTTAGAGAAAGCAAAAAATTGTCATAAAACATCTCTAAGAACTAATAGGGAAAACATATGCAAAGTGTAAAATCTGTTCTTTTAAACAGTTTTTTGTTCTTAGCAGCCCAGTGTTTGCCAATTGCAACAAAATCGAATTTGCTAATTTGTGTGCCTAGTACGCTTAGGTTCCAGCCAGAAAATTAAGACATGTTAATAATGGAGATTGGGAATAGTGGAAAAAAGAAATCAAACATTAGTTTTCTAGTCACATAAAAGAATCGCGATATATTTTAAATCAATGCTATATCCTGTAAAAATCCCTTTTCGTATTATTTAACAAACAGACATACGTACCACATTGTTCATGTACCCAAAAAGTTAACTCACAGGAAAACTTCCCATCACACGAGGGTTTTGGTTGTGTTCTGCCCACAATACTGCTGAGAGGTGGAGATGGTGCTGCCATGCCAGGAGGGACTGGCACTGTGGGAGGATGACGAGGAAGCTGCATCCGTGCCTGCTCTGTCTCGGACTGACTGAACACATCATTAACACCATTACTGGGTAGTGTTGGGCAAAGGGCAGCAGAGAAGGTGCTACCTCCTTCTTCTCTCATGTTAATACTCATTGCAAGCCGTGCAAGGGCCCTTCTGGAGAGTCAAACACATTTCAAAGCAACCCCAACAATTTGCGCAATAATGGCTCAAAGGAAGAGGACCAGTGTTCTCCTGTAAAGATCATTATGAGCACAGTCCTGGGGGGTACCAGGGTGAGGGGTGCTGCTGCCCAGCTCTCTGGACACGAGCTATGGATGAACTCACCCATCTCGGAATCTCCCGAGGCACAGGCAAGAACCCTCCTCCGCCAGCCCTGACACCGCAGACACCACCAGGTCACTGCTGCCAGTCTATGTACAACATGGAATCCTAACTACTGCCTATACCACATATCCTAGCAAAGAGTTAAACAACCATGTTCTGAATGCAATCCTATATTTCATTAGAAATGTGTTTACACAACTGGGCCCCTGTTTTGTGCTCATTCCAAGAGCCAGATGTAATATAATCGTATGGCAAGGAAAGGACACTTGAAAAATGGGAGAAACAAATCCTTGGATCACATATTAAATGTGAGTTTTTCCCCTGCAGCAGTCAGCATTAGATTTTATATACAAAAGAGTTTCCAATGACACTGCCTGTATTAATGTTGGTGTCACTTCCTGATGTAGACTCAGTCCTACATGGAAGGGAGGGGGGGGGTTGCCATGTAGATCTTCCTGGAACAGAGTTTTAGGTGACAGATTTTAAATAGTACTAAAACACTACTCCAGGTGAGTCCTGGCCCCAGAGAAGGAAGGGAGGAGAGTTCTGTCACTGACAGAGGTGGGGCAGGGATCTCTCCTGTTGTTTTCAAGTTTATTAAATGGTTTAAATAGATTTGTATTTAAAGTAACTCTGCAAACAACAATAGCAGGTGTGCTCTTCTATTGGAAAGATGATTAGAGAATGACATATTTATAGAAATTTTATAGAGTTCAGCAACCAAGTGAATACCTGTCTCCTACTTGTGTGGATAATCCATGAATTTCAATGAATTTCAATATACTAAACCTAACAGAAGAAAACACAAGCTAAAAATCAGCAACATTAATTGGCTGCTAGGACAAATACGCAAAGCAAAGCCTAGAATGAAGTGTCCAGTTAAACTGAGGTAGTAGAGCCTTCAAAAACATAATCCACCTCCCACTGTCTATTTACATTACTTACACCAGGTTGGGTCCATCGGCTACTCGTACAGCTATTGTATATACAATGACAAACCAGTGATGGCTGAGTAAAAGAGAAATGCTGAGAATAAATAAACAACATTTCCTGCTGGTAATTACACGAGTGAGTAGAAAAGGGATTAGAGTCATCTGCAGCAAGGGTATATTTGTTAAAAAATATTTTGGATATTACTACACTATGGTGTCATTAATGTTCATTTTTTTTGTAGAACAGTTTTAAAAAATGTATCAATTAGTCACCTGAGCAATTAAGGGTAATAGTCTGCTCGTTTTGTCCCCAGTGCTTTGGTACAATTATTTCTAGTTCATTATTTCAATATCCAACTGACTGCTGTAAAAAGAGTATGATGTTGCAAGAACATTATAGATCATAAAAAAGTTAGAGGCAATTGCCATGTCATTCTGGGGAACACATGGGGAAATTTCAGCCAACGTTCTCTTTAGATTAGTTTTGTTTTTAACATTTTGATTACGTTGAGGAAGAAAAGCGTCATTCAGTATAAAGCAACATTGAAACATTATAAACATTTAATACTGGTTACAGCATCCAGCCAAGAATCTCCATCGCTAGTTCGTCTGTTGGCCTCTTCCTCCCTCCTCCCTGTTGCCCTCTGTCCCCCACTATTTCCTCTTCCCAGGAGAAAGATCATAAATAAATTCTGTAGCTGACTGTCATTAATAAGCTTCTTACAAAAAAATCAGGCCCCTGCCCCGTTCTTCCTCTGGGAAGTATTCAGAATTGGACTACGACATGAAAAAGTAGAAGTTGTTTACAAATCATTGCAGCTTGAGAATTACAGATCCTAATGTGATCCTCATCAGCTGAAGCCTGGCTGAAGACAGCTGCTCTCTTGTTCAGTTTATAAAGGGTGATGGCATCATGTATTTCTCAGAGCAGTTCTTCCTCCATTCCCCAGTGTTAAGTTACAGTCAGACATCGTGGCAGAAACTGCTAAAAAATGCATCTCTTCAGCTTTGCTAAAATCTCCACTTTTCTGTGGCTGAAATCTCAAGCTTACTCAGTTCTTTTTTCCTTTCATTATCTTTTTTTAATAAATGGCCAAGTGGGAGAGGAGAAGTCCCCAACTGTTTGCACACCGTGCAGTCATATATGGAGGTCCTGCAGCTCAACAAGCAGTTTGTTTTACTTGCTGCAAAGAGAAAGCAGCCAGAACAAGTTGTCTTCCACTCTGCTTCCAGAGAGGCAAAAAGTCAAAGTCTGTGGCCTCTGACATTTTAAAGAAGGATCTGGGCAACGTACGGAGAGTGAGTGCTCGCTACAGCTGCCAGCAAGGGGAGGTCACTGGATTCAATCCTGAAAGGAAGCAGAAGAGTCATGTTTAATCCAACCCAAAACATCACTGGGCTGAACACGTGTCAGAACCCACACTGCTTGCTTGAGCCCCAGCACTTACACTTGGGCCATGAGCTACCCACTACAGCTGCCAGATTGTTCCTCCCACTCCTCCAGATGTGCCTGCTCCCACAGTGTCAGCACTGCTTGAGCTCCCACCTGTCTGGTGGGGTTTTTAACAGGACCAAGAAAATGGTGAGGAAACGGAGGGAGGAGAGTTCCTGCCTAACCTCACAGTAAAGGGAGTAATAGTTGGGGGGACACAGTAAAGGAGCACAGGACCAGCTAAAGCTGCCATGCTCAGCACCACACGTGTACTGTAAGCCTTCCTGCTTAGCCTGTACTCCTCTGCAGGAAAACACGCTCAGAGCCTTCCTATAAATACCCCTTAAATAGCTCCTCTGCCCATGCCCCACACCCACAGAGACATATTATGTGCCTTACATGACACAGAGTGTTTCCTGCCATGTAGGGAAAATCAACCTGGAGGAATCAGGTGCCCCATGTTGTTTACTGGTGACTGACCAACTAAGAAGGGAGTCTGATATGCTCTGGAGTGCTAAGCCCATCTTCCTGCCCGCAGGGAAGACAGAAAAGCTGGGAGATCCTTGGGATCGAGCAATGGCTAAGGAGAAGGCTGAAGCCATGGGTAATTTAGGAATTCTGGTCCAGTTTAGGAATCCATTTTGCTGTGCTTAGGAACAAGCCCAGGTGGAGGGTGTGGCACCAGGACACCCAGGGCAGCACTGCTGGGAGAAGTTTGTGACCATACCCCAGCACCACGCCCAGCTCCTTGACATGGACTCTCATCTGGCCCTTGAGATACTCGGACAGCATCTTGCTTTTGAAGTAGAGCTCCTGCAGACGATCTTCCAGGTGCATCACACACTAAAAAGCAAAGGGAATTGTGTCAGGGAGAAGACAGAACCAAACCAGCCTCAGAGCAGAAAGCACAGATCCCACACCCCTGTTGCCTGTTCTCTGGCCGTGTCTAGGTGAGATATTCACTGGCAGGACTTTCATTTTTGAGCAGAATCCTTTGATTACAGGTTAAATCAAAATTAATGAGGCAGCTGTTTTGATTAGAGTGGCATTTCAATAGGCATCTCAAACAGCTACACCAGAGGATGCACTGACTATGGATACAAACACTAGGCAGAGCCTTACATCTCTTTAACCTATCAAGTTAAAGGGCGCTTCAAAACCATCACGTTCGTGATTTCCATTTAGACTTACAAAGTTTGGAGATAAATTATGCTTGTAAAGCTGAAGAGTGGAATGAAGAAGGTTGGAGACAAGACTGGAGACTAACACTTCTTTTCCCAGTTTATTTTCAATCATTCGCCTCTGGCTACTGGCCACTTGCACCGTCCATTTGTCTGTGTCTGCAATAATGCAGACAGCTTCTGCAATGGGCTCATCCAGAACAGGGTGCTAGAAACAAAAAAATGAAGAGTAGAACTCTGAGAATGACAAATGACAGTGGACCTTTCACGAAACTCTGCCATCCTGGATAGTAGGACAGCATCCCTGGATGGCAGGGTAGCATCCCAGACACTACTTCACCTAAAATACATCTACACACATTGTATTCCATCCATTAAAACCAGAGAGGTTTTGTGAGCAAGGCACAGTCTTAGAAGGACAGTGGCTGTTTTACCTTTTCTTCCAGGCTTTAAAGTGTGTCACTGGCTGACAGTTACAACTTTTGGTATTTGATATAAAGAGTTCTGACATATCTAAAGTGTATTTTAAACTCCTAAAACTGAAAGCACCAAAAATCCAACTTGCTGTTCAGCGTGACTGCGTTAACGAGGTCAGATTATTCCCAGCTGTCACTGGTTTTCCTTCACAGGAGGCCAGCAGAGGGAGTCAGGAACCAATCCTGGGCCTTGCCATTCACCCCAGCTGGTGTTCCACCTCTCCAAAGCCATGAAAGAGAGTTTGGAAAAGGGAGTATTTGGAAACCCACTGTTCTTCCCTAAAATGTTTTCTAGACTGAACTGTTAGCAATGACCCACTTCCAAGGAGTCCTACAAGGGCTTCATACAGGCACTGGGATGCAGTTACTGTTTTACTTGAAGATTAGCATAAAGAGGTCTCTCAGGCTGTTATTTCTGTGCCACAGCAGCAGGTGCCTCACACTGCTGTCTCTCTTGCCTGAAGTTCAATTACACTTCCCAAAGAGCTTAAACAAGCCCCTGGAAAAACCACTCAGGGAGCAAAACTCATCCCGTGTGGGGCTGGGCACAAGGCAGGGGGACACGCATGCAGAGAACAGCCAAAGGTCGGAAGCACATTGTTAACGTGAGAAGTAGGGAAAAGGGGACTTTTTGGAAGGTCTCAGGAAAATGGCTGCTCACCAGTCTGTTTTCCCTTATTCTCTGGGGAATAAACTAGATGGGAGCAGATGTCACACTTTCAGTGACAGCCTGCTTTCTACTTCTTTCCTGGTAACTAGAAGGGGGAGGATATACCACACTTCCTAGTCATTCCCCAGTTCGTCTAGGGAAAAACTTCTATGGCTGATCTCCAACACATGAGAAGTACAAGTTCCCTTCAGACCATTATATTTACGTTGGTTTCTCCTTTTCCAGTGAAGCCAGCGCTACTGGACACATGGACTACCATCCTAAAGAAGGAGAAATGTCCCCAAAATACTGAGCATTCCTGATGGAGAGCACCTTCTGCTGCACTAGTAGCAGCACATTGGTCAGACGTGCAGGGACAGAGGAGGGAGCAATGGGAGCTTCTGCACCACTGCAGAAGGACTCTGTGCCCAGAAGGAGAGGCACAACCTCAGCACTTGGGCTTGTTTAATGTCATTCCATCTGTGGGGACACAACCATCAGCTGCCAAGCCTACAGGAGACAGTGATATACCTTAGCACTGAGATCCATCTTCCCAGGGACAAGCCTCTCAGCTGGCTTCAGTGGGAGTCTGATCTTTTGTGCTCCAGATTTGCAATGAAATATCCACGTTTTTCAGATACATTAATTGAGAGAGGAGAAAAAATTGGTGACCTGGGACTGGAGAAATCTGATGGGAGTTGTGACAGGAAATATTTCCACTTCCAGCAGGTTTGTACCTGCACAAACATTTATCTTTCCCTACTGTGAGAAATACATTAACCAAATATAGCTTAATTACCTGCACAGCATGAGACAAATCTGACACCAAACAGTGCCTCAGCTTTTCATCACTTCCTATTCCTTGCAAAACAAAGTCAGGGACGTAAGATGAACAGTAGCCTCCTAGTAAGGATCTTCCAAAATTGGCAATACTGGGCTGGACAGAGTTGACTTCAACTAATTTTGACCTGAAAGAAAGGCATATCAAAGAGATGTACAACAGTAAACAGCAAATTCAGCTTACAGAGGTTGCATTTCTACTTTTTTCATCTCTCTTCTAACCTGAAGTCAAGCACTTTTAAAAGAGTTTACAGTCAGCTTTTGCAGTCAGCCCATCACGGAAGCAGAGAATACAAGCCAAGATCAGAATACACCATTAGTATTTTTTTCCAGATCACTGATCTCTCAATATTCCTCAACAATCAGCAAGCTCAAGAGACACTTTTCCAAACCCTGATGCCAAGTTAGACTACAGTCCTCCAAATACATGACATGAGAAGAGGCTCCATCTTTTTTAGGCTCTGTTAGTGCTGAACAGTACTTACCCAGGGAAGGGAATCTCATATTCCTCTGCCCAATCTTCTTGTTCTCCTCCATAATAGTTACCACCCAGTCTAGTTAGATCATGGCCTGTATCCTCACTTTCGCTGTCACCCAGGGCACTGTCTGAACTCTCATTTCTTGGAATGTCCCAATCAATTCCCGGGGCGACTTTTTTCTCTACGTTTTCTCTGTCCCCATGGGGGACACGAATAGAGATTTTCTCTCTTTGGTCCTGCTCATTAAAGCAGTTTTTGTAGGTCTCTTGTCGAACAGAGTCCATGAATTTACAAAATTCACTAGGTGGTTTGCAAGCCTTTGTAGACAGCTTTTTAGAAAATTCTAAACTACTGTTGTGAGCAAGAAGGCCCGTAGCTGCTTGCCCTGGAATATCATCAATAGTCCGGGTTTCAATTGAACTGTCATCAGTGAAATATTCATCAAACAGACTCATGCTCTCAGCACTGTATGGGTTTGGGTTCCAGCTCTGATGCTCACTAGCAGCTTGAGGAAAGGGTTCAGCTGTCCCACAGTCTCTATTTTGGTCCTCAACAGTTTGTTTAGCTTCACAGTTCTGATCAGAAGACACTCCTGCCTCTGCTGCTGGCGGGCTGTGATGCCTGGCAATTTGTTCCACTACTGCCTGACTTCTCAGTTCAATGTCTGAATCAGGTGACATGGAATCTCCGATGAGGAAAGTCACCTTTGTCTGAACCTCGGCAGTGCTGCATGGAAATGTGTCCATGAAGAGCTTATCGGGTGGCTTCTTCTCCACAGCAATCCCAGGTGTCCTTGTCCCACCTCCCACCTGGCTGCCTGGCTCCAGCATGTCCTCAGTCCTCCACGTGCTTGCTGTTGGCTCCAAACAAGATTCTGTCCCCATGTATTTCTCGGGCGAAGCTGACCCTGTGCACATCACAGTCTCCAGTTTGGCATCCAGGCAGGGCCTTGGTTGTGTCACATCCACAGCATCTTCCTGGCCATCCTCAGGAATGATGGTTCTGTTCTCATCTGAAGAAGATTCCAGCTCTACCTTAGGAGTGCTTTGCATGTCTTCTCTCTCTTGCTGTGCAACACTTTCTATGTTCTGTGCGAGGGAAATGGGACATTTGCAATATTTACAGCTGCAGTTGGGAGCTCTCATCTCTTCAGACTCGGTGGGTAGCAAGTTGCCCCTGTTCTTGTGCATTGTGACAAGCACATACTCAGACTCTTCCACTTCTCCTTTCTCCAGCGTGGTAGTGATAACAGTGCCAGGCATGACGATGGCCTCATCTTCTCCATTTTCCAGAAGGTGTGTCTCTTGAAGTTCAGAGCATCTGATGAAGTAAGTGAGGAAGTAAAGCAATCTCTGGACCAGGTCATGTCTTTTACCAACCACGACTGTTTTCGCTAATCTCACAGGTGATCCGATGGCCCCATACAGGTCACCTAGGACAGGAAATTAAACACAATTTTTTGGCATCTTTGCAATAATTTATTCTTCTAACAGGCAGCTGTTGGGCCAGTTTTCAAACACCAGGTCTACAAGTGAGAAATACTAAAGCAGTAGAGCTACAACAGCTATGCTGTATTTTGTTTCCAATAAGAGAATCCCAAAGATGCTGCTGGTATCATCTGTAAGGTGAGCCACTGGTCAGGGGGACATCTGATCTCACACATCAGGGAGCATTCACACTACCTCACTCCAGCTTCAGAGGCTCATCTCCTGGGATCCTTATACAGCCATATGTATTGCTGTATATCTCCACGGGGAGAGAGGAGGCATCTGTGCTGAATTACCCTGGAGAGTCTGGAAACTGGGCTGAACTTTTACCCACAAGAGAAAGCTGTAAAAGAAACAAACCTATGCCAGGAATGAGGACAAAAAGTGACCATGGCAGGTGCACGGCTGAAGCCAACCTCCTTCTCTTCCCCTCGAGTTCTACTATGGGTTGGATGGGATGTTCTGGCTGTACTCAAGTCACCTGGGAAAGTGGCTGTGCCTGTGCGTTCTGAAGGTATTAGGGCACTGTGTGACACCAGGGGTGAGGGGACAAGGAGTCCTCTCGAAGGCCACCTTAACCACAGTGGGTCCCTCAAGTCACATGAGGTCTGAAATCAAGTTTCCTTGCCAACTCCCTGGCAAGTCCTACCTGTACAAGAATAGGATAACCTTGCAAAACCTTCCCTTCCCTAAACAAATTTCATGAGAGTGTGTATGTGTGCAGAGCAGAACAGTTTGACCTCACCCGCTCTTCTCTACTGGGCAACTATCAGACAGTGTGACCAGCTACACCACTGACTGGGCTTTGAGACCTTCCCTCGGGGTTGCCAACCTATGACTTCCTGTTCTGCATCACTCCATTGTACTAAAAGTATGTTCACTTCTGATCAAAAGATGGATTTTCTTGATTTGCTCATTCCAGAATGAGGTTTAGTGATAGTGGTATCCCAAAAAATAAAAGCAGATTTTCCTTATAGGAGGAGGACCAAAGGAGGCCTGGAATCTTCCACCAGCACCAGGGCAGGTAACCTTAAGGGACCCAGCGTAGATGACTAAAGAGGGCTTTACTTTTTGGCTAACATTTTATAATGGATAATGCCTTAAAGACTTAGAGCATAAAAAAATACAGTGACCACTTCTAAGCTTGAAACACACTTTTGTCTCATTTAGTATTAAAAAATAAATAACCTGGGAGGGGAGTAACAAGCATCAAAAACCCCACCTCACGCATTCCCATTTATGGAAAGCTGCTGGGTGGTTTGGAGGTGTTTGCCACATACCGAGCTGTGCCCACAGTGGGTTGTAGGGATGAGTTTTGGCCAGCATGTCCACGCTCTGGGAAGAATGCTTCTCCAGGAAGATTCTTATGGGTGGCTGGCCATTAGGCATGACAGTGGGGACCCAGGCCAAGTGGTTAGTCAGCACTGCAGTCAGCAAAGCTGGTAAAAACCTGAAAGCAAAATGTTCAACATGTTTGGGTTTTTTTCCAGATACACATTCAAGATGTTAAACTGACAGCAGCTCTAGTCTATATGGATCAAGGATTAAAGAAACAGCCTGACAAAATCAGCAGAGATCATCCCTTCAGTCTTGGTTCTTTGGGGAGAGAAAGGGTGGCCCTCCCTCCCACCCTGGAAAAGCTCTTTTTTAGAACACATATTTGAAGTAAAATGAAATATTTTAACATAGTGGCATCTCAGTTCCTCTGTTTGGCAACAATTATGAGACTTCCTATTTTGCAAGTTTTATGTTGTAAAACATCTCAAAACCAATTCATTTCATTCACTGTAAGAGAGCACTGTGTGGCCCCGGTACTCCAAGGAGATCCCAAACCCTTAAGACTTGTGACTATGGATGAGAAGGGAAACTACTGCTACCAAACCTGTAAAATAGCTGGGTGCTGTGTTCTTTTCACCTAACTATTGTGCAATTTCAGCACATATGGCTGCTCCTTTTCAAAAATAACCCCCCTGCCCGAAGTTCTGTAGCTCAGCCAGAGAAGCTGTGTTCTTATGCTGGCAAAACGGTTTTCTCTGGCTAAGCAATTAAGATGAAAAAACCTTCCTGAAAAACATTAACTATCTGATTTACTGCAATGATAGAGCATGGTTTCTGCTCTGTGGAGTTTTCCCAGTCAGTTTTCCTGGCAGGAGCATGGCCCAGGAGGCTCCACATGCCAACACATGGCGCTGGTGGCCACAGTGGCTCATGTATGGGGAGGAAAATAGTCAAATGCCTCAAAATAATGTTATTTGAATAATTTACAAGCATCAGGAACCCTACAGCTCCCATGCAGCCATTTCATAACTAGAGACAGCCAAATGAGGAGAGGAGACTTAAAACTAGATTGGGAAGGATACAGGACTTAATTTTTCTCGTTTCCATCACTTGAAATCTTACTCTATTTAAAATAAAGAAAACAAGCCCAAATAAATGACTATTTAAATGTAATCGAGATGTACAGGACTCGGAATGGCAGGGATCAAAGGAGACAATCCCAGAAAAAAGCCTCCACTGAAGTGGGAACTGATCTTAAGAAAATACATTTGAACCCCTCACAACTCCCCGTGGTTTCTCCCATTGCACTGGGGCAGGAGCAGGTGGACCACAGTGACCACTGTCACCTTCCCATTTGGGGAGAGAAGAGATGACAAAGGTGGTGGTAGAGCTGGAGGATGGGAGTGGCAGCCCCTTCCCATCCTGCAGGGAGCAGTGCCCCTGAGCAAACAGCTGATCTGCTAGTGCCATTCCCATCCAAACTACTTTTGTGCTCCTTTCAGGACTTCAGTGGAGACAAACCCTTTAAAAACTTCCCCTACTCATGCCTTGGGGAAAGGTGATGAAGTGTTGACAAAAGAGTAAATTAATCAGATTCTCCCCAGTTTACCAGGAACTTTCTTTCTCAGTTTTCAGCATCTGCTGCTCACAGCTGGGGCCTGAGGCCAGAGAGCTGAGTGAGCACTAATGAGCACAGCAGTTCTTTAGTGGCATTTTAAAATGACAAGGTTTGAGAGCACTTTGTGGTCTGACAGTATTACAGACACAGCTCTTCCTGAATGTCTAATCCTGTTTGTCATATGATAACTGATTCTGAAAGGTATTTTGTAAGGTATCATCACGCCTTCCAGACATCCACATCCATCACACACTTCCTATGGACATGTTACAGATGTTCAGCCTCTACCAAGATTTAGAGGATTGTGGGGAAGCAGGAATTAAATGAGATTATTTCTTACTTGTTTCAAAAAGAAGGTATTTATGTATGGCCTTTTGATTCTTTGATTACCAGGATTTTAACAACTGATTTGAAAATTTGTTTGAAATAAAAACGCACAATCACATATGTAATTCAGAAACTAAAATCCACCATACTGGTTTTTAGAAGCATTTTCTATCAAGAAAGTGAACTCCTTCATGAAGCGATGGCATAGCTGGTTCTTCTCTGGTGTCCCCGACATCATGGTGAGCCAGACAGGCTCCCCAATCCGTGGCATTGTGTACAGATTGCAAATAGTTGTTCTAGAAAACAAAACCAAAAAATCCAGGATAAACAGAAAACAAACAAACAAACAACAAAACAAAACAAAGCATAAATCTCAACCAAAAAGAATTCTGTGCAACATTTAGATCCAGCTATCATTTCTATCAGAAAAAAATTTCTCTCAGCAACCATTATCCAAACCGTGTTGTTCATTAAGTAGTACAAATTCACCCTTCACCTTGGAGAGCTGAACCTCACAGGTTCCTCCTGCTTCCGTCTGACCTGATCCCAAACACAGCAACACTCCCTGTCACAAGTCAAGATCTGCCCTGCTCTGAATGCAGAAGGAATGGATGATTTCTTCTTGCTGGTATCTCCCCGCATGTTCTCCATTTCATTTAAAACAAACTTCTGCTTTATTTATGACTAGGACAAGATTATATGTATCTGACTTATAAAAATACCTTAACTTCCTCCTTGCTTTGAAAACTTGGTGTATCTCCAAGCCAAACCCACCCAAGTGTGGATGTGTAGAGCAGGGAACCAGCTCACATCTTTAGGTTTAGAGAGTTATGAGAGGCAAAGTCACCCTGTGGCTGTACCTATTACATACTCACTACATACCTTTTGACTCTACAGAGGACAGTAAATGTATGATTAAAAATTGGCTCTGCAGTAAAATACCAGATTAAAATCCCTCAGATTACTGCTAAACTCCTCTAAAATATAAACAAGTTATAGTTTAGTTTTAAGTACAAAGCCGACATTATGACACTATGGGAAGCTGTATTTTTAACACAGTAAAAATGTAAGCCTGAAAAAACCCAAAAGGACATGGGAAATGACTGATCAATTTAGGTTTCTCCCCGCCTAATGCACTAATTTTTCTAGACAAAGTATTTTTGTTTTAAAAGGCAAAGATATACATTATCCCATTATCCCTAGCACCACCCCTGATTTATAAAGATCTTCTCTGGATATTGTGGTATCAAAATTTATGGATACTTTCAGAAGCAAAGCTGTGCACACCAAGCAGACAAACACAATGGAGCAGCAGCTGCCAAATCTTCCATGGTTTAGTGTTTAAAGTGAAACTGCCAGGAAGTGAGAGCTGCATGGCAGCAGGAGCACAGCACATCCTGCCCTGGTGCAGGGGCTCCCCAGGGAGGAGGGAGTCACCCCTTAGTTACTGCAGTTACTGGGCACAGAAGTAGCTCGGTGGTGACAAGAACCCCAGAGCAGCTCTCCAGAGGGCAGCAAAGGTGACTGAGGTCACCAGGGCTGCTCCAGAAGGAAGGAGGTGAGGGGGCAGTGGCATTCTCTGCCTAACTTTTTCTACCAGTTTTCATCAAATACAAAATCCATTCTCTGTGCTCACAGTAGTCAGAATCAACCCTGTCTTCCTCAAAGGTTAGACCTTCAAATCCTCCACTGCCGGAAGCATGATGAGAGCACCACAAAAGAGTCAAGTGTGCTGGAGAGAGGGACAGCTGAGTTACCTCTATACTCCCCAGCCCCCAGAGGCTTTGCTGTCTGCTGGGTCACTTTGGAGGAGCCTCAGCAGCTGCTCAATGTTACCCTCTGCTGCTGGTCCTGTCCTGGGAGGAAAGCCCAGCCTGGTGACAGATCTGGGCACAACAGTCCTGCCGCCTAGACACGAGTGGGGCACACAGCCAGGGTAACTGGGACTGCCTCTGGGGCACCGGAGGGTCTCCAGCAGCACAGCAGTCTTGGGGCACTGGGATTTCATTCCTCTGCAGGAGGAATGCTTTCTGTTCACAGCCCATTAACTGGAGTGCATGTTAAAGATGCCCAAAAAAAGAAGAAACCTCAAGTCCAGGGACCTCAAACTCAAGGAGTTTCAAAGCTCAAAACAAGTGTGAGAATTTACACCTCCCAGACACAGCTGACCTGAGAAGCTGAAGATAAACAGCACAACTTAATGTAAAATACAGCTTATTTCTCCTTCCTATGCAAACTAACCCAAGCCAAGCCTCTTGCAGCTCAGCTGTTTTGAAAAAAGAAAGTACGTCGATACCAAAACCAACATATTAAAATACTTGTTGTCGTTGAAAAGATAGCCCGAGTCTTGTGATTCGTTATTTACTATTCTGGTAACCCTGGCTGCATCTGCAGCTGATAGTGTTTCCTCCGAGCCAGATCAGATTGCCCTGGCCAGTGGCCAGCAGGCATGTGACTGCAGTGAAGGGAACCCTCCATGCCAGCACAGGCAGCAATGGCACAGAGACCAAGGGCAAGGATTAACTGCTTCCCACTGCAAACACTCAGGGAAGCACTCTCCTGCCAGATAGCAAAGGGCAAAAACGAAAACAAAACGAAAAACCAACACCAAGACACCCTCCTCAAACACTACAGGGAAGTTAACTGGATTTTAAAAATAACAACCATTAAAAACCCAATTGGCCCCTCTCCTCTCGTCCATCTGCAGCAGTACCCCCTCCTCTCCCTCCCCACACACATGCACACCAGCATGTAAGGGAAAACTCAGTTAATGAGAGACTACTCTTTTGAGGGTTCCAGTACATATAAATTGATTTCTATTTGGAAAAGCCTCTGGGAGGCTGAACTCCAGCCTGGAGCTTCCACACATCTTGGCCCCAGCAATGCAGCATCGAGCACAGGTGCCAGAGGAGCCCTTCAGGAAAAACCTTCACATCTCACAGGGTTTGAGAGCCAATGAAGCCCAGCCCGGCCAAGTGAAAAGGAAGCCCTGAGCAAACCCCTCCCCAGTCCCTCTGGGGTCTGCCTGCCCTGCGGGCACAGATAACACTAAGGTGAGCAGCCCTGCTCCCACAGACACCATGGCATGGCTGCTCCCTGCTTCACCCTCACCCACATACACCCCACATCAGGCCTTTGGCCTGGATTTCAGTACCAGTCCAAGACATCTTTCCCTGGTACAAACCAAACGAGCCAGACAGCTCCTCACGGATGAGAGCATCCTTCTGCAGCCCACTTCTTCCCCAAGGAAAACACACTAACCCTCAGCACTGTGCCCCCAGTGCTGCTCTGTTATTTAGGAGCCACAACATAATGGCAAAGAAAGAAAAAACCAGTGGTTTATAAAGCTTAATTCACATGCATTTGTTCCCTATCCTCATTCCTTCCTTCCAAAGATGAATTTTCCTTAAAAAAGAACAACAAAACAAAGGCAATCCCCACTGCAAGGAATGCAGGAGCGAGGCTCCCCCACAACTCAGTGCCCATGCTGGCACCACTGAGCACAACGCACCAGTCAATTCACAGCAGCATAAGCTGCTTAAAAATTACTGGCAGAAAATAGGATCAAATCTGTCTGCCAGAGAGCAGAGAGGTATTTCCCCAGGCCCTGTGATCAGTGTTTCCTTGCCAGCCTGTGTTTGTGCCACACAGGTATTAGTCAGATGCATAATCTGTGTTATCAATGTGCTGTGTTGGCCTCAGGGACCAGGGGAGCTGAAATGTTTATGCAAATACAGTAGCTTATTTTATAAGTCATGTGTCTGCACAGCTGACATCCACAGAGAGTTCTAAGTCTCTAAGTCAAGTGTTAATAGCTAAACCCATCAGTGCTCTAGAATATTAAAAATTGCTGTAAAGTGACTAATGATGCGAAGGTAGGCCTGGAGCTGGGTACCAAGTAGATGGCAAATTTATCTATAGCCTCCATTTTCAGAAGCAGCCTGGGCCTTCCAGAGAAGGCAGCTTTGTTTTTTCCCAGATAAGACAAAAAGAGCAAAGGAAGGCTCTGTTTTGCTGTCTTCTCTTCTCCCTCTTCACTGCCAGCAGGTAAATGCCTGCTGATCCAGCTCCCTTTCTGCAAGCAGTAAAGCGACATACAGCCACAGCCCCCTCCCTGCAGAGGGGGACTCTAGGGTGACATGCTCCCTTCTCTGATCAGCAGGGCAGCACATCCCCCATGCCTGAGGTTATTCTGATCACCAGACGACTGCACGTCAGCTACTCTTGAGCACCTCTGAAAATCTGGGGGGTTTAAAGAAAAACAAACAAAAAAACATTCTCCTTAAAACCAACCAGACTGCAACGAGTTAAACCAGCAACAGGATTACATTTTGGAATCACCAACCCACTGAAGTCAGCACCCTTCTTCCCTCCAGCACAATTTGCTAAGAGGACAGGAATCAACACAAGGCTCAGGTTCACCAAAGGACTTGGCTCCTGACTTCCCCATGACTTCAGTGGGAAAGCAGACACCTAAAGAGATAATAGTGTCCTAAATGGGTTTGCTGAACCTGTGCCAAAGCATCTTTGCATCCAGCCTTTGGTAGTTAAATATACCTCTCTCTTCTTACCAGACACATCCTGCATTGCTTTGAAAAGCAAGGGGGTCTTGTATGTCACAGAAATGAGGATGACACATGCTCTTGCATGTCACAGGGGCACAAGGACCCTGCCTAGACTGTTGCCCACCTCTGGATGCAACCCCTTAAAAACCCCAACAAAACCCAAAATTGCCAAAAGCTGCTCCCCCAGGAAATTAATTTATATGAAATTAAACTGGATTAAATTTACTTCATTACACTACTAAAGAGCAATATTTATATCACCATGGAAACCTCTGCATACAACTGGTGGTTAGACATATGCTTCCAGTGCTCGTTATGCAGTGGCCATATCATGGGAATGATCCCAGCTCCTGGTGTGCAGAGGGCCAGTCTGCCCATGTCCGCTGGGACAGTGCTTTCTTTCTCAGCCTGGCCACAGCAGCCTTCCTCAACCCATCCCAGCTCAGCACTGCTGAGCGTCCCTCCAGGAGGAAAAGTCAGCACAGGGGATTTGGCCTGTGTTTTCAGGGGTTTTTTTTTCCTGCTTTTGACTTGGGACAGGTGCCCCTCCCCAGCCCTCTGGAACTATTTAACTTGGAAGGACAAAGGAGAATGGGCAAAGTCTGCTAAGTATATCTTGAGGGGAGAATGTTCTGGGGGGAAGGTGTGGAAAACAGCTGGGGAGTTGGTGCTAGCAGAGAGTGGGAAGGCAGAGAAATGGCTCAGGGAGAGACCTGGGAGGAGAGGCAAAGCAGAGCTGTGCAAGTGGAGGAATCATCATGGCTGCTCCAAGTTGCTGAACTCATCTCAGGCCCCTGGGCAGGATCAGTGGCTCCCAGCAGTCATAAGCTCCCTCTGCTCCCACTCTTGGCAGAGCTTATCCCATCCACCTCTCATTGCAGGCCCACGTGCTCCCTCCTTCCTGCCTCCTGTCCCTACAGAACGTGTCCTCTGCCTTTCCTTGTGACTGCCTGGAGGTGAGCTTCTAAAAAAATTAAAAATATACTGTGCCTTCATCCTGCAGTGCTGCCTAATCCATGGCATTCAGGTAGGAAGTGGAATTGTAGAAAAATAAATGAGCCCTCAGGATCCTTCTTTGTTCAGTAAAATACATCCTGATGTCAGGAATTTCATTTTATAACATCAGAGCACTGTCTTCAATAATGTCTCTAAAAAGTAGCTCTGCAGTGATTGTAAAAGGAAGCACCCTGCCACTCCCATCTGAGAGGAGATGAATCACTCAAAACAGACAGATTTCATCTTAACTCCCTCCCCATGACTTCAGCTATGGAAAGAAAATACAGCTAAATGCCAGGGATGTGCTTATCTGTGTTACTTTGTGTAATAACTGTTGAACAGAGAGGCTCTGCAGGTACCAATAGCCAGAGATTACAGCACTGCATTTTACTGTGGGAAAAGACAGCTCTCCCTCGTCCTAGCTGTTTTTCTGAAACGCCTTTAGAGCACAGCTTTGCTCACACATCAGGACAACACAGACTAGAGGAGGATTTCCCTAACAGGGCTTTGCAATGCTTTTCACCCTCTCGACAGACCAAAAAAAGACCATTTAAGAGGTCACTGAGAGCTTTGTTATCACCTAAAGCACAGAAAACCGTGAACATTTGTCCTGTTCACACAGGACTGATGGACACACACACTTGGCAAAATATAAAAACTCAGACACATTAGAATGGCTTGGTATCACCAGTCTTTTGCTGTACTAACTTTTGCAAAAGACTTTAGACATTTTAAGTTACTTATCCTTCTAAATCAGGCTCAAGTGCTTTTGAAGAAAGAGACAGGAAAGGCAGGAAACACATGGCTCACCTGAACTCATTTAGGGCATCCACAATTCTGTTATACGCCAAACTCCGCTGGCTGGCATCAGCTGATCTCCGACTCACTTTCATGGCCTTGAAAACAATCATTAAACAGATAAGTAACACAGAGCTACAGAAGCACAGAAAATGGAAAACCAAGTCATGTGTTTGACTTTATCTCTCGTTCAACTGGTCATGCAAATAATTTTTTTAAGTGATAAAAAAATTACAAGTTGGTACAAGTGCCAACTTTCCTATCTGAGGGAAGACAGGTGAGGCACACTTGCAGCTTCTGCTTCTTTTGTGCTTTTCACCATTTAATGCATAAAAGGGGTCAAAGTTTTAACTGCAGTGATGCAATTCCCACACCCAACATCAAGTTGATCCCACTTCTGTAACTAGCAACAGGAGTTAGAAATTAATCCGACAGGGCTGAGAGGACATAGAGCCCTGTACAAGTGCAAGAAGACAAAGCAGCTGTGTTTACCTGTTCTATTGCACTCTTCAGTTTGTTCATGTGACTCTCAAAAAGAGGAAAGTGTGAGAAGAAGAACTCATTAAATTTGTTGTTTTCATCTTCATCTCTTGAGAGTGAAAAAATAACCCCAATTGCTATCTTTTTCTTCCTAACAATTCCTGGGTTTGGACCAGAGCTGTCATCTGACAAGTTGAAGCTTTCATCCATGGACCTTGGAGTATGAACAAAAGGGAAAGTTAATGTAATCCACTGCTAAAAGTTGTACCTTGGTTTCCTGTGTAATTCAGTTCTTGAACATATAACTTCAACAAATACCTTTTGCTTGCATGCGTTGTCAAATCATCATCTTTGATAACAACCTCTTTGTGATTTTTTACAAACAACTATTAATTGATCCTGCAATCACAAAAGTCTGAAACCAGATTCAAAGTGCTTGTAGGATCAAAATATGGTATTTTCCCATCCCTGCCAAGAATCTGTGTTTTGAGTAGGATTTTAGGGCTTCTAATCCTCAAAAATACAGCCTACAGATTTACATGTTGCTGAAGGCTTTCCAGTTAGTGAAAAAACAATGAATGCCATGAGAAAAACAGAGACTAAAAGAGATCAGCCTGACTTACACCTCTGTAAATACCCCACCGAAAGCATCAGCAAGAGCAGACGTACATATGCAAGAGCAAAATCAAGCTGACAACAGCGTACGGGCAGCAAGCAGCATTTCAATCCCCAGCTCACCATCGAGGGAAGACCCCGTTCTCCAAGCTGGTTGTCTGGCTGCGACGCCAACGCCGCTGGTAGCTGCTGGCACAGCTCTTGTTAAGCGAGGAGCCCGGAGAGGGAAACGGAGTGATGAGCAGACTGCTAAGAGATGCTGCAAGAACAAGAGGAATAAAAATCTCTCCAGAAGAAAGAGCATTTGGAATATAACACCAGCAACTAAACAAAGCCCCTCAAGATATACCGGTGTTGCTTCTCAAGTGCCTTCTCTTTTACTTATCTGTGTTTCTAATATAAAAATAACCAGCTTATAATGACATTAACAAACCATACAAGCACCACAAGGGTGGGACAGTCCTGCTGATTTATGTAACAGGCAATGCACAGGCTGCACGTTGCTCAGCAACCTGAGTATCGGGAAATAAACTCCTTGTGGAAAGGAGTAATGTTGATCACATCCTTTAACAGCCTTTCCAATCCTAACCCAAGTGTCCAACATCCTGACTCAGGAGGGAAGAAAGGGATGCTGTTGAGGCAAATTTCTGTTTTAACATTACCATCATAGGATCACAGAACCTGAAATCTCATTCCAAACCCTGCCATGGATTTGGCACGGGCACCTACCACTAGACCAGGTTGCTCCAAGCCCCATCCAACCTGGCCTCCTGGATTTGGAAAGGAGATGACAGCAAGTATCATTTAGAAATGCTGCAAGCTCATTTGAATATTTAATCTGCCTTGCTTATTTGCAGTTTGCTTTAATAGAAGGCACTACTGTCAGGTGACTGTGAGGTGCCCAATGCACACCCTCGACACCTGCACCATCTAGGCAGGTACAGAGAGGTGTCACTAATGTCACATAGAACAAACCAGAACAATCCCATTTCGGCACTACTTCATGATGTGCAGAGATCCCAGTGACAAGTATTACTGAATATTTTTGGAGTTTACAGGGTAAACACACGGAACTGCCATTACCAGATCTTGCAATACCGCTGTCTCTGTCCTCATTCTGCTCCCTCCCAGGCATATCCATAGGGTTGCTATGAACTGTAAAACAAAGAATACCAATTAGCAGGGGAATATACAGTTCCTTTCTTGTTTGCAGATCTCTGTGTAATTAATGAAACAAAAACATGCTCATTAATTCAGATCAACAGCACTGCACAAGGCCATCACCAAGAAAGGCTGCTTAGCTGAACAACCAAAACACTTATCTGAGAAGCCTGTATGTGTTTTTCTCAAGTCCATACACCTATTTTAGTGCAAACTAAAACAAGGACTTTGTTTCTTTACACAGATAATTTTCAATAAGATTTTAATTATACCCAGAGGATGTTAGTCACATTTGTAGTACTCAGTGTTTAGGCAAAAACCCACCAAAACTCATAATAAACACAACTTCATTCCTATACCAGCTTTCTCAGGTATTATATATGCATTTTTAAAAGAATTTTCAATGCTGTCTCGAAGAAATTAATACTTTTAAGTTGTGAGCAGCGGTTGTTCAACTAAGCTGTAAGCTGTCCAGATTCACAGTCTGCGTGTGCACAAGATCAAAAGTGCGTCAGGCTCAACAGTCTTTAAATGTGATATATTTTACAAATATGTATGTGAAATAAAGCTACTCAGCCATGGAAATAAGATCCAGCCACTAAAAGCAAGAAATGTCCATTTTGAATGAATCTAATTTAGCTTTAATTTTTACATTTTGGTTGAAGCCAATCCAGATCAAAATAGCTTGACACCCTTGTGAAATATTATTCCCATAAATATTAATCCCATATTTAAATATTTAAGTTTCCAAAACAAAACAACACAGACAATTCCAAAGAGGACTATGAAATGCCTGCTATCCTCTGGGGATTTCAAGAATGTATCCAGAAAGGCAAGGGACCAAACACCACTGTCCATTTTTTTTTTAAAATATAAGATCTTATTTGCAGGGCTAAACTACAAATCCACACAGTTTGTCACCCCAGCTAGACTAGCCCCACAGCACAGCACACAGCACACAGCAAACCTGCAAAGAAAGAGGCGCTCCGGATGAGGCGGAGCGGACCTTGCTCTGAGAATGCCCGCCTGGGGCTGCAAAGCTGGGAAAGACCTACACGGCAAAACGTAAAATACACGTCAGAGGATGAGGTTAGTAAAGCAGAACAGTCCATAGGGAGGGGGCCAGGGCAGGGAGAAGGTTTGAGCCAACATAAATGCAGAGTAACACACGCAGGAGAATAGCTCTCAGGCTTTATCAGAATGCTGATGTGAGGATGAGTCCCACAGTTGGACTATACAGTATTTATAGATTAAAATAATAGACCCAGCTTTCCACTGTCTCCCATACAAGGATGGGGTTTCTCAAAAGGGCTTTTTTTTTTTATTTTAAGGTTGAAAAATGATTAATTTATGCAGGCTCAAAGCCTAACTTGACCACAAACAGGAGATTCATCACAGAGTATAATATTTGTTTTAACGTCCACACTGGTGGGGCAGCTGGGAACACTGGTTCTGAAGAGAAGAAGGAGGAAGGGGGAGAAAGCAGGCAGGAATTCATCTTAGTAGAACCAACAGAAAATCATAGGCTGAAGTAGTTCTGAGAATAGTCAGTACATAAGTTGAGTGAAATGATCATACAGAAAATAAATGTTAGCAGTCTCAGCAGTTCATTTTAAAAGTAATACTGGATTATATAAATACAAGGGAAACAGTGTATTTACTGTAGACAGAGACAGAAAAAACACATCAGTATTTTTAAAGAGTTAATTGCCAGTCACTCTCCTAAATTTTAAGCCAATGCTCACTCAAAGTTTTCTGATTATACAAAACACGAAGGCTGCACCTCAAAACTCCCTTCCATTCTCTTAGAACTCCATTCATTAAAGGGAACACATGACTAGGGTTGCTTTGGTTTTTTTTAACCAGCACATCTAAAAAAAGCACCTTGTAAATAGTTCCCGACCAAAACACATAGACCCTCCTCCTGTCACAGGTGAGTCAGGAGCAATCTCTGCTGCTGAGCACAGGTGTTAGAAATGCTGCGGTTACAGATTAACTCCTCTCCCTACTTTACCCAGGGTTCCCTCTGTACTAAAACGGGAACTATAAACAAATACTGTAGAAAACTTGTGCAGCTCAATCACAAAGAAAACTTCAGCATCCTCTTCTTGCAGGCAACCTTGTGCCTCTTGCCACATACCCTTGCCCCAAGGTGCCCACACCTCCTGGTCAGTTCTTAGGGCAGTCACCAGAATCACCTCCGAGCTGGACACAGGTGAACAGTGGCACTGGCTACACCGGAATCACTCCATGTCTAAGAGCTGCGTTATCTGAACTGGAACTTGCAGTTTAGATCACTCTAATGATACAGCAAACTTCTGCAAGGCACAAACCACAGCAAAGCCTAACAGTAGATAAAGTGATCTTCTCTCTCTTAGATCAGGCACCTCATTCACTGCAAAAAAATCACAACTGAAGTCTGAAAGGACTACTAAATATTAAGAAAAATGCCGTCTTTTTAACTTTTCTGACTCAGTGAATTCAGGAAGCCTTTAACAGATAATAGGTTCTTACAACCTTAATTGGCTTCCCTTATAAATGGACTACCGCGAATTATTTTAATGAGGTATACAGCTCATGAGCCTGAGAAGCACTTAAGCCCATGCTTGGGCACAGTCTTACCAAAGTCAATGTGAAGGAAAGCAGTAAACACCCCCAAGATCTAGGACCACAGCAAAGTCAGAAACCCATTTAAAAGTAACACAGTCATCAAATATACTCCTTACTTCCTACCCTATAAAAGCATATTTTACATTCAGCAATACCCTGGAAAGCAATTGTGAAAAGAAGCCCCTTATTACAACAGACATTTGCTTGGAAAGTCAACAGTCAAAATGAAGGGAAAGGGAGGACGTGCTGTAGACCCAAGGATCAGGGTGCTACACTGGACAACCAAGCATTGAAGTCCAGTATCTTTACTATCAGCTCAACTGTTGCCAAGAGGAAAAGCCAAGACCTTTGTTATCTAACATTAATGGAGCCTCCACCCACAGCTCTTCCAGGGAAGCTGAGAACCAAGGATGCCAGATGGTTTCTCAAGACTGCTTAGCTCCCATGGTCAGCCAGAGGAGAGAACAAAAAGATATTCTGTCTAATCTGATCCAAAGCTCCAGCACAGCTGTGCAAGGTTAACTGAGACTCATACAGGACAGGCTCAGGTGGGCAGAGTACAGAGGAGAAAGAGAATTATTAACGAAAATAAAACTGGGGAACTGAGCCAGGCAGAATCCATCCTGCCTGATCCAAGATATGCTGTTCAGGAATTTCTACAGAATGATATTTTCCAACATTTTCTGTATTTGAACTTAAGTATATCTAAATATTTCTATTACGTATTTCATATACACATATGTAGCAGTGTAGACTGAATGACTGCTAACACTTATTCTCCCCCAAGCTCCATCAGCATTAATTTTCTGTTACATCCTTAGCTTTTAAAAAATTTGATTCTATTTAAAAGATTTGCATATTCTATAATCTATGATTACTCAATTAAAGATATCAGCAAATAAAATCTGTTTGCAATTACCTATATTCCCAAGAAGTCCATTCATAATTGTACTGTGGTCAGGCTTCAATGTATTGCTGTCTTGATTAATGAACTCAAGACTGTCCTGCAGCCTATAACAAACATAAAACATATAACAACACCAGTGATTTGCAGTTCAATAGAATAGAGTGCTCGTGCATTACAGCTAAAATGGAACAGACAAGGTAAGAACACAGGCTTCCACTAGAAAAAGCTTTCATAGCCTAAGCCACATCCTCAGGTGGGTCATTTAATAACAGAAAACTAAACATGGAACCCTCTGAAGCCATATATTTTTGTAACACCTTTTTCTTCATCTTGGACTGAATTCCCCAGGTTGCAGGTAGGTACTTTTGTACCTTACAATATCAAGCTTCACCATATCAGCATGGAAGCAATAGTTCATTCATTCCCTTAGCACCAACTGAGATAAAGATAACCGTGAGGGCAAGGTGAGGACCTTACCGACAGGACGTAGCAAGGAGTTATTTTTTTAGAGAAAGAATCTGGAGGGTCCAAAAAAAGTCCTGTCTGTTCTTACATTCATCTACTTCTGTGCAATAGCTACAAAATGTAGTGGACTCACGTGTTCAGACTGCCGTAGATGCTGCTTCCCGTGCGAGCTGTGAACACCTTGCTGAGCATGAGCTGGGGAGGGGAGCTGGGGGACAGGAGGGAAGATGTCAGTCAGAAATACTGCTAAGACAGGCTTTGCCTTCCATTTCTCAGCCCTCCAGATTTTATTGACCTTAACACGACATAATAGCCTTTTATTTCAAAAATGACATCAGACTGACTTTAAAGCAAACACAGAAATCCATTTTACTCTGCACTTGTGCCATTCAATTCATTATTTATCAGCGCTAAGGAGTGAGTCTTCTGAAAACACCAGCAGCAAAAAGTTAATCTTACCGGATCTGATGAATTTTCAATGTGGAGCCCTTGTAGCTCATGGCCACAGAGCCAAACATCATCTCTCCAAGCATGTTGGCATCTGAGGAGCACCGAGAACCCTGCAAAAAACAAACCCGCTAACATTTGGTTTTAAGCATTTTAGAGGCACACTTCTATTAAGGCAACATACAAGTGAGAAAATATTCCTTATTTAAAATATAAATATGCAAAATATCTTGCCAGAACACTGTTGAACATGCTAAGTTGAACAGTTTAATCAAGAAATGCTAACAGAGAAAGTGATCTTCACACTGGCTGTGAGCTCAACCACTAAAACCATGCAAGAAACCAAACGCATCTAGGTGAGGGGAAGCAGATTTCAACCGCACTGAGCCAAGGGACTAAAGTTTTAAGAATGTGTTAACACACCTTACTGAATTAAGCCTAAACCATGTCCCTGCTTGACAAGAAGGATCACCAGTTCACCGGAGATGTCAGAGGAGCCTAACTGGACCAATGTGTACTTGACAAAGACTGATTCATAACTTATCCATGGATGCTATTTTATATGGGATGAATCTTTCCCTGGTGCTTCTGTGATGGCACCAGGAAAGAGCTGCAGCATCATGATGCCATGCTAAAGTGGTGCAATTCCTGCTTCTCTGGTAGCAGGACCTAAGGCACAGCAGGAGTAAGGCACACAGGCTAAATACCAAGAAGCAATATAACTATGCTACATCACAGACTAGGTCAAATTCTGCAAACAAAACCCTAAAATTAAAAAATTACTCAGGGCAGTCAACTGGAGACAACTGCTCAACTGACAGATCTCTTATTTGTGTATTTTCAATGACTGTGATTATTGTCCCTTTGTCCAGGGCTGTTTCACCTCTAGGCCAGCAGAGTATTAGTGCTGGGTCTCCACTTGCACCCTGCCCTGAATAATTTAAAATGCAGTGATCACTCACTAACAGAGCTCAGCCAGTTCTCAGGTGAGAAGTTTGGCGCTGTGCAAGAGAGCAACACATTTCCTTCAAGGTGTGCGACAGAATGTAATCACTCAATTCCTTGGAGTAATCCTTCTAAAAGATCCCTAAAACCACTCACAGAAACAACCCTGCTGGAAGATGTTCCGTGCATCTCCATATTCCTTATCCAAGCTCTGAACAACCAGTATCCTGAATAATCATGTATTCTACACAGGACTGGAATACAGAATGACAGAATGGTTTGGGTTGGAAGGGACCTTAAAGCTCATTCAGTTCCACCCCCTGCCATGGGCAGGGACACCTTCCACTATCCCAGGTTGCTCCAAGCCCTCTCCAGCCTGGCCTTGAACATTTCCAGGGACGGGGCAGCCACAGCTTCTCTGGGCAACCTGTGCCAGTGCCAGACAATGAGCCTGGAGCACAACCAAAGACAGGGTGTCCCCACCACAGACCCCTACCAGGAGCAAGGAGGGCTGTGAACATCCCACTCAGTGTTTCTGCTCACACCAGCCTGCAGAACAAGGGCAGGAACAAGCAAATGCTCATCAGCCAAAAGGCAACACACTTACAACACCTCAATGTTTAGCTCTTGTCAAGCACTCTCAGTTAAGCTGATCATACTTTTAACAGCCATAGTTTTAACCTCTGAAATCTCCGACCCCTGCAAGGAGAGGGGATGACTGAAAGCAGCAACCACAACTGTAAAAATGAGGGTACAATAGCAAGGTTTGTAAGTGTTCAATGACAGGGCAAAAGCTGATCATTAGCTGGGCCTCAGTGAAATTTCCATCTCTGCCTCCCAGGATATCCCACTGCCCAGGCGCACTGTAGGCAGTACTGCAAAAACTAGAATTTAAAAGCAGTCAGTATGACCAGCAGCTCCAAGGAAATCTCAACATAGATGTTAACGGGTCCAGGAAATAACAGGTTTGCCAGCATCACAAAATCATTAGGAACACTGCAAATTACTACTGCCTCACACTGTGATTGTTGTTTTTAAATCTGTTGCAGATCTCCAAATGAAGGACACAATTCTGATTAAATGTCAAGCCCTTGATGGTGGGTTTTGATTTCAGCCTTCTGCTGTTGTGAAAATACAATTCTAAAGCTCAGTAAAAATACTTTATCTTAAAGTATTGATTTTCTTTGTCAGACAACCAAATTAAAGTGAAAATCAGCTGCTTTCAAATTTAATTATAGGGGTTTCCCTTTCCTCTGAAAGACAGACAAGCCCTGCTGAAAGCAAAGAGCATGATAAGATGAGCCCATGGCCTGTTCAGCCTGGCATTTCATCTACACTTAACATTTTACCATGCATAACCAAAGACACATATTTAATGCATTTAGTATGGAACACTGTTACAGCTCAACTGTTTGGGCCTCTAATGCTGCAAAATACAGGTCACCCAAGACCAAAACAGAGTGCAATCAACTGCGGAAAGGGGTTAAATATTAAAAACTCAAACAAAAAGTAGCCAAGGAGGATCTGGCAAAACGGGCACAACGTGCAGCACTGACAGCCTGGAAGCAAACCAGCTCCCCAGGTCACAGTTTAGAGCTCCCATAAAAACTGATCATAAAATACCCACAAGTGTTTGTGATTGCACAGTAGCATATTAGAGGTAGTAACATTTTCACGATTTGGAAATTACATTTCTGAATATATTTACAACATTTAATACTCCCCTTACTGTACATATTGTCCTGTCAATAACTAAGTATCTGTAAATTAAAAATGTAAAGAAAAAGAAATAAATGTTAAATATGGGACATAATTACAAAAATGGAAGCCAGGAATAAAACCTCTGTATTTCACCTTGCAATTAAAGTTGCTCATATATAATCAAAGTGTATTTAAACAAGAAACCATAAGAAGTATTTTAAAAATCCCATAGTATTGTATTATTCGAACTTCCATTTTATAGCCTTATAAAAAAAACAGACAGAAGAATCTGTAAATACTGCAAATCCAATAAGTAACCTGAGGTTACAGACACAGAAGTCAGAACATAGGAAATGGCAGGCTGAGCGAAGTCCGGACAAACTTACTTTGACCCTTCTGCATACCCGATACTAAATTTTATTGCACATTAAATAATACTTGTATTTTGTCTCTCTGCTCACTTGCTGGGGAAGCCTGGAAGGAGTCTGATGAATGCAGTAGATAGTTTACAACAAATATGCTTTGGAAGACCAACTTCAGCTGAAAGTGTGTGTCACAGTCACGTTGCCACGTGTCCTTTCAGTTCAACTCAGTAAGACTTTGAGTGAGTGATATATGTGAGGAAATGAGGACTTCAAAGGGAAAACTTTCCACAGCTTTAAAATACACACTCATGCCAAACACTAAAATTTATTTTCTTTAATAACATTAAGCATTGTTTGCATAGAGCCTACTCTGGAGGAGAGACAGTTTCTGGGTAGTGGGGAGCATGGTTTTCCTTGGGCACACATTGCACAAAGGAGGCTGCTTTGTGCTGGAAGGGAGCGGCTTGACAGAAACGTCTCTTCCTTTCATAACCACAGTTAAATGCCCTGCCAGGAAGGGAGGAACGGAAAACAGATCTTCAGCCACCTTACCCAAGCTGTGGAAAAGAGTGTGATGAGAAAGAGAAAACAAGAATCCACAGCTTGCCAAATATAGCAGGAGTTAACATGACAGTAGGTAAGTCAGCACTGGAAGGTTCTTCATTTCTCTCTACGGGACATTAAGACATCAGTAGTATTGTACTCCAGAGCAGGCTGTGGAGATACCAGCTTCCCTCAAAAACACAATTACTTCATTACAAAGAGTAGAAGGGCTTAGTTCTATTTTAAGGTGGCTTAATATAAAACACTTGTGATCCATGAAAGGAGAGATGACAAAAATATAACCGTGTCAGATGACTCTAGCTACTCTCATGGCCAAAATCTCTTCCATAAAATGGAACTCAAGTGCATTAAATCCCTTGTTTTAAAGCTGTTACACAGACTATCCCTACAGACAATGTGTCTCCCTGTTATTTCCCTGGCATTTGACAATAAGGTAAAATAAACTACTTCACCTACACCAAGCTAAGATACTTGTGTCAAGTCTCATCACATTAAATGAGTGTTATCACCTGGGTCACAAGATGGAACAAATGCCATGGAGAAATCGTTGCCATTCAAGACACATCCCGAGAGAACCAGCTGGTTGGTTTTAGACTTGATAATACGCAAAGCGACAGCATTAAACATTCCTAAGTCACAACCAAAGTTTTGGTTCTGACTGAAAACTGCTCTCCACCACCAGCCTCTCATTTCAAGGATTTTAAAGCAGTCGTACCTCACCTGCTGTTAGTATTTGACATGCGTTAGGAAAAAAAAAAAAAGTGACTCACCTGGTATTTTGGGCATTGTTCTTTTGGATCAGAGAACGAGGAGGATGAATTGATTGAACTATCCAAGGAAGAAGAGCTGTCTCCTCCAGGCTTTAGTTGGCAACACTTCCCAAAAACTCTCACTTGAGCATCACTGCAGAGTTTCTGAAATAAAGACAACACACATGACATACTAAGACCCATGACCTGAAATCACTGTCAGCATCATTGTACTTACCTGTTTAGGTAAGATATTTAACAGCTGAAAGGCTCATGCCCCAGGAAACAGGTAGTAGAATATATACCCATATCTCTTGCAGCCTGGGTGTTCAAAGGAAAGCTGAGCTCTTTTACTTCCAATTAGCCAAGAGCCAACAGGTCACTCCAACTCCATCTTCTTAAGTAGACTATTTTAGACCCAGGATTAGGAGAGAGGATGGTACCAAAGCATTTAAAGGAAGAATGGCAATGCCCACCTTACTCCTGTGCCTGCCAGAGTGGAGATGACACAGGAGTGTGAGCAGCACAAAGGAAGGAGCAGCTCGCCATAAATTATCAAGCAAGAATAACACAATTCAGAAGATTCATGTTACAAGGGCAAGTGGAGAGAAAAGATCCTGTTTTTCACAGATCTCTCCCTAGCTGTGTCTAAGCCCCCTAGTCTTTCTGAAGAGCGGCACAGAGGCTTACATTTTCTGTATGAGGAAATTGTGAGGCTGAAAGTGGACAAAGCTGAAAAACACAGTGTTATAGAGAAGCCAGAGAAGTTTCACAAAATTATGGAGAATCCAAAAGGTAAATTCTAATAGATTCAGACAGAAAGCACAGCAGAGAAGAGAGTTTAGAGGGCCCAGATGGAGCTGGAACTGATGAACAGGATGGGCAGGATCTGTGTCCACTCCACACAGAGAGAATTATCAATCACTGGCATGGGAGATGTTTCACTATGTTTCACTCACTATTTAAAAACATTTGTGATTCACCTTGCAAATCCCAGCATCCTGAGCAGAATCAGCATCCATCAAGTTAATGCTGTTTACACCAGCAATGGCACTGCCAACCCTCTTCACCTAAAGATCTCAACGTATTTTTCACACACTTGTTACACTTCAGCACACCCACATAAGGTTGGCATTATTTACATCTGCTGGTGGGCAGCACTAGGAGACAGAAATAGCCTACACTGCTCAAAATTCCACACTAACTCTGCCCTAAGACTTCCTTAATTACCCTTTCCTACACAATTAGCAAACCAGTAAGAGCAAGCTGGAAGCAAATCCAGCTGAAAGCAAGATTCAAGGGATAGATGGGAATACAGAAGTGCTTTTGCATGCCACATCTTCATCTCTGGACTCACGGCTCCCTGCCACGAGCTTCCCGTTCATTCAAAAACATGAGCATGTCTCAACCTTTAAGGAAAAGGCATAAAGAAAAGTGTGAAATAGCCAAGCCACACATTAGTAACTCCATGATTGCTCAATAATCAGCAATAACTGTACAAAAAGATGACTGGCCTTCCTTCTGTGGAGGGATGGGAGTCCCATGTCTCTGTCCTAGGCTGTCCAGGTTACTTTTTTAGGGACAGGTGACTTAAATTTGGCCCTAACTGTGGGTGAGGTTTAGCAAAGCAGCAGAAAATGGCCAGGATTATAAAGCCCCACATGGCAGCCTGCAGTGCTGCTCCCTGAGAGCTGCTGCCACAGAAAGCCCCAGGGAAAAATGTGCAGAGAAATGAGTAATTCTGTGGCAGAGGGGAGGGAAGTGTTCACTTTCCCCCAGCCCTGTGCTTTCCTGGCACACAGCAGTATCCTCTCCTTTCGACAGGAGCTTGTTGAAATCCTGCAATACGTAGATTAGCTAATGGCTACTGAGGATCTGTGGCTTGAGCACAGTGCACAATGGCTGGAACATGTGAATGATCATCATATGACTTCAGTAGGAACTCATGAACTAGAATTGCATTTTATCTCTGACACAAACAACAATGTTCTAGGCTAGGCAAGCATCATGTGATAAAACCACATACAATCCACAGGGTTACAGCAGCTTTTGCAGGCAAACCACATTTCAGCTTGCATTTTCCATCAGATGTTGAAAGTTCCTTCTAAAATGTTACAGTTACAACTAAGCTTCCTTGAGACTGTAGAAATGCATTTACTGACTTTACAACAGAAAATAAAATTCTGTGCATTAAAAAGAATGGGCTGAGTTTGCAAATTAATTACTGTTAAATAATTTCTTCTCATTATCACTGCATTTTTCTGCACAGCAGCTTTACCCAGATGCACTGGGGGGGCTGGTAACTTGAAGTAACAGTTGCCTAAGTTAAATACCAAACCAGGAAAATGGTTGTTTGGTCTGTGCAGTGGTGTTTAATGAACCAAAACTCCTGCAACAAATCTTTAAATGAGGTCAGGATCTTTCAGCTCCCACTTTTTAGAACCCTGTGAACAGTAAATCCCTCCTAAAACGCAGATCACTGATGAATTTTGGTGTTTGCTCTTTCACAAACTTAGTATGTGTTTAAGAAGAACTTGTTGGACAATGAGATCAAGAACTTGCAGGGACCCTCTCCTCTGCAATTTCAGCCTCCAAATGTCAATGAAATTTTAAGTGCAACAAATCTCAAGATGTTATGCATCAAAGGAGTAGGATTACTTGCATTCCATATAATATTCCAAAGATATTCAAGCCAGCTTTCCAAAAATAAAAAAGTAACCTAATTATTTAAGAACTGTACAAGAGAAAGTTTCAAAGCTGTGAACTTTCTTCCCAATTAGACACAGTTGCATCAAATCCAATCCCTGGGCAGGGTAGTGCTGGAGTGCTCTGAAATGCCCGTTTTTGCTGGAGAGCAGAACATCTGCTGGAAGGATGCCACAGGCAGCTCCGCTCCTGGCCACCACACTGCTCTCCCTGCTGGGGCCACACTCTGTTCTCTCCCTGCCAGTTCACTGCAGATACCACCCAGCTCCAAAGACTTCTGGCAGTCCCAGTTCTGACATTAGAGGTCATCGTTTGCTGAAAGTCTTGGAGACGTATCAGGTAGTTCTGAAGAAAACTTGGAGTAAAATGTCTTTATAGTATGACAGGGTTCAAAGTAGTTTTCTTCCTCGGTTCCTCTTCTGGAGTCTCTTTTCTCCACATCTGTCAGCAAAGACTTTTAACTCTTTGACACAAGGTCTCTATTCTCCTCAGCAAGTGGGAAAAACATGCCCAGTTCTGTGAATAGTAAGAGGAATTTCTGCTGGGCAGGTTTTACTCTGAGGATAACAAGAAAGTTGAAAGGAGTCTGGTATGTTGAACTAAATCAGACTTTGTATAGGTGTATTAGGGCTGGGAGTGAGTGACAGAAGGGAAGAGAAATGTCATAGTATGCTCTACTCTTTTTTACCTCTGTGCAACAGCAGGTGCTCAAATACCACTGTGGAGGCAGTGATAGAGAAATCTCTATTTCCAAGCAAAGTTGCTACTCTTCAAGAGCTCTGTTCCTCATTTTCAAAACAGGTTTTTCCAGAAAAAAAAAATTCAAAACAGGTAAATGAACTCTTTTGCTGTATTAATATGAGTTGGTCTGTATATGCAATGAAATGTATGTATCCACCTAAGACATGGGAGTAACCTGAGTAGGCACTCATTCCTCCCCTTCAAGTGCCCATGTAAAAATCCAGATATCTTTCTTAAAATGCAGCTGCCAAGTGCTGCAATCTCCCTTTATTTCTAGAGTTGTCAAGTTCCTCTATTACTCAGAGGTCAGTGAAAGTCAAGACAACCCCGCACTCCCCCACTCCACTAGTATTTTTCCATGTCTGTTTAGAGAGAATAAGCAGAGCTAAGAAGGTGGGACTTGATCTCTGTGCTTACAGCTTTATCCATCTGCTCAGCTTGGCTCACTGGAAAACTGTCCTGAGAGTCAGACAGCATCCAGAGTCTCCATTTCACACAACTCACCTAAAAGCAAAAGGCTCACTATCCAATTACTAATCCCTCAAAGCAATTTGCTGTTCAGCATTTATCCAGTGCTGAAGTACATTAGAACACGTGGCTAATCCTGGCTTGTTTCAAACAGCATGCCATTTCTCTGCTTTGGGATAAATATGACATTCAGAGTAAAAGAAATTGCCGCTGAAGGAGATCAAATATCATATGACCTTTTAATGAAATTATTCCAAAGATAAAGACAACTAGTGGAAGAAGTGAACTTTCCATTCTCCAAACTGAAGTCCACTACTGCACCTCTACATCTCAAATTCTGCATCCCACGCCTCTCTTTCATTTCTTCTGAAAACCAAAACAAACACTACTTCTGAAAACCTTCTTCTGCCTCTGGGTCCTGGCAACAAGTTACTGCCCTTCTCTGATTCCTTGTCTTTCCCCCTTTCCTCCCACATGACCAAACTTTGTATCTCTGCTCAGCACAGTGCAGTTTGGGTCCTTCCTTTTTTTCCTCCCTTCTCTTCCTCATGGTCCCTCGACACCCCTTCTTCCTCCCTGGACTTCGAACTTTCCTCTAGGCTGATCTTTAGATTTAGGAAATCTTTTAGCTCTTGTATGTCCATCAGCATCTCTCTCCAGCCAGATCCCCAATGTTAACCACTGTCTTGCCATAAATCCCCATTGGACAACACAAAAAGGAAAATGAGCAGTAAAATGAGACAGTTAATCCCTGTCCCTGAACTCACTTTTCCTGCTCCAAGGGAAGCCATGATCCAAGGTTCCCCTTTTCAGCTTCTTCTTAACTTTATTCCCCACTCCTCCCTCGTGGCACCATTCCTGGGGCATCCTTATCCCAATCAATTACCAGCCCTTGGAGACGACCTCCTCATACTTCAGCTGGCCTTTGCACACTGGCAGTTATGGGGACATAACTCCTGCACCACACAGTAAAACACAAGCCAGCCTTAGCATGAGCTGAGTCAAGGTTGGGAAGCCAAGCACAGGGAAAGGCAGAGCCAAGGCTGACAGCCCAGCACTGGCTGGGCCACCTGGCTGCTGCACCTTAAGGAGGAAAAAGGGCTGCTTGTTGTGCTTATTTGAAATTCAAAGCAGGCCTGGTACCACAGCTTTTTGAGGAGCACACCTGTGTTCACACACAGCTCCTGGCTCGGGAACTCAGTATAGACCACGTCACAGGGAGGAGAGTGGGGCTGGTGGCAGAGAGCAGGAGAGGAGGTGTCAGAGCAAAAGGAGCAGACGAGAACAGGAAAGAGTCCAACAGCAAAAACCAGTCATAGGTTGTAACACTATCACTTGCTCATCAAGTAACAGAGTCTGATTAGAAATGAGACACTTACTGCTATGAGGAATGAAAAAAATAGCTGCCTAGAGGAGGCAGTGGCTCAAACCCACAAGCTTGCCCATGGAAGTTCTTTGATACCCAGAAATCCAAGGGATGTGGATGCTTGGGCATGGACAGAGGCTGTTCAGTAAAGGCACCAATAATGCCTCTTCTTCATACCACATGCTGCCCTGGTACATTCAATGTGCAAATGTCTGTTTTGATGCATTTGCTCATGACCTAGTGCCACAGGGTTGGAAGGGGCAGCCACTCTGTTCTGGGATACCCAAGCATAACTTAGACACACAGTTTTCTGATGCTCAGGAGGCAGCAGCCTTTCCCCTCTGCTTCCAGAGCCCAGCAGATCAGTAGCCCATCCCCTGGAAATCTGGGGAAGGACCTCTCCTGCTTAGCACCAAAAAAGGTATAGGACTCACAAAGGGGATCTCTCTGCCTCCCACATGCAAAGTGCCCACAGCTGCCTGAGGCGGATCTCCGCCTGGCACAGCCTTGGGCCAACATTCCCAGTGTTGGGAACAGCAGCCAGCCCTCTGAGACTGCTGCTCAGCTTCCCTTGCCAAGTTTAACTCTAGCAAGACCAGGGAAATCATGACTTCTCCGGAGCAATTAAAATATTGTAATGGTCATTCTGCAAACTCCTGACTGCCTTCAGTGTCCCACTGTGCAAAACTCTCCCCAAATTCTTCTCCTTAATATTTATCTTTACTGAAGGCATGAAGAGGCTGACTTAATATCCAATGAAAATACAAGGTGCTTATTTGTGTTATAGCCACATTTCCCTGGCGGCTAAGATGAATCTACTAATGCTTTACCAATTAGGCCCCAGCTCAGTGTGAGCACAAACTCAGCAGTTTTCACTGATCAAAAAGCCAGAGCTTACTGTTTTATTTCTTGAAACAGCTGTGTCTGGAAAGGTTTTCTCTGATGCTCCTTAAATTTTATGACCATACCTTCCCTTACAGAATTCAAATGCCTGAGCCATGTTCAACCTCGGCCCACCACACAGATCTTTTGACATATGTAGAGATTATATATATGAAACAGACCAAAATACATCTCACCTTGCTGCAGGCATACAACTTTTAAATTATAATTGCTTTCATGTCTCATAAACAGCACCATAAAGCAAAGTGAAACCCTCTCGATCCTCCATGTTAGACTGATTTGACTTGAACCAGAACAGTCTGGCCACTGCCAGGCCCTCTTGCAGATCTCTCCCCGGTGTTATTTGTAGATCCAGAGGTATAAGTCACATCAGGAAATGAGGGGTGAGGGGGAAGAGATGCAGAAAGCCTTGCTTTTTGTGGGGTGCTGAACAGATACCCTTTCAGAAGAGAGAGTGCCCAGCCCACACATGGCTGACTGCAAAAGGGCAAGAGTACCTTGGAATGTGCTTAGAACCAAGATCTGGCTTTGTATAGGCAGGGTGTGTCTTTGCTAATGAAAATCATGATTAAGAGCCAGAGAAATGAACAATGCAATTCCTTGAAAATGGCCAGTATGTCCTGCTAACTACACAAGCCCATACTAAGCTCACAGCAAGCCAAGCTGAGGACTCTCCTCCATGTTTTTACCTGCAAACTTTTGTTTTACGAGAAAAGTTCTGCCTGACATGACATAATCTGAATGCTGCAGAAGGCAGGTACATGGCAAGGCAAATGTTTCAATACATCCTCTTCCGAAGAATACTAATACTATGAAAAATAAATGTATCGAGCTCCTAGAGGTGACTTCTGGGTATTTCAAATGCCCTGGAAACAATTTTCCTCCACTAGTCTCATGTGGAGATGGTGACTACAGCTGTTTCCCTCCCCCTTAGCAAAGAAAAAGCAGAGATTAATATGGAACCATATCAGCTCCATTATCAGCCATTTATCCTGAGCTGCCACAGTCAACGAGCTTTCTGAAGTAACCCAAACCAGTGAAGTCTGCAAGTTCAGTGTGCAAGTACACATCTATCTGAAAGAGGTTTTAGACTTTCAAGAAATTAATTTAAATCTGGCAAGAGGATTTATACTGTAAGTTATTTTCATTAATGAAGTAATACTTTATAATTAATGAAGTAACAGTGATAAGCCAGCAATTCATACCAATAAACCACTTCTAAAGATCTCCTGTCTTTAAAAACCTGTTTTCCTGGCAAGAATATCAGGAAGAACATGAACTAATAGAACCATTCTAAGAAGTTTAAATTAAAAAGAAAGATGCATTGTTTTTCAACATTTGTGAAACTCACTTTATTTCACAATTCTCTATAAAAACTAGGAAATAGGGATCATGATTCATGGCTATAAAAGCACTGGAGTAAGCAATGGAGAAGCCCAGAATTTTGTGCCTGGTAAGACGCAGACTCCCGAGGTTTGGATATTGGACACAGCACTTGAGACCAGGGTTAGGAGCATCAGGCTGGCAACAGGCTGGAAGAGTTTGGAAAGCTAGATGAAAAATCTTCTGGCTGTACTCCAACGCTCAACAGGAAAACCGGGGCTTGGGGGTAACGTGTTATTTTGTGTACTCCTGCTTACAGAAGGACCTCCATAAGTCCTACAGGTAAAAGCAGCTGGAATCATTAATTTCATTTCACACCATGCTTTCTGCTTGCAGGGCTTTAAATGGTTTGTGACTGCTTATAAAAATGGTGAAAAGAAAGTTCAAAGCAGCAAAGTAAGTTGTCCAGCCTCATACCACCACTTTCAGCAGCACTGTGGCCAGAAATTAATCTTCTGGCCAGAGCCCTTAGAAGGAAGTATCCTCATCTGACCGCATCCATTACAGTTTCAATTACTAGATTACCATGCAAATCATGCCAAAAGGAAAAACAAGAGTTTCCAAGTAACTTTCTGTTAAAAAACTGTCAGCAAAGCATACAAACAACAATTAGCAAAAGCTAAGCAAATAGGACACGAGAACACGGGGCTGGGGGACCTTCTGATTATGAATGCAGACCCCATCACGGCACAAAACCAGATCAATAAATCCCAGTTTACGCCCTGCTTCAACTGACAGCATGGCCTGCTGCAGCCCCAGGAAGGAATCCTTCTCACTGAAAGAGCAGAAAGTAGATAAATCCCAGAATAAAGAGATCATTATAGGATTTAAAGCTGGTAAGAGTGAGACCACTGAAGCCTGAATAATTTGCAATTTAACAGGCATTTAAATATAGCCAACATTTAAATGTCAATCTGATAAAACAGAACATATGTAATTTATCAATTTGGCCATTTGAAAAAATACAACTATAAACATGTAAATTAGCAAAATACTCACCGACACGGAAACATCCTCTATTTTTCTTTTCGCACTGGAATCAAATAAGACATTCCGTCCTCTTCTTTCACAGTCCTGATACACAATCAGTCGGATCTGACTTGGGTCAAACTCCGGCAAAGGCCAGCTTTAATTAAAAAAGAAAAGAGCAGAAGGATCAATTACCACAACTCTTTATTACACTGTTCTTTGTACATTACCTGTATATACAACATGATTAAAACAGAGTCAAGCAAATTCAATCCCATTTCATCAAATCCTTTGATCCTGTAGCCAGAACTACGCCCTTTGTTTTCTTTTCTTTCCCCTACATGTGCCAAATTACACTGTCATAAACTGCACCAATCCTCTACAACTGCACAAAATGATGTGTGCAGCATTAATAGATCTTGTGCTCTGTCTTGTGATATGTTTTCTTCAAGTTCCAGCTATTTAAAATCAACATCATAGAACTCAGCTTTTGTGTTTAAAGACACAAAGAAACCTCAAGATGAATAATCACAGGGTGGTTTGGGAGAACCACCTGGTTGTCTCCACATAAGCCACTGTGACTCAAGGGCATGGTCAGCAAACCACACACAACAGGCCTAACACACCTATTCCCAAACTGGTTTCCAAAGGAAGGAGCTTTCCTGAAGCCTCAGCCTTACCTTAATGCCACTACTCCAGAGGAGCTCTCAAAGGGAGAACTTGCAGGCATCAGGCTTGGAAACCATTCCATAATCTTGCCTTTAACGGTGTTTTGTAGCCATCATCTCAAATTTCCATTGTAAAAAGCCAGCCATCACTTTAAAGCCCAGCAAGCATTGTCATCCATTGGCCTGGGAATCCATTTTCACTGATACCATCTCAATTCTTGGAAGATAGGAAACAAGACACCTGCTGTATCCATGAAACCACCAGGAACCATCTTTCAGCTAGTTTACAAGCCATTTCCTAGACCAAGTGAAATTCTGTCTTCCTTACCCTTGGCTTTTAGGCAAGCAGTGTTAGCATGAACCCCAAGAAGCCAGAAACAAGGCACTGGAACTTTCCAGCCACTAATGAAGGATAGAGATTCCCAATTTGCAAGAAGTTGTACACGTATGTCATCAAAAAGACACCCATAACATGAGTTAAAGTAAACCTGGCACGTTAGACTCCAAGACAACAGTAAATTTTCCTCTCCTCTAACTCAGCACCCAAAGGGCTTCTTGCTCTGCACCCATGCTTTATGTGACCAATACACTAATGATCGTGACTCAACAAGTCCTGTAACAGCGGAAAATCCATTTGATCACCAAAGTCATCATCACCTATCAGAAGTTTTTAAGGCTGCCCAGGTACACAGGTTTTACAAATAGTGTAGTCCCAATGAGGTGAAACTAAGCATCAAGGCATACAGTTACACACTCTCCTGAGATGAAATCTATTTCCTAATCTGCCCATCCCCACCATTTAGCAACAGGAGAGAAAAAAAGAAGCTGCAGAGAAGATGGTGTGTAACAAATGTCCTAATCGACTTACTACAAGAAAGAAAACCTTGAGCAACTTGAGCTGAAATAACTTCATGTCTAGATTTGGGGACAAAGAGCCACACACCCTCTCATTTGGGCACCTAAAGCCAAGTGTTACTCACAGACCGAAATGCCCCCACAAAGTGCAGACACCAAACTGAGCAAATTCTGTAGTACCAAAACTCAAGCACAGTGACAAACTCAGAGCCAAGCTTACACTTACTGGAGGCTCTCCTAATTAACTTCATCTTCCATTTCAGAAAATGTAAAAAGCCAAAATCCTTAGTTTGACACGTGCCTGGGGTGTTACCAACTGAGAGGCACAAAGGCACTAGAGCTGGGGATGGCAACTGGCAAGAGCATGACTTTGACTAGAAATGAGGAGAAGCACCGGATAAACTGGCTTTCTGGAGGAACAGTCTCCATATATTTAAGTGAAACCAGTGGAAGTCCAGAAACAAACATTTTTTCCAGATAGGCCACTGTGGTTCCTATAAAGAAACTGTGTGACAGTAACAATTAATTGCTTGTCAAAAGGGTGCTATTGCTTGCTCTACCCTTGCAACGCGTTTGAATTTCCTTCACACTCTTATAGATAAAAGCATGTCTTCCATTACCTAGTACTTTTGATATTTGACTTTGAAATGACTGGCAAAGAAGGCAGTAGCTATTCCAGATCTTAGGAAAGTCTACTTATAAAAAGCTCCAAGAGCAGATTACACACTAAGAGGAGAGAAAGCTAAATATAAAACTCTTGCTGTATTCAGAAACATATTTGATCAAGGTAACAAGAGCTTGTTTACTTCTCAGCTTCTTCACATGACATTTTAACTTTCTCTAGACAAGCATTTAGTAACTATTATCCATCATAATTTGTGATAATTCCAAAGAAGCGCTATCTTTGTTACGTAATAGCATCCTTAAGCACATTTCAGCCTTGCAAAAACATTCCCTGGCAATAGCGGGCCACTTCCCAAACCAGAAGAGCCTTTCAGAGAGCTGGGGGAAAGTTCATTCAGACAGACAGTAAACAGAGGCAGCCTGGCACCTCCAACTCACCCCCACCAGCGAGGGGGAAGCGGGACACAGAGCTTTGCTTTTGTTGCTAGCAGATTTTAAATACTGTTAAATTTGATGTCTGAATAGATTATCCCCAGAAACGTAAAATTCCTGCATGCAAGAGGCATTCTCAAAACAAATATAACAGGGCAGCACTCCAGAGCTCCTCTTCAGGCAGATGAAAACTGACCTAGATCTTCTGAATATCATTAGTTCTGTTTATAAATGGAAACTAACTTTGACATTTAACTGATGTTTTCTTGAGATTCCTACAGGAAAACCAGGAGATGTAGAATCTAATGTTCTAGCAGGGTTAATTAAAGGCGTGTCTCCATCTCCCACACTGCTCTGGAAATGACAGTTTCTTAATGAGGACTTTTTCCTGAATGACCTATCTGCCACTCTTTGATCTTTCCTTGAAACGGATTAGATTTAAACAAAAACCCCAAAATTAAGCCATGACAAAAAACCCCCATAAAAATAGCCACAAAGAAAACCCCAAATACCTTTCACCAGTGGAAGTGTTTGTGACTTTGCTAGACAGTGCTGTGAGTTCGGGCATAGACCAAGAGAAAAACTGGTGATAAACAAATTCCTTCTGAGCAGGACACTGCTCCTGTGGAGATCTCCACTACACAAGTGGGGATTCCTCGAGAATGAGATGTTCAAAAATACATATATGGGGTAGAAATCCATTGATGTGTAAATGCTGTATGGGATGTTTCAGAAACAAAACCCAACTCTCACACCATGACAGACTGGTTGAGGTTGGAAGGGTCTTCTAGAGGGCATCTGAACCAACGCTCCTGCACAGACACTCATGCAAGTACAGAGTGCAAAAGAAAAGGAATTACTTGGGAGAGAAAGGGAAAATTTCATACGATTAATTATAGAATTATTAGAAACCAGCAACAACGAGATCAAGATCTGAAAAATGGTATTTTAATGCATATTCACACTTAAGCCCTACTGTTGTTCAGCTCTTCTCTTTTTTCATCCTTTTTGCTTTCCTGCCTTTTTTACCTTCAATCACTAGGAATACTACCTATAGCTTACATTTACAAATCCATTACGTGCTTTCTGACACTTCTACTACAGAGATTCATAGCAATCCAGAATTCCAACTGCTCTCCAAGGATGAATTTTCTTGTGTATTCAATTCCTGGAGTTTATTACCACCATCAACATTTCTCAGCAAGAACTGAATGGCTATAAATTGGTATTATTTCACTCTGTGCAAGTTTTAATAGATGACACAACAGACAGAGGAAATCCTTCATTACCACTCCAACAATGAAAATACAGGATTTCCCCCTATAATTGATTCCAAGTACATTCCTTCCTTCTCATTCCCACCTAGAACATGAAACAACACTTCTTCATTACATTAAAGGTTTAGCTTAATATTATCTTCCCTCCTGAGAAGATAGAAGTCTGGCTGAGACTTTACTTTTAAAACTGTTTTATATTAACATGGCTTAGATAGTATCTAAAAACAGATACTTTAGAAATCTTAAAGAAAAGCAATTGAAGCAAAATGATCAAGATATTAAGCAGGTAGGAACTGTAAAAGAGTTTTCTAAAAAGTAAATTTGCTCAAAACCAGAACAGGACTAAACACGTAAAAAGTAAGTTGGAACTATCAGTCAAACTATTGTTTTCCTACATCATGTTACCCATAGTTATAAAAATTGCCTGGTGATGAATCACTTGAAACTATTTTTAAATGCATCTACGCAAACGATATTTATAGTTTATGCCAGCTTATCTGTTCTGCGTGGTTTTCATGTTAGCACCTTTTTAAAGGGTGACAGGAACAGCCCAGCAGAGCAGACAGGTCCACCTTACCCCATGCTCCCCTCGCAGGCTCTGGCGGAAGGAAACATCCTCACTCTCCTGCTAGACAAGCATCAGAACAGAGGCACAGGGATTCCAGGGCTTATCTCCAGTGCCTGCAGATGATTCTCCAGGTACTACCCTTGTTGCAGTGGTGCTTAGACCTAGCCAGTTTCTACACAAGCCTTTGACAGAGGCTGCATCTGTCATGAAGAGTTGACATTGTAAATACGAGACCGTTCCACTGAGTGCACTGGGATTTCAGATTATCTCCACATTCTATGAAGATGTACAAGCACATCAAAGCACACTCACCTGTACCTATACAGCCCAGAATTTAGGATCCTGCAGTTGGTTTGCTACAGGGAAGGGTGATCAAGTCCAGAAGGAAAATGGTCCTTGCCTAGTCCAACCATCCTATCATACTCCTCTCAGCCCTGAGATGCCTTCTCCAACCAGGAATTCCCTTCTCCTGCCCAAACACCTCTGCAGACTTCTATTATCTGTTACTAGATTTTTTTTTTTCTTTTGGCTTTGAGAAGATAAAACAAAAGTTGAGTATATAGGATTAATGGGGAGGGTCTTGTACATACTTTAATACCTTCTGACTGCATTTCAGTAATTAATTTATTATTTGACCGTTATTGCACAAAAACAGCTGCACAGACCATTCTAAAAGATCACAACTAATTTGGAAGCAATGAAAACAGAACTATAATGCATCTTAATGATGCTTGCATCTTTGGAAGACCATCTTCTTTTAGAGGCATGGGCAGGTTATTTATTTTTTTAACAATAGTACCTGAAACACAAAAGAAGTTTCTTAGGATTCACATGACAAGGATGGTCCAGGCTGCATGGCTGATTTGCGAAGCTGGCATTTTAAGAGAGAGATTCCGTTTAAGTGCTGGTGACATAACACAACCATAAGGCTGCAAGGAGGAAGAAAGTTCTCTACAGTAGAGAAACCACAGGGCCTATACTTAGGAAAAATTTTTGCAAGATAATTGTCTTTACAAGACCTGAGGTCATGTCAGGGCTATGCGACTGTGGTGGTGAGCACTTGCTGATTCTGCACAGAAAACCAGTGTCTGTGCCTCAGCCAGGGCAGGGAGGGAGCCCGCGAGGGTGGATTGCGAAGAAGCTCACCCAGCGCCCCAAGTGACTGCCCTCTGCCATGGTTACCTCAGCTGGGGTTTCACAGAAGTCACAGGACCTGGGTTCTGGGTAGTGTGGAAGAATAGACAGATGGTGGACCATCTCAGGGACAACCACCCTTGACTGCCTGTAGTGGTGACATGTTTCAGGTTTATCCCATGGAAATAATGTTTCTTTAAAATACAGAATCAAATCCAAGCCCCTGCTTTTCATCTCTTGAAAGAGGGTGACATGTCCACAGGGACTGCAGCACTGTGGAGGTCAGCTCCTCACTCCATCTCTAACTCTGTCTCATTCATTTACCAGCTTAGCAATCCTCACCTGGAATAGCTGCACTTCTTGAGCTCCAGGAAACTTGTGCTGCTTATACTAAGTACATACTGTCCACCAGGAACAAAGTGCGTCAGCCAGGTATTTCAAAGGTATAACAAACTTGGACCTGAACTTCAACTGGCTGGCAAGCTCCTTGGCTCTGTCCAATTCTGTATCTGTATACGAAGCTGACTTTAGTTTGTTTTCATTTTTTTCTCCCTTCTACCAAGTCACTTGACTCTCATTAAGATACATAATTTAGAGTATAAAGTCTAATACATGAGACAGATGCTTTTCCACAAGCAAAAAGACATAATATTTACAGGTTAGGTGCAGCCTAGCCAACACATTAATCATAATCTGAAGCGTTATACATTGGTAGGAAGGTTTTGTTAAAGATGTGTAGTATGCTGAATAACTTTGCAATTCACACACCTTCAGAATTTACAATCACTATTAGTGATTTCATAAAATATTTTTGGGACTACTTCACTTACGTAATTTCAAAAAGTACCTGTTCAGGTTTTAGCTGATTTAGGTACACATATGCATGCAAATACTTGCACATACACATACAGGTTTCATGCTTTTTTTGAAATATGTTTTAATTAAAACCGTACACAAACAAGACACAGCTCCTTTCAGTTAAATTCACTAGCACTGAACAAAATTACATTATTCAAGCAGACTGCACTTTGCTTTGCAAAGTTACAAGATAGAATCAATTCAGGCAAAAAGAAATTGTGCCATTTAGCATAAAATTATAGTAAGAATCATAAAGAAATAAATCTCTAGAAGATTCACATCTGTGGAAAAGAAGTATTTTCATCACAGGGAAAATATTAAACTTTCAAATAATTAAAATAATCTCAAGAACTGTGCAGTGACCGTACCTGGGAAGCATCTTTGTCCCCCGAGCAGTTCCACTTTTCAAAATCCCTATAAACTCCTGTTGTGCCCGGTTGCCAACTCAGGTTAATAATAGCAATGAGCCATATTCATCCAAAACCACAAGACTGTCAGGTGACATATCAAGAGGTCTGAATTTAACTCAAACAAAAGACTCTCCATGCTGCAATGCAAAAGGCTTAATCCTAGCAACAGGAGCACAAAAACCACCTTAAGGACAGCAGTGTCGGGGTTTGCACCAGGCTGCGTTCGCGCTGCCCTAGAGTTTCAAAATCCAAAACCTGCCCCACAATTCTGCCCAGCCCGGGATTTCTGCTCGAGGAAAGAGCGCCCGTCTTCCCCGCTCCTTTATCTCTTGCAGGGTTTGCTGCGGAGAAGATCAGTGTAATTTACGGGGAAGCCAAGCGATGGCTGGCAGCGCCGGCCCGGACCCGTCAATGCCATTCATCCTCCTGTCCGCCACCGCGCTCCCGGCTCAGTCTCATGACCCGAGTGCCCGGGCACCCGCGGCCGCCGTCCGGCACCTCCGAGCTGCGGCCGCTGGGAATTCAGCCCGCTCGGCGAGGAACGGGGGGGCGAAGCACGGCAGTCTCCTTCCAGCCGGCACCCCCAGCCCTCACATTCCTGGGAGCGGCGGGATGCTCTCGGCGGAGCCCGGGCGCGCGGGTGGCCGAGCCCGCGCTGACAGCCATCATGTGACACAGCTGTCACCGCGGGCCACCTGCGGCCGCCAGCGCCGGCGACACCCCGCGCTCCAGCCCTCCCTCACACAGCAGCTTTGGAGCGCTCCCCCAGGCAGGGGCTCGGCGGGGAAGGGGAACGAGGAGTCCCCGGCCGTCCCCGCTCGCTGCTACCTCTGCGGCGCGACTCCCACATCCCGCCCGGTCCCTCTCCCCCTCCCCTGTACGAACAAAGAGCGCACTGTGTGCTCGGCGAGGGCTCATTAATATTACACAGAAAGAAGCGGGGATATGCAAGACAATTGGATGGCTGTGGACGGGAAAAACATTGAATGCGCAAAATAATGCCCCCCAAAGAAAAGCCGAGCAACCCGGGTGGCTGTAAACAAGGTTTCCTGGTTGTGTTCTGGGGTAACCCGGGTCATGCTAGGAAGGATACCCACATATCACAACAGCAAAGAGCCTTTTAACAAACATTATAGAGCAAAGAACTACTTAACAAACTTTTATCTCTAAACTGTGGGGGAGAAATGAGACAGATGGACAGGGAAGTGAAGAAGGAACTGGGCATTCAGAAATGCAATGCACATTAAAAGCCATCTAGTCTTGTCACAGACATAGGTGGGGCACTCATACTATTAATTCTGTATGACCTTTGGATAAAACTCAAGTAATACCTGAAGGCAAAAGGCTGCAGCATCACAGTTCCTACTTTTTCTCCAGTGTCTGAAAACCTACAAGTTTTTCCAATATTTTAAATACATAAGCAGCAAAAATAGATTTATCATCAGGATCTCCTGTTCCACTGCATCCCCAACTCTACCGATGGTTCCCCTGTATCACAGAGTGGGTGAGCTGATGTTCCTGTTCACGAGCTTTGGTCTCAAGACCATACAATCCCAAGAGGTCAGATGTTGCTTGTCCTCTGGAATGGATTCCAAAGCAGAACACCAAGCTCCCTGTTCTGCTACACATCTCCTGGGTTAAGTTCAGAGAGAAACCCTTAATCTCTTGACACCACAACGGTTTTGTTGCTGTTTTATAGGAAGGTAATGTTTTTATGTTAGGTGCTGGACAAGAGTTTTGACACAAAAGCAGCAAAACTAAAGAGAGATAAAACCATTATCTTTTGTTACCATGCCTTACAGGAAGTTTTTCATTTAGAAATGAAGAATTGAGGCCCTCATGCCACAAACACATACATTACAGGACCTGGCTTTTCATACATGACTAGTGCCAGGGAATTCAATGGAATTACTCACATGAGCAAAATTTGGCATGTGCTTGTTACAGCACCCATGCCTTAAGCCCAAATCTTGCCTTTAAAGCTTAAAATGCAAAGCTTTTGGAGATAAAAATAGTAACATCTGACCACTCCTACCTACCTTCTAGGTCTATGAAAGGAATGAGCAGTGCACAGTAACTTCCTTTACCTGTGTGGCAAAGGCACCACTCTCCAAAGGTTACTGATGTCAAAAGTGACCTTTTTTCTTAGACATGCAATGCTGACAAGTGCCATGTATTATGTAAACATTTATTTACAGGAATAACATCTAAGGTTTCCATTTTACCTCAGGGTAACCTGATGCATATTAAAAGACAAGTGCTTTGAAAGCTGACCCAGCCTCCATCCAACAACTGACCAGGAAAAATATTGGAAGGAATTTCTCTGCAAATAGAGACAGACTCACATTGTACAGAGAGTAAACAGTGCTTTAGCCAGATCAGCGAATATTTTTTTCTTGAGGAAGGACTTCAGATATTCAATGTTTATTTATACACACTGTCACCACTCCCATATCCAAGAAAATACTGGACCATCTTTAACATGAGATATGCAACATCATCTTGTCTAGGTGTATATCCAGGCCTCTCTTTGAAAGGGTGAAGGCTTTCCTTTTTTTTAAGTGTAAAATTTGAGCTTGAAAAACAAAGCTGGTAATATTACCCTGCTTCAGAAAAACACTTAAATTCAAAAAAATAAAGTGATCAAAATCTCCTGCCATAGCCCATCACCTTCCAGGAAGGTATTTCAGTATCCATGCACATCCACCCAGCTGCAGATGGAAAAGATGTGGGTGATGGTGTTCAACTACATCCAGCAGCCCAGAGCCCAATGGACCATCTGCAGATCCCCATGCCTGACTGCGGCTGGGGCATGTTCTTAAACACACAGAAGCCAAAACAACCCTCAAAACCAAACAGCACCAAAAAAAATCACTTTCTTCACTCTATCCAAAGGCATTTCTGAAAACACTTAAAACTACTGCAAAGGCTCATATGCACCTTTTGGGTATAAATTACCTGATTTCAAACCAAGCAGACAACAAAGTTTGCTCCAACCGCAGGCTAAAAAGTAATGAAATTACTCATTTTTGGTCTTCACTGCCTTAACAAGTTTTTTCAGTCTTTCTCCTGGAGGAAGGCTTCCCTCACACACACTGTAAATGCACACAACAAAGAGCCAGTAAGTGAGCCAAGAAATGTTTATTGCTTAGTAATGCACAGAGGTAGGAGCTGGAAGCCACACTAGACGAAAAGAAAGAAAACCAATTAGGATTTTATTTGAAATCTGACTAGAAATACTTGGATACCATTTCTCTACAAAATACTTGCCTTAGTAGGATTACCACGGAGCTAGACTTCTAAAAATGTGCTTTCTGTGCATTTTTGTATCCCTGCAAAAAAAAAATTCCTCACTGCTGGAGAGGAAGAGTGGAGATGTTAAAGCATGAACCTTCCATATACACCTGGAGCACATACACAAACTTGCACACACAAACACAAACCCAGCCAAAGGTCAGCAAGAGCCAAAACGATGAGAAAGATCACTGAAAACAGCCCTCAGGAGTTTCAAAACCTGGGTCCTCTATTCTTCAAAGGAAACCAGATTGTTAAATGCTGAAAAAAGTGCTTTTGATATGAGATTAAGAAAGAAAAACAAACCAAATTTATAAACTCTCCATACACAGGGTTCTCACTACCAGCACGAGGTCTCATGACTGGAATGAACTGTCTCTACCAGCATTGTAAAGGAGCATTGGCAACTACAAATCTGCCTATGAGCATTCCTGGAGGGTAGGACATGAAACAATAATCTCTAAGAACATGGAGACCTCAGCAGACTGACTGTCCACTGTTGTAATTTTTCAAGTCATGATAAAAATGCTGAAAATAAAAATAACTATCAAAGTAAAAATCTGATGCATGGTTAGGCTACTGAAACATTGGTGTTCGTTTTGTATCGCATTTCCAATTGCAATCTACTATAAGACACCAAACAAACCTCCATAATACCAGCTGGTACTGCAAGACAACAGGGCATTTTCCCCCTGCCAAACAGTTACTTTATTGTGCATGCTCGGGTGCGCAGAGCAGACTCTTCTGCTGTAGCTATTAAAAATCAAGTGTAAATAGTTCAGTATTGTGTGCATTTAATAAAAAGTTGGGGAGAAAAAAGTTCCAATACAAATTACTTTTGATGAACATAGTTGAAAATAGCATAGTTGTTGGAAATAAAGACTCTTCTAAAATCACTCAGAATTATGTAATGCAGCAGAGGAGGGTTGTGGGGGACAGTTTGTGTTTCCTTCTTTATTCTGTGTAGTTCTGGAGAAGTTGTGATAGGTTCAACAATCCTTATATCCACACACAAAACTAACTTGACAAAACAAAATCAAGCTCACAACCTCAGATTTATCAACTGCAAAGTTTGCTTAGGGAACTAAATGGTGAATTGATGCTTTTTATTTTGGAAATTGTGCATATTAATAGATGAGACAATGAAGAGAAAAGACAAATGAGAGTCAAGGTTGACTGCAAGACCTCTCCTGTCATGAAAATGAAGACACCTTAGAGGGATCACCATAGCTCCACTATTGCTATCAACCATAATGTTAATAATAATAAACCCTTGAAAGATTCCTGATGGAATAAGAGTACTTTGGCTGAATACTCCTAAATTTTCATTTTTTTAATAGACAAATATTGAATTCCCTGTATTTATCTTCAGCTTAGAATGTCTTTATGGCTTTTATTTTCATGTACTTCCCAGAAACCATAAGGACTATGGCAGTTTTATTATTTTTACCCTACTGAAAACTGAGATTTTCAATATATTACTTCAGGAGACATTAAGAGAAAAGCTGCAAGGTGCATAACTGAACTGTTGGTGTGCTCTAGGTATGCCTGACACATCAGCTGATTCTTGCACCAAGCAAACGCACCTAAATAAGCTTTTTTTTAAATCAGACAGATACATCTAAAAATAAATACATTTTGAAAGGCTAAAAGACTAGAATGTAAACAGCTGCTCTTTTTTTTGTCATGCTTTTTAACCTGCGAGCTGTACCAGGGTGGGTGATGCTGTGCCCAGGGTGCCAGGAGACAGTAGGTCAGGGCATCTGCCCAGACCTCGCTTTTTCCACCCTGAAAGCCCCAGTCTGGCCACAGGCAGCCAGGATACCTCCATCCTGGAAATGCCACTCCATGAGTGCCCAAAACATTGGTACCTGCAGTGCCAGCACATGACAGCCACAAAACCTCTGGCTGCAGACATTGGCACCTGCTGCACAGCCCTGTGCATGACCTGGGAGCCTCCGCCGTGTCGGGGCGCAGGGAGACATCTGCTTATGCTGATTAAAACATCCTGTAATACTTGTTTTGTGAGTTTTATAAGGGGAAAAAATACTGCCTTGGTGGTGAAAGTCATCTGGCGCAGGCAAGGCAGCATGGGGCTTGGAGCATTCCTTGGCTGCAGGCCACGGTCCTGTAACTGATTAAGGTTGCTGCACTTGTGACTGAGTGATAATTGAGAGCCCAATAAATCCCCACACAAGTATTTTTCACTCAGAGATGGAAAACAATAGTTATGGACCCTCATAAGGAGCTGCAAGTGGTAAAATTAGAGCTAATATTAAAAATATAAAGAAAGCCCACAGATCACTCCCAACTTCCTTGCCCAACGTTCACATTTTCAGTTAAATTTCCAGGAGTGTCAAATGCACCAGGACTATACCTTCAGGCTTTCAGCTAAGTCATCCCCAGCACGAACTCAAATCATTCCCATTCCTCAAGATTTTGTTGAGTACTCCCTGGTCCTCCTTCCCCCTACCCCAGGTCTCATTTATCTGCATAGGCAGCATTGCTTTAGCCAAGGTCTACGTGCTATTCTTTTTCCTCGGAAAAAAAAAAAAAACCAAACAAAAAAGGCAAAAAAAGCAGAGCTGCAGCTGTTCAGGGTTCCTTGGAAAAGGAGGAAGACAGATGTAAGTAGTTACCCTCTGAAGATTCACAGGGATCAGTGCCTGAACAGCATTTTGCTCTGTCCCTCATGTGACTGCTTAATTAGGTGTTGATTCACTCAGTCATGAGACACAAGAAAACAGGGCTGCAAACCCCAACGTCAAAGAAAAAGTAATGCCTGTTCTGCCAGTTTCTGTATTAGCAAAGCACAAAAGGGACGTCCAGTTCTGAGAAGCAAAACTTGTGTTTTCTTGCCCATAAACCAATCCATCACATCATTTCAACCTTTCCATATTAAAAAAAAAAAAAAGGTAAAAAAAAGAAATATGAATTATTTCAGAGAAAGATGCTTGTGAATTCCCTGATTATTCTCGCCTGTGAGAGTCAGGACCAGCACAAGTGTCCAAAGGGTGAGCTCCCTGGCCAAGCTCTGAAGCCCTGAGAGCAGTGTCCCCTTCCATCTGATAATCCAGGTCCAGGCTGCTTCAGAATATCAGGCTTTCTTCTGGGGTTTGTTTGCTTTTGGAAAAAGAATACAAGCTATTTTTCTGTGGCTTTATTCCTGTTAAATGAATTTCTTGGCCTCCTTAGTACCAGAAAGCTTTTCTGTTATGGGGTCTGGTTCCCATAGCAACAGGCTTTAAAAATATCAAAGAAATTTTCAGGACATGGTAAAGCAATTTCACAAACTGTGTATAGTAGAAAAAGCTGGTGGACACTTATTTATATGTACTTAGTTCAAACAAGGTCTGATGTAGCGATAATCCCAAAATGCTGCTCTCAGTCCAAATTCTGGGGTTGTAGAGGACTACAGTGAACTTTAGTTTGCTGTGTTACCAGGTCATTTACCAAGACAGTCACATAAAATTAATAGATGGTGACAATTTTTCCCATGAAGGTGACATTGAATCTCAGTGTGTCATTGAAATGCATTAAATGCCAAGCTTTTTTCCTGAAGAATACGACCCCCTAAACCTTTGATTTTAAATATTGTCTGCTTTCAGTCTCACCCTCCTCATTTGTGTAGATTTTACAACTTATTTAAAACACATGCCTAGTGCTAAGCACATGAGAGGGTTCATTGGGAGCAACCAAACTACTTAGACTTACAGCACATGCCTAAGCACAGTTCTGACTCAGTCTTATTGCCCCCATCAGCTTTCACCAAAATCCCATCTCAGTTACACAGGAACAACTGCAAACTAAAGACAGAGGATGATTATACAAATAAGTATAACAAATTCATATCTATGGAATGAAATCCCAGACTGTCCTATCTGTACATGATGCTCATTTATACCAACATCCCACAAGTCCTAATGATAGATACTCCCCATGAATCAACAACTGCCTGACACCAGTGTTGGTCACTTGCCATCTAAGCATCCTCCAACACCTTCAAATGTCTGATGTGGCTCAATTCTACAATCTTTCTGCACACAGAGTGGTTACCTGCTGCCATAAGCCCAGAGGACTTTAACCCATCCCTTTAGTTAACCTTCAAAACCACTAACCATCAAGTTCACTGCATTTCAAGGCTATTGCCAGGCTCCAAACCTGAAACAATTAGGAATGATTTCATAGATCTGCCAAATAACACTAACGAATATCTAGGTGGACTGGATCTATCCTACAGCTGCTTTTCAGGAGGGACGACTTTTCTGACTTGGCTCCAGCCCATGCACTGAGCATCCCTCCCTTACTGGCTCTACGAGTCAAACAGGCCCCTACTTAATTTGCAGAAGGGATGAGATCTTGATTTGTGCAGATACTGCAAGGGTCCCAAGACTACTGTGAGGACCCTAGACTGCTCAATTCTCCAAGGCAAGAGTCAGGCTGCTCAAGTGTTTTCCAAATTAAGCATGTAAAGGTGACCTGAAACTATTTCAGGTAGATCTATATAGAGCAGACACTAAAGACATTCCCTGACTTCACTTTTATGTAACTCATAAGGACATGAGGACAAATAAAAATCAGATGCTTGAACAAGCCACAACTTCATTTAACATTGGAAAAAAAATACAAACTGATGGAATAATGGAGCAGCCTGGCACCTTCAAGAAAATGCACTGAAACTGTGAGGTCCTAAACACTTTGGTTCCCCACAGCAGAAGAATGTGTAGAAATGCATTTAGCTATCAGCTAAGACCTGATCAACCTTTAAACCAAACTTAACACAGTGCTCTACTGAGTTTGCTTCATTGTGCTTTGCTCACTGCCACAAGGAGCTCTGTATCCTCAGGCTCTCTGCCATCCCCTTCGGTTTTCTAAGTCTCACTACAAGCTCACGGTTTTTGGTTTCCAAGAATGGTAGGAATGCAAAATACAATGTAGGACTGGCCATTGCCCAAGCTCTTCAACACGACTATCCATCTAGAGGGATTTTCCACAGCAGAAAAACTGAATTGGTCAAGTGTTACTGAGAACGCCACATGACAGATACATGGCAGCTCTGAGCATCAGCTGAACACAGCCCTTACATGCCCCAGAACTTTTCTTACTGCTAAAATCTTTGTCTCTGATAAAGAAACTCCAGGTTCAGCTCAACATGCCCTCCCTGGGTATCAGCACTGAAAAAAACCTCACTCCAAACACACACCTTCCTTATCATGGAACTGAGCTGGAACACACAGTCCAAACCAGCTCTGCCTGACAGAATCAACAGAATCACTTGATAAAACCTACATTGTTCCACTGGGAGAGGCTTTACTTAATCAAGATATATATGTATATTTACTGTATGTTCAATAAACCCCTTTTTGCTGGTAGTAATGGAATTGATGTGAACATAATTCCACACACTCCCAACCACCACAGCTTGCCAGCAGATTTCAGTCTGTCCACATGAGCATCCTTAAAATGTGGAACCCGAAGCAGCCTAGTGTTGCAGGTAACCTGCTGTGAACCAGCCACAGCACTACACAAAGCTGTTTATTCCACTGCATCAAGAGGAAAGAAAGGCTCACATGCTGGACAGCAATAGCTGTCAATGCCACCAGGACATTTTGGACTGGTTTATTTTTGTTGGGTCATTTTTTCGTGGTCTTTTTAAAGGAGCTGTAAGTAAGCCAAAGTAATCACTCCCTTGGCCTTTTGTTTCCCTTTCCCCTTCCCCTTCTCATGCACATCACTTGATGTGACACAGCAGTAACCCCAAACAGGATGCACCCCACTGCTTGTGGCAGAAGGAGGAAGGGACAGCACAGCACCGAGGGGAACCCTTCAGAGGGGAGAGGCAGCACTGCAGGCCTCAGACAGGACAACACTAAGAAGAGAACAGAAGAAGAGAAGGTAAAGCGAGATGGTCATTAATTCTCTTCTTCTGTGTGTGAGTGCATGTGTGTAAATACAAGTTCCCAAAGCAGAGCACCAAGCAGGAACAGTGACAATGAGGGAGAACACTACAAGGAACAAAACATCCCAAGCAAAATGAATCACAGAATCACTAAAGTTGGAAAAGTCCTCCAAGATCATCAAGTCCAACCTTTGACTGAATACCACCACGCCCATAAAACCACTAAATCCTGTAAAATGTATGTATGTAATCACAGCATCATACAAGTGCTTCCAACTACACTTGCACATGTACCTTTGTAACCTTCTGTACACAGGACAACTCCAAAATGCTTGTATTTATACAGCATCTATCAGCCCCCAAAACTGCAAAAATCTTAGCATTATGGTTCTGATCTAAGAAGCAAAGGAGTCTGCCCAGTGTCACATTACAGCAATTTAGGCTTGTCTACACAGTGCACACAGATAATGAATTTACCTGTCTCACAGCTGGGGGAAACACCAAAGTTCTTCTTACAGGCAACAGCTGAGCAAGGTTTCTGCTTTGTGGTATCCTGATTGCTGTGAGGTGAGACAGGTGTTTGCACACTCAGAGCCATGATGGAAAGTGAAGGCACCCGGGTATATTTTGAAATATACAGATATATGTATTTTGTCTGACACAGACAAATATATACATACACGTGACAGATCTAACAGTGAGGTCTTTCCTGCTCTTGTGATCTTTTTTCTTCCAGCATGAATATCCTTTAGCAAAGCTCAAGGCTTTGGCACTGAAAGCCTTCAAACCCCAGTGGGGATGCTGAGGACTTCATAGAACTGGGCTACTTGGTATTTGCCTTAATTTTTAAGTTTCATATAAAAAACAAATTCTTGTCAAACTCCCTCTTCCCTGTATATTTTCTTCTCTGTTTTCTCAATCCATACAGATGAGAACAATTGCCATTACTGAATCTTACATTATCTTGCATGGATTTTTTCTCCAATGTGGGCATAGACTAATGTCACCTCCTGAGTGCAATTCACCTGGTTTGTCCTGCTAGCTACTAATAAAAAAGACCAGTGTTTAAATGAGTATATACTAAATCCAGGTGGGCAAAAACACAACAAAATCCCAAACCAACAAAACCTATAATACCTGGTGTCTTGTCTTTTGACCCCGAAGTGAGAAAAAGCCTTACGCAACACACAAACATAAGCTACCTAGCAGTTTCTGGGCATTCTTCAATTGAAAACTAAAATCTGATGACACATTTTAAAACAGCTACATACTCAGGCTAACCAAAATTATTCCTTTGTTGAAAACTGCACAAAAGATAGCATGGAAAAAAAACCCCTATTAAAAGTAAAATAAATTAGTCTTATTACAAAATGGTATTTTAGCTTATCTGAAGAAAGTTTGATAAATATTTCTTTATGCAAAGAAAAAATTCTGTTATAGCCTCAAAAGAACTTAAAGCTGCTTTGATTTTTTTTTTTTATTTCCATACATTTTTATTATATCTGTTTTGGGAAGTTCATGATTAGTATCTCTTATATGACTAGTAAATATACCCAGTTAAGAAACCACCATGCTCATTTTCACAGCTTCTTAGTACTCCATGCTGTCAGTAGAACAATTTCCTTTTCTACTGAGCAAGTAGAGTAATTTCCAGTAACTCAGAGCAGCTGAAACATTTAAGTACTGAAAAAACCAACCACCTTTTTCTGTCTGACTATTTAAGTTCTATGTCAGAGTTTGGGCTGCCTTTAAATAGAAACACAGCATTGTAAGCCAATTCACTGTCCTGACATTTGAGGCATTTCTTTAACTCTGTCTTAAGGGGTGATACTGTTATTTTTCCTGTAGGAACAAGAAAATTCTGGCAGACTTTGTCCCTAAGAGCTTCTCAGATGTTCAGACAACGTCATTCAACTAGAACAAGCTTCTGAGAAGGAGCATACCCTCCCGCCAAGTTCCACAGCCTGTTTCCTGCACACCCAACCACACAGCTTATCATCTGCACCCATTCTTCATTAACACCTGAACTAACACAGTTTTTTGCTACAAATTTCTGGTGTCAAGTTTCATGAAAAGGAGTAAACAAACCATTCAGCCAAGTCTCCAAACGGCAAGAACATTTTCTAGGTAAGGCTGCACGGGGGTGGCGTGGGGAGAGTGCAAAAATACTCGTCAAGAATCTCATTCATTTCCCATTGAACTCCTCACACGTGATGTGTTACCTTCTGCCCGACTGAAGCCTTCCATAACTACCCATAAATGTGGCAAACTAAGTGCTGAGCACACAGGCTTTGGAGGCCTGATTTTAACTTGGGACATGCATGAAACAAGAGAAATGTGGTTATGTAGCAGACAGTGTGTGCTTTAATACTCATCAGAAAGCAAAATAATTCAGCTGACAGAGGTTTTGATATTCTGGTATTCGCAGTAGTACAGGACTGACCTTTCTTGAGGCTGTCCCCTGCAACCTATGCAGGGCAAACTATGGAACCACATGACTACTGTCTTCCTCCAACATGCCCATACTCTGGCTGTCCCCATGGACATGGCCATTTGAAACAGGAATAGACGAGGTGCAGCCAGCTCAGAGCTTCACAGGTACCAAAGCGCAGGAGGCACGCAACAGCACCCACAGCATTTTTACTAGAGAAACTCAGCTCACTCAGACTTCTGTTCTCACAGTCTCCACCAGACACGACTGAAGTCAATCAAAAGGTTTAGAAATTACTAAGGGGAGTGCAAGGCCAAGTACTGCACTCCTTGAGCCACCATTTCCATAGCTCCTGAGGCTAAAATAAAAATAAGAAGGCATATAGCAAAGCAACAGTTCCTCTGGGCAATGCTCAAACCATTTACCTTCTCTCTCTTTGAGTGGAAAATGACACAGGAACTGGGGTGAAGATACTACTCCGGCTTAAACAGGCACATAGCCAGGATCTAAAGTCAGGGCTGAACTGCGTTCAAAATTTCTTCATTTATCAACTAAAACAGATGGAAGAGAACTGTAATTTGGCTACCGTTTCTTCCCAGCTCTATATCACACAAACTGAAAGAGTAGAAGGTTTCTGGTACTATTACAAATTTTATGTTTTGCTGACATTTTAGCTGGAGCAAGGGAAAAAACATTTGAAAATGCTGAGAGTGAGGCACACACATCTGGAGGGGCATGAAACACCATTAATGCACAGGGCATGATCAGTACCCAGAGTAAAGGAAATGTGATTGTTTCTGTGACATATTTTACTCATTTTAGACCAAAATGACTACTGAGGATGTTGCGATCCTGGAGAAAACAGAGCAGGACCAGCGGTGATGGATCATTCTCATGCCTGAAGCTCACTGCTGTCAGCAGGGGCTGTTGCAGGCCCACACTTGGGTACAGCTAACCCTGTTCACGTGGGCAGGGGGTACCTACAGCCAGGATTGTTACTGACACTGGCAGCACTGCAGAGTCCTCCACCTGTACAAAATGGGTTCTTTCAAGGCCAGAGTTTCAAAGACAGATAATATACAAGAGCTGGAAGATATCCAGATTATCAACCCAAAAGCATCAGACAAGACTGCTAAATATAAAAAGTTTTTACATACAGCCAAACTGTTTACGTCCAAAGGTTTAATTGCTTGATAAGAGCGATGAAATTAGAAAAGACAAAAAACTTTATTACAAGCACATTTTACTTGCAGATGCACCTCACATACATGCACTGTTAATACTCTAGATGTAGTTCATGGAGTATTTTGTGCCACAATTCACATGTTTGAACAAGTTTCTCTGCAGCATATTGTGTTCTGAATAATAGTATCTTCAGAAGCTATCAGTTTCAGAGAAGAAAAAGATTGTTCACGCAAATGTGCAGAATTAAGTAAAAGCTTCAGTTGAGCACTAAGCAACATTGTTAACCATGCATTGTTGGAAAAATAAATAAATCCTTTTCAATACAAAGACTACATAATAACCACTCACCTGTCTATGAAGCAGAACATATTTGGGCAGGTACTGTTAGAAATTAGTGACTGAATGTAGTGTTTATGGTCACATTCCTTAGGCACAAGAGAATCACATGTATTTTGCTCAAATATATTTCCCATATATTAATATTTCCCCTATATGAATTCTGCTACTACTCACTGTAAGGTGGAACAGAACAGCCGGTGCACTAGCAAACCAATTACTGATTACTAAAACTGTTTCCTGTTTTTAATGGGCATAACTTTTCTCCTCCAGCAGATATTTTACACATTAAGGTTCTCTATCTAACACCAGAAACGCAAAATTTTTCAAGTCCTCAGAGACAAATTCTGCTCTTGGCTGATTCTGGAAGCCCAGCACAACCACACTGTGGATTTGCTGCTGCAACTGAGCTCTGCATTTTTCCTAACGTTACTCACAAACATGTGATCCTGCAGACATTCAGCTCCAGATGTAGCACTGGGAGGCAACACAACCGCTGAGCATGAAACCACCACGTGCTTTACTTTCCACTCGTAAAACACACTGCTAAAGTGGTCACCTACAGCATTCAGCCAAAATTACAACACAAGTTTCAGGCTCCAAGTCACACTGGACCAGTTTATTCCAGAACAGAAGCTTGGATTCATCCAAGCTGTCACCATGAGCATACGCTAACTCAAAGCATACACAGAGCAAGGGATAAAGCCCTTTGAAAACACAAGGACAATCTATCAATCAACCAGAGGAGCTGATCATCCCAAGTCAGCAAGGTTTGTAACATGAGACATGTAAACACACCCTCAGTCACCTGAAAATGAGTGGTGGAATTATTTCAGAAAAGAAGACGACCTCACAGTGCACAATCAGGTACATACACCCCATTCTCTTGGTACATCCTCATGCCTCATGATTTTACCTGCAGTAGGAAAGGGAAGAAACAGAACCCAAGAGCTTGTAGAAACACCTCCTTACAACACTTGCCAGTGTAACCCAAGTGTAAAGAAGCATTTCCACTTGAGTATATCTATACGTACATGATTCACTCACTCCAACCTCTCCTCAAAAAGATTTCTAAGTTCGAGGAAGGAGTTGAAATGCAGGGAGGGAAACCAAGAAAGTGACTGTTCCAAGGGCTGCTCGGTGAGGCAGGAGACTGCAGCTATCCCCAGACAACCCAGGCCATCCCATGGGGAAGAAACGATGCCGCAGGCTGGGAGGAAGCAGAGTGTGCTCTGACAGAGCTGACCTCATGATGGCCAGGACGTGCAGGGCAGCCTCGTGATGCCAAATCCTCAAGTCACCACGAGCTCCCAGCCACCACAAGACATGCCAGCAGGAAAGGCAGCAAGGGTGACCTTTCACCTGTTAGCTCATTTTGTAATGAGCTTTACCTCCTGCTAAAAAACTAGAGAAAAAATGAGCAGAGGGTTTTTTCACTTCGCTGTTCGTGTTCCCTGTTCCACAGGTGATGGGAAGAAGCCAAGGTGAAGCAAGGGCTAGGCAGAGTTCCCACCAGGGCAGGGAAAAACTTCCCAAGGCACAAAGCCAGGCAGACACAAGCACCCCAACAGTTTTCAAATTATTTCATCAGTCTCTGCACTCACATGCACCTAGCATGCTGGGAATATCAATCCAAGTTAATTCCTTCAGATCTGGTGATAATATGAGTAAATAATCACTGGATGGACTGCCAACCCTCTGATTATCAACTCCTTCAGTCACTGTACAGACCCAGCTTGCAGCTTTATTCAAAGCTAGCACCTAATTTTAAAGAACATGCTGCGTGTTTTAGGAGCACCACATTCCTACCTGGAGAAGCACTTGGGAGACCTAGAGAATGGTGGCAAGGAGGGCTTGGAGGGTGGCCCTTTCAGAAGAAATTATCAAAACTATCTCCAAGTTCCAGAGGTGCTTAGTGGAATCTTGTAGCTTGTATGTCTCTGTTTCCAAGACGAAAATTGACTTTAAACATTGGAAGGTACATAAAAACTTACGTGACAGGAAATGCAAAACAGATTTTGGCACAAAGAAGTACTTTAGAAAACAGCGATATATTTCAAAACACAAGCCAAAGTCATCATAGCATAGAGAAAACTGTGCATAAATCAAAGTAAAGTATTTATTAAAAGTTGGTACACTCAAGCTAATGAAAGCACCAAATAGCCAAAACCATACTCTTCCAGACATTACAGAAGAGATGGATTTTTACAAAAAAGCAAAACTTAAAAGGACATTAAAAGGCAAAAATGAACTTAATAAAAGCACAATAACATTTTAGATGTTTAAGAATTTGAATAGTCTTAAAAATTATGGCATGAAAGCTTTTTAAACTCATCAGGTAAGTGAAAAAGATAAAAGTTGGAGCTATTACAAAATAGGGTTCAGCTAATGCTCTTTTGGAAGATAGATTTTGAGGTGGTGAAATTCCAGGAGTTTTACAAATATTGACAAAAAGCCTTGCAGAATGCCAGAAATGAACAAACATAAAACATGCTGCTTCATTAATAACAGGTTTTGGTCAGGCTGGCCTGATGCACTGCTGAGGAACAGCTTTAAAAAGCCTTATGCAGAGCTATTAGGATCAGGAATTTGCTGGCTGCATTGCTCCCAAGAACTGACACAGTTTGGCAAGAGATCTGCTTCCCTGGGCTCAGCCAAGCTGTACACAAAGCTACCTGCTCCTGAGAATAAAGTTCTGTGGGTAAAACTTTTGACTGGAAATACCAGTATAAAGACAACTTTTGTGTTCCTCCTTCACCTTACTCCAGCCTCCACTTTAAAAAGCTGTAGTAGTCCCTGGCTACACATTAATAAATGTCTCTGAGTCTCTTTGCACTTTATTTCAAGAAATTAACCTCTGGTTCAAGAAGCAATTATGCCTTTGTAAGAAAGTATGTAGCATTTTTACTGTGCAAGAACAATAGCTCTGCAGAGGAACTGGCTCGTGAAGCATCTTTGTATCAAGCTACCCATTTCCAACTCTAGGTTTATTGCATTCCCTTGATGAATGCCGCTGCCAAAAATGATGTGAAAGGAAACATCTCAGGATACCACTTAAACTCACTGCCACAGAGAACAGAAAGAGTCTGGGCTGACGGGGAATGCTTGCCTAGACAGATTTCAGGAAATACTACTCTGCAGTCAGCCTGAGGCCTTTCCTATCTCAGGAACCTGGCAAACTATCCTCTCAAATAAAGGAGCAGCACATATTACTAGAAGACCCCAAGAAAGCACATTTCCGTGATGACAAAAAATGACTTTCTCCATAATAAAGAACATCTAAAATTATTTATTCCTGAATCTCCCAGCTTGCAAAACAGCACTCATTCTCAAAGATACGTAAATAACCAAAGCAATGTCCTAAAGGAAGAATGTGCCCAAAGATACCCACCACAGCTGGTAAAACTTGAAACTGGAAGGGGTTCTGTCAAGCTTGAACAATCACCACACAGCAGTACCTCTGCAACAGCTGCTTTAACAAGAGCAAAACAGAGTTTGCAAACATCAGTGGAATGCCCCTCAGAATGAGATGGTTCTTTAGAGCTCCCTAGATTAAAATTTAAAAAAAGACACTGAGGCTTTTATTGAGCTGTAGTGTAAAAAGAACTTCTGATTAATAATCCCTCTATCCTCCAGCTAGGGAGGCAGGATGTCTAGAGACAGAAGGGAATGAGTATTTGAACTTCATACATAAGATGGAAAAAATCCCCACTGAGTTTCCCTCCTACATACAGCCCCAAAATGTGCAAGTCCCATAGTGCAGTGTTACAAGATCATGCCTCTCCCCCTGCCACATACTAACAGCGCTCCAAGTCCAGTCAGGATCCCAACACACATACTCTCCTGCAGAAACTCTGCTGCAGTCCTTGCAGCTGTATTTACCATTGGAAATACTGCACTACACACATCTTGACAAGGATATAAAGCCTCAGCCCTCTTGGTAATTTACTGAGCTTTGGGCTAAATCTACTGAGCCCATTTTGAAGAACAAAAAGCTGGTTGAGTTTCCAGTGACCTACCAGCTCCCTTTTCTCCAGAGGGCTGAAGTGGATCCCTGGAGAGCCAAGAAAGACACAGCAGCTGAAAATCACTATCTGTGACAGTCAGTAATGTAAACGTCCAGTGGAATGTTTTGTGTGCCCATATAATATACAGCAGAAATGCACGGCTGCTTCTGCTTAATTTAAGGAAGTTTTTGTAAGATTATTTCCATTTTACTGGAACAGGGTTCATTTATTTACTATTTTAAAGTGTATTCCCATTTCAGACACATACAGCTTACAGCTCACGTGAACACCTTTACGTATTTTTACAGCAGGAATACTTTGATTCTATAATTCTAGAAAACTGCTTACGTGAAATTTTATTTTCCTAATAACTGTAACAGCCCAAGCCTGGGCTGAGCTCTCCTGTCACCAGCAGCAGCCTGTGCCAGATGCTACAATATGGCCAAGAGATTCTATTTATAGTAATAGTAACCCTGAGGGAAAATCCACTCACGTGAGTATTATTTGCAGTAGACAGCAGGTACTCTACATCTTGGAATTTAAGGGCTTGACTCTTCCCTCCTAGAATACTTGTAGGTGTTTCTGTGTTCCTTGTCAACAGATTTTACCACTAAAATTTGAATATTCTTGCTCACCATGTGAATGTCAAGCTGTACCAAGAGATTTCACTCTAAGGGCCAAGTCTGCCAATTGCCCTGCATTAAATGGAAGAGCTAAAAAACTAACAAGTAGTGGATCTGCTGTGATTTCCTAAAGTTTCTTCTGTAAAATAAACTGCATATATATATATTAAAAAAATATATAAATGGCAAACTGGCATCTCAGCAAATATTTTACAGTTGCTAACTTACTGGTCCCATTTTAGTGTTGCTAACTTACTGGTCCCATTACTAAACCTGTTAACTTCTCCAGCACCTAGTCCTGAAGGGTTTTACACAGCCTGGCTAGATCTAGGCTCACAAAATTTCACATACTCCCAGCACAGAAAGAGATTCTTGGCAGGAAAAAAAAAAAAAAAAAAACCAACAAAAAAACCTACCACAAACAAATCAACAACTAAACAAAATGCTTCTCCTGAAAAGCAGTGTTTTATTTTTGAAACAGTGTAAGGTCAGATAAGTAGAACTGATGAATTTTCACAATAAGCCTCATAAAAATGCAAAATATATTCATAGTAAAAAAAAAAGAGTGGTAAAATCATCCTTAAATGTTCTGCTATACTAATGTCATTGCCAGAATAGTTGGGTTTTTCTCTCCAAGTGCATATTATTCACAAAATATAGTTACAGAATTTATGCATTTTTATGGTTGTTCTACACAGTCTCCTCAATAAGAGACCAAATCTTTCAAAGTGAAGACAGACAGAAATAACAGTGCTCAGAATATCTGGGAAATGCTCTGTTATTAAGGCTGTAAACAGATACAATTTATCAATCCGTAAAACATCACCTTGCACCAATGGAATTGATGAGGCTGTTGCATTCAGGTTCACTGGAACCAGCAACAGCCTAAACTCTAAAGTGCATGTTTCCAGCATCCAAAGACTCAGCTGTCCTAAATAACAGTCTCTATTTTGTACATTATCTGAAATTTTCACCAGGAATTGATAATCCTCCCTAGTTGTGATTTTAGCTACAAACTTAGCCCCATTTGGAAAATGAAAGCAGCTGTTAGGCAATATGCCTAGAAAGCATCTGTATTAGTCTTCAGAAATACTACTTGGTTCTTCTAAGTCAGAGCTGGATCTCCCATCCTTCCCAGAGCCTCATCAGCCTTTCCCTGCAAATTATACCTGTGGGTCCACCAAAAAAAACCCCAACTGCAAATTCACCAGTTACCAGTTGACAGTTCACATCACAAAACAAAACAGCACTATAAATTTCAGACCCAGTTTGGCACAGAATGATACAGATGATGAGGGAAGCAAAGACCTTGCCAAGTACTCTCCTCCTTTCAACACGGGTGTGATCCCCACATTTATGCCCCAGGTCTGCACTGCAGCTGTTGCATGAAGCACCAGTCTCTAGACAAACCCATCATGAAGGCAAGGCAAAAGGCACGACAATTATACAGAGCAGTCCTAGTACTCCTTCTCTTCCCCACCAAGGCCTCTGGTCCAGTATTAAGATGATTTGGAAAATAAGATGACATCAACATCATTAAAACATTTTGTTTCTTAGAGAAGATCATTAAAAAAAGGATTCACCTCCACAGTGAATATCAAGAGGTGTGCAAGCAGCTCTGATCAGTGTCTTCAAAAGTTGTGTGAGCTCCAGGTAAGGTCCAGGAGCATGTCTTGACTCCTTGCGGACTCATATAGTCCCATCAGTATTTTTTGAAAACCCTTGTGCTTAGATAACTGCAGATACACTATTATCGATCTAAACTGCTAAATACTGCAGTTAAAAGGGGTATCCCACCACAGAAAATGAAGCCCATCAGTCAGAGATCTCCCGTTGGAGAGCAGCCCAAGGGCTGATCATTTGTAGGCAGTAAATTTCAAGGCAGCGGGTGGGAGGACAGCTTCATCACACAGTTAGAAGTGCTTCAAGAAGCGCGTAACTCTTTCTAATGAAGCAGATTGTATTTGCATCCAGGTGGCAAACTGCAGTTTAAAAGAATATTGCAGGTTCTCTCTTTGCCAGGACGCAGACACGGCATTTCTTTTCGAGCGTGACCATTATTCACGCGTGCAACAGCACAGAAACTACCTGTTTCCAAGCACACCAGCCCGCGGAGGCCCCGGGCGAGCCCCAGGCCCCGCAGAGCACCCGAACGCAGCCTCTCCCTGCCCTGGCCCCCACAGGCCCAGGCCGTGCGAGCCCACCTGGCCCCTCGGGCTGCCCTGCTCCCCCTCCTGAGCTTTACCCCGCTCAGCTGATCCGGTGCTACTGAGGTCAGAGCATAACGAATTTCACGAAAAGCCCGACTCCTCTCTTGGCCAAAACTTCACGTTTTCTCCCCGTTCCTGAGGCTGCTCCCTGGGGACCTGCCCGCCTGTCGCCGTCCCCCGGCCATCCCCCGAGGGACCCGCGGGGACTGGGGCCCCACACACGCCGGGGAAGGGGAGGCAGCCGCGGGCTGGGGGCGAGGCACGGCCCGGCGTTGGGAGCGGCGGCCCCGGCAGCGGAGGCAGCCGAGCGGAGGCACCGAGGCAGCCCCGACGTGGCGGTCCCGGGGGACTCCCGCCCCGCGCCCGCCGGAGGGGCCCGGCCAGGGTGGCCCCGGCGCTCCCCCGGAGGGCGAGGGACGGATCCCCCGGGGCTGGGGGGAGCGGGGCACGTCGCTGAGCAGCTGCCGAAGTCTGCCAGCCCCCGCGTCCTCCGGGCGGCGGAGGGAGCTCGGAGCTCGGCGCAGAAGTTTGGGGCAGGGGAGGAGCGCGGCCCCGTCCCGGTTACCTGAAGACACAGTCGTCGCGAGCGTCCCTGGTCGGGGAGATGAGCCCGTGCTTCTTGTTGAAGAGCTTCTGGAAGAGGGTGGGCGGCATCTTGGGGCGCCGCCGCTGCCCCCGCCGCCGAGGCGCTGGGCTCCGCGCAGCGCCGTCCCCTCGCCACGGCTAGTTCCGCCCGCCCCGCTCCATTCGGTGTCACAGTCATATGACAGAAATTAGTCACCCGGCGCTGCCAGGAGGGGAGGAGGGAGCGGGGGGAGGGACGGAGGGAGCGGGGGGAGGGACGGAGGGAGCGGGGGCCGGGCGGGGGGGCGGGGCGGGCCCACGTGGAGAGCGGAGCCCCGCAGACCCCGCGGGGAGTTCGGGGTTCTCCTCTTTCACCCGCCTCGGCGGCTCTTGCGGCCGCAGCGTGTGCGGGAAAAGCGCCTGCTCCCGGCGGAGCTCGGCCGGGGGCAGGGCCGAAGAATCCCCCGGGGGGCGGCGATAATGCGCCGCTGTTGTGTTTTCCTTCTTCGGACGGAAGTTAAAGGCAGGAGCCCCAGGAAGGCGAGAGGAGGTCACGATCGTGGCATCAGATCCATCTCGCGGCTGTACCCAGCGCCTTCGGGACTATGCGTACAGGGGTGCAGCAGAGAAAGGTAACGTCTTTTACCCCAAACCTCGAAAATCCAGCTCCTGCCCGCTCTCCTGCCAAGTACACGAAGCGATTCAACCACAGCTGTAGCAGAATGGCTCAGCTCAGATGCACTCGATTCAAAACCTACAGGGAAGGTGGAACATGTGTAGTTGATGGCAGAGGAAGCCATCATTACAGGTAAAACATCCATCCACAGGATTATCTAGGACATAAAGCCCAGCACCTGACTCCAAAACAAATTACAAGAAAAAAAAAAAAAAAAGTGTGATAGGTTTTGTAAAATGAAAGGGATCTGTGCCTTTTTGCAAAACTCTTTATTAGTAATATTTTAGTGAAATAAAAACCCCGGTTAAGAGCTAGCAGTCTCCTTCAATGTCTCACTGTTCAGATACAACACGGCTAGGAAGTTTAATTAAGGACTGACAAAACTGACTCATCTGCTTTCCCTGGAAAATGGAAATTAAGCTAAAACAACGTTTGATGTAAGATTAAATTAAGCAGATTGTTTTTAAGGCATAATTTAACACGTGTGTAACATATCTACACAATGATTCTTCACAATCACCCCTCTGTAGGAACTTTGTTTTCCATCTACTAAAAGCTGTAGAGATAATTCTAACACAAACCAGGAATTAATGTTTAGATGCATCTTTTTCCCCTTGTTCTGTACAGAAGACACCCATGCCTGCTACAGATTTATACATGACCAATTTTTTACATCTTTTCACCATATGAAAGCCTCCTGGCTTCAAGAGGAGCACGTAAATACAGACTCAAATACAAAAAGTCCTTAGGGAACACAACAAAATGATAGAATTTTGGCCAGGATATGTAACTCAGCTTTCAGTAGTTTCACAACTTAGAGCAATGAAGATTTAGCTAAGCTCAAATGCAGTACAATTCAAGCTGATGGAGTCCCTTTAAATGTAAGTGAACTTATGTGTCCATTCAGCATATTTTGATTTGGACCCCAGCGATCTCTCTTCTGTGTCTAAAGATTATGAACCAAATCAGAACCATTTATCCTCCACTGGCCTGTACATGTACCCTTGTAGCACTCCAGTACAAGACACATCTCCCACCATCTCTGGGTACTTGAAGTCAAAGTCTCCTAGAAGTGTACTTCAGATAACAAAAATAACTGAACAGTGTTAAAGAAAAACCTCTTACAGATTTATTTATAATAGATTTACTCAACATACATCTGCCATGCACAATTCCTGGTGATAAAGGATTATCAGAGTTCCTGCATCGACTGACTTGCTGGAAGCAATTCCATTCAAGCCATTAAGACTTCATCATGTCTAGGCTGTGACAGAGCAGCCCTGGAGAGACTGACACTGAACAGATTCCTCTCCTGAATCACTGCACAAATAACCTCCTCTGTCCTACCCATTAACTGGCCATGACCCGTAACCTTTATCCACCAATATGGAAGAGCCAGTTTCCACTCTGAATGAAATTTTATGTAGTAATTTTTCAGCTGAAAACTGAACTATGGGAAAATGCCTTTCCTTTGAGAACAGCAGAACAGGAGCAGAGATTGTTGCAGCCTCAAAATGAATTTCCTTCCCTGGGGCAAAGAGCTAGCCTGGAAATTAATTACACTTTCTCTAAGAGTCTGACGAAAGATGGTAAGAAGCAGTGCCTTCATAACTGAACAGAAGGGCAACAGATTGTGATTAATGATATTTCTGTCCTCCTATACAGCCTCATCACATCAAGAAAAACAAAAGCAAACCCCAGCAATATTCGGGATGCTACAGCCAATTCCTTAGTTACAGACCCCATTTTCCTCTCTTGTACTTTCCAATTAGCTTGCCAGTATTAGTCTCTTTGTATAACACTACCAAATGGCCTGGGGCAAAATAAGCGTTTTTTCCTATGACTTCCAGAATACCTTTACAATAAACACATCTTTATTCCAGAACATCCTTTACTTGAATAATCATCATAAGCACAACTTACTAAATATGTAACTTTCAATTTTGCTTAAAGCTACATCAAGGAGCTCACATCTGTCTCCTAGGGGCTCTAGATTCTTGCATAATTACTAGTGACTTAGTATTTGTAACAACAAGGATATTGATAATTAAAAGCATACCTGACAGGACTCCAAGGAGTTACTGGCAGAACTCATTCTACTAATGCTTAAAAGAAAAACAGCTTAATGGCATAATTTTTAACCTTGAGCCATACAGCATGTTTATACAATACTTATTCATAGACTAATCCAGCAGGATTTATTTGCACTTCCTTCTACCCCAGCCCAATGGGGAATAGATAAAGGTTTGAACTTTTGCAGGTTATTTTCAAATGCAGTCAAACTAAAGTTGTGGATTTTGTATGTCTTCTTGTCAGGCTCTTTTTAGAAATACAGAACTATTTTCCAGGGTGATAACACTGAGAAACAAACTTTTGAAAGCCATACTACCATTTTGAAACATTGAAAAAACTCCCTTTTTGTCCAGAAAAAGTCTGAGTAAAGGACATTGTAGTGAGAACACTGTAGGGGTCCAAATTACTTTAATGTGCAATGAATTCAAGTGGAAAAAAATGTGTTTTCTGAGACATTCGGCACATTAAGAACATTTATGAACTAACAATCCACAAGCTGAACTGGAAGCACTGGGAATCTGACTTATGTGGACACAGTGTGAGCAGTAACCTGAAAATCCAGAACGTTAATATCCATTTCTTCAAACAGTTCAGCTAGTAAAAGGGTTTTTCTCAGCATTGTGTTCATGTAAGGCATTTACTTTCCCTAAGTCTGAAGCCACTAGAAGAAACAATGACTGAGAGATGTGATACTACAAAATAATGGAGATGAAACAGGAAGGACTCTGAGATGGCAGTGGCTGGGCAGTGGATGTGCCCAGAATGGTGACACAGTGCTGATCATTAAGAGCCAATTCACAGTGATGATGGGGTGAAGATGACCTGTATTCATGGTCAGAAATCAGATTACAGCAGAACACACAGTCCTGTACCTCCAAAGTTCTGCAGGCCTAAGCATTCAAGAAGTTTAATGGTGGCATACTATTCTGGGTCCCCAAGCGTACATAAATGCTTTCATAAACACTCCCAGGACACAGGGTTACCTTCATAGCCAATGTTAACACTTAAACAGAGGTCATATCTTTAGGTGCTAATGCTACTAGAGAAAACTAGAAGTCTTGACAAAAAGCCAAAAGTAAATCCATTAATGCAATTTGGTCTGCTGTTCTTCAGTGACACTTTTTAAAAATCTAAACAAACTGAAGAATCATCTTTATGGAATCCTTCAGAATAATGCCCAGAACAGGATCTAGTTGCTGTACAAAATAATTTAGTATCACGTATTTGAGTATTTACTAGCTTACTGAAACACATAATACTAAATTTCAAACAACATATATGCAAAAAAAATTACAACCATTAATTACTAGTTAGGAGTTCTGTTTCGTCACCCTGCCACAGCAGCAAGACGGTAATTTCTTCTGTTAACTCCTGCTGAGAGCCAAAAATCTCATCTCTGTTTACAGTAGATCCAATTTTTGGTACTTGTAATAGTATCTGGGGGGAAAAAAAAAGTGATAAATAATTATCAATAAAGTGGCACATTCTCACATGTAAGAGAAAGCTCATTGATCTGACCAGCTGTTCAGACATTCACTAGATATATCCAATGCTAGCATTTGTCTGGAAGAATCTGATCTTGCAGGTCTCATTTGCCAGTGAAGAGAGAACAATAGTTTTGAGTATATGTACATTCCTTTTGAAAACTAGCATCATCAGAAAGACTCCTTGAGCAGAGAATAAAACATCCATCATAAACCCCCCACCACAGTGGGTATAATTCCTCAAACCAGGACCCTCTAGAAAAGCAGTAAGAAAACCAAACTTTTGTTCTGACAACACCACTTGTTGATTGCTGATTCACTTGCCCACCAAGTACAACCTGTGTTCTGTATTACCACAATTTGCCTGGGCACATGACCTAGCATCCCAGTTCTTTCATCTGTACAGAAGCATTGGGTGAGTGTCATTAATACATACACACACACTTACAAGCACTTCCCTGCACTCTAGATGCTGCATATAACTCAACTGGTAATACAGTAGGAAGACATTTGGACCTAAGATGAAAATTTTTGTGTATTTGGTATTTTTGAAAGCTGCCACACTTATGCAGTCTCTCTGTATTGAATTAAAACAGAATAGATGACACTTCATGAGAAACTTCACAAGAGATGGGGAAGTGTGGGGTTTTTACCTCTGTTAAGTGATGAGACAGTTTTGTTCACATTTCTCATTTTTGTTTAACAAAAATCTAGGAAGTGAAGAAATGAGCTTTCCTTATGTTAAGGGTTTCAGGAGAAAGAACAGAAACCTTATGAGAAACTGATAGTTTTTAAAGAAAAACATTACTGATAACTTGAACTACTTGGGGGGGGCTAGTGAATACCAGATCTGAAGTTCAACTCAGGCTTACTCACCCTAGAAATAAAGCACAGAATAATAATAAGGCCTTAATTATAAAGTAGCCTATGACTGTATTAATTCCTATGCTAAAGATCCTTGGGGGAGAAAATGTTAGTGCAGTTTTAATAAAGTATTGTTGTACAAGAATACTATTAAGCCAGAGATTTGAAGTTTTCTGCATCTTTTACTCTTTATAGCCTTGTGATTTTTCCAAATATCCAGGCTTTAAAAAAAAGCCCAACAACCTTTAAACACTCAACTAACTAGTTAGCATCTGCACAGTGAACCAAGTCTATACTCCTTTACCTTCAGGCACTCCTTTGGGAAGGTGGAACTCTTTCCAGTTAACTGGAACTTGCTGGAGCTGGGAAGGCCTCTGGCCTGGTGACATTCTAATGATGGAGCAGACTTCTCGTCTGTCGCACAGAGGCTGAAAAGATTAATGACATTTCACTCACACAACTATTCCCATTGAAGAAATGTTCTTTTAGCTTTCTTCTAGGGAAATTAGAGATGACATACAGATTTCAAGACATGTCACTAGAAAACATTTAAGACTACTTGTGTACACTCAACATGCTATTGGAAAGGGTGATAAAAAGCTTCAAAGCTTTAAACATTCTCTTCAGCAGTTTTAATACTGTAAGGATTAAATATACAGTACACTACAAATTAGCATGATAAAACTGGATTGAAGAAGTGCAATAAAATCAGAACCTTTAAAATATTCTTTTCTTCTGGACTTTGAGGAATAATTTCTTTTTCTGAGCTCAGAGATGCAGGAACAATTTCTTCTGAATTTATAAATGGACCTGTGGTATTCGGGAACAGGTCTTCCCCAGGTGAGGCTTTGCACACCGGCGACAAGCTCAGCTACAGCTCCGTCAAAATACAAAATATACAGAAGTAACTGCCCAGTTAAGTAACAGACAATAACTCAGATTGGCTAACAGTTGTTGGTTTGTGCAAAAGATATTCTACTGCTTAAAAAAAATTATTTAGGGATTCAGCTAGACCCTGATGTTCTCTGTTTATTAGTATGCACTAGCTCGACTGTGCAGAGACAAGTGGCAGTACTGTACTACCTGTCCTGCCAAAGAATTCAAACTAGCATTTAAATACCAATTTTGAATCAAAGGGTTTGTGCAAGTAAGGATACTAGTGCTGGTTTTACATTACATTTGTAAAAATATAAACCAAATTCCTAGGTTGGGTTGTTTAGGTTTTTTCATTGTCCAGAATTTATCACAGTTTATTGTGCAATTTGCAGTGTAACATATGTATAGGCAGAAATGGAGCGTGCCACAAGGAATGGTTTCTTTGGTTTTAATCATTGAAAAAAAAAAAAAAAAAAAAAAAAAAAAGTATCAGATAGACACTCACATCTAGCTCTAAAGGCTGAGCATTACCGGGATTTTTTAGGACTTTATTTTCCTCCATGATTAGCATGGTGGAAGTCATTTGCTAAATAAAAACAGAGAAGAACTCAGTATCAGTTTCAAAGTCTCTGCTGTTTATTATTACTCTTAAGGTATTCTCCTAGTACACAATACTTTAGGAACTCCATTTAGAATTACTACTAGTTCTTCAGTACTGAATTCCTGTCATTCAGGGTTTTTTTGGTCTTATGCTCTCCAAAATTAAAACAAAGAATTAGTTTACTGCAGCATGGACATTTCAGATGTGGCACTTCCTGCCACTTCTCCTAATTAATTGTAACTTTCCTCAGGATTCACAACTCCCACTTCCATTCCATGCCAGTGTTAACCAGTGCGGCACAATGGGAATACTCACCACCACAGCATCTGTTGGTCTGGTTGGCAGAACTTCTGCTGTTAACCCCTTTGATCTGGCTGAAGTGTTTCCTGGGGAATCAAGCTGCCTAAACGATGACGAACCTTCTTCTAAAGGATTAAAACTGGGGGCTTTTTTCTTCATCCTTTTGGCTTTAGCTGTTTGATTATCATACTAAATAGTGAAACAATTACATTTTGTGTTACAAAGTGAATCCCTATAGCCTGGTAATCACTTTAGAGTCCCTCTGGCATAGTCAAGCTCTACACAACCCATTTCAGTGCCACTGACAGCCAGTCTGAAAAACAGTGAGCTTGGCGACATCCATGACTACTGTTCTATCGAGAGGGAGAGGCAAGCTACATCTTCACTCTGCCCGGGCTGCAAGCACCCCTTTACAAGGGTAGCAGGAGCTACTATTCCTCTAGGTGGAGTTTTCCACCCATACAAGGAGCAAACCATTTGTGTTACAACCTTGCTGATTTATTAAGGATCTTTCACCTTGCTTTCCGGTCCTAACGGTGAAGAACAGCGCATACCACTTTTTAGGTCTGGAGTTCTCTCTCTGGCAGCTGTTATTTTACAGAGTTTTTTTCCTGTGACAGATTTCCGACACATTAATTGACTTTGAGACAAAGACAGCTACTCTCCACCCCATGACTTACAGGACGGTTTTCAAAGAGGAAAAATTCCAAAACACAGTTCCACCCTCCAATATAATGCTCATCTCCCTCTCCCCACCATCAGCACTGCTTTACTCCTCTCCCATTCCTTAAACAAGGCTGTTTATTAATCTTATGTTCACCTGGCTATTTACAGCTGGGTAAATACTGTTGGACCAGAGACCTGTATAATCACAGCAGTCTTTACCAGTGGCAACTTCTGCTGCCATTGCACTCAAAATTGAGCAGGGGGAAATTATGTGGTACCTGGGCCAGACAGAATCATATTGGTCACAGATCAGAACTATACTTACATCAGTGTAATCAATGTATTTGTGAGACTTATATGAAATATGCTCAAGTAAAGAGCATGACACAAACAGTTCTGTTCTGGGTAAGTTAAATAAGAAATGTCAATTTTCATTGAGCATCATGGGTGATTAAATGGAAAAATGCAGGGTCTGAGACTTTAGTTGGTTGATTGTTTTTGTTTTCTTCCCCTAACACATTAATTAGAACCAAGTCTTATTTGCTGGGATGATTTTTCAATTTACACTTTCCCTTCTAGACATAACTGAGTTTAGTCTGTGCTGGAAGACAAATGACACAGTAGAAGCTTGGTTTAGATACTGTGCAATCATTTAAGTTTGAGTAGAATATTCTGTTCTCACAGCTAGTACAACTGCTTCAGGTCATATTTTACCTGCCAGCGTAGCTGAAATGCTTAATGCTGAAGAACTGTAATTGCAATTTGATGGTCTCTTTCTAGAAGAGGAGGAAAAAAAAAGAACAACTATTCTGAATGAATGTTAACATTGAAAAAAACTATTAATAAGAAAATCCTAGGAAAATATAGGCTGAGTGAAAAGGGATAAAGCTTATTTTTAAAAAATATTGTTAAGGAGTTGCTTAATCACCCTTTACAGTTATTTGATAGTTTATCAAGTCATACAGCTTATCCTGAGGACTGTTGCAATTTAAGACCCATAGAAGACTCGCTAAACACTTAGCACTTTGGCATTGTAGGACAGAACATATTTAAGAAGGATGCAGGTGAAATTAGGTTCACAAGAAAAATCTGAATCAACTGTGTAGAGATCTGTAACACTAAGATTGATATGTGTTATGAATGAAAATGTCTGCATGTAAGACTGGAAGGAGAAGCACAAGGGTTAAAAGAAATTATGCTGTTCCTTGTTCCTCAGGTTTCTATGTCAGTGCCTGAAGGCAGCTCTGTGACAAGGCCAAGTATAGAACACCCTTCTCTGTGGTAAAACCTCACCAGAGACAACCTGTCAGAGAAAACCTGGCACCCAACAACAGGGGGGTGTCAGCAGGGTCCCAGCACACCACACACACACACCATTCCACCTCCTGGCAGATGCACTCCAAGCATGGAAACACTAACAACAGGCAGTAAGTCACCTGGCCCAAGATTATATTATAAAGTCAGCAGCATTCCAAAGCAAAGGAGCACCTCATGTAAGCTGGTGATTCCTAAAGAACATAAAAAACCTGCCCAAAAACTGATTTTTCTCTGGGCAAGCACAGAATGTCAGACTTAACGAAGACTCGACAACAGGAACCCTTCACACTCTACTGCACAGACAAGCCTGGCCAGACCACCTGAGCACACACCTCTTGCTGTGACTGAATGAAATCTGACAGAATTAATGCAATTGCATAAAAGCAACTTATTTAGGGATTTTGTAAATAAATGTCATCTTCTTCCATAAAATCCTTCATTGAGTTCTCTTACACTGACTTCCCTCTTCCCTGACCAATTTCAAATTCCACCAGTATCAAAGTTAGTGAGGACACAGGTAGCTGAAACTCCACAGAAGTGTTTGCAGGAGCAGAGGCTTATTTGTACTGGCCTTTCTTTTAAGTATTACTCAAAAGAGAAGAACATTTCTGCTCTTCTGAACATTTAGCCTGAATATTTAGGTCCATCAAAGAGTCTGCTGTAGCGATTACCTTCTAATGCATCGGTCTGGAAAATCCTCTGGTACAGGTTCTAAAAAAAACCAAAACATGAAAGCTAAACTTTAAATGAAAAAGGTATGCCAGCTTAGACCGGACGATTTTTTAGTGCAAACTAAATTAGAAAGCACAACATTAGAAGCAAACACAGACTACTAGCAGGGAGCTGCTCACCTTTATGCAGACAGACCTTACCTAAAATCATCATTACATATTTTATAAAGGTTCCTCACACCAGAATGAAATTTGTTTATAATATCCTCAAGTATTGTAGAAAATAATTACCTAATATTGCTGAAACATTTGAGATCTGTGGTATCTTATCTATGGTCACTGCTTTGCTGGAGTCCAGGAGAGTAGAGTTCTTGTACTTGCTAGGGTCCACAGAGTAAAAATTGCATCCTTCTGGACATAAAAAAATGTAAATGCAGACTTCTTATGGTGAAATTCATCAAGTTATTAAATTTGTGACCAAACCGAAAGCAATCACATTTGCAGGACAGGAACTAAAAAGCAAAATTAAAGCATTGTCTTGGCTCAAACAGCTGCAGAAAAGTTTGGAAGGAATTTGACTGAAAGCACATTTGTGGGCCATTCCCAGTAAACAGCTTGTGTCAACCGTGAATACTGTAGGTTTAAAGTAGGATTCAAATTACACCAGAACCTGATTCACAGCAGATTAGAGGACAGATACACAGATTCCATGTTAAGCACAGGTTTATAGCAAAGATGTAACCTGGTAAGTCACACCAAGGGAGGCAGCTAGTCTTTCTATTGTAGATAGTCTCCTCACATTTTCTACATCAAATAAAACTTAGAGTAAGTCCCCCAAAAGTCTCACCTGAATCATTATCTCTGAACGTTTCAGGGGATGAATAACTCTTCAGGCTGTTGCTCATAGTGCTATAATCTACAGCTGAATCTTCATCTAAATACTCTATGAGAAAGGTGGAAACACCTGTGGGAAGAGTAATTTCTGTACCTAGAGAAAGAGACAAAAAAGGTGGCTAAAAAAGGTCTACCATCTTGTCATGAGGATTTCCTTATCTGAGTTTCATTCCTGTAATGAGCTAAATATTGTCATGTCAGTATGAGTCATAATACAGTTAAAGAAGCAAACAAAGGGCATCTTTTGTTTACTTCCATACACTACCATAAGCCAAGAGAAGACACCTTTGCTGCCCAAGGTTCACAAGACATACCTGAAGAATTTAGCCTCTAGTAGGGTAATTCTTAAATAGGTCACAAGCTTTTAGAAATGCAGGTTTGAGTAAACTGAAGAACTCATGTCCACAATTAGTTCTGTCAGTGATAAAACCAAGATCATGTGGTTTCCAACACGCTGGGCTCAAGACTGTCTCAGGGGCTGTGGGTCTGTCTGTGCTGCCTACAACCAATTCATGTGAACCCAGTCACATGCTGCAATAAGAGACAGAAGTCCAGCCAGTGGTCTCAAAACCTTCGCTTTCTAATATCACAGTCAGAACCAGAACAACAACAGCACAGTACAAGACCAGTACTTTTATAGAAATAAAATTATATCATTAATTTTACATTTAGTTTAATATAAATATATTTAATAATATAATGTATTGCCATTATACTCACTTGAAGTCACTTCAGCATTCTTCAAACTTCCTTTACTTTCAAAGTTGATTATTTTGGATTCCTAAAGTTAAAAGATCAATACAAACAACCTGACAAAACGGACTGTAGACAAAGAAAGGCATTTAAATATCCTACATCAGCAGATGCTGAGAAAACTCACTGCCTAGTACTTCACCACTTAAGCCTGCTATTCACAGTGTAATTTGTAACAGGATTTTTCATGCACATTAAAATACCTGCAATCTGACTTACAGCTCTAAAATTTGTGACAAATACCCCATCATTTGATCCTACAGTCTTTGCTGGATGAGACTGCCATTGAAGGCATATTGACATCAACTGAACTTAAGCACAACGCTGGTGAAGTAATGAACTTCACTACCTTTTATTTTTTTTTTTTCAGACACCCAGTCTCACTTTCGGAGTCCTACACCATTTCTGTAAATACAAACATCTGTAATGTGTAGGCAATAGATTCTACAAAACTAGGCATTTTGTAGAAAATGTAAGTAATTGGTAGAGTCTAAAGAAGAGGTAACATTTTAAAGAAAAATAGTTTTATACCAGTATCATCTGAGCCCTTTGCTGCAGCAGATTTCAGTTCAAACACACCTGGTTCACTATTCTCTTGCCACTGCAGTATTAACTGTCCTGTAACACTTCTGCACCATCATCTCCAATCACTTTGTTCCAGTTTTAATAACACAAGAAAGAGCAACAGCAATCTGTCAAAGGTCTGTGCCTGACCTAGAAGTGAGCAATTCTCTGGAATCACACTCTACTGAGATCTCTTCCACCAAACACAATTCCTACAGCCTTGCCTCGTTAAGGATAATTAGTATTGATGTTTTCTCATGCTAACAGCAGCTCCAACGGCTTTTATTCTGGCAAAAGATACAGAAAATGTAATCCAAAATACAGGACCAAGTTCAGCCTGAAAAACATCACACAGGCACACACACACATAACTCGCAGGAAATTTTACCTGAATAGAAAAAGAATTTAATATGTCACATTCCTCTGATTTATCTTCCATCACTAGTACATAAAAAGTAAGACAGCATTCTCACCTTCAGTGGTACACTGCTTCCTTCTGGTTCTTCTTCTTTTATCTTGAAGTCTGTTGTTCCTCTGACATTCACTTGATTGCTGCAGTTGAACAGAACCAAGTTCGATCACAGAGCTACACTGTTATAGACAAAGGCAACAACTCCAAAATGTCTTTACGGGCTGTCAGTAAATAATCTGACAAATATCAGTGCACTGATAATTCAAACTCCATTGCTCCAAGAGCCATCTCACAAGGCAAAACAATAGCATTTACTAGCAAGTTTTAACAATGGTGTGTTTGAATGAGTTCTAGCTGACCTTTGGTTGCATGAAGAGCTCTCTTCAGTGTATTCAACATTTTCTTTAATTTTTGGTAGGTTTTTCCCACGGAGCTTTTTCTTCAGGCCTAGAGAATAAATATTTAGTTCAGTAATGATAATTTCAATATTAGAATTTAATTATTATTTCTAACGGGGAACCTTTACCTGTTCCCCCCTTCCACACCCATAACACTTTTTGACCCTATTGTCACAAACAATGTAAAATCTGAATTTGCTTCTTTCAGCAGTATATCAAGACAAAACAAAAAACAGACTTAAAGAAATACTTCTGGTGTTTTAGAAACTGGTTGATTAAAAGCAAAAAAAAACCCCACCACCTTGGAAGCAACCTTTACCTTGATTCAAAGTAGTTTGAGTATAAATCAGCTTTAAATGGAGTTTATTAAGAGTATCAAGGATTTCTACATAAACTGGTCCTCACTGTATATAATCCCAAATGGCATTAATGACACAATTAATCAGAAAGCATCAAATTTCAGAGTCCTATTTTCTTATCCTAAAACTAATTTTATGTTATTTAGCTTTGTGCTTTTCTTTCATTATCCAAGAACCACAAACAGCCAAACTTTGTAGAGTTACACTTTTATGACCACAAAGGAGTGTCCACCCCTGCACTAAAAACTGGGTCTGAAACACTGCATTCTCCCAGGGCCACACAGAGCCCTTTGGTTGAAGCTTCCTGGGAATTCAGGACAGGATGATTTATGGACAGGACTCATCCTTTTCCTTCTTTTTTTTCATGGATATGGAAGACCTCCAGGCTGCTGGTTGCACCCAGTCCTGTGCACAGGAGCACTAAATATATACAAGAGCAGGAGCCACCAGAGCAGGAACAAGGCAAAAACAAATGTTCACTGTACCCTCTAACAGCAAAGCTTTACTTTTAAATTACTAAGATCAGCCCAGTATCAAGACATCCCACGCTGGTCTTCCCTATATTCTGTCAGCCTTTGCTTGATTCCCATCCCTTCCCTTGAACTCCATTTTTTTCTTAACAGGTCTCAAATTCTTAGCTTCCTATCTGCTGCACTGCGTTCAACAACGAGGCAGCTCCTTTTGAGTAACGACTTTACGCAATTCTTACAGTATTCTCTCAAAGGTGAGCAAGGCTTTTGTCTTGACATTTCTAAATGTTCCCTTCCAACTTGATTAAATGGAGGGAAGGCACTTTACAGAAGGAAAAAATCCTTCCTATTGCTAACTAGCAGCTAAATAGAACACTCCTGTTTCCAGCCTGCTTTCTCCAAGCCGTAAGGGACATGGGTAACACGAAACCACTTCCCAGCCTCACACAGGACTCGCTGCGCTGGGCACAGGTGTGAGGAACAAACCCTTGGGGGGGGACACCGAGATCGCTACTACTAAAAACCTTACCCGGATTACCCTGCCTAGCATCTTTACCCACGAGAACACACCGGACAAAACACAGCGCAGGGTCCTGTTTCCCCTACCCTTTCCCGCCGGTACCGGCCCAGCCTCCTGTACCCCCCGCCCCGCCGCCGCCCGGGAGAGGCGCTTACAAGCGGGCTCGGGCCCGCGAGGCCCCGCGCTCCCGAACAGGCGCCGCCGGCACGTCTGGGAGACACCGGTCCGGCTGCCCGGGAGAGTGGCTGCCCCCGGCAGAGGGGACGCGCGGTGCTTCTTCCGCGGTGCCTTCCCGGCACAGGGGGCGCGAAGCCCGCGGTCCCCCTCCATGGCGACGCGGGCCACCACAGCCACGCCCGCCCGCGGCCCCTCAAGCGGCACCGCCCCCGCGCCCCCAGCCCGCATGCGCGGGGAGGCCGCACGGGGCCCTCCGTAAAGGACCGGCCCCCGTCAGGGAGCCTCTGTGGGCAGGGACACCTTCAGTGGACTGGGCGGATTGGGTGGCTCCGTACCCCGTCCGACCCCGCCTGGAACACGCGCAGGGGGCACCGCCCTCACAGGGCAAAAAGTCGTGTATGAAAATGGAGTAAATAAATCGTTTGTGTGATACTCCCTGTACTGGTCAGACCCCATGTTTCAACTTAAATTTGTAGGGAGGAGGAATCTCGTTGCTTCGTTACATGAAAAAATAGAGCGTATAAAATCATTGAATGGTTTGGGTTGAAGGGACGCCAGAGATAATCCTGTTCCAACCCCCTGCCACGGGCAGGGACTCCTTCCGCTACACCAGGTTTTTCCAAGCCCCATCCAACCTGGCCTTGGACGCTTCCAGGCGTTTCTGGATTTCCAAGTTAAGGGAGATACAAGTGCACACAAAAAAAAAACAGAATAGAGCCCGAATGCTTTAAAACTTTATTGGTTTAGACACAGTCTGAAAAAATACTATGCATTCCCAACTGTCAATTCATATTAAACAAGCATATACATTTGGTTATATTATTACTGATTTAAAAATTTTAAAAATGAAACCATTATAGAAAGACTGCTCCGTCTTCCGAGAACTTTGCAACAATTTGTTCTCATAGGAGATTGCTAAAATCAGTCTCACATTCCAATATTCCTTTGGTTGTTACTTTATTTTACATAATTTATTATTTTTATTTATTATGTTTAGTTTAGGCACACATTCCAAATGACTTCATACTGATGGTGAGGACAAAGTACTGGAGGAAAAACAGATTTTATGAAAGAGCTTTTATTGTATGTCAGTTCATGAGAAAATCTTATGAGCAGTCTTGAGAAAGGTGGAAATTTAGTTCTTTACAAAAGTTTCCATAGATGACTCTTTGATATACATGCTAATATAACAAAACTGAAAAATCTTTAGTAACAGTTAAGATTTTTTTTTTTACACAAATGTGTATGTTAAATTTTACCCCCTTCCCTTTCAGTTCAAAATACAATAGGCAACACTTACCAAAACGCCTCATTTGTTGGCTGCTTGTACTTTGCTAAAATACATAACAAAAAGCTGAAATGAAGGGCTTAAAGGGACTCCAGATGCCTCAGAAAACATTTTTCTTTGGAGGAATTCAAGGGATCTAAAACTTCTTCACTTCTGGGCTACAGGCATCCAGATTTCTTCTCTGAAAAGCTTCATTGTTTCATAGGAGCAAGGCTGGTATAGATACCACCAAATGTGCAAAATACCGAAGAACATCAATTCCATGAAGAAACAATGATTTAATTCTGAATTTTTTTCCCCCAGAGAAAACCAAAGTGAACTAAAGATACAAAAAGTATGCCAATAGAATTGCCTCTAAATAAAATACTTTTCCAGTTTTTCTCTAAGGCATCAAGAGGTCTTTAAGTAACCTATTACCATGCAAAAATAGTATATTCTTTCCCAGTTTACATTCATCTTGTAGCATTTATTTACATATAGATCAGCAGTTTGTGCTTTTAACACATGTAAAACTAAAAAAAAAAAATCTAAGTTTTTTAATTTCAGATATTTAAGTCAGATTATTTTGTTACACACAAGGATTTTATATTCATGGCAAAAATGAGACTGGACTTTACTGTTGGTGATAGATACTGACTAACAGTTAGGACAGATTGCAAAATGCTATTTTATCAATAAAAATTCACCGTCTCTGTCTCACCTGATGTGCATCAAGCATTTTAACCTGCAAATGTGCCTTTCACAACAGAATTACTCCATGTATTTCCTGCCCACATGGGGTTAAAGACTCTGGTCTAGTTTCTGCTCACACTTTGTGCATTTTGGCAGAACATATTTTTCTCTGTGCAATATATCAAGCAAAGAACATACAAAATATATAACTAAGCAAGAATCTCTTCCTGGAAAATGTATTTTATTCTGGTTTTTTATATATAAGACAATCTTCCAGTGATTCCATAGGCATAGCACCAGGCCCAGGAAGCACCTCCCATGTTTAACATGTCCAAGAATGCAGTATTGTGACAGCAAAACTGACTGCTAAAAGAGTCTCCACTCTTTAAGATGAATAATAGAAACTACTTTTGTAATTAGTTATCTTAAGGTAAAAAAAAACAAAACAAAAAACAACCTAAAGCCAAACAACTGGTTATTGGATGGCCCTGGGGATTTTCCTTTGTGTTCACAAGAAGTGTTTCAGTTTAAGAAAGCTCAATACAAAATAAATATTCCCGGAATTTGAAGAGAAGCAGGATTGAGCCTAGCTCATGCCTTATGCATGTCTCCTTTCAGGTGTTAATCTCTTACAACATCATTATGATTAGAGTGAGAGAGAGTGACCTGCAGAGAAAAATCTGATTATACCAGTATAAAAGAGAGCTTTTAGTTTATTTATATAATTTTTCACAAGTTCTGAAAGCATTCACACTTTTGGTGTGACAACAATTTCTCTCAGCTTTTGCATCATCCAAGTGTGGCCAAGTCTGCATTTTTTCTTTCTTATTCTTTTGGTGTTCATATATTTGGCTCTAGTGCATCCAACATTTTGCATCACATACCAAAAGAAGAATAATAGATATATTATTCAGCACCATATATGTAAAAATAACAGCCATCTAAGCTGTAAATAAACTCATATTGGGATCTTCTATACTTATACAGAGTTTAGTTATCTCAAAAAGCCTGAAATCATCTTAGGAGAAAAGTAAATTAAATTCAAATGGCAAAAAAATATCAGTGAAAAACAGCTTTTCTCTACTTACCTAGATGACTAGGGTTTGGGGTTTTTTTTTATTTTAAAACTCTCGCATTAAAATAGGAAATTATACTGAATTTAATTCTCCATTGTTTCGAAGGTTGTATATGTAACGACTGTCTTTTGGCTGATACAAAAAAGGATATGAACTACACTCCACTGAGATGAAAATCCTTTATGACTTGACCTAAAGAGCCAGATTTTATGCAATAATCCCTATCCTATAGATGTGGTGCACACAAATTCCCCAGGGATGTTGTTGCAGCGTACATTGGTGAAAAATGAATGTATGATCCCATCAGATCTCAGATATTTCTTTACTTGCTTTGGACTGGTATGAGTCATTGCACTGGAATCAAATGAGGAATCAGGCACATAAAGGGATTCAGACAAACGCACAGTTGATAAATCAAACTGCCACATTCTTTGAGTCATTATGTTACTGATACAGTTTCCTATGTATCATTTTATTCTGAAATCACTGCAATAAATTAGTCTTCATATAACACTAACTCATTAATTCTGTTTATTTAATTTGGAAGCATGCAATGGAACTTCAGAGAGAAAATACTGCTTAGATTAAAAATTTAAACTTTTAGCTTCAAAAGTCTACAGTGGATTCTACTATAAGAGAGAAAATAAGTGTGTTTCCACTGTCCTAGCTCCTAGCAAAGATCTAGCAGGCACAGCTCCATGCTAGTATGCACTGGTGCAACAAACATTAGTTAGTATAATACACACAGATATTTAGGACCCTGTTTAGCAGAAAGAAGCCACCAACAGTCCAAGTATTCAAGCAACTTGACATGACAGTTTTCTCTTTGTCTCGTCCCGTGCTTTGTACCAAAAGAGAGTTCAAGAGTCTGTTCCTACTCCCTGTGAGACTTATCCCCTTTCTGATGACCACAGAAATTTAAGGTTTCATCCAGACAACTTGCTGTTTATTCCAGAGAGGCCACTGGAAGTGATGTCAATGGGATTTGATGCTTCCAGATGTCTGAACATACAGACGTTTCCATAGCAGGCCTTTCTGCCACCACATCCACTGTTCTGCCATACACTGACACCTTGCACAGCGACAGCTAACACAGCCTTTAGCCCACCCCTGTGGGTCTTTCGGGGCAGTATTCCTTCCCCTTCCATGGCCAGACAAAGGACGCCCTCCACTGCTGCACCTCAGGCTGGCATTTTCCCAAACCCTTTCATTTTGCTAAGCCCCATCCAGAATCATAGCTTATTCCTTGTGCTCTGTTTCTTTAGCACTGTTTCTGAATTGGAGTTAGTCCAGCTGGACTATGCAGTATTAACAGCATGTAAAGTAATAAATTAGGGATTGGGAGCATAAGGATTATTGTGAACTCCCACCTAAAACCACCACAGAGCCAGCGATGCTTTTGCAACCTTCTCAGTTTGAGCAGTTCAGATCTCCATGACTGCACTGGACTGAAGGAACCCTAATGCAGAGACAGCATACCATGGATAAACTGTGTTTGGATGAAAAGGAAATAGAGGGAATTCTATGCTACCGCTTCCTACCCTGTTCTTGTAATTTCAAGGTAACATTAATCCACTAGATGTAATATACTAATAGGTCTATTAAGTACAAATAGTGGGAAATTCCTTCCTATTTCTATTCTGGTTGTTAGGTCATCAATGATTAAATCAAATCAATGTCATTTATGTCCTGAAAAATATAAAAACTATCACTTATTACATAAACCAATATCCAGCTTGAAGTTCCAAATCAGAGAAAATAGAGTTTTACTTTCACCATCAATCACTGATTATTTGAGGTAGACCACATTATTGAATTATCCATTATTTTAGTTTCTAATATATTAGGTTATATACAATCAAATATCAACAGACATAGCTAAAAATTTCCCTATTTTAATTAGAAATGCTTGTAATTTTAATAATATATGCTTCCATAATTTACTTGGTCATAGATTGAAATTTCTGCGTATTTTGTGGCAATTTAGCGTAATTCATAGTAGTGCCCTACCGTGTGCCTAGAGTAAAAAAGAAATTGTATCACACCTGATGGCAAGAAGAAGGGAAAAAATGCTTAGTGATGAAATCCTAGAAAAATGAAAGGCTCAAATGTAAGATTCAGATGCTTATCCATTTCAGCAGTGTTGTTCTGGCTCTGTACTTTTTGAGTATTATTCTAATATTGCTATGAAGTCCATCACTCAGGAGATTCTTCCCATTATTTCAGATGGAGATGCTTGAATATAGCTCTTCTATTTGTTTTTTGAAGTAATCTCTCAGTTCTGGTCTCTTAGCCTTTAATGTTGGTGTCAACAAACCGTTTTGCACCGAGAACATATCAGAGTGAATATAAATGGCTTTGACCTAAAATAAAAGACGGATGTATTTATAGCAAAGGTTACAGGCATCACACTCAATAAGCATTAACTTTTTATGCCAGCCTTGCGGTGCTTCCCTCCGGTGGTGCCTCAAGTCCAGGGCACTCTTCTGCTGAGTCCCCAGGATTTCCCTCCCCTGCCCACAGAAGGGGGCTCTCCAAGAGAATGAGCACATAAACCTCTTTTCTGTATGAAACCAAGGCCAGAGCACAGCAAGGCAGCGCACAGGGACAGCGTGATACCATCACTGCAGTTTCACACAGCTGAAAGGCAGTGGGGGTGAGGGCAAGCGTGGGGAGTTGTGCTAGGCAACTTCACCTTAACCCCACTGCAAAAGTAAACAGCACTGATTCAATCTTGCAAAATTATTGTGAAGCTTTGCAGGCACAAAGCATGTACACGATGATCATCTTTGTGGAAGAATTTTAGCTAATTAAAGTGACACAAATCTTTTAGACTGTGCAAATGGCATTTCAAAAGGCTGCCCTTGTTCGAAGCAGTGGCTCTGAGCACAGCAGGGAGCCTGGCAGCACAGATGGGAGCAAGCTTTTCCTTCCCATGCTGGTGTGGGAGAAAGCAGAAAACTGCTGCGTGACTGGTCAGAGTCCACCGATTTAAGACAAAATTCCCAAGCCATCTGCTGCTTTTGTGATTCCCCAAGCCAGACTGCTTTGCAGTTTGTTCAGCTGGGAGTTCCAGGAATATAGGCTGAAAATCCATTTTCTATTCCTTTAGATATGTGATTCATCTTTCTCTGCAAGCATCGTGGTCCAGGTCCACCCCCCATGACATCCTTTATAAATCAGTGTTCGTGCTATTAATGCTCCCCCATTTGCTGCACTGGCTTTCAGAGCCTGGAAGCTGATGGTTTTAGAAGCCAGACTTGTCATTCCCAAGACAGAGATCCAAGCTGCAGAAAAGGATGAGGATGATAAAGAGTATCCCCATAAACAGGGGATCCCATCCCATGGGAACATTAGCCACAGTGTCTGCCTCAAAGTTTGGTTTTAAGATTACATATTGCAACAGAGATGAAGTTTTGAAGCCCTTTAGTTTTGAAAACTGTATCATGTAGTTTTTATTCTATTCTATTGTTATTTTATTCTAATTTTTAGAACGATGACAAGGCTTTCCTCACTACTTTATACTTTATTAATTGAAAACTGCTGGTAGAATCGATTACTTGAGGATATTTCATACTGTGAAGACCATGGCAGAGGCAAACAAGACTTAGTAGCACAAAAGATTATGTGCACTAAAAACTATGTTTTACATTGAATTATTTTAAAATAGATTTTTTGCTATCATTCCATTTACATAGGCAACTGAGAAGTTAAGATTAATAGGGTTATGTTTATTGATGCTTCTGCTCCACTCCGATATGGTGAATTACTCATTAGAATTATCACCCAGAAACAGTCTAAACAAAAGCAAAATTATGCTAATTATATGTAATGAATAAGATGTTCATTTTTTTTAACAGAAACAAGCATTTGACATTTTAAAATTGGGTGGATAATTTTTCTGTGTTTTTAATGCTATGTAATCCATGGTTGATTTCAGATCTCCTTCTGAAGTGTTTGTAGCTCTATTGCAGAAATATTTACACAAGCACCAGGAAAGAATTAGTGCCCAGACTGAAAATAAAGAAACCAGCAGCATTTTGAGGTCAGGTATAAGCACAGTAATTAGTGACCCAATTTCTAACAGAGCTTTCAGTGTCATAAAAGTCAGACTCCTACAGATGTTTATCTTGACCTCTGCTTGTCAATCTGGAGAGTATCCATGTCCCCAGTTTAGATTTTGACCTCTGCACCCAAAACTTTCACTAAATTTAATTCAAATTTCAAGCATGGGTGGGAAGCAGAATCACAGCAAATACATTTTTCCAAAGGAATAAATACAACTTGCTAGCAATAAAGCTCTTTCCAAAAACATCATGTACAGCTGCAACAAAGATTTGTAGTAACATAACATATGCTGACAAATCCCTCTTCTATAAAGACAAATTGCCTGTCTGACCACACTGAATGATGTGTTTAATTTTACCTGCTCAAAGGAGTGAAGTCCACTCTCCTTCCCTAACCGTACCATGTCTTCCATTATCACTTGCTGCAGTTCCTGCATTAAAACATAGAAATTCCTCATGAGCTACCACAGTCAACCTTACATGCAATTAATTCTCACTGTTCACCAAAAAACATGTTTCTGAGTAAAGTTCAAGTGCTTTACTAACAGTTAATATGTAATTAGCAAAATTCTATTAAAGTGCATAAACATTAAACTTGAGTGTGGTGATGTTAAGTCTCCCCTTGGTATGAAAAGTAAGGTTCTGTTTTCAAACCAGCTATGTGACCTAGCTGTTAAATTTACAATCCTTCAGCCATCTGCCAGACTTCAATGCAGAATTATTGCTCACACACAACAGTGGGATGGTTCAGTGGCATCAGTATTCACTGATGAGATCCAATGCAGTTCCTCAGTGTTAGAGAGCACATTTTTAAGGCTGGGGTCCTTTTCATAGAATCATAGAATGTCCTGAGCTGGAAGGGACCCACAAGGATCATGAAATCCAACTCCCAACCCTGCACAGAACAGTCCCAAGAGTCATACCATGTGCCCTAGAGTGTTGTCCAAATGCTCCTTGAGCTCTGTCAGACTTGGTGCTGTGACCAGTCCCCTTGGGAGCCTGTTCCAGTGCCCAACCACCCTCTCTGGGAAAAACCTTTTCCTAACATCCAACCTAAACCTCCTCTGACACAACTTTAGGTCCTTCTCTCTGGTCCTGCTGCTGGTCACCACAGAGAAGACCAGTGATAAGTCTTATTTAAGAAATCTAAGCAAACACAACCTCTCCTCCTGCTGTACTGTTATTCTCTGCAAGACAGACTCTTGGCCCCCCACACTAGAGCTGGCAGAGGTCTGTACCACCAGTCAACACACATCACTGGATCCAGGTCAACCCTGCTCAATGTTCAGTGAGGAAATAATTCTTGTCACTGAGATCATCATTCCTAGACACAGTATTGTGCACACATAATGCTACCGCAAAAAAAAAAAAAAAAAAAAAAAAAAAAAAAAAAAAAAGTCTGTACTGCTGATACGAACCTTATTTTTACAGAGTTCTGCATATGTTCCTTCAAACCCTCTTTTCTTTGCCCAACCTGGCATAACTTCGGAATCAGGCACCACAATTCCCACCAGGAAGGCCTGTAGGTAAAGGAGAAGGAGAGTTGCAGGCGAAAGCTGAACCACATTCCAGGCTCTACATTGAAGTGAATACACAAGTCAGCTGAATTTCTGCATGTTTACCCCTTCTTCTTTAATTATATCAATAATTTGCTAACATATCATCATGAAGTACATTCTGATGTCTGTGCCTTTTTCTCAGATAAACGGTTGTCTGTGACTGTGCATTTACCAGCAGGTTTAATACCCTCGTTTGGGTGTGTGTTCTTGGACATTAATAACTCACATGGCCCTGCATGCCCCAGGCAAACTCTCATGCCAAGGGAAGGCTCATGCTTGTGAGCCTTGAATGCAGAGGATGAATTGCCATGGTTTCAGAAGCTGTAGGTGTGTGTATAAATGTGCAAATTAACAAAACAAGATGTCAGAATGGGCAGGCAGTGTTGGGGGGCAGCAATGGCTTTGCCTTTGCTTGGCTTACCACAGGCGTGGTGGCAAAGGACAGCACTGGAAACCCAAAGAGTGACACCAAAGCCAACTTAAAGGCTTCATCTTTGGCCACAGCATTCTTTAAGCTGCTCAGGGTCCTGCCTAGCTGGCAGCCAACTCCAAAGCAGGAGGGAGACAATGTGGCGTGATCCACTCACATTTTCCCTCTATTCATGCCCAGCTCTCTGTCTTCTAACTACAAAGAGTAAAGTAAGATTTTCTGAAAACTGGGTTTGTACCTGCAGGCTGTCTCCGTGGACATAGATTTGAGCAACAGGGTCACTGCGGATGTAGATATTCTCTATCTTCTCCGGTGCAATATATTCTCCCTGAGCAAGTTTAAATATATGCTTTTTCCGATCAATAATTTTAAGGGTCCCATTCTGTTAGGAGAAAGAAATGAGAATTCCCAGAGAAGTTATTTAACCACAGAAACTCAGCAAGCAGTCTGTCTTTAACAGAGCTTTCAATTGCCTGTTGTGCTTTCAAATGCTTCACTGACATATCGAGCTTATTCTGCCAAATATAAACTTAATCCTGTATACAGATAGACCTGCTTGGAAACCTAAGTTCAGTCCTCTAAAATTTACATGGGATAATACAATTGCCATAAGAACTCTGTGTGTGTCCAGTACGCACAGGTAACCATTTTCCAATGTCTCCTGTGTGAAGCCAGCCCTCCTGGTCCAGTGCCTCAGCTGTCCTCTCTTCATCTTTCAAGTAACCTTTGAACACATTGGGTCCTTTCACACAGATCTGCAAAACAGCCAGGGGTGATGATGAATTATTTTCTTATTCTGCTATAAATACAAGTTAAGTAGTAACTCACAAAATTTGAAATATTTTAATGACTGTGCTCCATGAAACTAAAATAGATTGGGTTATTAAACTGTCTATGGATTTTTTTTCAAGCTAATGGAAATATGAAGTAGGGTTTGCAAAACTGATTTGCTTGAAGTTGATTTGCATTCCATTTGCAGTTAAAAATAACCAAGTTATTGAAATAAGTTTAATTTTTGGGTAGTATAGAAATGACAGCAATGTAGAAATCACAGCAATTCAGCTCTTCTTAGCTGAACTAATTAATTCAGTCTTAGCAGTTCAAGGAATCAGGCTGGAAGTACTGCCACAGCTCCTTTTTCATTAATTCTTTGCTGCTCTACTGTTAAACTGCCATTTTCCTTTCCTGATTGCACTGCGTAACATATCAGCAACCATGCACCCTACAAAGGTAAAATGCTTCTATAATTATATAACTACTTCATACAGTGTTACCTAGTGAGAATTTGATACAAAAACGTGATTTGCTACCTCTCCTTCTCCTTTGGAAGCAAAATAATTCAGTTCTTCCACATCCTTCAATCTGATTAAGTTACAGGGCAAAGGGGCTCCTACATGACCTGGAAATCAAAGTTATCAAGTCACTTTTCATCTCTCCTATAAACAATAATTAGCATTTTATCATTAGTTACTTGCATAGTTGTAGATACACTGGATGTTCTTGCAGGAGCTGTGTCTATAGAAATAATTTCCTTAATTAAGGTTTTGCACTATTGAAACTAAATACCAACACCTCTTCTTCGGATATAAAACCTATTTTGAAATAGCATAGAGTGGTTTGGGTTGGAAAGGACCTTTAGAGCTCATCTCATTCCAACCCCCTGCCATGGGCAGGAACACCTTCCACTAGATCAGGTTTCTCCAATCACCATCCAACCTGCCCTTGATGTTACAGTCCAGAATTTCCTAAAGGAATGTGCATTTCTTTTATTTCTTCAAATGGTGGAAGAAAATCATTACCTGATGTCCAGTCACCTGGAGTTGTAAAGGTGCATCCAGCTGTGCATTCTGTTTGGCCATAGCCTTCATAAACCTGACAAAGAGACAGGTATCTTTAAAAGATCATAAAAGATTTCACTATTAAAAACTGAAATCCCAAGCATTGCCCTCTGTTGCACAGTCCTGTGAGCTGAGCCTGCAGCTGCAATGTATGGGTGCCCATTTGCCACGGGGACACTGTCCCTGGCTTCTACTGTGTACGAAATTCCATTTACATGTCTAGGAAAGACCATGGCTGTATAACGTTGAAAACAGGGAGAAGATGAGTTGAGCACTTAGCTTTTGAGTCAAGACATACGCTACACTATGAGAGGAACTTATTAGTGGGAAAAAATGGTATTTTTGTGGGACATTTTGAAAATCTACCCTTTTTATTTTTTCCCTGACTAATTTTAGGCTCTCAAATGAGACCTTTTAGTTCCCCTTGGATTCCTAATCACAGAGAAATAACGCAGTGGACATCTTAAGTGGGTTAGGCTGACATCTGAAGTTTAGCTCTCTCCATTTATATATAGAATAAAGCTTGTGTAATGAAGTACCCAGCACTTTCACAAACGCATTTAATTGCACATACTCAATTTGGTGCTGAGAGGTGGGTGGCATGAGCCTATGGGGTTTTTTTGGGAGATGCCCAGAATGAAAACATCGCTTGCCTGTTACTGCCATCCCAGGGCTGTTCCCACCCCACTGAGCTCTGGGTGTACCAGGACTCTGTGGCTGCCCTAAGGCCTACTGTTGGATCCTTCCTAGTACGGCTGTCCTAAATGCAGTTCTGAGGGTCTAACCCATCTGCTTTCTTAAATACCAGGTATTCCCTTGCTAGCAGTGGATGAACATCCCTGAACAGTCACACAAACCCACCTGGCATCCGAGGGCCGCGCGGAGGAAGCCCAGGACAGTCGGGGACGCTGGGGCAGCACCTGTCACTATCATGCGGACACACCCCCCGAGACTTGCCTGTTTGGTGGCAGGAGGAAACAAAAGAAAGCATCAGAAACTACTACAGATGGCAAAACCATGAGCATTGCTTACAAAGAATTTGCACAAAATGCTCTCTCTAGGATGTGCAGGATTTCCTGCCCATGGCAAGGGGTTGGAATTAGATGATCTTCAAGGACTCTTCAAACCCAAACCATTCTGTGGTTCTGTGATGTGGCCATGAATGGAAATACGAACTAGCTCTGAAGCTTTCCTGAGGGATAAAACTCCATTCAGTGTACAGAGACCAGAGTGCCCACATGCCTGGCAGGACAAGCTGCTCAGCCTCAGCTCCTGCGACTTCTCTGCCTGGGCAGGCTGCAGACCTGGCTCTGGGAACTGCTGGGAAAAACAGACTCTTCCCCCGTCCAGTTTTCTTTGCTTGTTTACACCTCGCTGGTTTTAATGAATTGCCTCCCAAGCCCTCTAAAATAATGTTGTCCCTTTTCTAAGGCAGATGACCTTCAAATATTTCTGGAGAGTACTACATCAATTCCTGTGTCCCATTTTACTTCTTTCTCCTCCCCCTTCATTTCCTTTTCTTTATTCTAAAAGTAAAAAAGAAAACCCAGCACAAAAGCAAACAACTGCTGACTAAGTCTGCCCGTCTCGCCAACCCTTGCATCAATATGCAGCCTGGCTCGCTCCCAGCTGGGTAAACTCTGCTATCTTTGCACACTAAGGACAACTAATCCACAGACCACAAGTACAGTCAGTTTCTTTAGTTAAAAATAAAGTGGCATGTCTCCAGATAAGTCATCCAATTAAAAAAATGAAGTAATAAGAGCCTCCTGGAGTAGTACAGAGCCCAAAAAAACTGGTTTAAAGCCAATTTAATCTCTTTTTTACTGAGATGTGTGACAAACAGAAGGGCATTCTGATTTCTTTTCTCATGGTTGGTGAACCATGATTCATGTGTGCATTTTTCTTTACAGCCTTATTCTTCTTTCCCTAGGAAGAAAAGCAGGTTTGAATATGCCCAACTGAAACCCAACCCTAAATCCACTCCTATCTGCTGAGATTTTGCAGAAAACTTCGGAGCAGCATCTCTTTGATCAGTGACTCCTCTTTTCATGACCACCTTCCTGAATTCCATCCCTGGAGTAGGTTTGGTACAATCCTTTCCTCCCCCACAGGGGCACAGTTCCTATCTGAGAGCTGCAAAAAATTTTTGGCACTCTTCCATAAATTAGTGATTTCTTGGTGCTGCTGAGGAAGTATGTTACAAATGTGATCTTAGCCTGCCTTGTATTTTGTCATTTCCCTCTGAAAAGTTATCCTGAGAGAATTGAAATTTTGACATTATGCATGGTGTTTAAAAATAAAAAAATATTAAAAAAAAAAATTATTTACCAAAAAAAAAAAAAAATAAATAAAAAGGCAAAACTTCACGCTGCAACAAACTGTGCTCGGTTCCCTTTTTCTATTCCATTTTCCAGTCTGTTCTTCACTAGTAAGTAGTGATTGCCCCCAGTTCATCATCAGGCAAGTGGACCACATTAACTTTAAGAAATCATAGAATCATAGAATTGTTAAGGCTGGAAAAGACCTCTAAGATCATCAAGCCCAACCATCAACCCAGCACCAGCATCATCTTTACCACTAAACCATGTCCTCAAGTGCGACATCCACACCCTTTTTTAACACTTTCAGAGGTGGTAACTCCATCACTGCCTTGGGCAGCCAGTTCCAATGCTTGACAACCCTATCCATGAAGAAATTTTTCCTACCGTCTGAAACTCCTTTGTCTGAAAACCAGTCATTGCTAGAAGAAACAAGAGTTCTTTGACTTCAGACTCACTTCTTAAATCACTTACCTGTATTTTATTAAAGAAAAGTTTATCCCACAAACTGTCATTTCTAATGATGCCGTTTCGAACCTCGGCCTTTTTCCGTCTTGCAGCAAATTCCAGGATCCAGCGCTTGAGCGAGGTGTCAGCCTGGCTGAAGATCTGTGGGAGCACAGGATGGCAGATGAGGTGTCACACAGGAGAGAGAGAACATCAACACCTGTTCTCCCCATGACACCCACCCAGCCAGGTGGGTGCAGTTACATTTGCAGCACAGGTAAACAAGGCTACACTGGGGTTTATTAGTGGGGGGAAAAGGAATGGTGTGTTTTGCTCCATTCCCTATTGTACATGTGGTTTCTTTGGGGGGAAAAGAGAGGATGGTGGTGCAGGCTTCGACTAGATTGACAGGGCTGCTCTTACTATACAGTTTCTGTGACAGGGTTCAGTGAAGTTCATGCAACCTGAGCAACAGGGAATGAGCAACATGAACAGGTATAAGTGGTGGCTGATGTGGTGATGGGGGCTGCATTTACCTGAGCTTAATCAGGCACTAGCACAAACTCCACCTCAGCAAACAAGAAACCCCCAGTGCCTGTCTCTCTAATGAAGCACAGAAGCCCTGACCTTGGGAAAAAATTAAATCAGTAGCTTGTGCTTAAGCTTGTCTTTAGCAGATAAGTCTTCTGAGGAATAAATATTCCCAGCTGGTCAAACAGATTTAACATGACGACCAGATGTGCCTGTCTTAAATACCTTGCAATACCTTTACCTTAGTTTTAAAGATTTCTAAATCCAAAAGCCACTGTCACATTTACACTGCCTAAATCCTCAAACACATTTTGAAATTACTGATTTTCAGCTGTTGTTGCCACTAGAACGAGAGATTCAAGTTTCAAACCTGGTCGAAGGGCACAAAAGGTCCTTGTTCAGTCAGGTTTGACTGATGTTTCTGTGATGAAAAAATCCCGTATCTTTAGAAATGTCACTGGTAAGCTTAGTGAGAACAGGGTAGGAGGCTAATACAGAGATTTCATACTCACACATGATAGCAGTGTATGGAGTCTGTGTAAGTCATAATACAGACTTACACGCTGGGGAGCTGTATTGATTACACAGGGCGAGAATGTGTCTGCAGCAAGGCAGAAGTAGTGTAATCTGCTTGAGAAATCTCCATGACTAAGGGAATTCTTCCACATGAGTACTAAAAGGACATAAACCCCATGTTCCAAAAAGAGTAAAATCAATATTGAACTCACCTTGTCATACATTCTGTTCAACAGCCGAGGCACAACAGGGAAGATGGTTGGCCGCAGTGCCTTCATATCGTCAGACAGGAGGCGAATATCTCCTTGGAAGAAGCCAATTCGCCCTCCATGGCAGTATACGACAGACTGATGGGGAGAAAGAGGAACACATGTAACCCCTTTGCTTTCAATTCCCACAGCAAAGCATCCCTCGCAAGCGCAGAAGCACCTTTACTGAATTTCTACTCTCTAATATGGCAAAAATAGGACTTTGGAAATACATACAGAAGTAACAATAAATTTTGCACTGAATAGAAATATCCAGATAGTTCTGGGCACTTTTCAGTACTGGCAATTCAGCATCCACCAAATTTGCCACTTGTTCTGGAAGAACAAGGAATCAAAGTTTTTGGAAGGGATTTCCCTTCATCCTCTGCATATGGGGATGGAGAAGTCCCAGTTATGGTCAGAATCTGGATCAGAACTTTCCTAAAGCCCAGCCCTCCCTTAGTAGCTCATAGCATGAGTACCTATCGTCAATACAGAAATGCAAAGTAAGAAACATCATAAAACACAGAGCAGCAACTGATTTTTAGATGTTAATACTTTAGTTTTGTTTAAATACAACAATAGAAACTACGTTAGCAATACAGTGCCTGATCCTGTATCCCAGGAATAGAAGCCCACATCATAAAAGGTTCTTGACTTGTATGAAAACTACAAATCTAGAAGTCTTGTACTTGAAAAGAAAGCAGGATGTTTTAATCAGATCAGAATGGAGCTCAATATGCAGAATGGGGCAGGGGGGCTGCTGGCCATGAGCCAACTGTCAGCTGGTTACTGGTAACCAGTAACCCTGCCAAGGACCCGTCACAGACGGGGTCAGTGAAGAACATTTGGAGACCAGCATTTCTTCCATGGTTTTACAGTGCATGGAGGAAAACGCGTCCTCAGCAAGCGCCTGTGATGCCAGAGCTGAGCCCAGCCTTCCTGAGTAGACTGAAAACTTCAGCTCCCTTTTGTGGGCTTGTCTTCCCCAGATAACTAAATAAGTTGAAAATTCCTTAAGAGACACCCAGGTCTTTTTGTGCTGCTCCTAAAAATCTGCAGTACAAACCAGATTGCTCTCACTGCTCTGTCAGGCAGTTAGAGACTGTCTCCATCAGCTGAAATCACAGGAATTTTACACATGTGATGAAAATCACACTGCTGAATCTGTGGTTTACACTGCACATGAATTTAAAAAAAAAAGAAAATGTAACCAGTGTGCTCATTGGGAATTGAAAATAACAACTAGAAGTTTTTCTCTTGAAAGAATGTATCTGTATAATTTTAACTGTAAATTCCAGGAATAAATCATATTGGCTAAAACTAGGGACACTGATGCAATGCTTGCTGTTCAGAATGCTTTTGAAAATGACTTTTTGGCCCTTTTGAAGAAATCTTCATATTAATAAGCTGTTTCAGATGGGAGGATAAACCTGGACATCCTTTGGAGGCTGTCCCTTTCAGTACAGCAACATCCTGTGAAATGAAAGCATTTTCAATGTTTCTGATTTCTTTCTGCCTCCCATCAGATGAATTTTGAATAATTATATCCTTGTTAGCCCGAGCAGTGCTGGCACACTGACTAATTTGCCTTGCAAGTGGAGAAAGGCTGTGCTGTAATTCTCCAAATCTTTCATGGGCTTTCACTTCCAATTTGTGAGGTTTATAACAGGGAAAAAATATTTTACTTCTGGCACAGATGTTACCAAGAAGTGGGAAGTTTATATTCAAATGCTTGTCTGACTCAAAAAGTATGCTTTCAGCCTGAAACAGGCCTCCCTGAGAAAGTGCAGAGCTGCAACTGGATCCAGATACAATCTTCACGTACTGGATCAATTTTAAGTTTGCAGCTTCTCAGGCCAGGAGACCTGATGTGGTTGTCTCACCTGACTTGCCTAACTCACCAATTGCAGCACAAATCATCACCCTTTTTTTTTTTTCCAAAAGAGACATGGAGTCAGTTCTGTGGGCTAGCAAGAGCTAGTGCTTGGTTCTGCCACAATTCCAAGAGGACACAGCTCCAGTGAATGCCCACTGCGTGCTGCCCTGTCAGGAGGATGACGTATCTTACACCATGATCTCAGTTTCCTCTTTTTCAGTGTCTGCCAAGTTGGGGTTTTTTTTGCAATCATGTTCTTTATGCAATAAAATTATTTTAGCTGTTGTAGAAAATGGCATGAAATTACCTTGACTTACATGACACTTCATCCTAGAGTGCTTTGAAAAGCTGTCCCAAAATTGCTCAGGTAGCAGTAGCCATGAGCTGAATGAGCAATGAGTTTGGCTCATTGCTGAAGGGCTGTTTTTCAATCCCTGAGCCAAGTGTAAGCTGGAGAACTTGGGAAACTCTCCTGGCATTGCTCTGGACTCACAGCCATGTCACTGAGACCATGGCTCTGGTGTTATGCACATGGCACTTCCGGAGTACAAGCTTTTTTAGTGCTACAAGATATCACTGGTTATTTAGTATTTTATTCATTTTATTTTTTGTTGTTGTTGTTGGCATGGAAAAAAGCTGATTTCCACTGACACCATGACCTTACCTGTACCATTCTCTCAAACATGTGTGCTAAAGGCAAATAGGAAATGTGTACATCCTCACAAGTAGGAGACCACTGACTCTGGAAGAAAACACAAGGAGCCCCACGAGGCCTCGTCAGTTCAGGTAGGTTTCTTACCTGTATAACTCTTTCAAACATGTGAGCCAGAGGCAGGAAGGAGATGAGCACATCGTCCTGTCTCGGAAAGATCACTTTCTGCAGGTGAAGGGCATGGGAGACAGAAAGGAAAGAAACACTGACAGGAAGACAACAAGAAAGTCATAAAACAATAAAAAGAAAAATGGCACCAGAGGAGCAAAAGGGTAAAGATTGTCAAGAGAGGAGGGAGCGGCGGACACAAGGAAGCGTTAAAGCCACAGCATCATGGAGCTCAGTTAGCAGGAGGAGTAAAAAGCACAGAGATGTACACACAGGGCAATGGAGAGGGCTCTCCTTGGCAGAAGGCAGATCATATCCATGCAGCTCACGCTGGGAATGGAGACTCACCCTAACGGAGAATCCAATTTTTATTCACTGCTTTCTACCAGGAGGTGCCAAGACCCTGATCTGTGCTCTCAGCTGTGTGCAGACAGCAGGATCCTGGTGCTAACCTGCACGAGCCCCCAGGATCCCAGTGCTAACCGGCAGGAGCCTCCAGGATCCCTGTGCTAACCTGCAGGAGCCTCCTGGACACCAGCAGGGCTCTGCAGGAGCAGCTTCCCACATTGCATAGAGCCCATTCAAGAATCACAGTGTTACTAGAGTCAAAGTTAGTGACTTTTTCCTTTTCCTTTGGTTAATCATTGATTTGAATCAGGCTGTGTTGGAAAAACAAATTATTTCATCTTAGGCTTCAGAAACTAAATACTTCTGTTAGTGTTTCTCACCATTTTAAGGGATTAAAATGTGATTTTAAGGGCATTATGACTGTCCCACAGACAGGGAAAAGAGAAGGTTGGACAAATTATTAAAAAAAAGTGGCCAAAGTCTTGAGTTTGCCAAGTTTTTAACTCTCTTGAAGGCTGGAATAAACAAAGGCCCCAAGAGACTTATTTAACCCATTCTCCAAAAGAAGATAACCTTTCTACCTGCATTTCCTAGGGTACAGCTTGCTGTAATATTATGGATTAGAAAAACTGAAGGTTGACTACCCAATAATGAATAATCAAGGCCAGTGGTTAGTGGAAAATGGATATAAAAATCCAGCAGCTCACAGTATTAACAGTTTGTACTGACTTGCATCTCCACTGCTCAGAAGGAATCAATAGCCCATGACCTGGGATACAGTGGAGGCAGACACAGGAGTTCATCTCTCAGGGGATATTTTATTGAAGCTAAATCTGGGCTGGTCAGATTTGGGTATGGCCTCCCAACCATCACCTACCAAAGTCAAACATCATTGACCATGTGGGTGTTCTCAGCATCCCATTTCATATTATTGTGTCTGTCAGTCTGAATGAAGCCATTAGGGCCTGCAGATCTATTTATACATTACTTCAATTTGGCTTCATTTTCTGCAAGCACAGTAATGTAAAACCTTTAACATCAATCAGTATTTTTAATACTGCTGTAAGGGCCCAGACAAAATAATTTGGTTTTAAATCAGACCAAAATTATGACATTGAATAGCATTTCACAGTTGGCACAGTTGTCCAGTTAAATGTAAAAATACAAACAGCTTCTTGGTATTTGAGAACAACCTTATAATAAAGCTCTGGACTCACTTCAAAATATGTTCAATTTGTAAAAATCACTGAACTAAGCAAAACTGCCACAAGAACTCGTTAACAGCAAACCTATAGAACTGCCCATTTTATTTCTGTAATTTAGACTACGTTCAAGTGTTTCGCACTTTGCTCTATTTCATTACTGTAGTCAGACATTACCCAAATCTTGTGGATCAGCTACAGGCATTTACCATCTGCCAGCAATACTCTGGTGACTGGAGATAGCGAATTTACAATCACTTACACCAGACTTGGGTCTCAATCTGATACCTTTGAGATTAATCAGAGTCCCACTGCCATCAGCAAACACTAAATCCATTTTTATGGGCCACTCCTGGAAGATCCCAAGTTCCCTCAGCTCTAAATTAGTGCACTTCCAAAATAAATGTTCCTGCCCTTTGAAGCTCAGGCCTCTCCATGCCTCAGCTTTCATTTGTGCCTCTTGCTGCCACTGAAGCCATGGAGAGCTTCTCTCCCATGCTGAGAAGCCCGAGGGCTCAGTGCAGCATTGATGTTTCATCCTGCACACTGTGGAGGCACAGTCCTGCAAACACTGGAACATGTGAGTTCAGTGGGATGTCTTACATCACACGTCTGAGTTTCTTTACACCAGTGGTCCAGAAATCTCAGAAAGTTCAAGGATTAAAGTAATAAGACTGCAGTAATTTCAACATCAAAATAAGACCAGTAAGGGTTATGAGGTAACCAATTGTCCATCCCATGTGCATGTAACTACTTCACAGAATTGCCTGCTCCCTACCAGAAATTAGATTATTTATATTTGTTCCATATAAGCTGTATAAAATCCTTACTATGACATGGTAAACTGATTCTGCTTCCTATATTGTTTCTAAACGTGAGTTTACATGTTGTATGAAACATATTATAAAGGCACTTGGCCAGCACTATGCTCTATTAGAAATATGTATAACAAAAACTGAGATATACTGGAATATCAATGAAATTAACCATTAACCATTCTTGTAAAAAAACATGTTCTTATATATATAAATATATATATAAAAAATATATAATAAATAAATAAATAATATGTAGTCTTATTTATGTGCAATATTAAAATTATATGTAATAATATGTAATAAATAATACTAAAAAAATACGTTCTTATATATATATTTATACATACATACATACTTTGTATGCAGAGAGGTTCCAAGTATATGGCGACATTTTTGGGCACAATGGGACACAAAGAGCACAAGAGCTCCTCTTCAAGCACCAGTTGCAACTGTACAGGGCTTGTCTGCTCTCCTAATTCTTCAAAATTAGTTAATTGATTTACAGGAGTCAGCACTGCCTCTCAGAAGCCCATTGCACCCTACAGAGCCTGGGAGCTAGGGCTGGAAAGAGGATTTAATGCCCTCCAGTACTGTAGATTCAGCCTTGCTCCACTCCCAAGGATTTGGCCCTCTGAGCAGGAAAAATGTCATCTTTTATCTGCAAGAGCGTACTTCCAGCCTGGGGAGGGCCACAGCTTAACCCACACACTCGGCACATGGCTATTTTTTCTAGCTCAAGATATTCACCTCTGTCACTTTCAAAAAGCCTGAAAAATCTGCCACCACGTTTCCATGGGTCAGCATAGCACCTTTGGGATTTCCTGAAAGGAAACAGAGAGGAAATATAAAAGATAAGCCAGAAGATAACTTTCAAAAACTTAACAAAAAAAACCAAAACAAGAAATGGTTAAAATGTTATGTTCACTTCTTCAGTTTTAAAACGTATGTAATTTTCACCATCATTTCTGTGCAGTAATATGCACCAAAACCACTTACTGCAATACTCAAAACTTAATAAAATGATACTGCAAACAGAAATATTTTTCTTGGAGACTCTGGAAAACAGGTTCCAGCAGAAATAGCCCAACTGCAATTTCTGAGAGTGCTCAGATGAAGCCACTCAATGAGCACAGCCATCAGACTTGAGTGTCTGTTCCAGCCTCTCCTGGGAGGATTTATTTCATCCAGATTTTGACTGAGAATGATTTTGAACACCAAGAAACACCATTTAAAAGGCTGTTAAACTCTTACTTAGCTAGTACTCTGGATAACAGGAGAAATGCAGAGAGCAGACCCTTTCAGACTGCAATTAAGGGGTCATGAATAGTGTCAGCAGCAGAGGTGTCTTGAAGACAGCCCTAAACCCATTAGGGAGCCAGCAAAGCCCCTGTTGTGTTCCAGAGCTGGGCACTGCCCCTGCAGCATTTCATCCACCACCAGCAGGCACCTCAGCACCATCAATATTCACCTTTTTACACTCCTTTCTCAGCTGACCATGGTACACCACTTGCATTTCCTATCTGTTTGGACGCCAAAACACAGGGTTTGTTAAGCAGCAAATACATAGGCCGGAACCTCCATGTTCACAACAGTGGCACAGAGGGCTCTGCACATAGTCCTGTCACAGCACTGTCTCTTTTCATCACCCTCCAAGGCTTTACTTTTGAAAAGAAAGTGTAGCTCAGCTCAAATATAATTACAGGGCCAGCCTCTTTCTCTCCAACATGTTTTTAAGCAGATTGTTTTAATTTGATCACACCACTGCCACGTAGTTTCCGCTGCTCTGTGTGGAGGCAGATCAGAGGAGCTTTACCTGCAGGTGCCCTGCGTGTCCCCAGCACAGTGGGCACGAGCGGCCTGGCAAAGGTCCTGCAGTTAATGTAACAAATTGGTAAACCAGCCAGAATTTCATTCTGCCTTCCTCAGATTAGGAAGAGACTGTGGTGCTTTGTGAGTATGTTTCAGCACAGGAAAATATGTTTCATCCTCTCATTTCAGAGCAGTTTGAGGGCTTTGTTGCTGGCAGCCCTCCATTGTGGGCATGGGAAGAGACATGGGCACACTCAGCACTGAACCCTGTGCCCTGCTAGCACCATCAACATCACTCTCACTCAACTTCCCAAATAATTAAAGGCAGGCACAAACAGCAGTAGCAATTGTTGCATACATTTATTGCAATAGAGCAGGATATTTTTAACACAATTGTAGTGGGTTAAACCTGAGTTGATGGGCAGTCTTTTAGACTAATGACGCTTCTCACAATGTACATATTTAACCCGCACAAAAAGGCGGGAATTGCCCTTGGTCCAAACTCGCCTGCCGGAAGGTGGGGGGGCCTCCGAGCCTCTGGGCCCCACCGAGCCGAGCTGAGCCGAGCCAAGCCGAGCCGAGCTGAGGCCCCTACCCACATCCTCTTTTCCCAACACCACGGCACAGACCCTGGGCCGCTGGGGGGGAACTATCCCAGAGCCGCAGGCAGCTAAAACCAGCCATGGACTGCCACACAGCTAAACCCATCCGGCGCGGCCTCTTGGGACCGGCAGGTCTCCTCTCCCTCTCCCTCTCCTCTCCTCGCGGAGCCAGCGGGAGCCTCCCTTCTGCAGCCAGCACACCTCGTGCTGAACTGAAGAAGACACCATGCAGCCAGCATGGAGCGAGGCTTTCTCCACCGTAAAGCCTGAACAAGAACACTCTTCAACGTGGCGGCTTCAGAGTCAGAGAGAAGGAGAAAGTGAGTCCTGTGGGACGGAGCTGGAAATGGCGATGGGAGAAAAGAGGGCGGTGCTGCGTTTTTCACGTGTAGCTTAAAATACTTCCTGCATGCCATAGTAAGAAACTAATATCACAAGCTGTTTGTCTCTTTAATCCATTTGAAGAACATGGGGGGGATGAAAAAGTCACACGTGGCCCGTGAAAATTGTGAAGAGTGCCTATGCCAGGCTATATAGAAGCATTGAGAGGCTTTTTTAGAGACTTGTGGCGAAGAAAGCCTTTGTGTTCAGGCCAAAATAACTCATCCTTAAAAAGATTAATGACTCCATGTGATAGCCTATGTTTGGCAGTGTGAAGGACCTGTGAGATTTTAATGGAAGAGATGTTTTACACCACAGCAGATTGTTTCTTTCCGGACGGGTCTGCTGTTGGTGGCAGTTTGTGAACCATGTGCAGTTGAAGAAAACCCTTTTTTCCTTAAGCATATGAAAGAGACTTATCAAGAACTGCAACACTGACTAAAATCCCATGTTCGGTTACCCTTTGTGTGAGTTGGGTAAAAGGAGGGAAGTGCTGGAAAGGGGGAGGGGGTTTGCTTTAATTTCTTGTTATTACTTGTTACTTACTTTTAATACTATTAGTAATAAAACTCTTTCTTTGTACTGCAACTGTTTAATTTTTCTGCCTGCTTTGCTTTCTCCTAATGCTTATCTCACAGAAGGAACATAAGTAAGTAATAGATATTCTGAACCATACCACTACACTCAGTTGGTGTTTCTGCCTGGTTTACAAACTGAACCCTCTACAACAATATATTATATTGAAAATCCCTATTTGCTGTTCCAAGTGCCCTGAGTAATTCAGTCCCAAACACTTGCAGATGAACATGGTGCACAGGAGGCTGGTTTGGTCTCGTCCTCATCCGAAGCTCAGGGGTGAAGCTGACAGCTTTGCCAGCCACAGCTGTGCCCATCCTAACACGTTGAACCAGCAGGCTCACAGGTGCCAAATCAGCCTGGCAGGTTATTTTCACAGCTGGGTGCACACATGGATCCAGGCTTCAAGAAAAGTCCATGAACAGGTGTCAGTTGTACGTACACACCATGACTCAAAAATCACTTGTGTTACTGAGTTGTGTCCAGCCAAATACATGTGCTCAGCCCCTGCAGTTCTAGAAGCAGCTGTGCTCCTGCAGCATCGCATAGCTCAGGCACCAGTAGAGAGGATGTGCTTAGTACTGGTTTGGAAACTCAAAACTGTGTCCTCTGGCACAGATATGGTTCCTACACCTTGACAAAATTCTTCAGGCTTTTTTTGGAGGATTTCAAGTGTTCAGTGCCAGGCTGGGTGGGGCTTGGAGCAAACCCGTCTAGGTGAATGTGTCCCATGCTATGGCTGGGAATGGGAACTAGACATGCTTTAAAGGTCCCTTCCAAGCCAAACTATTCTGTGACTCTATGAGACTTCTCAGATGTTTGACTCATTTACTCACTTCACCTCTGACTTGAATGCAGATTCAGTATGTCTGCCATGCCTGGAAGCATGTGAAATGTGAACATCCTAGCTCCTTCCTCTGCATCCCTCCTGTGCAGGCTCAACATCCTGGACAGGCTGCAGTGATAATGGTGTCTAAGCAGAGCAGCAGTGTTGGAGCCAGGAGAGCCTCCATCAGGAGAAATTCAGAACAAACCATGCTGCTATGGGATAGCTGCAGCTTTTTGGGTTGGGGGACTCCTGTAAATTTTAACCTTCCTTAGTAGTTCTGTTTTAGTAAAACAGCAAAATGGGTGCCCCTTCCTATGACCCGTTTCCCAGAATTACCACTTTGAGAGAAGGTTGGCAGTGATGCTGCTTCTCTATTTTAAAAAATCAATGCCATTTCTGTAACACTACTCTTGTTTGAATTTCCTCACAAAGACAGACCCAGTGAGTGTCTGAGTGTCCTGTTACAGAATGGATGCCCTGCAATCCATTAATAGCCTGGGAATGTCAATTCCTCTTTATCTTGGTGCCAGGTTTGTTTGACAGTTCTTACAAACAATAGAAGAACCTTTAAAAAAATAGAAGAACCTTTTCCACATTGCCAAATGGGTCTCTCAAGTGCTCCAGCACTAATTTGATGGTGTGATCCATCAGCATTCTGGGATGTAAGCACTTTCCTCCCCTGGGGAGCTCTAGCAAAAAGGAATATGCACTGCCAGGCTGGGAGAAACCACTGGGAAGCCATTTTTGTCCACCTGGTAGTGGATCCTTGAGGGAATGACAGTTGATTTCTCTGGAGTAACCAACATGAAAAATTGTATCCTGACAGTTTGGGGATATCTGTGTGCCTTTGGCCCATTTCCAAGTGCTGATGGCTTCTTGGCACAACCATGAAAGTTGGTCTTGTCATCCAAGCTCAGCAACCTCAGCCTCTCTTTTCTCCCTGGGGAGGCATTGGGGCATGTGGTCCTATCAAAGAAAAGCAAGTGTTAAAGTCTGCTTCTGGGGAATTCTTTCCAATTCTACAATTTTCAGGTGATAAATTCTACAGCAGAGATTTATTTCACACCATACAAAAATATTTAGAGCCCTTTGGAATTGGAAAAGCCCTAGAGAACATGTCCTTTGGAAGAAAATTCTAAATTTGGTCACTAAAAATTACATGGGCTACATAAAACTCTTACATCAAAGCACAATGTGGAAAACAGACCAGAGTGTTGATGCAACCTCTGGAAAAGGCAGAGAGTGACATGCAAAGTCCTGCAGCAGCAGAGGATGGGCTCATGGGTCACAAAGCATTGTTATGAGAGAGTTCAGTTCAAGATGATTTGCAAAATTGGAAATCTCTGATTTGGACAGGAGAAGGGAAATGAGCTTCCTGGTTGTCCTATTTCTGTAACTCTGGGCATGTTTCTAAGAAAAGCACAAAATCAGAAACTGGCCCTTGATTGCATCTGCAAATAAAAAAAAGAAAATCAAAATAAACCTTCTCTATGCAGAATTTCTTATTTAGAAATAAAAGTATCAACAAAAAAGTGACTTGAAAAAATAATTGCTCTGCACTTGAACATCTACAAAAACACACTGTGCCCTGCTGTATCCATGGCATAGCTCCTTCAGTTTCCTACTGCTCCCATTTATGCCTGGCCACTTTGCACTCACTCTGTACATAGCTGTGATGTTCATGTCCTGCACTGAGTTCAGTCTTTCCCATTTAGGAACTCCCAGTGCTGGAACAGAGCAGAGTCCCAGGCTCCTCTCCCTCAGTGCTCTGCCCTGGGCAGTATGAAGTGCAGATCTCAAAACTACAGACCATCCACAAAGGTCCTTTTTAAAACATCTTGAGCTTGTATTTGGAGTTGATAAAGCAGTTGCCTACCTGGTCTGAAGCACAAGTCTCCTCTGAGAGGTGGAGGATGAAGGTGTTCCCTCGTGCTCAGTCTGACCCGCCAACTGAGTGGCACCAGCAGCTTCCAGCATCTTCTGCTGAGACCAAACTGAGGATGCTTTGGGGTAGGACCAAGCATTAGGCAATCCCAAGAGCACAGGTGGATCTGGAAGAGCTGCTCCAGCAGTCCCTGGAGCATGGACCTTCCCCACAGGCAAGTGTAAAAGCAGTTTCCTAAGCAGTGATGCCTTGTTCCTCTGCCCATACAGCTTTTAGGGAGATGTTATGGAGGCTGAGTTCTCAAGAGTAGGAAACTCCTGCAAGCTGATGAAAACCAGGGTCTGGAGAGAGGAGAAAGCACTATCTCTGCTAAGAACTGGTAAGAAAATGATGCTGCTCCTCTCTCCAAGAAAAAGAGGTCAGCAGCAGATGAGTACCAGTCCCATGGGCTGCCCAGGCTCTTCCTGAACCTCCCCAGCAGTTGGTGTCATGAGCAGCACATAAGAAGAGGAGAAAGAGGTGACAAGGACCTTGGTGAGGCTGGAGACATCAATGTGCTTAGGATACAGAGAATGGAAAGCTGTGGAACCACTTTTTAGGGTTTTGGGTATTTTTTTAAAACATTTGCAAAAGATAAATACCAACCAACCAAGTGCTTCACAACTACACAGGAAAATGGGAAGCAGACACATGGGTGGATTTTCAGACAACTGGAAAATCATACTAGCAAAGTGTATGTCAGAGAATTCAATTGAAAAATAAATATATTGTTATTTTTAATTTGCAATCTATAGATTTGAATCTATATACCTATATATTCTTAAATATTAAAAATGCCTAGAACTATCATTGCCATATCATAACAACAAGTTTGCATGTATTGAGGTGGGATTAATAATTAATTTAATAAGATATTCTAACATTTCAAGATTAAAATTACTTTTTTACCTGTAGTGCCACTAGTAAAACAGACAATTGACAGATCTTCCGGTCGAGGAGGCTAAAAATACAAAAGGAAAATAAGAAAATCACATCAGTGAAATGCAGAAGTGTCAGTAGTAGAGACTGTTGGCATTGTAGAAACCTAAAGATCAAACCAATTATGTTTTTGCTCTGACATAAAAAGGTGTTATTCCCCTCAGCAAATATAAAAGACCATCATAAAACTCTTTTTACCAGATTTCTTCAGTTGATGCTCTATTCCTCCCTTTATGCTGTGCTCCAGATGCACTAAGGGCATGCTGTAGTGGTAGGAAGACTTTGGTGGAATATTTGTCTTGCAGTTAGTATTTTCCAAGCCACCACCTCTATCTGTAGATGTGTGGGACAACTTGAGATAATTCATCAATTTCCAGGTCAGTTCTGGAAAGAACTCCACAACAGGGGACAAGATTCCAAAGCTGATTGTTCCCATTTCCAGCAGCATCTCTGTATTCTCAGCACCACTGCATACGTGTGCTATTTTGGGTCACGAATGACTAAATAAACAGCTTGAACATCAGAAGCTGCTTTTGAGAGTTTTGTACGAGTATGAGCAGCCAGTGAAAAATATCAAAGCAATTTTCCCAAAATATCCCCTATAAATACTGCCAAGCAGTATCTCTAAACTATAGAAGCCCCAGCAGACAGTGAAGGGTACAGAGACATTCCTCCAGTGCCACCAGGGTAAGGTAGTGGAATTAGGGTAGCTTAACAACGGGATTTAATTACTGTCCCATTAATATGTGCATAGCAGGATGAGCTATCTCATTTAAGTGTTCCAGGAAGAGGGAATAAAGCAAATACTGCACATTGTTCCCTACGGGAGTGGTGAGGCCCTGGCACAGGTTGCCCAGAGAATCTGTGGCTGCCCCATCCCTGGAAGTGTTCAAGGCCAGGTTGGACGGGACTTAAAGCAACCTGGTCTAAGCATCCATGGAAGGTGTCCCTGCCCATGGCAGAGGGTTGGAATTAGGTGAGCTTTAAGGTCCCTTCTGCTGCAGTTTTAAGGGGGAAAACCAACATGCCAACACTCACCACAGGCACATGTCGACTCTCACGGCCACAGTCCTGGAAGAGATTAAAGTAACAAAAGTGATTTACACTTTAATTCCTGCAGTGTAACCCACTTGCTAATAATCTGCAAACCACTAAGGGAGAACGTGAGCTAAAGCAGACAAATTAATAGCTGGCACTGAGGCCATCCTTATTATTCTGAGTTTCTTGCCTTAACTTCAGTGCTTTCCTTGGATTTCAAGTAGTGTTTGGGTTGGTTGTGCTGCATCCAGGGCGTTTCAAACAAGTGTGAGGCTGTAGGCTTATGTGTAGGAGGACAGTGTCTCAAATAACAACCCCCTTCCCATGCTTAAATAGCAGCTGACAGCACATTTGAGGATAAAGAACTGAACTGTTGGCTCTGCTATCTACAACAAATAACATCAAGAGGCAAGTGCACCAAGCATCAGTATTATCAGCCACAAGCTGCTCTTTTGTGCTCTCCAAACACTGAATCTGGCACACAATTCACAAGTCCCTGTACATTGTACTGTCTTTTTACAGATATTACAAAAAATAGTAAAAGGAGAGGGAGAGCAAACTCACCTCCACCTCCTGCATGGTCTGGATGTGAACCCCACAGCGCTTCCCTCTCTCCATCAGCTCCTTCTCAAATGGGTCCATCAGGATGATGGAGCTCAGGCCCGGTGTTTCTCTCCTCTCCACATGGTCAAGGAGTATCCTGGCTTTTTCAGGCTTGTCACAAATGACCGTGGAAATGTCAGCTGAAAGAAAAGCAGCCAAACAAGCTGTTTGCAGTAAATGTTTTTTAATGCAAGACTGTGGCTCATAGCTAATCACTATATCACTTCTGATAGTTACTCCAGGCTACACCAGAAATCCCAGCATATAAAACATGCCTCTCTTGAAAAATGAGAAAAAATTGCAACCTTAGCTAACCTAAATCAATGCCAAAGTGGTAGCTGACATTATTCTGGGATTCAGTTCAAAATATTAAAATTGGTCCCCACATGGATTAAAAGATTGAGGAGGCAAAATATCAAGCAGCACAGGAGTGGGTGGCTGTGGAGTAATTCCCGCATCCAGAGCAACCCCTATCCAAGGTTATGCGTGTCTGGGTATGTGGAAAATGCAACAGAGGGAACCCTGACCCAGCACAGGGACACCCAGCTCCTCAGGAACTTCTCTAAGTGAATTCAAGACACTCAAGTATAATCACAATGCCCCATCCCTGGAAGTGTTCAAGGCCAGGTTGGATGGGGCTTGGAGCAACCTGGTCTAGTGAAAGGTGTCCCTGCCAATGAAGAAAAGTTGGAATCAGATGAGCTTTTAAGGTCCCTTCCAACCCAAACCATTCTAGAATTCTATGATCATCTGTTTTTTAGAAGCAGAAAATGAGCCATTCTGAGCAACAAAACTGATTTCTGAGAAGATCACATCAGTTTTGATTTTACCTGTGTTGACAATGTACCGAATGGCTCCAGGACCTAAGGTGTCATACAGGGGAACCACCACCATGGAGTAGGTGTAGCAAGCCAGCTCAGAGATGATCCACTGCAGGAGGACATGGAAGCGCAAAGGTGAAAAGGGGCCATGGGAGCAGATATAACTTGAGAACAAGCTGACAGGTCAGGAACATTATTACTACAATATCAAGTTGGACTTAAAATCTCACCTCTGGACGGTTTTGAGCGAAGACACCAATGAACTGTTTTGTGGATGGCTTGCAGCCCTGCTGCAAAAGGCCCGAACCCAGAGCTTCTGCTCTTTCAGCCACCTGGAATTTGGAGAGGAAAAAATACATGAAAAAAGAGGAAAATAAACAATACCAAATCAGGCAAAGCTTAGAGGGAGGCTCTCAAATTATTGTATTTCCTATCCAGAAGTCCAATTTTTATGTTATCATGAACCATCATCAGCTGACTAGCAACTGATGTAGTTGGCAATGCCCCATGGCTCCAGAGAGCCTCGGTGCTGCTTTCAGGAGTGGACTCATGGCATGGAGCCAGCCTGTGAAAGCCAACACACCCATGTAACACCTGGATGTGCCCAGGTGGGGACACTGGGAAGCATCACATGGTGCATGAGCAACCTCCTGGTCTAACGTGCAGGCACCCCAACACCCCTTCCTGTGTTGGCCAGGGGAAGAGGATGCACAGCAGGTGTCACCTCCAGCTCACCTCCTTGTAGGACAGCCACTGGTAGGGCTGCTTGGGCTTCCTGAACCCCAGGCAGGGGCCGTTCTCTGAAAGACACAAGCAGAGATGGTGAGTTACAGGGGGCAGTGCCAGGAGTTTACATGTGGGGCCACAACGTGGGGGAGCCCTCCAGGAGTAAATCCATAGTTATTGGGTTGGTTCTCACAGCAATCCCCAGCAAATTACACACACAAGTACATCTGATGGGAGACTAAATGCTAGGATCCCCCAAAAAGGCTTCAATCCTCCCCACTGATAGCAGCAATTTGCCCCAAACAGCCTCTTCAAATGGCTTCTCCAAAGGTCACATGAGCATTAGTGTTTGATGGGGGCCCTCATCACAAACACTAGCTCCCGCTACTTGTGCTTGCCTTTTGATTAAAAAAGGTAAAAACTACTGTATTTAGCCCAGCCTACTCTGGAGGAGGGTAAAACAACATGCAGCAGTGCGTGACTGGATGAAAATTTGAAAAGTTTGAATAATGTACTAATGGTACCTATTTGCAGAAATCCATTCCTCCATACACCTACCGAGTTCTTTATTTACCCCTGTCTTGTGGGGCAGAATATCTGCAGTTCCACTGGGGTTTTTTATGGTACCAAAAATAATAATCTGACCATGACATTGTTGTATCCAATGAGGCAGGACACCATAAACAGCAGACACAGAAATAGTTATGATAGAGCAGGGAAGAGTCATCATGGCTTTTTGGAGCAGGAAGTGATGTCTCTCAAGTGTATGAGAGCTATGTGATGATTCCATTGACCATGGGATTAGGTCATCTGCATGGCTTGGTCCCCCACCTCTCCCAGCTTCTGCTCCTAGGCCTCCTCACCACCGTGCTCTCACCAGAGATGCTGAATCCCCTCCTGAAGACCTCATACATGGTCCTGGCATCATCGTAGTAGTGTGTCAGCAGCTGTGGGCTGTCCCCGATCACCGAGCGGCGCGCCCCAGCCAGGCCCTGCATGAGACAAGGTGACACAAGGTGACACGGCCATCAGTACTGCGCGAGGGGTGGGAGATAGGGAAAGCCCCACCATAAAGCAGCACACTCCCCAAATTCCAGCAAGACCTCTGTGACCACCACCTGCCCCAAGACCCAAAGGGATGTGAGAGGAGAGACATTTACCTCAGCACCTCAGGAGAACCCTCTGCTCATAGAGGAGCACTTGTCTCAGCTCACTGTCACAGGAGATCATTGATATTTCCCAAGGGAATTTAATAAGGAATTGTGGATCTGGAAGTAATGGAGTGGAGATGTGCTGGGGGAAGTAACTGCTGTGCGCTCCACAGGTTTCCAGGACTAGCACCACGAGCACCTCCACAAGGACATCCAGGCCAACATGAAGGACAGACTAAGGCAGAGGCCAGCCCACAGTGCATGAGCTCGGTGGAGGTGTTTTAAGAGTTGGCAGCCAGGGTGAGAATGACCGAACTAGGACTGCACTGGGAGCCAGAAAAAAGTCTAATTAAAGGTTCCCTAACCACAGTGAAAAACTGTAAATTCCTCCCACCCTTTTAAAAAGCTGTTGGAATTTAAGACAATAACGTCTTAGAGGGAACATCACAAAAGGCTTTAAAAATTCTCCTCCTGCTTTCAGATATTAAAATAAGTAGAGACAATTTTCAGAAATATTTCTATTCTTTAAAACAGAGCTGCATCATTAAACTTTAAAGTCTTTTACAAGCATAAAAAGTAATAACTCCTTAGCCTCTAAGCATGGATTCAGGTTTACTTTTCTTTACTGTTACCAAGTTTGCAGCACCAAACTCAGCAATGGGCACACATGAAGAGTGCCAGATGATCTGGTCTCACCAGCTGTTGCCTTGCAGTTGTTTCTCCCATGCAATGGCAGTGCCTCTAATCTTTGGCCAAGGATGGTTACAAAGCTAAGACCAAAATTTTACTGAAAATCTAAGAGAATAAATTAACATGCTGTATTCTAGTTTTTCAGTTTACAGAAAAAGGTGAATTAAGGGGTGATATGATCCCTGGCACAGTGCATTACATGGCTGATTTCAGGATGAGGTTGGGGAACTACTGAAACAACAACAACAAAAAAGCCTTCCTGGCATCCCCTGTGGACATAGGTCTGTAGAAACGAGTCCAGAGCAGACCATGAAGGTGATTAGAGGGATGGGACACCTACCCTATGAGGAAATGCTGAGAGAGTTGGGGTTGTTCAGCCTGAAGAGAAGGGTCTGGGGAGACCTTAATGAAGGAGGCATACTTTTTACAAGGGCACATAGTGGCAGAACAAGAAGTAGTGGCATCACACTGAAATAAAGTAGGTTTAAAATAGATGTTAGGAAGAAATTCTCCCCTGTGAGGGTGGTGAGGCCCTGGCACAGGTTGCCCAGAGAAGCTGTGGCTGCCCCATTCCTGAAAGTGTTAAAGGCCAGGCTGGATGGGGCTTGGAGCAGCCTGGTCTGATGCCAATGGCAGGAGGTTGGAATGAGATGATCTTTAAGGTCCCTTCCAACCCAAACCATTCTATGACTTCCAGGCATGCAAATCTCAGGGAAAGCCAGCCGGGGTTGCCCTGGCCTCACCTCGACTTCCTCCGACTGCATGCGCAGGTCGCAGGGCGGCTTCACAGCCCTGGGCCGGCTGGCAAACCAGTAGGCAACAACAGCCGCAAAGGCACCAATGCCCACCAGAGCTGTGGCTGGTAGGTTGCGGAAGAACTGGCTGAGGTCATCAAACTCAGGGAGCCGCAGACTCCGCAGGATTTCCTGAGCCTGCATCTTCTCCACCAGCGAAACGGCAAACTCTGCAAGAGCCAGAAGGATGGGTCAAGTCGGATGAGGTCAGGCTGCGGATGGGTAGGGGCAGCAGAAGTCGCTGGGAAGGGGAGAACGTGCTTTGCCTCATCAGCCATCACAGACACCCTGCTCTGCTGAGCTGTGGGGCTGCCTGCCAATAGCCACCCTAACTGAGGAAAACAGCATCTGTGGAAGAGATAGAAGAAAGGAGGAAGCATCCATAGCAGAGTGAGCAGGAGCAGACAGCTCACTCCCTAAGGACAACCAAGTACCAATGTACAGGAGGTAATGCAGCGGCAGTTATCCGGAGTGAGTTATGCTGGGATAAGCTCTGGGATCCAGCTACAACCCCTCAGGGCTGCCAGAAGCTTTCTCTACCTTCCCTGAGCAGGACTGCACAGACAGTCTGGTTGTGCTGGGCTCACAGAGCGGGAGCTTCTCCTGGGAAAGGCAAGGTCACACTGTGGATCAGGCATCGATCTAGACTCTGCCACAGCAGGTTGCCTTGCTTTTCCCTTTTGCACATACAGACACAGCCACCAGAGAGAAGGAGCCAGGCAGGTGGCTTGCTGCTCCAGAGTGAGAGATCAGGATGTCCTCAGGGGACTCGTGTTTGGGTGTTGAGTACACAAGGAACATTTTAAAGAACTCCTGTTTACAGTGATGGCCCCATATCAACTCCCCACTGGGGAGTCTCCAGTATCGGCCAGCCCTCTGAGAGATGAGCCAAGAAGGTGCTGCCCAGGGGAATCCAAACAGTTAAGGTTTCCCACAGCTCTCTTTATGACTTTACAAGAGTCAAGGTCTTAAAAGAGTTTTTCAGCCACATGAAACCAGGCAGCCTCTTCCCTCTTGCCCTCTGGCCTTGCTCCAGCTTGTGGAGCTACATGGCTTCACTTCCATGAGGGGGCCAGGACTTCCCACACAACAGCACCACTAACACAAACCAGCTTTTTTCCTCCTGGGAACAGTGTCTGGGCTGCACTATCCTGAAGTCCTGAAGGTCAGGACTACCCTCTAGTAGCCTTCTCCTGTGTTTGTGCCAAGTGAGCATTGGGACTGGCACAGGCCAGGCGGTGAACAGAGGTGCACCCCTCACATGAGGCTCTGGAGGAGGTTTGTAAGTTTGCACAAGAAAAAAACCAACATAACAAACAATTAACCTCACTCACTTTTGGGTTACGAAATGGTGAGGACAACAGCGAGGGGACAGCAACACAGAGCCCATGTTCAGAGTCATCCATCTCCCTCCTGAGGGCTCTGGCCCAAACATCCCTCTGGCCCCATGCTGCTCCCTGATGCTGGCCCAGCATCCCACAGTCACCTCTGCTCCCAGAGAACACCCAACTGTGCAAACCCTCTGGGACCATGACCAGCCTCTTCAAGAGTGGTTGAATCCCTCCAGTAAAGACACCCAGATGATGATACTGGGAAATACCCACACAGAAGACAATTTTCTCCTGAGATTTGAGTGTTTTTTGAGAAATCTCTACATGTGATAAAATACTGACTGTGCAACTGCAATGATGTTAGCATGAACTGTGAGGGTGGTGAGGAACTAGCACAGGTTGCCCAGAGAAGCTGTGGATGCCCCATCCCTGGAAGTGTTCAAGGACAGGATGGACAGAGCTTGGAGAACCTGGTATATGGAAGGAGTCCCTAGACATGGCAGAGCAGTTGGAACTGAATGGGCTTTAGGGTCCCTTTCAAACCAAACCATTCTGGGATACATTGATTCTATGAACTGAGACAGAGTACTGGTTTCTCCCTTCAATATTTCTTGACACCGGACTATGAAAAGCAGCCTGACAAACACACTTTTACTACAAAAACTGGGAGAGCTTACCGAGGGCGCTATTCATTTGCTGATGAATTGCCTATTTGTGCAAAAAGCATTTCAGCAAGTCCCAGTTAAGACTGTCTGCTCCCAGAAACAGCCTGTCCCACCAAAAGCAGCCACCCAGTTTGCTAGTTACACTGAAATCTTGAGAATTACTCCCTCAACAGCAGCCTGGAAGTGCTGTTTTGTATCCATCCGTGCAGTTAAGTTGAAAGTGGAAAGCTGGGAAGGCGCCTGTGGGAACAGCACTGTCATGGGGGGATGCCTGGCTACAGCCACATGCTTCTGTCCTCCTGCTCAGCTGCAGGGATTGCCTGGGGGGAAGTGGGACCAGGCCATTACCTCTGTCTGGGTGGAGGGCATCCACGGACATCTAGAGCTCATAGCATCAACAGAAGGATCATGAGAGTCAGGGCTGCAATTTCTGTTCACATTCAATTTTGGCACTGCAGAGTTCACAAAACTTGCCTTTTGCAACAGTTAATCCTGGGTTTTGCATCCCAAAGGGATTCATGATGAGTCCATACTTGATCTGCTTGGAGCAGCCAACCTGCCCTGGGATGGTGGCCAGGATAGGGGCCCAGGTGTGTTTGGGATGATCAGGGAGAACTGCCTCACCCCCTCCCTATACCTACAGAAAGAGGGGTCAGGAGTGCCTGGATCACAGCCTCCTCTGACGAGTCAAGCAGGTGAGCACCTCATGGTCACATGCGCTGGGAGTACATTTCTCATGTGCTCAGGAAAATAATAATAGCAATTTAAACCCAGCACAGTTGGGCTGGGTTACCCATCAGGAAGGCAGCGTTGCACCCCAGAGTGCACAGCAACCAGCTGCTGCTGTCACCTTGGGCCCAGGATCAGCAGCAGGATGCTCTCCACACCCTTTCTCCACATTTCTGTTACCTTTGTGGCCCATTTCTGCTACTTCTTGGCCCCACTTCTGTTGCACACTGCTGCAGTGCATGTTCCCCACAAGCAAGCGGCCCTGGGTGCCAGCAAGCAGAGCATGGCACCCATGTATGTGGCACATGGAAACACTGACATTTATTCCAAACAGCACTTTGCATCACTGGATTTCTAAAATATTCCCATGGCAAAGAAAAGAGAAACAAATATGCAAGGAAGGACAGAAAAAAGTGGTTTTGAGGAAGGAAGAAGTGCTGGAGAGGTGCCAAGAGAGCACAGCCATGGATGAGAGCTGGGGGTGCCTGGCACAGGCGAACTTCCCAGCTGGGGTCTGGGCTGAGCAGGACTCCTGCAGCCTCTGGGCAGCCAGCAGTGACACTGGGCTCCAGGTCAGCCACCAGCCTGTGCTCACAGCAATCACCCCTGGAACAGGGCTTAATTAATTATTTTGGTAACAAACGGCTCTCTTGTGTGATTTAGTTTTCATTTTTTTCTGCTGGAAGTGATTCTGTAACTCCAGTCAACGGAGTTCAGTGATATAAGCCAGTGTGCTAACAGCCTCAGACTACTGGTGTATGCCTAATGCAATCAAAATTTTACTGGTCCTGTGCAGCCACACAATCATATTCTTCCTACCATTCCATCAGTGCCTGCTTGGGAAGAACAACTCCTATTGGGACATCCGTATCCTCCTGCCCCCCTGCATTCACAGTGGGATGGGGAAGAAGCAGGTGATTCATTTTATCCTGGAAAATGGGAAGAGTGTCCCATTACCCTTTGTTCAAGCCCCAAAAAAGGCTATTTACATTAGACTTCATAGCACAAAACCAAAACCAAATAAGCAGCTGTTCAATACGTCTGAGAGACTTAACTGTTCGCAGTGGGGAACTACGAAGCAGAGCCAGTGACATGTAATGGCTCAGAGCCCGCAGACCCTCCACTTCTCTCAGAGCAAGCTGGAATATTCTGTCAGCTGGCAATCACCATGGATCCGTGTCCTTGGGCACGGCACTGGCTGCTCACTCATTTCACTGAGGAAACAGAATTTATAGGATCTGAAATATATCAATCCAGAGAGGCAGATTTACAGGGATTTCATTCCAGTGAAACACTACAAGCTTTTTGAACTCTTTTCTCATGTTCAGTTCTGCAGAGCTCAGATCCTGAGATTTATAGTTGTTTTCCTGAAATGTGGTCAGTGACAGAAGATTTGCACAAAGAAGCATGCAGCAAAACTTGGAGCACTCTCCCTCACCTTCCTGTGCAGAAGAAAAACATGCCTTGTGCTCTGTGCAGAGGGTTCAGGGGACTTTGCGATAGGGATTCAAATCACAAATGGCACTCAAATTATGACTATAACAGTACAAGAGAGTCTCCATTTACCAAGGGGAAAGGGAACGTCAGCATTCGCAGGGACACATAAAGCTGTTAGTCAGATTGCATCACTGGAAACCATTTGTTTATTTAAATGAAAGCTGTTGCAATAATTAACATCTTTATGCAAACATGCACAGAGGCTGCCACAGCCGTGCAGTCAGAGGCATTTGGGGATGCTGTGTATTGCTTGCGGAGTATAATCATTATTATTTTTCCTTTTTCTCCAAACTCCGTGTAGGCATGCAGTGGGATATCAACCCTGGGAGGAGCCTCTGCCATTAAATGCAGCTCAGGTACTTCTGACCTTCTCCAGCTTGGCCAGGGAGCTCCTGGGACACCAGGAGCTGTGACAGCTGAGACAGCTGACACAGGCTGTGAATTCCTAATCACTGCTGTAATTAAAACCAGAGAGCTGATTCCAAGTCAGCCTCTGCTCTGCGACTCCACAAGTTTCTCTGTGTGGACACAGAGGATGAGAAGCTGGATGAGCCTTCAGTTCTAATCCTGAGGCCACTGTGGGTTGGGGTTGGGCTCAGATGAGGAAGGGGGACACTGACCACTCTGCAGCAGGCTGGGTTCACATTTCTCTAGATTTTATGGGAACAAGTGATCTAATGAGGTCTCCCACCACAGACTGTGTTGTGCCTCAGCCACAAATGCAATATCCAGTTTCATCCAAACCTGCAGATTTTTTTCTCATTCGTTGTACTTACACGGGAAAATTTGGAAAACTCATGGCACTTGGCCACCTTTGTATTTTCAACAAGTTTAAGATCAGGTCAATTTATTCTCTGTTTTAATGGTTCTACACTATAGTGTTTAGGGAAATGGTAATGCCATGCTTTACAGCAGGGTGAAGCCAGTGTTAATTACAGAGAGAAAATGCCATTATGTATTTGTTGGCATTACAGAGAGATACTGAAAACCGTACAGAACAATTCCCTGCTGTGAGACAGGAAGCCAGGCAGTCTTCAAGCTTGTAAACTGCCTGGGAAAGAGTAATGGGTGTGATAAACATAAAGGGGAAAATAGGAACACCAGAAGTATCTGAAACTATGAAAGATTCACTGTGTGGAAATCCAGTAAGCAGCCCCAAAATGAAGCAGGAGACAAGCAATACTCAGCTCACATAGTTTTGCAGGACTCCTAACAGCTTCTGTCCCACACATGCAATTGTGGTATAAACACATCACCACAACAGTGACCCAAAACATTTCACTGCTTGTCCTGCATCCCTCCAGAGCAGCCTGGGCAGGGGTGACCCCACAGCCCTGACCCACCACACATACTTGGATGCATGTACAGGGACCCTCTGTACTCTGCAAGGGGTAATCAGCCACACCTGGGATTCAGCAATTACTATGATTATTGATCAAGCCAAGGCTAATACTACTTAAAACTTTCTGAAACCATACCTGCTTTTGCTCCTCTGAAGTGACCTATCTCACTATAGCCCTTTTCCTCATTTAACGTCTCTCACCTTCAGACACATCACCCTAAGCCAACTCCCACAGCCTCCCCATGATGTATTGCTGCTTTGATTTTAGGGACAGTGCATTTTCATAAAAACTGTGTTTTCCTTTTAAAAAATGCCCCCTAACTACCAAAACCAGACCAAACGGAACTCTTACAGGTGCTTAATTTTACCCACTGAGCAAAATAATTGCCTCCCCCGTGCACAACCACAATTACTGTGTTTTACTTAGATCACACAATTCTTTGCAGGGTCAAGTAATAATCAAGGACTCAAAGCCAAGGCATTTGGCCTCATTGACTATGGTTACACTATAACTCAATGAGTTGTAATTGGGAAGGGGAAAAAAAAGAGGAGGGAAAAAAGGAACTGGTTTAGAGATAAAATTGGTTTTTTTGGATTATTATGCCAGTGCTCAGGCAACATAAGAGAGGGTGAGAGGAGACAGATAGCAAACAAAGGAGGAAAGGCACACAGTGCCTGCAAGGCTGTAGCACTTCTCCAGGGAGCAGGCACTGGAGAAGCACCCCATGATCAAGAAATGTTATAAAAGCAGTTTGTAACTTTTATATTTTTATTTTTACTAACGAAGAATATCCTTCTCCCTTTCCTTTGAGAATCAGACCCATCCAATCTGTGAAACTGGCCTTTTGCCAACAAGACTATTAAAGAACAGGGTTTCAGTGGTACATAAGCCTCTTTAGCTCAAATTGCTTTTGTGCCAGCAGAGCCAGCTGGGGGCTCAGTGCACCCTGAACTCAGGGTCTGGGGTGTGGGAGCAGACATGGGGCTGCAGCAATGCCAACTGCCTCCCCATTCACCCTCTCTCAGTACCCTCCCACCCACTCAGCAAGGCAGTTATCCTCAATGGAGAAAGGCTTTGCATCCGGGTCAAGCCTTGGATCTGCAGGAGAAAAATAAGGCAAATAAACTTCATGGCAAGGAGGCCAGCCTTGCTTTCCTGTGACCTCTGGTGACTGAATGAGTGAGTGGGGAGAGCACAGGGATGGATGAAAGAGACCAGTTCAGCATCAGCATGTGGTTGGGGCTGTGGTATAAACTTGGCCAAGTGGTGTATTATTTTTTTAGGAGAGACAGGGAGTTTCACTCAGGACAGAAAAAAATGTCTCAGAGAAAAGGCTGCTAAAGTACTGGGTCCCATTTATATATGGTATATACACACATACAATTATATATCTGCATGTGTGGATGTAAATGCTTGTGTGTGCATGTGCATATATATAAAATATATATAAAAAGTAGAATTTCCCCTTACTCTGAGTGACTGATGGTTAACAGCACTAATTGCATAATAACCATGTGCCCCTAGCATTACTGTAGTCATCTCACTCCTTAAAAAACTCTGACTAAATAGTTGGTGCATTAACAGCCTGGGTGTGACCATGGCACCACAATTCCCCATGGTTCCTGGGGACGGAGCTAGTGGCAGATCACAGCACTGGGCTCAGGGGCTTTGCTGACCCTCCAGCTCCCATCCAGCTTCCTGACAATCCCAATCCCAAAGGCAGAGACAAAGGCTGTGAATCTCCAAGCAACCAGAGGAGCAGCACTGGCCTCTGCTCCCTCCTGCTCTGCCCAGTTGGGAAATGCATTTGCAAAACACAAGATCTTTGCAAGCATCCACTAAAAAGGGAAAAATGCTAACAAGGAGCTCAATGTCCTGAAAGAGCCCAGTAATCACATGTAAATAGAAGTATTTAAAGTATCTAAAATATCTACAGCATATCAGTCCCTTGCCAAGAAAAATTATTCAATTAATAATTCAGTGCTGTGTGGAGATCTTACTTTAGACATTTGAGATCTTTCAGAGAGCAAAATCCAGTCCCCAGCTGTCTGGAAATGCCCCTTGCTCAGAGCCATGCACAGAACATCAACTCATCCTCATCCCTCTGCATCAGGTCCCTCTTCATCCACTGATACCAAATCCTCATGGAAAGCTTCATCCACCATCCCACACCTCCTCACCCACTCAGCACAGCTCAAACATGTGGACCAACCTAAAAATACCTTTTGCACCCGTGAGCAGAGTGGTGAAGCAGCCCTTGGAAACCACCATGACTCACACATACGGAAAAGCCATGACTGGGAATCTGGTCCAAATCTGCCACTTCTCTGGATAACAAAGCATCAGGAAGCCTATGCAAGCATTTTAAGTTTCCTACCAAAAGGGAAAAGCTCAATAGCTCTGCTGTCTCTGAAGTCTATCAGTTGCCTAAGGCACAGTAACAAAAAAGCTCCTCCAACTGCTAACATTCTTAAAATGTTACCCAGCACCAGCATGAGCCAGAGTCACGAGGTTTCATTGACCAGGCTAAAAACCACAGCCTGTGGTTGCAGAGAATGGAGTTCAGATGGGAAAACCTACCCAGGATATTTTTTGACTATCCCCCTCATCATATTCATCTTGTTCCCCTTATGCCAGTGTAGCTTCTGTGTGCTCACACCAAGTAGGCTCAGGCCATTCCTCCAAGCTAAAACAGAACCCAGCCAGAAGGAAAATCAAACCCCCAAATTTGTGGGGTTTTCTGGCTTTTTGTCTTCAGCTCTCTGGAGCCTGCTCACATAACTGTGCCAAAATCAGCACAGGGGCTGCAAAGTTCCATCTGGGGAAACCAGAGCCTGATCACTCCCTGTCTGCTTGCCTGGCTCACAGGCAGCATAGTCCACAGGAACATCGCATTGAGGTGATTAAAGCAGGAGAGAATTTGCCCCTCAGCCTTACAGCAAAGCTTGCAGGTGGCAGTGAACCCTGCACATGTTTGCTGGGGCTCATGTTGAAGTGCCATGTGCTGCTGGCATTGTCACACGGAACTGGATCCTGACACTGCATCGCGGGGCTGCTTTTGCCACGGCTGAGGCTCCATTCTGGACACTGCTCACAGAACACCTGCAAAGCTCCACCCTTCCCAGAAGTACCCATGAGCAGTTGTAAGCTTCAGTTCCTGTGAAGAATGACATTTGTTGGGTTGGGTTTGGGCTTTTTTTACTTTTTAGTGACATTGATGGTTGATTGTCCCATATAATATATAATTCCTGAATACTCTGTGTCAGGCAGCAAACAAACAGCTTAAAGAATGGCGTAAAAATAGTTATCTGGGGCAGAGTACAAAGAGAAGCACTGAATGGAGAGGGAGAAGGGAGCTAGCTGAACCCCTGACAGCTGGCTTGGCAGAGCAGAGATGTGAAGGTGCTTTGCAAAGAGCTTGATGGCTTGTTCCCAGGGGAAGTTTTTATGTTCACCTTTAAATATGGGATTTAAATAAACCTTAGTACTGTCTGTAGAGGCCCTGGTCCAGCTAAGAACCCCAGTCACCTGAAGGCTCTGCAGCACTGTCAGTGCTGGGCAGTGCAGAGTTGCAGGGACCACATGGGGACTTACCCTTCAATGCACCCACGTGGGATGTACTCCCCTCCTCAGCTCACTGTCCGGCTCATTTTCAGTCTCTCCACATGAACATGCCATAGCCAGGCCCTCTGTGGCCATCTCACTCTACAAAGCCCCTAGCCCATGGCTGGGTGGAGGCAAGGAGATTTTGGGTGAAATGCTAGGCAGGGAAGAAGCTGGTCCACAAGCATGCATTGCCCTGGCTGTTGAGGGCTGGTTTTGCTGTCCCCACATCAGGTCACTGCCAGACAAGGACACACATGTAGGCAAATCCCTGCGCTGCCAGTTCCCAGCTCTCCATGACCATTCACACCCTGCCCTTGGCTGCATCTGGAGGGTTACTGTGTGAGACTGGTCACAGTGATACAGGGATGGTTGAAGGGACAGTCCTGGCCCTGGTTGCTCTCCTGCTGCATGCACAAACTGCACAGGTCTAATTCCTGCTGGCTTCTGGCAGAGTGGGATGGATGACCCCAACCGACAACACTGCTGGACAGGGGCATGAGGGTCCCCTCGCCTTATGCCCACACTGGGGCACATGGCTGTTGGCACAGAACTAACTGTCCTGCTATAGTATCAGAAAAAGTGGTTAGTTTACAAGCAAATCCCCACCTGGCATGATCAGATGGCATCCTGGTCCCAGGGTAGGGTAATGTCCTCCCTGCACGACTCCCTGACCCACAGTTAGAGCACAACTCGGTGGAGCCCACACAGGCTGGGATAACCCACTGCATTCCAGGCCTGCCAGGGCAAGGAGTCCTCCTGATCATCTGCCCCTTCCATCACTCCCACACCTACCCTGCCTTCCCCAGGCACCAGCACAGGTATTTGTGCACCAGTCCAGGGGTACTGATCCAGCTGCAAACCTTTTTGCATTCACTGCTGCCATTTCTTTTGGCAGCAGTACCAGAATAAAGTGGTTTCTGAATAACACTCTGAGGATCCTGCCAGCCAATTGCATTCAGGCAAGCATGGGAATGCTTCATCCAAAGTGACACAGAAAACTAAACAACCTTGTAAGAGAAAAACTTCCATAATGCTTAAGACATGACATAGTGGCATACCCGGAGTTAGTCCTGTAGAGGATAGGGAAGAACAGGAATGTTTTTAATACCACTTCCAAGCCAGGTGCTAGCATTGTCTCTCTGACAGCTCAGACTGGACCAAAACACTTGGTCAAACTTCAATTTTGTGTTGCCTTCTGCAATATCAACAGTTATGTAGCAAGTGTTCACAGCAGGGCTAAGTAGGCCAGACTGCAGCTGGCATTGCCTCCAGCCACGAAGATCCTGGAAATCTGGCCTGTTGCTGTCTCAGGATGCTGCCTGTGCATTATCACACCACAGATTTTCATCTTCTGCTGCAGATGTAGAGAGAGACCTCACAGCTTGGGCCATATCATAGCTAAACACTACCTTTACTATTAGAAGGAGCATTTCTCTTTATGCCAATCTTACAGCTTGAAGAGCTCCAATACTTACTGCATTTAAAGCAAAACCATACGAAAAAGGAGAGGAATTAAAGGCTCTGCCAGCTCTGTGTCAAACACGTGCCCATGAGGACAGTGTTAACAACTGTCACACTGGAAACTGAAACGAGAAAATGACATCGAAAATGGGAGCTCACAAAAAAGTAACAGTAGTGTCACTAACTATAACAAATGCAGTTGTATCCCTCTCTTAGAGTAAGCTGACCATAATTAGACCAGGTTAATTACTAAGAAAGTGCCTTGCAAGTCCATGGAATCACAAATGGCATGGGTTGGAAGGGACATGGAAGATCATCCAACCATCCCACATACAAGGGGCAGAGATGCCCCTCACTAGGTCAGATTGCTCACAGCTCCATCCAACCTGGTCCTGTAGTTGTAGTGCTTTTCTGAAGGACCCTGTCTGCACAGATGGGAAGGAGTGAGGGGATCCCAAAAGTAAAGTACATGTGGAGAGAGTTTTATCCAGACCCTGTGCACACAGAATGTTACTGCCTGAATCTGCTCCAGGTTTTATCCCAAAACAAACCAGAAACTGAAGGCAGCTTTGAAAGTTGTTCAAAGCTTATTTGTCAACCTTGCAGTAAGGGGCAAGAAAATAAAGAGGCAGGCCAAGTGCCAAAAACCCAAAGGAAAGCAACTCCCCCCTCCCACTGCAAGTGGGGGACAGGAGCAGGGACAGCAGTTGGGGCAGGAGCAGCATGATGCAGCAGCCTTGCCCACTGCACAGACCTGCTGGCTCCTGCCATGCCCTCTGCCTGCCTGCACCCTGTGCCAGTAGCCTCCGGTCAGAACTGAAACACCCTGCCTGCAAACAGCTAGAGCTTCTCAAAATAATCTCATCTGTTCACGAGAGTATCACCATGCTTTTAAAGGAACACAACTTGACGTTTCTCTCTTGCATGAGATCAGTAAAACCAGAGTGATTACTGCAGAAAGGGCCATGGCATTAGGGACACTCTCACTGCCCGGGTGCAGAAAGTTTTCCAAGGAGGCCCCACAATGCGCACAGCCACCTCTGCAGCTGTACCTGGGACCATGCCTGACCCACCACACAGTACACCTCCAGGAGCAGGCAGGGACCCCGCACCTTCCAGGAGGGTCTCTGAAACTACTGAAAGCATTATCTTCCCATTTTCTTCACATCCCCAACCCTTTCTGTCCCCAGCATGCCAAAGGATGGGATGCACGAACAACATGCACGTAACATCACAACACAGCAAGCAAGAAACCACACTATTGTCCAGACAGGGGATTTCATGGCTACAGATAAGGTTTTCATGTTCTGTCCCTGACACCAGGGTGCACCCCCATGAGCTCTCACACCCAACACAGCAGCAGGTCCTTCCCATGTGGATGGAGCATGCTCATGGTTTCATGCTTGAGGAAGGTGTGAATGCACAGCATGGAATTAGGAACAACATCACACAGTACACTGAATGCTTGCAACCTACCACTACTGCATAGCTTTGGCAAAAGCAAGTTTTGTCACCAGCACCGGGACATCCCTCAGGCAGAGACGTACATTGCAAAGAGACTACACTGAAGTCTGGATGGCTGAAAGTTGAGACACAGAAAGCCTAGAAACCAGCAGGCTGTCACAGAATCCCAGAGTCATTTAGGTTGGAAAAGCCTTCTAAGATTATTGAGTCTAACCATTCCCCCAGCACCGCCAGGCTTGCCACTAAACCATGTCCCAAAGTGCCATATCTCCACATTTGTTAAATCCCTTCACAGATAGCAACTCCACCATTGTCATGGGCAGCCTCTTCCAGAGCTGAAAAATTCTTCTGGTGAAGAAATTGTTCTTAATATCCAACCTAAACTTCCCCTGGCCCATCTTGAGGTCACTTCATCTTGTTCCTCTACTTGGGAGGAGACCAACCTCCCCATCTAGCTTCAACCTCCTTTGCGGAGCGGTAAGGTTCCTTCTGAGCCTCCTTTTCTTCGGGCTGAGCTCCCCCAGCTTCCTCAGCTCCTCCTCATCAGTCTTGTGCTCCAGACCCTTCCTCAGCTCCATTGCCCTTCTCTAGACTCACTCCAGCACCTCAATGTCTTTCTTGGAGTGAGGGGCCCAGAGCTCAACACAGGATTCAAGGTCAACCACAACTAAACCAGCATGCTAGGCTCCACAGAGCTCCTGCTGTGGGAAACAAGACCCAATATGTAGGGTCAAGAGTTTGGGGCAATGAACTCAAAGGGGCAGAGTCCTCCAGGGAAGAACCCAGACGCCAGGCTTCATCTCTGCGTCACAGTGACTTTGCCCCCACACGTGGCTGGGTGCTGGTAGAGCTGCCCTCACCACTGATCCCAGGGGTGCCTGGGGTGGTCCCCAGCCACCAAGGCTGTCACTCCGCACTCTGGAGCCCTGCAGCCCACGCGGGACCTAAGGAGCTGCTGTCTCCAGTGCTGGGAACTCCAGCCAGAGCTAGGCAGGAGCTTTTCCTCCTATTAAGGCTGTTGGAAACACCCGCAGCAACAGGAAACTACCAAAGCCACGTGCCAGTGACCCCTGTCCCACGGCCGCCACGAGCTCTCTCGCATCGCCCCCTGCAGAACGAGCCCACCCACCCCCAGCAGCATCGGGGTCCCTCTGCACAGCAGCTCTCCCGCAGCCCTGCTTTTTGCGACTTTGCTTTGCTCGGCATCCCGGAGCCCGGCTGCAGTGGAGCTTGCGGACCCCCGGGACCCGCCCGGAGCCCCCCCGGGATGGGTGTCCCGCCTGGAGCCTCCCAGGTCCTCCCAGACCCACCCGAGCCTTGCCCGGGCGCAGCTCCTGGATCCTGCTCGGATTCCCCCCAGGCTCCTCACACGCACTGCAATAATAATAATGAAACCCCTGCCTGGACTCACCATCCGCCGGTCACCCCAGTCCCTCCGGTGCCCCCGGTGCCCGGTCAGCTCATAGCTGGGGCTCTGCCTTCCCAGTCCCCGTACAGAACTGCTGACTCCAGGGCGTCCCTCCCCCTCCCATCTGCAAACGGCTGAAAGAAGTTAAGCTTGGCTAATATCGGCTTAGGCTGTATTAGCGCAGCAGCAGCAGCAGCGATGCCCGCTGTAACCCTTGAGGTTCCACATCCTGCCCGTGAGAGCCACCTTCCAGAGAGGAAAATCCCACCCCCTCTGCTCCTGAATATTGCAGTATTTTCGCACATCCCTGTCATACTGGATGATTTACAGGCTCAAAGAAAGCCTTTTGGGTGCAAAACTGTAAAGCCTTCCTGCAAATGCACAGTTTAAAATTAGAAACAGCTTTTTTTCTTCCTTTGGGAAAAGTCATAATAAAAGAAAGCTCCGGACACTGAGAAAGTCTGTGCCACCAGTTCTGGTCTGCTGAACTAGAAACTTCAGACGTCGGATATGGGCAGACATTTAAATAGGCAGATGGTGACAGGACAAAGGGTAACGGCTTCACACTGACAGAGAGCAGGGTTACATTAGATACTGGGAAGAAATTCTTCTGTGTGAGGGTGGTGAGACACTGGAGCAGGCTGTCCTGAGAAGCTGGGGATGCCCCACCCCTGGATGTCCAAGGCCAGGTTGGACGGGGCTTGGAGCAGCCTGGTCTAGTGAAAGGTGTCCCAGCTGATGGCAGAGGGACTGGAACTGCGTGAGCTTAAAGGTCCCTTCCAACTCAAAACATTCTGTGATGGTCAAGTAGAATAAATACAAATCACCTGAATCAATAAAATAGTAACAGAGTAACTATTGCCAACATCATCCTTATACTGCTATATATATTACAAGAAAAAACCCAACACCCTGGTATTTCAGCCCAAACCAGGTTTTGTTAATTTACACTGAAAATAACAAGACCAGAACTTTGAAATTCATTTGTCATGGTAAATTACTAACATTTACATTTGAGAGATCTGGATGAGATATATTCTTAACTACAAGAACATTCCTTTCAACTGAAAGCCAACAGTGTCTGGTAGCTTCCAACTCCCCACTCCTGAGCAAAGATAACACGGGTGTGCCACCCCTGGGCCCCTGGGAGCCCTTGCTCCCTATCATCACCTTATTTACTGGTCATTATTTACTGTTCAATTCCTGCTTAGGACTCTTGCTGTTAGGAAGGCATTTGAGGGGTCCGTCCTTCCAGAGGCTGGATATCTGGCTTTATTAACACTGAAATTATTGTTTTCCTCAAGTCCCTTTTTCCTGGCTGGATCTCCACAACCGCTTGGCAGAAAAGGGGAGAGCAGAGGGAGAAAGGCTGTATGAACATTCACTATTACCCTAGTTAATAAAGTTTTTGTCTGACCTGTCCTAAATTCCACTTGTGATATTGGAGTACATAGTGGAGAATTCTCAAAGAACACTTAATACCCATGAATGAAGAGACTACTTAATGAGATTTCAGGCAAGCTTGTCAAATATCACTCCTTTGGGTCACACGGGGGGTGTTCTGCAATCAGGCTTAATTCATCAAATTGCCGGATAGGGCAGGGAGTACTAGACTGAGTGGTCTGCAGGTGCAAATCAGCATCACACTGCTGGCTAAATGGGACCTCAGCAATATTCACCAACTCAGATTCCTGTTCCTTTGTTCTTTATGAGTGACAGCTTGACAGAAACTTTGTAGTCAGGAAAATATTTTAGGTGTGTGAACGGCCCTGGGCTGGCTGGGCGCTTCAGTGCCGGTAGCCACAGTCTCAGCACATCTGTGTTCCTGATGCAATGCCCTAAAGGGGATGTGGGAATACTGATTTCAAATGAATGCAGGATTAAAAACAACATACTGGGCTATGGAGCTCTTCTTTCAAGCTCCTGCTGGTAAAGGCTGGTCTTGCCTACCACCATGAAGCTCACCATGGGCAATATACCCTCAGCATAGGTGGTGAGACTCAGTAAAACATGTGTTTCATGGTAGAGGCTGACCCTTTGTAGTGGTTTGGTCCAAGATACTCATTACTGTTTATCTTCTGTGAGATAAGAATTAGGAGAAACGCAAAGCAGCCACCAAACTTGAAAGAATATAATATTAACAGACCTAAAAGAAGAAAAAAAAATACCACACCTTCAGAACTCTTCTCCTCCCCCCACCTTCCTCCCTTCTCCCACTGACAATGTAAAAAGACAACCCTTAAGATGTTCAGTCTGTTTATCACTTCCATAATAACCTTGTTCAGTCCATTTAGGAAGAGGAGTCTCTCTGCTTGCATGTGAGTCCCTTCCCCCGACTTGCAGCTTTTCCCACAACTGCTTTCGAGGGTCCACTCTTGAAGGTTTTTGGGGTACAATTTTAAGGTTGAGCCGCTCAGAAACAAAAGTTCTCTTCACCCATCTCTGAGAGCATTTCATCTCTAAGAACAGAGGCCCTTCTCCTTCCCTGAGAGCAAAGGGTCTTCCTCATCTTCATCTTTAGGACTATCTCTAGGAGCATCTCTAGGAATTTCTCCTTTCCCATTTGGAGCAAAAGTCCTCATTGCTTCCATCTCTCCCTGTCCAAACTTCTCATGAGATTACAGCTGCTTCAGCATCTGCCTATCTCAGCGCAGATGCTTTTGCTCACAAGCATGAGTTGAAAACTCCACCCCCCATATCTTCATGAAATTACAATGGGTACTCTGACATATCATAGCTTCACAACAGAATTTCAGTTTTAAGCATCTCCTCTTTCTCTTCCCTCAGGTTTTCAGCTCTTCACAGCAATAAAAGGGTTAATCTCACCTCGGTCTTGCAGCTGGAATGTGGCTTATCGAAGTGGAGAAGGGGGGGAGCCAAGCCACTCCAGCTGCCCACAGCAAGGCAGTGGGGGGGGTTCCACAGGGGAAACAGGGCCCATCGGCCAGGATGTCAGTGGCCCGAGCAGGGCCTGGGCCGGGCCCACTGGCCCCTGCACGGGGCCTGGAGCCACCTGTCCCAGCACCGGAAACAAGAGAGAAAGTCTGCCTCAGGGTTTCTATTCTTAAGCGTGGATCACAGAGGCGGTCACAACTTTAAGTGGCTTAAAGAATTGTCCATATTCAAACTGGCCAGCTGATAGGTTCTATCAGGTCACAGAGGAAGCTGTAAGCACCCCTTTGCACTTCCAGGACTATGCTTTGCCAACCCATGACACCCTTTTACTTCCTCTGTAAATACCCTGAGCAGTAATTCCCTTTCTCTTGTCTTGCTTTCATTACACATATGTACAGTATAGGGACTCACTCTCTGAAACAATCATCAGAGGTAGGTGAGGGAGAAAAAAGGGAGGAAGCTGGATGTGGACTGCCTACCTAAAGGGAAAAATGATGTAAGCATACTCTAAGTAACATACTGAATAAAAGCTTTCCCCCTGCCCCAGGATTTTTTGCCAGGTAATTTGCAGGGCAGAGTGATGGGGACAGGGCTTTATGGGAAGACAACCTCATTTTTTGGACTCACAGCCAAGAGAAAGCACACAGTTCTCCATAAACAGGGATTTGCTCTGAGATCTTTTGGCATGGGAGCACAGAGAACAGTTCAAGTCTGTTTTCAGATCCTCCTGCATTTGTGTGAGCTGTGCCCTGCAGAAGAGAAAGCTGAGGGCTGGTGGGGCTGAGTGCAGAGATGCTGAGCATCTAGCACCCCGCCAAAGCAACAGGAGCCACAAAACCCTTTGAGCTTCAAACCAGGATGTGGGTGACTTCTGCTTCTGTAGAAATCTGCTCAAACTGCCCCTCACCTTAGAGCATTAAGTAGCAGGGATGTTTATACTAGTACAATTAGACTTCACCTTTTGTGCTCAGTCTAAAGCCCAGTGAGACCCAACGACCAGTAAAATCAATGGAAAGACTTTAAAGGACTTCTATGGGATTTGGCTGAGACCTGACCCATCCAGGAAAAAAAAAAAAAAAAAAGATATATCAGGAAATCACAGTGCTTTTAATGCTCCCAGCCAAATGGAAAGTTAAAGAGTCCTATAAAAAAGAGTAACCTATGGAATCTTTCTCTGCTTTTATACTTTATCAAAATTAATGAGAAACACAGATTAAGGTTGAATTTTAAACATTGTTGCTTATAGCCAGGAGAATACAGGATAGGGCACGGTGTAATGGTTTTAAACTAAAAGATGGTCAATTCAGACTAGAAATAAGGAATGGGGTTTTTATAATGAAGGTGGTAACACACTGGCACAGGTTGCCCAGAGCAGCTGTGAATGCCTCATCCCTGAAAACATTCAAGGTGAGCTTGCACAGGGCTTGGTACAAGCTGGTCTAGTTGAAGATGTCCCGGCTCATTGTACGGGGGTTGAACTAGATGAATTTTAAAGGTCCTTTCCAACACAAACTATTCTATGACTCTATGTAGAGTCATCAGAGCAGCTAAACAAGGCTGTACCACCAGGAAACCACACAGAGCTGAGATAGCCAGGGAGCTTCCATTTCTCTATGGAAGAGTCCCACTTGGCCTTTCAAAATTCTGAGGATAACTCAAAAAAACCCCAGCTGCTGCTGTGATTTTCAGGACACTCCCATAAACTAGAATGATAGCTCCAGTTACAGAACAGAAATCTACCAACAGTATCTTTACATTCCTGAAGGTCCATCCATGGAAAATCATGCCTCAAGTACAAATAAAAAACAGCCACTAATTCAAATAATGTGTAAGAAAGGGGAACTTTACTGCCTTGTGTTTCTTTTTAGTGCTCTCCTTTTCTGTATCTTCTGGTCAGATATTATGCTTTTATGATTATACAGCCTATATTTTTGACCACTTCCAAAGAGCAGCAGGAAGGAAGCATTCAGCACAAACAGAGCATTAATTCAATAATTAGGAACATTAATATGACGTTACTGGGCAAGTGTTTCTGCCTCCTCTCCCTCTAGCCCTCAATTTCCTTACACTGCAGGGATGCCAACTGATGGCAAGGTAACAAAAATAAACCCAGGATGATGAATTTATTGCTTATGCATCTCTTCCCAGCTGTCATCCTCAAAACACTTAACAGGCATCCACAGCACAGTCTCCACACTGCAGCTGAGCATGGTGGGTGCAGCACACAGTGAGGTGTGGGGGCCATGTCCTGGCCCAGTCCAAGGGGGACCCTCCTGCACTCTGGCACCCACCAGCCAGAGACCCCAACCACATCCCACATCCAGCTCCAGCTCCCCTGGCAGCAAGGGCCTGGCACTGTGCTAGGAAATGAGGGAAAAGGAGGGGTTTGGCATCATCTCATGGAGGGTTTTTGAGAAATCTGTGGTTGGGCTGTGATTTGAGATGTCCTTAACTATTCCAAATTAAATACCTCGCTGAGGTATTTAATCTCCTGACACTAATAACAAGCAGTTATATTGTTTGAATGTTTTTTAAACACACAGTTTATGTTTCAGGATCTTTGTTGTTGTTTCAGGGATTTTTATTTATTTTGTTAACTAAAGCAGCAATTAGGTTATTTCTATTTTTGTTTCTAGGCAGTTCCCTTTGCTGATCCCACACCCTGCAGCACCCTGCACCTTTCTGTGCCTGACACTACTGTAATTTGCTTTTGCTCTTGTTTTCACAGGGACTTTCAAGCCACCCTGAAGACATTTCTGTCCATGCTAAATTTTGCAAACTCTCTGCAAGTCTGTCTGTGGCTGCATATAAGTGACTTTTTATTTCAAAGGTATATGGCACATTTTTTCAGACTTTTGTTAGGGCTTTCCCCATCTCCAGCCTCCTTCCCCATACCTGCTGCAAAAACAGCCTTATAATCCCTTTTTCTGGATATTTTAAGCCTCCAAGATGCTGGAGCAAGGTTCCAAAGGGTTAAGATGGAGGAGGCCCATTCTGCAGTCTCAATGACCCAGAGCTTTTGCCTTTTCAAACATATTTAACCAAATAAAGTGAATAGAGGATATGCAAATGCGTTTTCCAAAAGGAAACACAGCCCTGAATTGTTGTTGGCAGGTCAGAGCATCACACCACCCTCAGCAGCCTCTCAGCTGTGGGAGATTTGGGCCGGAGGAGGAGGCGGCACAAAAAGATCCTTTTCAGGCAGAAAAAAAAAGAGGACCTGGGTATTCCAAGGAGACAGAGGGAGGAGGTCACTGGGGATGACTCCCCCGCCACCTCAAAACCCTGGTTCCCTGTGAAGGTGGTAAGCCCCTGGCACAGGTTGCCTGGAGGGGCTGTGGCTGCCCCATCCCTGGAAGTGTTCAAGACCAGTTTGGATGTGGCATGGAGCAACCTGGTCTAGTGGAAGGTGTCCCTGCCCTGTACCAACATGAGTGGGGTGTACAAGGGAGACCCACAGTGAACAAAGGTTCAGGGGACAACAGGTACAACTTAGGTGACCTTTCACAAGCTGCTCTCAGCTCCAAGGAGCTATTTGAACACTTGGCTGAAGAAAAGATAATTCTGAATTAGATCACCTGGAGTTATAGAGAATGGTTTTACCTGAGTATTGCTGTCTTGGTTTGAAAGACAGGTGTCTGCCAAGGAAGGCAGGAACCTCCCTTGGAATGGAAAATGTGTCCCCCATCCCTCCAAATTATTATAACTTTGAAATTACAGGGCTTTCAGGCAAAGATAGGGAAAAAGGAATAACAGTTCTTTACTAGTATATATATGTACAACAAGGCAAACAACCACCACCACCAGCAGTGACTACAAACAAAAGCAGAAACCCAACAACAGCCTTCTCTCGGCTGTCGAGCACCTTCCCTGTTGGTGCAGTTCCGGTCACAGCCGGCAGGGGCGCTGTTGGCTCCTGGCCGGGCAGGGCGGGTGCGATGATTCCCCCGCGGCTGCAGGGGCCGCTGTGGTGCGAGCTCGGCCGCCTCTGTGCAGTGGGGAATGGCGGGCGGGCCCGCGGGAGAGAGAGAAAAGGGGCTTCCTTTGCAAACCCCCAGGGGCAGCTGGTCCTGGTGCCCCTCCAGGTGGCGAAATGGGCTGCAGCAGGAACCTCGGAGCGGCGGCTGGAACGGCAGGGATGAGCAGACTCCGGGGATCGCAAATTGAAGTGTAGCACTAAGCCGTAAGCGGTGGCAGAGGCAGAAGCCGCGGGGGATCTCGGCGGGTGCTGGGTGTTGGGCTAAAGTATAGCAAAATTGAGAAGCAGCAGCAAAACACAGCGGGGCTGTGCAGCAGAAGCTGGGCTCCAAAAGCAGCCGGGAGACACTCCCTCCAGAGGGGGAAGGGGTTTGGGGTCCCGGGTTTTCCCCTGGGGCACCTGAGTAGATGGTGAGGATCCTGCCCAGTGAGGTTGGGTGTTGATAAGGTTCAACAGCTGCTCTTACGAGCAAAGGCTCACCCACAGTAGAGAAGCAATGACAGACAGAACCCCGTGGTGGCGGCAAATTCTTCCCACAGCAACCACAGCCCGGCCATCTGCCCTCCGATGCCAAGAGCGAGAGAGAGCACGGGAGGAGCCCAGCTCCTCACCCCCCAGCCAAAGTCTCGTGGTATCTCTGCCCTTCCCAAGAGAAAACCCCCCAACTAAGTGGCTGCAGCCAGCTGCACCCTCTAGGCTACATCTTTTGTCTCTCTTAAGTATCGTCGTTATCATCTCTTACACAACAAATGGGAGAAAATTTCCTGAGAGAAAGAAAAAAAAAAAGAAAAAATCCTAACCTTGGACAATTGGAGATACTAAATAAAGTACATTTAACATTTCAAAAGGGGTTCTAATATATTTGTCTTTTTTTCTCCATCATGGCACAGAATCTTACAACAAACTAAATAATATTCTTTCCGCTTGTTATAACTAAGTACTATTTTCTGCAGAAAAGACACTAAGTCTGCATCATTCACATCTTCTGTAATTTCAGTGCTTAGATCGCTTTCAACTCACTCAGCAGAATGATTGACAGTTTTCTAGATAATTTTTCAAAGAGGAAAACAAAAAAGTAAATTAAATTAGTCTAGCAATCTCAGTGCTGGTTCCTGTGCTGACCAGCTCATACTTGCCCATGGAGAGAGAGAAAAAAAAAAGGGAATCCCAGTTTAGCAAACATCTCAATCTCAGTGCTTTCCCTGCTCTGGCTTTCGGCTGAGGCTATCTAGCAGTGAGTGGGACACCCCAGCGGTCACAGCGACGTCAGCGATGTCTGTATGGCTCCTGAAGCTGATTTTAGGGATTTCATGGCCCTTGGAAAGGAGTTGCTTGTTGCTCTGGAGACAAAGAAGAGTGGGGCTCTGACCCTTGCCATGCAGAGGCACATGTAGGTCCTTCCCTGAGGAGGCTGTTCCCGGGCCCCCATCCCTCCCTGGGCACCATCACTGCCCACATGGGCGGGCACAGCCCAGGGACTGCTCTACTTCGTGCACGGGGGCAACTCAGTCTCCATTTCCTAATGGCTGGTGAGAGAAGGAGAGGTCATTTCAGCCCCTTTGATTCTCGGCCATGAACACATGCAGTGACTTGCCCAGGAAAGGAAGGGAAGGCTGTGCAGTTTTCCATCCAACAACAGGTCAAGCAGCAGCCCAAAGTGACCGATGGTGCCTTCTGCACCCATCCATGCACTGCCCATGCTCTCAGCAGCAGGAAAAACCCATCCTTTCCAAACGCTAAAGATGCCAGGCTGAAGAGGGAGCACAGCCCCAGAAGCAGACAGGGTGGGGCAGAGATCTGCCACACGGGCAACTGTCCCAGAGAGGAGGCTGTGCCATTGCCTGGAAAACATCAGGGAAAAACGAATAGCTTGGCTGAGACATCATGCTGGCATCCAAACAAGCAAATCTGAGAGGAAACTTGGAAGATGTTGTAGTTTCTAGAACTTTCCCAAATGAAAATGTATTCATAGCACAGAGAGTCACACTTCTGTGGAAGGATCAGCTGACATGGCACCACACACCAGGTCCCTGCCACCTCAGCACTTTTCCTTCTTGACCCAAAGTTGTATCTTAGAAATTACAGAATCATAGAATCATTATGGTTGGAAAAGCCCTCAAAGGTCATCAAGTCCAATGGTTAATCCAGCACTCCCAAGCCCACCACTAAACCACATCCCCAAGCACCACATCTACGTGTTTTCTGAACACTTCCAGGGACGACAACTCCAATACTTCCCCGGGCAACTTACTCCAATGTCTGACCACCCCTTCCATGAAGAAATTTTCCTAATATCTAGCCTAAACCTCTTCTGGCATAGAAGAAGGTCCCATTGTAGTGACTGATCTGGCTGATAGCTTTGGTGTGGCTGTCCTTCCTCTGTGGTCAAAACACAAACTCAGGTATCCAGGTGGAGCACCCAAGTGTCTGTTCCCAGGTGTGGGACTTCTTGCCATCATCTCAGCAGTGAGAGCAGTGAAGGGTCTCTTGGAATCTGGCCACTAAAAGATGAATTTACACACGTAAACACCCACCTCTGCCATGGGCAACAGTGGACAAAGGATCCTTTGCTAAGGTTGTTTTACCAAATAACCCAGCATTTGGAATTGCTGCTCCTGGGCCAGGTGACACACTTGACCTCAGTGAGAAAAGCCACCTAAAAACCCCCAGGTACCTTTGGAGCCCGTTACTCTCAAAGAGGCCAACTCATCTAGCACAGATTTTGCAGTGTGACTGCGCAGTGCTGAGTGGAAACTCCTCACTACAGTTCATGTATGGTGTCTCTGAGATTGTATCTACAACTGAAGCCGCTTTGCTGAGCAAATGGAAATGTGAGCTGCAGTCTTGCAACACCGTGGCACACAGGTCTGAATAAAAATACTTTTCCTCCCTGAACTCAGGCTTTCCTAGAGAAACAGTGATTTCCACTGAATGACACACTTTTTTTTGGCAAGTGACACTTTCTTCGTGGTACGGAAGAAAATTACTTGGACAAGTTGATTGGATTTAGCTTCTTTCCATGTTTATGAGAGTGGAATATCTCACACAACACAGAAGACAGAAAAAACCCCTGTGTGGCTGACAGGGGAGTTTGAGGGACAGTGAACACTAATTTGGGGGTTGTGGGGAAATTACCATGGGGTCTTGCCAAAAGCTTGCTGTGGACTCAGCCTATGACAAGAAGGGGCTGCATTTTCAGCCATGCTTTTCCGAAGTATCTGCTACACGCTGTAGCTACATCACTGCTTGAAAAAGCACAAGCACAAGTGACTAAAGAAAAAGCACAAGTGACTAAAGGGTGCTGATGTGTGGCTGCAGCAGGGAGCTGGGGACCAGCTCACAGGTACTGAACTACCCCTGTGGCTTTGAACCTCTTTCCTGATTAAAAATCACTGCTCATGTCGGTGTCTTGCTTTCTCACCACCAGCTACCGTGTTTTCCATAGTGTAGTCTCCAGCAGGATGGTAAAATAGTTCTAATTTTACCTATATACAGAGTGTAGGAAGAAGCAGAATCAGGCAAAGCCCCATGTCTGCTTCCTTGCCCACCTTCCCAGCAGCTTCAGGCCGCCTTGGAGGCTCTGTGACAATGTTTATGGTGCAAGGAGGCTTTGACACAGTAAGTGACTTGTCATCAGTAAGTCCTGGTGGCACACTGTACAATCAATCCAAGCCCAGCAAAACATTTCCCTGTATCATGCTGTATGGTATCAACACTCAGTTCCTTGAAGTCTACAAAAAGGATTTTCAAAGACTCTAAATCAGCATGTCTGGAAAGAAAAGCTCCTGGAGAACCAAGCATGGCTCATAGCAGGAGAGCATGGAAAGGAGCATGAGTGTCCCTGCTGGGGATTCATGGATTTTACATGTATATTTCAAGCATATTTATATATTTTTTTATAGCCACATGCCCTCTGATACACCTTTCTCCACTGTATTTGAGTGGTTTCAGAGGATAAGAGGGTATCTGGGTTCCCAAGCTCTGTAAACCCTCCTGTTCAGTGGGAAAAGAGGTGAGAGGATGAAGCAGCCGGTGAACTGCGCTGTCCCTCCTCCCAGCACCCGCAGCCTTGTGGGGACAGGTCCCCAGTGCCAAGGACCTGCAGGGCTTTGGCTTTGCACACTAGCACAAGAGATAGAAATAGCAGTGATGAAAAAAACCTCATTACTTGTATTGGCCCACCCCCAAAGAACATATTCAGAGCATTTAAAAATAAAAGAATGAATTAATAGATGTTTTCCTTTCATGTTGATTTCTGATCAGAAAGAAGGTGATTAAGTTATTTTATTTTGGTCTGTATGAAGAAATAATGTAGCAAAGTTAAGAACAAGGCCATGGGATAATGTAGCAAAGTTAAGAACAAGGCCATGGGAAAAGAGCTGCCCTGGATGCCTGTGAACCCATCAAAAGGTTACCTACCATCTTTTTCCATCTCACCCAGACTTGCCTCCAGTTACCTACAGGATATCCAGGTGCTGATTGCAACTGTGCAGTGATGAAGGAAGAAAATGCTGGTATTTCTCTCAAAGTGCTCTCAGAAATGTACTCACAATGAAAGGTTTAAACCCTCTGGTGCTCTGCAGTGTTTGGTGACGTCAAAAGGGCAATTATACCCTTACTGATATAATGTTGTATTTCTTTGTTTCTGGCTCACTCCCAAGTCAGCTTTCCTATTCCTGAGAGTATTCAGTTAATTCAGTTTACCATCTGTCTCCAAAGCTTCTCTCCTATTTTTATTACTTGAATATAATTGTAATGTCCATAATTCTATTGTGGAGACAAGAATCAAATAAATGTCCAGATTAGTCCGGAATAGCAGAGAAAAATTGCTATGTCCTGTCTTTTCCTGTGAGGGAGCAGGGAAATCCAAATGCATCTACTCTTTCCTTTTGATAGTATCTAGTAACCGTTCAAGTGGAGCAGTAATAGAGGGATAGAGAATAAAAGCAACTACATATACCTCAACAAATACCATGGGCTTTGCCTCCTGTGCAGCACCTGGCACTCCACAGGCTGGGCTGAGCAGCCTTGGGCATCTGCTCTGTACACAAAGCATAGCAGAAAACATGTCTTATCCAGAGAACTGAATTTCAGGGCATCACCAAGGATTCCTGTGTCACAGCATAAGAGCCAGGACCAGGAGTGGGATTGTACAAGTCTATTGTGACCCCAGATGAACCTCCCAGCCCTTTGCAAACATGCACTGAGAAATGTTTGGAGATGCACTTGTCATACATGAAATCCCTATTTGTGCTTGGTCTTTGCCTATTAAGTGCTTTAATTAATTAATTTTGAGTTAATTATTTTTAAATTGAATGTTACAATTAACCCGTCAGCCCAGGTACAAAAATCCAGTTACATTATCAGTGTTTTTAATTGTTTAAAGTAGTTTATTAAGAGAGTTGCACACTTCCCAGTTAAAATTTTCCCAGTTAAAAATCACAAACTTGCCCCTTCTCAAACTTCAAACCACCTATACACCATAAGAGTTACCTGTCCTGTGTTTACTGTATACTTTTACAAGTGTTTTGAGATGTGTTGGACTTGCATTCTGATTCCAAGGCCAAAACCCCACCCAGTCTTAATAGCCAGCAGCTATTTTTAGCTACAGAGCCATTACTCTGCAGGCAAGCTTCATGGCAACCTGAATACCTGAATTTTAATGAAGGCATTGTATTCCCCTATCTCAACTGATACCACCCCACCTCCCCCCACCCCACCCCCCCCCCCCCCGACAACGATGAGCCATTGGTGGACGGAGATGATCCATCAAAGGGAAAGCACCAATTGCTTTGGACCAAAGGGGCGGGCTGTAGGCGGACTGGGGGTGGCGCAAAAACTATAAAAAGGACAAAGTGGAGAGGCGGGGCCTCTTTTCCCCTCTTGCTCTCTCCAGACTAGTTGTAGGAGACGTCGGTGCTGGACATTCAAAGCCTTACCCCTTTTAAGGGGCTTTTAGTAATTTTTTTAAAGTCAGCCCAGCACTGCAAGTCCTTTTTCTCTACCTGAGGTCTAGTGCTGTCTCAGCCAGAAGATCTCACATCCCTGCCCTCCTGGGGCATAGCATCTACTGAGCCATAGGATCCCAAATTTTTATATTTTTCTAATTTCTGTAATTCTTTAATTTTTCTGTTTTCAATAAATCAATCTTTTTAAGAGTTGTCTCATTTCTCACACACTGGTGCTGGTGGGCAGGGACGCTGTGATGGCAGATTTCCCTTCTTGTGCCTCCACACACGAGTGCAGGTGCCTGCCTTGCCTCCAGCTGCTGCCAGAAGGCAAGAGAACAAAGACTTCCTTTCTGTAAGGCAGGACTGACAGTGCAGGCAAGAGGCTTAGGGTTGCAGCCGCATGAAAGAGAAGAGCAGAGGAGTAAAAGCAGGAAAATCCCAGAGATTCAAGGAGTAAGGTGAATTCTTGTACCACTTCAATTAAACCAGCAATGTGCAGACCCCTGGGAGAATTTGTCATTAGGTTTGTGTTTTGTTTACTATACCACTCTCTGCATCCATTAGATCATCCAAGACTGCACAGTAGGAAATAATTAGCTTTGTCTTTCACTGACTTCTACTATTATTTGAGATGAAAATTATAGACTTGTTCTCAACTTGTTAAAACTCTTCTAATGGTGCCAGAAATTAATTTGAATTAAAGAATGCTTCACTGGGCTGTAATGGCCAAGGAGCCCCTTGTTCAGTAAGTCAGCATAGCCACAGTGAGTCCTTTGCAACATGGAGCAGTGACTGATGGGATGGGGCCACCAGAAAGCCAAAACCAGACATGAGAGCAACAGCTGCTGCTCCACGGCTGAGCAAGTGCCACACTGCCAGGTCAGGCAGAGCCAGTGGCTCTCTGGTGGGATCCATCTCCCAGAGATAACCTGTGGTGGCATACATCTCAGTGCCACTGCAAAAGGCAGTAACAGCACTTCTGTCTTCTGAGGGCACCTATTCTGCAGACAGAAACATTGGGCTAAAGTCATGTCCACACTAAAATAAAGTGAGCATATGTTGGGGTTTTAGGAGCTCTCCTGGTTTTTGGGGGTTTTTTTCTGTTTAAGGAATTTTCCCCCATACATGTTGCTAGGGGGACAAATGGCTGGGTAGTTAAGAAAAACAAAAGAGCTGGCTACTCTTTTGTTTCACCTGGGTGTGTGAGCCTGGGTCTCTGGCATTTCGACAGAGGGAGGCTGCTTTCTTCGGCTGCTTTTCCTTCTGCTGGAGAAGCCCCAGGATCCCAAGCCCTCCTTCCCTGCCCCGCTGGGAGCCGGGCTGTGGCTGCCCTGCTCCGCAGTTGCTTCGAGCCTTCGCTGAGTTGTAGCCCTGCTCGCCCTGGCTGCCGAGACCTCTGGGGGGTTCCCCGTTTGGATACATCTCGTCGGCCCCGTGGGATTTGTGCTCGTCCCTGCCGTTCCAGCCTGCCGCTTCAGCCTGCTGTTCCCGAGGGTCCAGCTGGACACCGGGATCGGCTGCCCAGCAGTTTGTGAAGCTTTTTTGTTCCATCCCTTCCCGGGATCCCAGGCCACCAGTGCTGTGTGCTCCCCGAGCTCGCTCCGGAGCGCCCCCTGCAGCCGCGGGGGAACCATCGCACCTGCCCTGCTCACCGGGAGCCGCCAGCGCCCCTGCCGGCTGCGAGCGGAACTGCACCCGAGGGGAAAGGGCCCGACAGCCGAGAAGGCTGGCACTGGGTTTGTGATTGTTTGCTGTTACTGCCATAGTTGTTGTTGTTTGTTTGACTGGTTATACACATATAGATATATAATAGTAAAGAACTGTTATTCCTATTTCCCACATCTTTGCCTAAAAGCCCCTTGATTTCAAAATTGTAGTAGCTCAGAGGGAAGGGGGTTGCATCTGCCATTCCAAGGGAGGCTTCTGCCTTTCTTAGCAGACTCCTGTCTTTCAAACCAAGACAGCATAGCATTAAGTGAGGCCCCAGACACACACCTTGGGATAGCCAGATGCACAAGAGACAGGAGCTGGGACACAGCAGAAACACTGAGATGTGAAGCACAGAAATCAATACTGCAGGGTGGATGTGGAGGCCTGAGGGTAGGAGCTCACACAGGTGACCTGTTCCCAGTCAGTCCTGTTCTCCTCCTGTTGCCATAAACAAGCCTGGTGCAACCAGTAAGGTGGCTCAGAGCAGTCCCTGGGGCCTTGGGGCCCAAAATACAGTAACAAACAGTTGCCCACAGCTTCCCAGCCAAGTCCTCCTTTCTGTTTCACCCATGTAATTCCCTTTGGGCCATATTTCACTGCATGAGTTTTGCTACAGTTCTAAAACAGCTGATTCAAGCTGCTGATATAAGCAGCTGTAAGGCCACTGCCTTTAATGAGAGCCACCAGAATATTTTCAGAGGCAAAAATCAGGCCAGAAGTTTTAGGTTCCTTTTTTTTTTTTCTTTTTTTCCCCCAGTGTGAAACATCCTTTTTCATAATCAAGAATAGCAAGTAGGCAGGAACATAAATAATTACAATCTTCCTGTTATCAACACTCCCCCTCAGAACATTTACCTAATGATGCTAAGATGCTGTCCTTTAAAATAATTTTCCCCTTTATACTTCTTCTCTTTGGAAGTCTGCCTGTCTAGAGAGAAGCTCTTTGTTGATAAAGGGGGAAATAGCACAGACATTGAACATTACCTTTCTTTAGAAAAGACACTTCGCACAGATTTAAAGGACTCAATTTCAAATCAGCACAGCAGATCAATTCAAGATGAACCTTTGAGTACCTTACAGAAATCCTCCTGTTTCAGACTTGCAAGAATTTCCTAATGCAGACCCACTTGGAATCGTCACTGCCTGCCCACAAAACAATGGGATCCAGCATCACCCTCTGCCCAACAGCTCTTAACACCCACACACCCCTCCAAGCGCGCCGCCCTATTTCAGATACCCACTACAAACAAAGTGCCCCGACAAATTTACCAGAGGTGGACTGGCGGAATAAACCAGTAGGACTGTTTGGGAGGAATTATGTAATGCATCCCGCTCTGCACCACTGCCATAGCGGCTCATGGTGCTGGCTCTCCGCCGCACGCATGGCGCCGAGCTTCATCCCATCCCCATCCCCATCCCCATGCGGAGTGCCGCTCCCGCCTGCCTCTTCCCTTTAAAGAGCTTGGAATACCCTTTATCCCGGTGCAGGGAGGGCCAGGGGGAGCTGAATCGCGGTCCCAGAGGCCGCTTCGGAGGCTTCGGGCCGGTACCACCGTGCCAGGGCGGGGAGCGGGTCCCCACCCGCTGCGGAGAAAGGAGCCGGGAAACAGGGAGAGAGGCGGGGGGAAGGACAAACCCCCGCTACCGAGGAGGGTCGGGGGAGCACTCACCTAGCAGCAGCCAGCCGGAGCCCGCGAAGCCCAGGAGCGGAGCGAGCATCCCTGCGGCGCGGCCCCCGCGCCCCGCTCCGCGCACTGCGGCGCTCACTGCACACCCCGCCGGCCCGGCCCGCCGCTCCCCCGGCGGAGGGCGGTGTTTTTAGCAGCCCTCCTCCTCTCCCCATCCTGCCGAGCCCTCCAGATCCCTCGTAAAAGGGGCTATACAGGCGGTGGTGCGCGGATGCTCGTCAGAGCATCCCTGCCCCCTCGGATCCATGAGCGGCGGCGGGGGGAGCGAGGGGGAGAAACTTACTCCTTTATAGCTTTATTTTCACCTCTGACCGGTGAAATTTCAGCTGGCCGGTGACCCGCACGACCATCAGAGATGCTGAAACACACCCAGCTTCAATCAGCAGAGACAGCTCAGCATTGCCTCGAGACATCTCATCATCACACAGCTCGGGGCCACTTATACAAAAAAAAAAAAAAAAAAAAAAAAAAAAAAAAAAAAAGGAGGCAAGCTGCAAGCTGCGTGTGTTACTAAATACGTGGAGAGAGGAGAAGATTTGTGTTCTTGACTGTTCCCTGAACAAGCTAGTTGTAAAAAAACTAATGTCCATCCCAGCTCCATGGTACATGAAGGGCTTTGCAGAAGAAGGTATTAAAAGTGCTGCACCAGTGGTGAGAACACGTCGCATCCGTCTGGGAATCACAGTGCCAGTGGGGTAAACAGGATGGGAGTGCCAAAGGGTAGAAGAGACGCTGTCTTTTTATTCAGCCGTGTGAGTCACTAACATGGCAGGTCTGCACAGCAGGCAGAACTGCCTGCTCCAAGCTGTGACATGCAGCTGTTTAACTCTTTGGGAACATGGACCAAGATACACCAATAAAATTCCCTGCTTGTACCAGAAATTAGCACTAGTTCAGGTATGATTACAGCTGTGAAGGTCACATTTCCTTTGCAGATAAAAGCTTTTAGTTTTCTTAAAGGTGAAAATGAAGCATATGAAAATGAAGAATTTTTTTCCATGTCAAAAAATTTTTTACCATGTGGTTTCCTTCTGATTCAATATGAGGACTTTAAAAAAATTCCTGTGTACAGAAGCCCAGCAGCTGATTAAACCTGATGTAATTTGTATTAGAGTCACCACTGCCCACTCCTGAAAGCTATTATAAAATTGCCATGTCCAGTTTAGTCAAGGGCTATTTGTCTTCAAAGAGTCACGGTCTCAAGGCAGAAAACCATCATCAAGCACTCTAACAAGTGAGCTGGAAACCAAAGAGAACTGTAACTGCTTCCTCAGACTGCAATTCTCACAATAAATGCCTCTAAAGCAATTGGGACTTCAGCTACACCTTCAAGTGCCATAAAATCAAATATACCAGCTATAAATTGGACTTCACAAAATCATTTCTACTGCCATCTATTTTGCTTGAGAGCAAGATAGATTATAGATTAAATACTGCACTATTTATTTTACTCAAGAGCATTTGTAGCCTATTCCTACAGCCTTCTCTTTCTTGAGAATGAAAAAAAAGTTTCTACTCCAGTTTTTACTTGCCTCCCTGTGGCAAGTTTTGTGTTGCAAAGCTGTAGCATGTCTCATCTTCTCCAGGCTACCTGGATCCTACAGTTCCTCTGTCTAGGCAGGCCCAGACTTCTCCCTGAACCACCAGTGTCATTTACCGAGCCTTGCTTCTGGGCTCCTGAAATCTGTTAACTGGAAATCACAATACTGAAGCTAACTGATATAACAAAACAAATTGTCTTAGAAATATTCGAGGCCAGGTGGGACAGGGCTCTGAGCAACATCATCTAGTTGAAGATGCCCTTGCTTACAGAAGAGGGGTTGCACTAGATGACCTTTAAAGGTCCCTTCCAACCCAAAATGTTCTATGATCCAGAATCTATTGATCTTTGAGGCCTTTTAAAATAATACATCCTTAGGGAAGTTGAGGGATCAGAGGAAACTGACTGAAGAGTACCAGCTCCCAAAACTTCACTAAGATTTATGCAAACAGATCTGCATATGCAGTTGCACAATGAGTCCTGGAAACACCTTCCATTCATCTACCATAAGAGTGAAGATCATTGGCATGACAAATCCCACCTGGACCTCCATGCCCTTGCTTTGGTGAGCTGCAAGGTGTCTGCCTATGCTCTACAAAGCATAGCTTTCCTGACCTCAGCATCTCCTGCAGCAGCTCCTCCAAGCTCTACACAGATTAAAAAAAGGCAAGTGACTTCCTGTGTTTCACACAAACTTCCTGCCTCTCTGCAGAGTTCTCATAAACCTTTCTTTTAACTCTTGACTTTAAAACCTTTGCTAGCTCTTTGCTTCTCTGTAACTACAGCCCAAGGCAAATTTGGCTAAACTGATTATTCAAAAGGCCCACCTACAGTTTTCTGAAGTTGTCCCCACCTCAACAGCAGTTTAAGTGCTCTCACTTACTGGTGTAATAGTAATGGATGTTCTGCCTTTGGAGGTGTCAAGGTGACAGACACCTGTCATAATAATGCTAAAATTTTCCATGCTAGGAAACCACCCAGAATCTTATGATTCACAGAAGCATCCCAAATCACTACTACACCAACCAGAGCTGTCACTCCTGCAGAGGACCTTCAGCCACCAAGATATTAAGGCCACTGCCAGCAGTGACCTTCCTAATAGTTAGAGAAGAGCAGAGGGCAGCATGAGGATAAAACTACCAGAACCCCCATCTTCTGTTTGCATCACAGCCCGGGCTGGGTTATAGAGAACAGGCATTTTATCACCTCCCCATGAATACAAAGTGGTTCCTACTTGCTCTCACAATTAGATACAATAACATTAGCCTAGCTGGGAAGAAATCAGTTTATTTCTTGCTTGAATACATTTGTGTCTATTCAATAGTCCAATATAATCTGCTTGCCCCAAGTAACACCACTATAAAAAAAACTTCAGAAGTATTCCATTTTGTTAAATATTTTTAAAAGCATATGAAACATATTTCAAGCTGTGGTTTACATGATTTTTATTTCAGATTTTTCAGTCTCTCCTCTTTCCCAACCAGATGGTAAATAGTTACTATGGCAGCACCTAAAGTAGAGTGACTCAGCACTCCCTCAGATTCCAGTAGCAGCACTGTCTACCCTTCTGGTTTCTTATGATTATAACCTTATCTTCTCTTTATTGTTTCATTGCAGAATTGTGATGTTTAAAAGATCATTTTTTTCCTTATGAAACTCAGCATTTATTGGTGGAATCAATGCAAGAATCTGCTAAATAAAGATCATACCTATTCAGGATGCTATTTCAGCTTTCCTTTTGTGTTGATCACAAAGATATTTGAATTGTTTCCATAATTTCTCAGTGTTTCTTTGGAGCTTTATATTGCCAAGTGAGCTTGTCTCATATCAAGCCACAACACACCCAGCTCCAAAATATCCCTGTCTGTTTGACTGGGAGCAGAAGCCTCCCTTCCCTTTGTTAATGTTCAAAGCTTCTTGCTTTCTGTACCTGTGGGGTTTTTTTTTAAATTTACCTTGCTTTGAAGGTTGTATTTACACCTTGAGTCTTCTCCTTTATCCTTTCCCTGGATTGCAATTCAACCCAGAGGTGACTGGCCAACCAGTTGCCATTGTTACTAAAACTCTTTGAGTGTGACCGTCCAGCCAATTCTTTATCCACTACAGTCATCCAATTTTTCAAGTCTAAGAGCATGAAAAGGTTTTGGCAAGTCATCAATTTAGAAGAAATTATTTTCGATAACAGTGAAACTTGCAAAGTCTGTGGTTTCCCATCTCATGGTTGGATTTCCCCAGAGCTAGAAGGGTGTGAATTCTCTCATCATGGATATTCCTGCCATTGAGGTAGTTTTACTGTATTATGACATTCTGGAAGAAAGCGAATTTCAAATGGCTGGCTAGGGATCTCAGCTGAGTTAGTTTCTTAACTTTAACTTTCTAAAATTGCAGTTGACAGATTTATGACAAATAATATAGCAAATATGTGTGGGAAGGGTTAAGGTACTTTATGAACATTAAGATAGTTCTTTTAGACCTGGAATGCAAAAACCTGCCTGAGGATGAATAATTTTATTTTTCTAGCTAGCCCTGCAGGCATCTTTCACTTTTTTCTCAGCTATTACGAGCCCTCCCAACCTTGAAATCACACAGGAAGCTCGAGGCCCTTCCCACCGGGTGTGCACCTGCCCGGGTGTTTTCAAAGAGCAGATAAATGAGACGATCGCGGCCGGCGCCGGGGCCCGGCTCGTCCCCGGGGGCTCAGGGGACACCTCCAGCACCACGGACAGCGACAGCGCAGTAATTATCCTTATTAATTAACAAACCCGTTCTTTGCCCCATTAAATCACTGGAGGTTCTGAGGGACTCCCTACTGTGCTCCGTGTTACTGCTAACATTATAGATAGCAACTGTAATTAATGTGTTATCCTAGAAGTTGCAGTTGTTCCTTCCTTGTTGTCTGCTTTATCACCAGCCTCCTCTTCTGCCATTTTATCTTTTCCTACCTGCAGGAGAGAAGATAATTAAGTCCATCCTGCAACGGACTAATAGAACCCTTTAAGTTAGTAAATGCTTTTGAGATATTCAAGCCCCCCACTAAGCCATGTCCTCAACATGTGCCACAACTACACACCTTTCAAATCCCTCCAGGTATGGTGACTCAACCACTGCCCTGGGCAGCCTCTGCCAGTGCCTGAAGAAATTTTTCACAATAGCCAATCTAAGCCTCCCCTGGTGCCATTTCCTCTTGTCCTGCTACTTGTTCTGTGGGAGCAAAGAGCAACCCCTACCTGGCTCCAAGCTCTTTTTTGGGAGTTGTAGAGAGAAAAAGTCCCCTCTGAGATGCCTTTTCTCCAGGCTGAGCCCCTTTAGCTGCTCCTCATATGCCCCAATGGTCATCTCATATAGATGGTTGTGGGCCTCTGCCTAAGGGCTGTAGGCAGCAGGTGTACTCAGGATGGGCAGGAGATTTATTTACCAGAGGGACAGCACACAGATCAGTGCTATCTCGCAGCCCAAATCCAGATGAAGAGGTAGGACTGCCATTTATTGAAACCTTTTTTTGCATCTCACAGCCAAGAGAAGGTTCCAGTTGCTGCTGAAAGCTATACAAACATGCTACATGGTGCCAACACTCCATACTTTCCTGACCTTGAAGATTTAGAGAAAGATATTGTGGCTAAATGAAGGGACAGAATCAAACCTTTGAAGTCAAAGGTACACATTCCCTCAAGTCAATAGAAATAGCTCCTTTGACCAGTACATTGGTGCTTAAAGTATTCCCATCTTTCAGGTTGTTCATATCAGCCAGCAGAGCATTATGATTTGCTAGCAGCTCTCATTTAAACTACATTTCCATCAGTATGATCTTACCTTAATGGCAAGGGTACAGCTACAGTTAGAGCAGGCCGATGGCTCCCTAAGCCACAGTAACACACCTGCCCTCCCAGACAGGAGGATGCACTTCCTTGGAGCCATGCACAGCAAGCAGGACAGGCCTCAGGGTGGCAACCAGGGGTCATGCCAGATCCCAGACTATCAGATATTACCTGTGTGGTGATGAGGAAGGACGAAGGTCAGAAAGTCAATTCACAGGCAGGAGCTCAAGTCCCATGGCTGAGTACAGGCATGGCTGTGACTAAGCTGAAAACCAGGTTTCCTGCAACTCAGGGCAGAAAGAAGCTTCTGGGACTGGGCTTAAATTGTCTCCTGTGCACATGGGAAGCATGTGGGCAGGAGCCCAGGTGAAGCTGGTCAGGACCACCAAAGCCCATTAGAGCTCTCAGGACTTCAACAGTTAAAAACTTTCTGCTGCAAGCAGTTTCTTAATATTTGACTCCAGACACTTGGCATAACAAAAGTCCCACAGGATTCTGTAATAGCACTAATTAACTGTCTTTTATGTGTTAAACTTTCACAGTAAATACTTCTCATATATACACATACACAAATTACAATTATTGGACTCTGAAGCAATTTACCAAGTGCAAATCTTTATATGTCTCATTGATTTAATAAAATCTCACCTATGCATCACTGTTAGCTGAGATCAATGACCTTAGTGCCAAAATCTTCATGGCTGTAAGGAAAAGGCTGGAGACAAGACCTCTCTTGAACTATTCACAGGAAAACTCAGTTGACTGCGAAAAAACTAGGAAAAACAGAACATTGCATTTTGAAGATACAGAAATACCAACAAGCATTAGATTGGAAGTGGTATAATGACCTAGTTTGTTCTCTTGATTTCTGTTTACATCCATTCATCACCATGAACTCTCTGAACTACTTCTGGTGGAGTTATGCAAGGAGTACGCAGGTGCCACTGCTGCTCTGCTGCTGCCCCAGCTGCAAAGACAAAGCAAGAAGAGGGTTTTAGAAAAAAATCCCAAATCCCAGACCCACTCTTTTTATGTTACAGTAAGAAGGGAGAAAACAAGTAGTTCTATTATGGTTGTTATGGAACAAATGAAGATATCAGAGTTGGACAGAAGTCAGTTAATTCCATAGCCCTTCACGCCAGCTATGCTGAAATCACATTAAGAAAATAAGTGATATTCAGCTTAACCTCTTCTGACTTAGAGGACATACAGCTCAAATCCAAAAAGATCCTGTCAACAAAGTGGAGCTCTGGTCACACTTCTGTTGTGGCCAAAGAGCTTAATGCTGCTGCAGGAAATTATGTTAGGCCTCCATTAGACTGGAAGTAAAGCTTCAATCTATATAAATATAAACATACACTGTAATGACCTTTGAGCTTTCATTAGAGAAAAGCTCTCTCTTTAGATTTGGACAATAGACAAATACAGGTATTGTGGTTCAGCTTGCAGCTCATGAGCCACACCTCTAAAGTAAGTAAAGGACAAAGCCAAGACCTGAGCATACCCAAAAGCTCAGAACTTCTCAACTTTAGGTGGAGTTTTAAGTGATAACTTACATATATTGAACGATTTTGGCACAGATTTTGGCTGGAGGCAGCTGAATGCTGACCTGTTCATGGCAGAGTTGTGTGGGCAGTGAGGTTGTGCAGTGGCTGCAAAGCGACTGACTGTTCCTGCTGGTGAGCTCTTGAAGTGTCAATCCTGTTATTTAAAAAACATCCAGGCTCTTTTGAGCTGTAGGTGCGCCAATAAAGCACTGTGCTTCACCAGCCTGTGTGAGGAGGGAGAGTCCTCATGGCCAAATTTTGCCATTGATCCACTATGTGACCTTGTCAACGGCAGCAGTCTGGCAGAGCAGGGCAATGAGCTTTCCACCTTGTTTCCTCCTGTAGCAATCCCTTTTGGATTTCTCGTTTTGAGGAAGATGCCATCTGCTGTCAGAAGCTCATTCAGACAATTGGGACAGAGTTGATTCCAGTAAAAGCATCAGAAGTCAAAGAGCTGCAGAAATATCCCCATTGAGAGTGCAGGCTGAAATGCCTTTATATAACTCCTTATTACTATAATCTCACACATTTATTCATGATTTTCTATTAGCTTGTACTCAAATGGAGCATCTTTTAAACAAGCATTTGTGTTGCAGACAAAAAGCCCTTTAGCCTAGTCTGTCAGGGCTTTTGATGTCATTTGCCTTCTCACCACAATCATCTGCCAGCTGCCCATTTGTGCTGGTTTAATTAAAAAATAGAATTGATAGGTCATGAAATTTTTATAATAGCAAGATTAAGAATTTAGAAAACTGTTCAAAAACAAAGGTAAAAGAGGTATGAATGTCAGAGCTGGACCTGAATATGGCAGGTCTTTTAGAAGCACTGTAGAAGAATCAGTACTGAGTTTGTTGCACAGGGAAAATTCACTGTTTACCAAGGTAACAGCAAAAGTAGCCGTTAAATAGCAGATTTTTCTTTCATATTTTGAATCAAATAATATTTCTTGAAAGGGAGTAAAATATACTGCATGGTCTAATAAAATGGATGTAATGGAAACAAATCCCAGTATCAATGAATGGATGCAGGACTGAATGTGCAAAAAGGGGGCATAAATAAAACCAAAGTGATGAGGGGTTTGGATCACTTCAGTCAAAGGGAAAAGTCATTGCATGAAACAATTGCTTACAAGACCATGTTTCAGCAGCAGCATTTAAAGCCAGAATTAACAGTAGCAAAGACCTGAATTGCTTAATATCCTCTGGAAAAGGAGGGGGATGAAATTTGAGACGGTGTGGAGTAATGCCGAGTACTCTCTGAAGCTGAGTATGAGGCATCATAGTAGGATCTCACAAAGATGAGTGATTGGGCAAGAAGATGTCACAAAAACCTCAGTGTTGGTAAGCACAGACATGTACCCAGAAAACATAACCTAAATAGGTACAACGGAGAGTACCTATTGAGTTGACTTTTTTAATGACATGAGAAATGTTTCTGTTGAGCTAAACTCTTTACACCCCAGAGGGGTAACTCTCCCAGGTCACTGCTGAGTGCACGCACATGTTGCTCTCCATAGCAAAGTGCTCTGCTTTCCAAAAGGCTTTTATTTTCCATTTATGTCAGTATTTTTAAAACACCTCTTGAATGATAAAGCAGCTGCCTTTAAGCACACAAGAGACCTCAAGATCTTTTCCTAATACAGATCAGGCCATTCCTTGGAGAGCAATGTTTCCTTCTGCTTTCTGGAGGAGGGGAGTGGGAGCAGCTGGAACTGCCAGCCAGCAGCATTGAAGCAAAAGGCATGTTGTGCTGCCTGTGACACTTCTGGATAATGATGGTAAAGGCACTGGCTGCTGGTTGCTTTAAAATAGCACACTTACTCCCAGAACCTACTTCTCTTTTTCCAAGGGTAAGAGATATTGAAATGCAGTAGTTTATCAGACAATCAAATGAGATCTAGAAACCTATGTCTCAGTACTCGGGTGTGGAAAACCAGACTGAAATCCTCACAGCAACCTGAAAATTCCCCCTTTTTTTTTCCTAAACAGAACAAACTGACACTGATACATATTTGATTTCTCACCTCTATGTTGTCACATCAGTTTTCTTGCATAGGGATGCTGCCATGGGCCCGGCGTGCCCAGTGCACACCTATGGGCATGGGCTGTGTGCTTCCCTTTCCATAGCTCTGTGGGGAAAGCAATCTGGGAGACCCAGAGAAAAAAATATCCTGCTTGTTTGAAATTAGTTAGAAATAGTCTCTCTTCTTGTTTGTTTCTTTAAAAATAGCATAGCAATTCTAAACATTGATGTTCCTCTCAGCTGATCTGGAAACATCACAAACTTCCAAAGGATGTGATTAATCTTCCAAGCAGGCTTTATTGCAGCTGCTGGGGAGCCACAAAGTGCCTTGAGACACTGCTCCACAAACTCCATACTGGGTTCTTTAACCTCTGACTCTCAGCATTTTTGCCATCAAGAAGCTGTGGTGCATCACCAGCTCCCACACAGCCGCAGGTATTTTTCCATCACGCTGAATCCCACTGGTTTCACCAAGATGGAGGTGATGCTCTCTCTTAGTGCACTTCCAAAAGATGCATCTTTTCCCTTTTGTGGGAAGCCTCATGTGTTACCTGTCATTTTCTTTTCTCAACAGACTTATCAATGTTTAATCACCAGGACAAAATTTTCCATGTTGACTGGAATGCTGACTCATCTTGAAGATGTCAGTAGGTTCTAAAAATAGGAAAAAGATATTTAGTAAGACTGAAAACATGAAATGACTTTTTGTTTGAAATCTCTATGGCCTTATATAGTGCAGTTCACGGAGTTCCTAACCATGCTGGTGTCACTGTGACTCCACAAGTACATTGCCTGGGATTTTCGGGTTTGGTTTACTTGGTAAAAGAAACCCCAAAATTACATGGGAAAAAAATTACTTAAATGGATTATTAAGCCTGCAAAACAACAGCTTAAAAGTTAGAAATGCTACAGGAAAACTGTCATCCAAGAGAGGTCCACCCTGAGCAAAACAGAGATTCAATAAATTTTTCATAGGAAAAAATACGTAAAATACAACTGAAGAAAGTTTGAAAGCACAATGTAAGGAGACTAATACACGGTCACGTAAGCAAACTACATTTTAGGATTTTGTTTCTTAGGAATTATAGAATTATGTAGTTTGTAAAAGACCCTTAAGATAACCTTCTTGGTGTTCAACTTTGTTTTTATTTGCAATAAGTATAAAAGGTGGTAAAAGGATTCACTACACAGACAAGAAGTCGGATTTGTGAAATCTTTTACCAGGTCATTTGAATCACAGACAAACCTGTAAAAAATGCCCAGGTAAAACCTTTGGCTACAAGGATCCTATCAACAGCTGTGGCTTTGTGATGACAATTCCTTTCTTGAGGTTTGAAGGTCCAGTTCATGGAAGATATTCATATATGAATCCATGACTACTTGTAAAAATTAATTTTCTTTTGTCTTTGCAGTTACTGTGCATGGGTGGCATTTTTTCCTCCGAAACAGAAACCACCACATGACTTGTGAGCATCATCAGTTCACCACATCTGGGAAGAGGAGTTTCCAATCCTTCCCACTGACACCTGGGTCCCAGCGTGCCTAAGGCTGCCTGCTGCATCAGAAGGGGCTTGGAAGAAAAATGGCTAATTTTCATACTCATCGTTGACAGTAGCCTGATGACCATCAGATTCTCATTAATACTTTCAATTCTGTTTTGCATTTTTTTATGCAAAATATCCCAAACTACTTGCTGTACTTAAATCATTCTTGTCTGCCAGGTCAACTTCATGGACCTCCCCTGGATGTGCTTCTGGCTGTATGGTTTCTGGCTTATGTTTCCCCCTTTTTGCTATTGATAAAGTCTCTCATTCACATAGTGCTGGTGCATCCATCTCAAGCTGATGTCATGAAAGTATTTATAAATGTAATCTCCTACTGTACTTCCCATTTTGACACAGTGACTACCAAATGCCCCAAATTCATAATGAGTTTGAAAATAGGAAAAGGAAAAAAAAAAAAAACAAACCAAAACAAGAAAAGCAGAGATAATAAATGAATTCTTCTACTCACTGCACAGATTATCACAAAATGTCTTGAGTTACATCTTGGTCACATGGGAGCAAATCTCACAAGAAGCAAGGATGCCTGTTTTGGGCTCAGTTCTGGAGCAGTGGGTTCCCAAAGAGGTATGAGGTTATGTACACAGGAGGACAGACTTCCATTGGGAAGATCCAGACTGATCCATCCAATACACCTGACATTATGGCTTTTGTTGTTACTGTCTAAATGAACCTGCCTAGACATGTCTGAATGCAGTAGATGGTTGGATGGAAAACAGAGTGAGCAGCCAGGCTGTAGCCTATCAGGAGACTCAACCTCTGCATTTTCACATGACGCTGACAAACCCCAAGACCCCTTCTAAAATCTAGAATCCTTCACATTACTCTGAGAAACTTTTCCAGAGGTGCATTTCAAAGCAGCAAGAATTTGCACGTACATCAGAAATGGAAGTTAAAGCTCTCATCATACCATTGCATCTTTGGTGTCCTCATTTGGTCTCACAAAGGGTTTATTAATGGCACAAGAAAGCACTTGCTATCTGCACTTGTGGTTTTCATGACAAAACATCTGTAAAGCTTCCATAAGAAACCGGCAATAAAACATAGGTGAGATACATTAACTTTCTGACACAAATATTTTTATTCTGCCCACAGGGAAGTGAGATGATCTTTAAGGTCCCTTCCAACCCAAGCCATTATATGATTCTATGATTCTACTCCTTTATTCCCTCAGGAATTTGGTTGATTAAATGTAATTAACATAATTATTTAATCAAGATCACCCAATAGTTGGCCTTGATAGTTCCAGAAGAAAGTTTTATATGTTTGCAAATACATACACATTTCAAAATAAGTAATTGGAAGAAGAGTAAATAAATCCAGATTACTGAGAATGGAAGAAATGTACCGTTTTACACAAGCTCACTCCAGAGTGGGCATCCCAAAAATAATTAAAATTTCAGCTCAGTTTAGTGGGAAGCTAAGTGTGAGACTAATTCAGTGTCTTGCAGTACAGCAGTTGATTCACCCATGTTTCACCACCTGGTTTCCAGTAATCTCCTCACTACTGAAGAAATCAAACGCTTCCCTATGTGACTGCATGTAGTGAACAGCAATGAAGCCTCTGGGTGTGGGCTCACTTGCAGCTTGGGTTATGGCCTGAAACATATGGATTTTTTCAGCGTTTACTCTACTAACAGCACAAGGTTAGTGCAATATGCTCTGTTCAGAGAAATTAAATCCATCTCATTAACATGAGATTCTGTTTGGAGCTAGAACAGAGGGTATCCTTCTTCCCACTGTGTCTTCCAGCATTGTTCTCCATGACCAAAAGAGCTTCTTGGACTTTGGACATCTTCAGGCACCTCTGAGCATACAGAAATTGCCCATGGGCTGATGAAATTGCCACTGATGACTGTACATATATCTTCCTCTACTCCACTCTCCAATATAGGTCAACACAGCTAACTTGCCAGAGGTACCCTGTTTCCTAGAAAGGGCTTTTGCAGATTTCTTAGAACAGACTTGTACATTATTTGGAAGGAATTTGTTGTTTCACAGATTGTGAAAACTGTCACAGTAATTCAATGCTAATGATTTTGCAAAATGCTCTTCCAGTTTGAAGTTTAAGGCTTTGGGGAGATTTTCTTTAAGTACAGATACAGAATATAGCATGAGCCAGACTCTGAGATGTCTCTGTAGAGCACAACCTGTTTGCTGACCATGTAACCCTCTGTAACTGGGTTGTCTTTTTGGTGCTCTTCCTTTGCCACAAACACACAGCTGTTATTACTCATCGACTGCAGAAATTTGGAGCAAAGACTCTGTAAACCAGGATGTATGTAGGAGATCTAGTCAACAAAACACAAGCATTGTCTTCATAAAAATATCCCCTCACAGAAACTATTTAAATAAACTAACTGTAGCCAAGTCTACAGGACATGATGGAATTAATTTTTGAGCTCCTAAGGCTTTCTGCAGCGTGACTGTGGATGACTGCTAACAATCCTGGAAAACCCAGACGACTGTGGGAATTTCTGGGAGTGGAGGAAGACAAACACAGCCTGGGACCAGTAGAAAGCTGAGGAGCTTATACAGTAACCAGTTCAGCTTGAGCTGGGGGAGGATCTGGGAAGCAGTTCTCTGTCAGTCTTTCCTACTAAAAATAAGGTGATTGATGAGTTTTCATATAATCATAGAATAATTTGTGTTGGAAAGGATCTTTAAAGCTCATCTATTCCAAACCCCCTGCAATGGGCAGAGACATCTTCAAGCAGATTAGGTAGCTTAACATCCCACTTAGCCTGGCCCTGAATGTTTCTAGAAATGGGACATTTTTAAGTAGTCAGTATAAAGTTGGGGTGACACTGTTGCTCACAGTTAAGCTGTTCTTTGATGTGGGTGAGGGCGAAGGGATTGCTGGGCTCCTAGCATGACAGGCTGGGGACTAAAATGTTGAAATATCTGAAGACATTTTCTTCAGAGGGTGAAACATCTCATCATTGTGGATGATTTCCTATCAAATGGAGGGAGTACAATGGAGTTTTCACAGGCAGTTTCCCTAACCAGATATAATAATAAAAAAAAAGTAATAATGAACTTTTCAAATCATAAACCAGTGACAACCTTGTCTGAATTGAGTGTGATGTGCTCTTGGGAAGACAAGGCATAAAGTGCAATGATTAGGGAGGCAAATGGCCAAAACACACACACACACACACAGAGTGGCCAAGCATCACTGAAGGATCACAAACATTAGCTAGGTTTGCCTGGTGCAGATTTTTGTCAATTTCTTTTCTTCTAATTAATTTTCTTCCTGCTTCCCATTTTATAAATGTGCACACTCCCTGTGGGATGTACAAGCAGGCTGTGGAGATGTAGGATATGACAGATACTTATTCTGTCCTGCACATAGCTGGAAACATAATAAAGCGTCTCGCAGAAGCCTTTTCCCAAAGAAATACTCCCTCAGAGCGATGACGCTGACACCAGACGGCGACACTGTTTTTCCATAACCTCCTCAGCACAGCCATTTACTTACTCTAATGCTCTAGACTGAATCCAATAAAGTAATTGTAAAAGTCATAGTCCTGGAATTTATCTCAGATTATCATTTCAGATTTTAACACTGGCTTCTGTTGTTTCTGGCAAGTGCCCTAATTGCAAGATGTAACCAATTGCATGAGTAACTGTTTTATGCTCGCCTGTTGTAAATCACTTGCTGTATTTGAAGTTTTCTTACTAATACATTTTACACTTGCTAGTTGGTTTTCAGCCAGTCTCCAGCCCTTGCCTGCACATCATGTCCCCTGCCTGGGTGTGAAAGTATGTGCAGGATGCTAAAAAATTAGTCCTGAAATATGCATGACCCTGACAGCTGCACTAAATAAATTGGGAATTACCAGAGAAGTGTCATAGATTATTGATGAAATGCGGAAGGAATTACTAAGCACAGCTCAAATATTAGTAAAGTGATGAGGAAACAATAGCTCACTGATGGAAACAACCGCTGAGATGAACCATATAGATATGGAGAAACAGAGGTAGCTGGAAGAAAGCCTTCTGATGATGTGATCTGATATAACACTGACTTATGAGATATGCTTTCTCCTTTCGCCTCTTACTTCACATCTTTTAAAGACTATCCAAATTCACAGTGTCACCTACAAAATGTTTGTCACAGTGCCAAGTCTCTCACAATGCAACTGGAGAAAAGCAGATTGTTACCACAGAGTTGACTTTTCAGGAGAGGAATGTATTCAGTGTCTTTAACAAAATGCATCAGAGAGATGGAAAAATGCAAAACTGTGTGTTACCTGAACATACCTGATCATACAGGAATGAAAACAAAAGTTCCCTGAGCTGGATGCGATAAAGCACCTGCGCATAGGCTGAGGGAGTGTTGCCCTCCCTGAACATCACTCAGCATGGTCCATCCAGAATAATGACACAGCATGCTCAAAGGACAATCTGATTTAAATTTTTTTTTCATTTCTAGGGAGCAATAACAAACACACAGAGAGCAAAGCAGATCACGTCATATGTAACATTTTTTTTAAAACAGTTTGCTCTTTGGACTTCTGCTTTGGTTAGTAGAAAAACATTTATTGACATTTTTGTCCAAGGCTACAGCATGTTTTCATAAGTAAACTAGGGGAGAAGAGCTGAAATTACTGCATTAAATATATCACTGTACAAGCAATTCATCATCAGCTTGCAAGGTCATACCTAGCTTTGGCTGTAAGGATCTGGTCTGGGTCCAGTATTAGTCAGGACTTTGATCAGCAATATTGTATTAAAGAGCAAAATACAGTCTAACAAAATTTCTGGATGGCAGAGTGTGTACTCCTACTACTGGCTCTGAAAGTGTGTTAGGCACGGGGAAAATACTGAGTAAAGGGTTCCTTTTCCTTCGCAGGATATGGCTACACCCTCATCCAGCACCCACAAGTGCATCCTCAATAATCCAGGAGTGAATAAATATCCTGGTAACACTCTGATTTGGAAACTCTTTTTTTCATACGTTGAATAGAACATGGAAAAATACAGCTTGGTTCCCATCCTCATTTGTAGCCCCAGGCTAAGTCAGTGAGATACAGCCATTCCATCTAGAGTAAAGTTAATCTAACCTCTCTTTGTCAGGGCTGCAGCATCCATGGTGATCTTCCTCTAATGCAACCCAGGGGACAGCTGTTCTTATGAAATCTGGTTTTTTTTTATATTCACAAGTCAGCAGACTTCTGAATCATTCTTTACCAAATTTCTCCACTTGATATTCATAATTAGCTTGTCCTGTGCAGCTCTACCCATATTAAACAAAGTTTGATTGCAAAATTTCTCAGTTACTGTTCAGTTTATTTTCTCCACAGACAGCTGAAAAATCTGTCCTGAGGCCACAGTGCCTCTCCTAAGAACACCAACACTTTGGAATCTCTGTCCTGACTCAGTCAGGTTGTATTATATTTCCTGAATTAGACAGAATTCCCTGTAGAAACTCTACTTAATACTTTTGGTAGTTTTATTGTAAATCTCAAAAAATTTAAATATACTAATATTGAGCACTATAACCGTAGTTTTCTGAGGTAGCCTGTACATTTTCTTTAAATGACCTCCAAATTTTTGGAAGTGCTGAGAAACTAATATAAAGAGAGATTTAGTTTTCCAGCATCCACAGTTGTGTGCACATTTGTCTATATATGTGTATGTATAGTCTATGAATACATACTCTACTAACTTCAGACGGCTACAGATACCTGTCTACACTTTATCCACACCAAAGGGTTGTACAGTTTGCCTTGGAAATACATATTGCAAAGGGATTCGGGTAGAGAGTCTATAAAATTGCTCTTGATGCAGAAAGTACATAGACTCTTACTCATTTGAATAACCAGCAGATTCCATTCTTCAGGTAACTCTTCCCCGCCTCCCCTTTAGCAAGAGCATGTTTGTGGTGAGATATTAATCATTTCCTGCAGCACTGTGTATATAAAAGGAGCCCAAGGCAGAGCCACACACAGTTCACCCAGCTGAGGAGCAGAGCTGACTCTCAAAATGCTGGTCCAGATTGTGGCTCTGCTGGGTCTGGGGGTGCTGGGCAGCTCAGCAGCACTGCAGGAGGAGCGCTCCAGGACTTTGGTGGGATTGATCATTCGAGAACTTCTCCAAGATATGAAGACACTAAATTTAAATTCAGTAAGTTGCTTAATTTTGAAAAACTTTCCCCTAGCTGCCCTTCTATTCCAGTTTCTATTCTGAAGTTACTAACTTAATTTTCTCTTGAGTAGGTTCCCAGCCTTGTAACTGTGAACGCTACGGTAAGAAACCACATGCTTCTATTTAAAATTATTATCTAAAATCCCCACATTTCTTTCCCACTTCAGAATTCTAATAGCAGTAAGAGAACTTTACAGACCCAGGGAAATGAAAAGTTTTTGCAAGAACCTATAGAAAGCTGCCGCCAATGCTAAAATGCTTCAGTAGTTCTCTCAGTAGGCAAAGGTCTTAGATGTGCACCAGCATCTTCTTGGAAGCCTCACAGATTCACTCTGATCCCTTAGCTTTAGAACAGTCTGTTTAGTCCATATCCTATACAGATCCATTCATTTCACTGACCTGTATTTTCCTGAAATCCAGCGGAAAAAATAGCTTTTTATGGAGGACACAAGGAGTACCAGTGAGAAATAGCAGCCCATCTCCATCATTAAAAGTGAACAGAAGACAAATGGCATCAGTCCCTCTTAGGTTCAGGGAGTAAAGTTGAAAATTCACACCAGCAGCAATAATTGCTTTTATTTCATTAAAACAATTCTGATCCAGTTTCAAGAGAGACACAATAGCAAGACATGAAGCCTTGATGCAGGGTTGGCTGTCCTTTCCCTCAAGGAACAAACATCTCCAGAATTGAAGACATCCAAATTTTATATGTCCAGTTTCTTGTGGCACCTGCAACTTACTTAAGGCAGTTAGGAGGTTTTGGACCCTGGCATGTTCTTAAATGAAAATTATAGATTGTATTATGATTTTCTAAATTTGGTGTTCAGTAAATGGCTGAATACAGAATCAGGGCTAGTGTTGAAAACACAGCTCTTAATTCCTGTAGGTTATTATTTTTCATGGGTATTTAAATTCCTGGGATATGATGTTTTATGTGCTACCAATCATTACTGTTGAAATAACTGTTGAAATAACTCATCCTTATCCCTGTAGGTGGAGAGATGCATGCATAGCCACCTGAAAACCTTTGCTAGCACCTTGACAGCTCTTGACACTCACAGCAAAGTCATCGCCAGAAAACTTACCAGACTTAACACCTACAAAAACATCCTCCCCAAAGTAAGTTTGGCTTTGTGGTACTTAATAGCAAAATAATCAGCAAAGACTATTCAATAATGGGGCATGGCAGCTGGGATGGCACTGAGCTGGCTGCAGTGGACACTAGAGATCTCTTCTGAAAATGATATGATTAAGAAGGGTGTAAATATATCCACTTTCTTCCTTGGATCACACTCTGACATCTTTTCCTGTGGTAATCCCAATTGCAAGGAAGATAATAATATGAAAAAACCCTCAAATGTGAGTGGAAGCTGGGACAGCATTGGGGCTCAGGGCACTTGTGAATGATGCCAGGTGATGAGTTGTCTGTCACCCACACATCATCACCCTGCCTTGGAGCCTCCAGAGGTAGCTCACCCAGCTTTCCAAAACATGCCGTGGGCTATTACAGCCCACTTGTCAGTTGAGGTATCAAATACCAGAGACTTAAATGTGACATCCAAGTTACATGGCTGAATTATGTCGTCTTTTTTTTTTAAAGGATCTCGATAAGGAATGTAAGACTGCACAAGTAACATGGGATGACTTCCTGGACACGCTAGACAGGTTCTTGAGATTGCTCTCTGAGAAAATTCAAAATGCCTAAATAGAGCAACTAGTCCAAATCTGAGAAGAAAAGGAGAACCTGAACTCTACTGCAACCAAACTGTGACTCAATTAACTTATCCTCAGGAATATGGCCATAGAATATTTATATAGAGAGAGATATGTTGTATATATATATGTATAAAAAGTGATATAACAGCAGTCATGTTCACTATAATGATTGAAACATGCTGAATTTTTAAATGACTAGCACTTTATTTAAATATTTTAGATCATCTTAATATTTTAATTTTTGTCTTTTTTATAGTGAAAGAGGAATTTTTATTATTTATTTATTTATTTATGGAGACTTTGAGATATTTATTGTGATGCTGCTGTGTTTAAGTATTTGGTTTAGGAAACTGCTGTGTGATGGTGTGTGAGGAGGAGCTCTGGGGATCTGCTTTGGGATTTGCTGCCACAATATTTCTCTCACACTATCCCAAGCCACAGTCCCAGGGCTCTCAGAGCTGGGTCAAAGACAGTCTGTGGGACAGGGACAAGGCCATCGGTGCCACCCAGCCCCTTCACTTCCCTTTGGCTCCTGAACCAGCTCCAGGACTGGAGAAGATTGACTTCAGTTGTACACTCCCACCTCCCCTCCCTCCCTGAGCATTCAGATCCAGGGGGTAACTTCAACCACTACATGTTTTACTGTTGGTGAAGCAGAGCCATGTCACCCAAATCCAGCCAAACTGGGTAACACAAAAGCAAAGAGGTCTTGTTTGTTTTTCCTCCAAGTTTACTCAGCTGATATGAGGTGTTTCCCTCATCTTGTGTGAGCTGAATTCTACTGAACTGAATCAGACAATACTTGTTTTCCAAACTGTTTAAGTAGCCATAGCTATGGCAGGTACTCACAAAGTGCATACCCATGTAAAGCTATCAGTTAAGATTCTGAAAGTTAATGTTTAATAAAAGAGTATTGAAGGGGAATGTTCCTGCAAGGACTGGTTTTAAGGAGTCCTGTCATGTGCCGCCTATACTTACATATCTGTTACTGAATGTTTGCAACCTTCCGTTAATGTAAATACACCTTTACAAAAATAAGCAAAATTTTCCTGCATAATTAAGAGCCCTTTATTTGTGAAGGGTGAGTGGTTTCAGTGCTGTTCAGGGGAGCTGTTTGATTTCCAAGTGGGATGGATACAACAGGTGCTGCCAGCAACAGGGGAGATGCTCCTGGTCAGGGCAAGCACCCCACATCTGCCCTCACCTATCCCATCACCTTCCCAAGGCCTGGAGTCACCTGCTGCAGCCTGGCCTTGGACTCAGCTTTACTGAGTCATGTTGTACTTAAGCTTTTAAGAAGACATGTCCTCTTGTCCGCTGGGGTGACTCACTCCTGGCTGCACCATGTCCCTGCCACATCTGCAGTGCTGCAAAAGCAGAAGAGCTTTCACTTGGCACAGCTGAGAATCATCCCCTTGCCATCAGTGGTGTGGGGAGCTCCCAGCCCTGAAAAATTGAGAAGCATCCATGTTCACTGAGAGGATGGGGATGGAGAGACTGCCCAGCTGAAGCAGGAATGAACACCCAAAGAGCCAGAGACATACAGTCACCATGGCAAGGGCCCATGGAGACAGAGAATGCCTCGCAGAAACCTCCAAAAATGTGGGTTTTCCCTGCTGACAGCATGGTGGCCCTGGACAGGGCTTGCTACAACAGGGGTTGGCTCCTACACACATCCCATCCCTTCCACGGTGCAGAGCACATCCCATTTTTCAGATACAGACTTCCAGTGGTTGAAACAAAAGCAGGTGCTTTGCATTCAAACAGCATCTCCCCATGCAAATACTGTATGTGGCAGAGCCCAGTCAGGCTGGACAGAGACTTCTTCTCCTGACACAGGGCCAGTAGCCTCAAAAACATCCACAGTGGGGGCACAGCTGCCAGCCCTGGATGGGGACAAGTGCCCTGACTGTCCCCAGGTACCACAAACTGCCCAGGCTCCACGGGCAAGGTCATTGTGCATTGTTTTATATTGAATTCTTGTAAGAACTGGGGAACATGGAAATCAAACCTAACCCTGAACCTGTTTACTAAGATCAGAGAAAGAGTGAATATCTAGCCAAACTCCCTCAAGATAGACAGTCAGGAAAATCTCTGCTCCTGAGCTCCATCTTGTTCAGTGCTGTAATAGTTCAAGGCATAATAAGAACCACGCTGAAGAGGTGAAGAAACCTGCCATTGAATTTCAAAGTTTTCATTAGCAATGAGGTGTTTAATATTTCAGATACATTATTTCAATATTTAAATGTTTTACACTAAATTTTAAATTCACCCTTCAGATAAATGGGAAGTCTCAGAATCACACGTATATGGAAAGGAGAAGAATATCAGGATTTTAAGGAGAAAACATTAATCAGGCTCAACATTCTTGGCACAGCAGTCCAAGAAACTCTGACACATAGGAGGGAAAAGTGAAGCATTAAAAAACTCCAAGTCAACACTGGACTTGCCATAGGAAAACGCAGACGGAGCTGTTGCCTGGGGCAGCAGACTGCCAGGGAAAGCACCGGTGTGGCAGGACAGCTCTGGGGCCTTGCAGGATGCAGGAAGCTGGATGCAGGCAGTGGGATGCAGGGAGCAGGGTCCCAGGTCCAGCTGGAGCCTCCCAGCCCTGATGCCAGTAGCACCCTGTAAAGCTCTCAAGCACAGCACAGCCCTTCCTCTTCACCACCCTGCCCTGGCAAGGGCAAAGCCCATGTGGCTGGGGCTTCCAAGGGCCCTGCTGTCATCTGTGATCCCACATGGGCTCTGAAATAACCTGATACCATTAAGCCAAGCAGAAACTGTTGTGCAAACAGCAGTGAAGGGAATGCCTGGTTTCTGCAGGCAGGACAGTCTTATCACCAGCATGACAGCATCAGGGTGCTGAGCACAGCTGCCTGAGCATGATAACCCTGACGGCTTCATCAGAGGTCTAACAACCTTGATAAGCATCTTGCATCGTCATAATACAACAAAACACACCTGCCTTGATGTCTCAGTCAAGCTGTGATTGACTTCTGAGAGATGCTGCAGATTTGTTTGTATTGGAAGTAGATTTTTCATTAAAAAATGATTGTTGCATTTCTTACACCAAGGCAGGAAAAGCAGCTCTGTGAGCCTCAGCAGGGGACAAGACGTGTGAGCTGGTGGCACAGCGGGGGAAGGTGTGCTTCACAGAGCCATGTGCTACTTTTAGAAGTTGTAGGTGTGAGTTATATTTAGTATTCCCCATTTGATAAGCAAGAAATTATTCATGATAAAACCCATCTCCCCAACATTATGGCAGCAGAGCGGACCCCCTCCAGTTTGCCCAACTCCTTTGGAGTGCATACCACATGCCTAGACCTGCCTGTGTTTATGAGATCCATGATGAGCTCTCCAAGGGTGGAAGAAGCCCATCCACCCTGTGTAGGACGAGCCACAGTCTTCCGGACGCTCTCCAAATATTTAATGGTGGCAGCTGTCCTGTGCTACCACAACAAGCAGGTCTGGGGAAAGTTTTGCCAAGAGACATTGGGCAATGGGTGCATGTGAGACACACAACACACAGGCACCAGCTTCACAAGGCCACATTTTTCAGCTTGGGCCAGGGGTGTCTCTCCTAGAGTCCCACTTTCCAGGCTTTAGATGGTGCTGGAATACCTGCAGAGGGGAATGTGGCAGGGCAGCCACGATGGAGGCAGCTGTGCCCCAGCCTGCAGGCAAGCTCCCTCCCAGAGGATCCCCTTCATTTATGCCAGGGTAGAACTGAGAGAAAGCAGCTTGGACATGGAAATGCTGTTCCCATGCTCCATCCTTCCCCTCTTGTCCCAGCACCACTTCTCTTGCCATCATTTCTTAGCACTAAGGATGAGAGAAATGGAGATCAGCTATGGCATTGCTCCCCTGCTCAGCTGTGTACAGAGGATGGTGATGCCATCACAACCAGATGAATGCAGCCTCAGCTCCATCAAAGAGCAATCAGCAGCCAGACCTGGGCTAGTACTCTACAAGGGTAATTCCCCTGTTTCTTTTTTTGAAACATTTGATTAGTCATTTTCTGTCGATATTTTACTTCCTTTTTCATCTGTTGTTCTCATTAATCACTTGTCAGGATTCACAAACCTTCTGTTTTCTGCAGAACATGACCCCACAGGCTTTGGAAAACCTCTCTTTTATTATTTTATTTCCTCATTCATACATGGTGTCTTTGAAACCAAAAAATTAAGTGTCCCTTTCTGGCCACCACCTCTCTGGAGCCAAATTTCATCAGGTCAGTGGGTGAGGCTTGAAAACACCCATTTCAGACTTCTTGGATTGATCATCTGTGTTTCTCTCAGACTCACTTGATTTCAGACAAGTGACTGAGAATGTAATGAATCATCATTAAATATGTAGTTGTCCTTCCTGCCAAGGGCACTGCAGATGGGTGACAGGCTCCAGCTTAAAGATGCAAGAGTTGCAAGGTGGTGGCTGCTCTCAGGGTCCCCATGAGGTCCTGAGGGAGCTTGAATGGGTATTACACCATAAACTCAAGTCTAGAGATGTCTTGCAATTTCTCCCTATGGGTGGGAAGATATAAGAAGCTGTAGATACAGTTTCTTTCAAAAAATGAGAAGACTATTCTATTTTCTCTGGAAGGTGAAGTGTGCATGTGATAATGTTTGTTGTCCTGTGAGCACCAACCTGACTCACTGGGGCTGGAGAGGCACCAACGCTGCCTGTGAAATCTTTTCTAATCAAACCAGCATCTCACTTCTTAGAATTTAACACTGAAATCCACAACTTATCTCTAATTTTGCCTGAAAGGTAGAGAATTTGTTGTGCATCTCCAGGACATCTCTCTTGAGCAAGCAGGGAGGTTTTCCTTGATTTTCCAAAGTTGTGTAGTTACAAAAAATTCTACCTATGAGTCCTAACAGGTTAAAGGAGACAGGATAAGCCCTGCTGACCCCCATCAGCTAGGGAGACCTTGGCAGAGCCTCAGCAGACTAAGGGATTACAGCAGAGGACAGGGGTCCAGGAGGTTGAGATGTGCAGAATGAGTCGGCTTTGGATTAATTTCTGACTTCATGCGTCAGTACAATTCCCCCACCGGGTCCTGCAAGGGAAGGACAGGCCTCTGTGACTCACAGGCACTTTTGTTGAGTAGCTGCAGAGGAAGTCATACAAACATGGGGAATACCTTCTGATCAAATAAAAAATCTTTCTCTCTCCATAGCCTTTTTCAAAACATGTAGCCTCTGTTCTCCAATTAGCCTGATTTGGCCTCATGCTCCAAGGGCCACTTGCCAAGGATGACAGCTCACTGGCCAGACAGCTGGCCACAGACCAGGGACACAGCCAGAGCATGAAACACAAAAGGAATGTCCTTGGGCTGGGGAGCAGAGCTGCACATCTGCTGTAGATGCCCCAACCAAGCACAGTCACCAGCGACAATGATCTCAGTTTCTGCTGCTTCTGAACAGCGTTTAAAATCACTCTGCACGGCAGGGAGAGGCATGGCTTCCTCCTTTCTGCAGAGGCAAACCACAGAGATAGAACATCCCTTAACTCCTTCCAGTACTGAGGAACACAGTGTCAATCCTATGGTGCAAAGGACACTGTAAATCATTTCAGCCTCCCTGTTCAAGATTAATTCAAGTGGAAGGGCTAAGGAGGGGAAGAGGAGCCTGATGGTTTGGTCTGCTCAGAGGTGTGCAAGTGCAGCTGCCAGCTAGAAACGTGACAGGGGCAAACATCTGGGAGAAATCAAAACACTTCAAGGTTGTGCAAGAATGCACAGAGATGGACTTGGCATGTGTATGACAGGGATTTTCAGAGAAGTGAAAGGAGGTACTGATGAATCTTTTCACAGAGGAATGACAGCAAGAAGATAGCTTTGAGACGGAGTGTCACAAATTAGTAAAACTACTGTCAAAACTCTTTGCTTTCTCCCTGATAGGACAGGAAGCTTCACAAGAGCTTGTGTCACCCTTCAGCTGGCTGAACTTCCACTTCGGTAAGCTACATGGGTGTGATGATTTTATAATGATCATTTATGGGGTAATGAACCTGAAGTTGTCCAAATCCTTCACAGGGGAAGAATGGTCTCTGTACCATTGCTGAGACTTCTCACCAGGATTTCTACTTTAGTTATGTAGAGCCCAGCTCACAAAACTGAAGCTCACCATCTCTCCAGGTTTAGAAAAGTGAACAATTCTGTTAGTTTTCAGTTAATTTTCTATTGTCTTTTCTGTTTTTCAGTTGATTTTATGTTAAGCTTTTGGTTAATTCCTAATGGGCTGGGCCATTTTCTGTTCATTGATTTAATTCCATGTCTGACAAGGATATGTGGCTCTGCTTAGGAGTGAAAGCACATCAGTGATTTACATCTCATCAGTGCTAATCCTTGTAGGATTTTTTGGTGGAGGTGGAGTTGGATGGGGGCATGATGCTGCATGAGCCCTGGCTGGAAACTCCCTGCAGCCCTCTCAGATTCCTACAGCAGTTATCCCCTCAATACAGAACAGGAAAGAAAGGTCAATGCTGATCCAACCATGAGGGGAGAATGGTGGTCACAGCAGTTTCACCTCTGAGTGAATATTTGCAAAAGAGTTGGTGTGTGTGAGATCAACTGATGAATGTGCGTACACGAGTAGACCGCAAGTTCCATCTTCCTTTCTGGTTTTATCACCTCTTTTTTTTCCACCCTGGCTGCAATCTAAGAATGTATTTGCATGTCATTAGTGGCTTTAAAAAGAATAAAGAGAAAAAGGTGGAGTCCCAACTTCACAATTCGTTTTTTTCCAGCAGTAAAAGTCCATCCTGCCCACACCTTTCCCTTCTGCCCTCTCTGCAGGAACTCTCATTTCTTTAGATATTTTGGAGATAAAAGCAAAATCCCCAGTGCTCACTGACAGGTTTAGCTGCAGCCTTAGCTCCTACTGCTTTTTCCGAGGGAAGAAATTCCTTGCACTTTGAACCTGGCTACAATTTGTGGTACCAGCAGGTACAGCCATCCATGCAGGGTAAGGTTAGATGGGGCTCTGGCCAACCTGGTCTAGTGGTCATTGCAAGGGGTTGGAACAAATTCACCTTTAAAGATCCCTTCCAACCCAACCCATTCTATGGTTCTATGATTCAATACATACAACCCATTCCTTCCCTTTAAACCATGCTGTAATCTGTTTTATCTCCATGGCCACAGCAGTGCCAGGGACAGGCAAAGTCCTGAACCACCCACAGATGGGGGCAAACACCTGAGTCTCAGGTGCAATTCTGCTTCCAGAGGTGTGCAATGCACAGGGTCACTGGAATGGTCCACACTACTCACAAACTCATTAAAATAAAAATAATCACGGGATTTTTTTTAACAGAGGCCATGTGTGCACCACAGAGACTGGTATTCACCACTGCCTGAACTGATGCAAATCCCTTGATAGCACGAGGCAGAGACAGCATTCCAATGGATGCTGCCCTACTAAGGTAACACACAGCGAGTTAACCTCAATTCTGGAATAAAGCCAATCTTCTGACTACAGGGAAATATCGGGAATATCAGTGTGACTCCAGCAAGGCAAGAAAACTACCCCAGTTCCCACACCAGCATATCCTGTGCATGCAGGAAAGGGAGCACAGTCTGCTCCACACCTGGCTGTTGCTTTCAGGGTGGCTCATCCAGCAAAGGCTCCTGAAGGCTGAGCTGTGGAGAATGGCAGGGGAGATGCCTCACTCACCAAACAATTAGCAAAATGACTGAAAACAAAAAACTGAACAAGGTGGCTCCTCAGGGGAGAGAAGTGCCTGGCAGCATCTCCAAAACCTGGTGTGTAGCTAACATGACAGTGCCTTTTGATTTAATTAATATCACGAAAGGAAACCAATGAAGTTATGTGTTCTGTGAAACATCAGCTCAGGGACTAGTAGTAAAATGCCATGAGTGTGGAAAAAGCAGCATTTGGGCTCTCATCAGCTTGGATGGCACCTCTGTGTGTGTGGGTCACCTGCCCTTGCCTCAGGGGAGAAGCACAAACAAAGCAGTCTCTCTAGCTATGTACCACTTGAGTTTTTTTTTAAGGGAAAAAAAACCTAAGTCACATTAAAGAATGTCAGTTACATAATAAAACTCCTGTAGGATTGAAATAACATAATTTAAATTACAGAAAAAACATGTAAACGTAATATTCTGAGGTTTTGGATAGTAATGACCTGATGTCCTGCAGGTGTAATCCTGGCATGTTGTTCATTCCTCTTAGGGTGACTGCAGAGGAACTGTGCAGCAGGGTCAAAGGCAGCCCTGATAAGGGACTAGGGGACAGGCGAGGGCTCAGCACACCCAGGACCCACTGTGGCCACCCCAGAGCCCACCTGCAGTTTGAGGAGCAATTCTGTCAGTGTCTTTATCAATCATCAGTGCTATGCACCCCATCAGCCAAGCTTCCTGCAGATGAAGTAAAATGAGATACCAGCCAAATGGTTTAAACCTCCTCAGGAGAGCGCAGAAACTGGATAATTGCTCCTTAGAAAGAGCAGAGGAGCTGCTTTTCTGTCCCCCCAAGATACTGAGCTACCCCAGCAGTCCATGGCTGGCCCCTCTCCCCAGCACAGGCTCACATGGTGTCAGGAGGAGTCTTGAAATTGTCATTTATGTCTGAGCATGGTACCATTGCGTAATTCATGGGGTTCTAATGACAAGCACACAGAACAAGGGCAGAGAACTAATTAGTAAAGGTGAGTGTATTATTTAATGTAATTGCAATATTAAGTAGGGCAAATATGGATGTAAGGACCCAAGAGACATTTAGTTACTTTGCATCAATCTTTAGACAATATCAGTTCATAAAAATGCTTTAGCATTTACAATCAGAATGGCTCAAATATCCAAGTTACGTAGCTCCCACTGAACTTTTGGGGGAGTCCTTATTTTAGAAACATGTAGTTTCCTCAATCAGATAAGAAACTAACAGCTTCCATTCTACAGGTGACTACTCGCCTTCAGTTTAGGCATTTTTGTGGTGAGGCATTAATCACTTCCTTGCACCAGAGCACATATAAGAGGCAGCCAGGAGGCAGATTAGCCAGCCCAAAGAGGGGAGCACAGCCCCTTTGCCACAATGCTATGCCTGCTCGGGGTTATGTTGTCAGTGCTGTGCCTGGTGTCCCCTGCATCATGCGCCACAGGCACAGCTTGCCCTGCCAACGCCCTCTTCAAGGAAACCATCGAAGTCCTTCAGAACCTAAGCTCTAAGGTTGGTGCCTTTTCTCTGTGCCCTGTGTCTGACTTTCTGTGTTAGCAGGGAACCTACTAATCTGATTTTTACCAATCTCTTTCAGGGCAGCAGCAAAATTGAGCCTCTGGTAAGATCCCTTTGTGGTTCACTTTCTAATGCTGTGGGCTCATGGGGTGGCTAGCTGCTTTTTGAGAGGGAGGGGGAAAGCAGATGTTGTTATAGCCCATTCAGGATGCTCTTGCGCTCTTAAGTCAGGTCTTAGATGGCAGCCGAGTCAGCCTTTGGGCTTTTTGGGAGTACCATGGTGGGGTTACGTGTGCTGAGGGATCACATGCAGGGCTCTGCTCCCTTCAGAGTTATCAAAGATCTCCCTGAAACACCAGTGCTCAGGGTTCTGCCTTCAGTATAGCGGTGCAGAACAGCTGGCTCCCAGACAGCACTGGTTATCTCTCTTTTCACAGGCAGATAATCAGAACTGACTGTCTTCCAGAGTCAGATGGAGACAGGTACATTACTGCCATTGGAAAGTGGGGAACAGGCTGTTTCCCTGCCTTTTTGGGAAAGCAACACCCATGTTGTTAGAGACCAATGCCAGCAGTGGCATCAGCAGCACGTTTCCTGGGGAAGCTCAGGAGAGGCAAAGCCCGGGTAGAAGTGCTGGAGGTTAAAGATTCTCCTAAGAATCACTGCCTTCCCATGCCTGAGTGAACTAAGGAGGCAATAAAAAAAACAAATGGTGCCCAGTCCTGCCTAGTTCCACCTCTACAGACGCACTCTGTAACTTTTGAAGGTGATGTCAGCCTTCAGCAGAGGGAAAGCACTGGTTTGCACAGTTGCTTCTCTACTTTACAGATTATTATATAATTTTATAATAATTATTATATAATTTTGGCCTCAAATCATTGTGCAAGATTATTTCTTGTAGCAGGCATTTTGATTGCATTAATGTGATGAAATCTGTGCCAGGAATACTATACAGAAAAGACAAAATTGCTAAACTTTGTTATTCCAGAACAACACGATGGAGGCGGGAGGGAATGCAGCCATCTATCTGGAAGGATTTATTGAAGCCCTAAATAACAGCAAAGAGAGTGTGGAGCAGAAACGCATAGTTCTGAACTTGCAGAAAATCCAGTCTTACGGAGAGTCATGCACTGGGTGGACGGTATGTTTGGGCTGATTCCCTGCTCACTGTTTCCTTCTGCTTTAGAGGACCACAAAAGATTCTGTGGTTTTTTTCTGGTTGCACTGAGAACAAGTGTCTGACCAAAGTACCCACTGCCTCCTGGTCGTGTGGTAATGGGAGCAGCTTCCAGCCAGCAGCTGGCACTTGGCCATGGCCCCAGTGCCTCCTCTGCTCTGGTCACCTCTTCCCAATGTCTCCTGGCTAAGACAAAGCCCATCACCCAGTGAAGGTGCCCTGGTGCAGGTGGGGACTGGAGCCCTGGCTGAGAAACAGCTGCACAGGGTGCAACTTGTAACACATTCCTCAGCCATTCAAACCCCAATATCTTCATGAGAGCCTTCATGGTCTTAAAATTAATTATTAAGAAAAAAAAACCCTCAGAAAAAAAAGTCAGGGAGCAGAATGTAACTTACATGTCCTGATTCTTTTCACTCCTCTCCTTTCAGTCTGCCCTCAAGGAACATCACTGGAAGGCAGTGGAAGAGTATGATTTTTTCAATAATTTGGAATATTTATTAAGGTTCCTGGGTCACAATGCCCTTCCAGAGGAAAGAAACTAAGCTTCAAAGGAGTTTGGTTTACCTGTCTAGATTGCCAGAAGACCTGAGCCTAGCATATCCTCCTCCAAGCAACGCTATTGGGAGCTGTTATTTATTCGGATCTCTATTATTACTTATTTATTCTATTTATTTAGAGAAACTTCAAATTATTTATTTTTACAATGAAGAAATGCAATAGTTATTTGCTTTAGAAGACTGCTGTGTAATGGTGTGTGAAGAGCTGCTCTGGGGATCCAGTTTGGGGGTTGTTATTACACTATTTCTCTTACATGCTGTTCCAAGCCACAGTCCCAGGGCTCAGCTTTGCATCACCCAAGTGGTCTCAGAGGCAGGACAGAGCCAGCCTGTGGGACAGAGCAATCCATGTCACTCAGCACCTCCACCTCCCCTCTAGGAGGCTGAGGCACTTGCAGGGGACAATCTTATAAAAGGATGCACTTCTTCAAATTATACCTAAATACTTCTCTTAACTGAAGATTCTTATTATGCCACAAATGCAGTGACAATCATTTTAAAATGTTAAAATGTGAAGTACAAATTGTGTAAGCATGACTGTTCTCATTACAGCTGTGTGCTGCTGGCACAGGGCTTGTACCCTTTTTATGGTTAAGTATTTGGGAAACTTGTATGCAGAATGCTATGAAATGTACCCAAACTCTTAACAGAATCTGTGCAAAATAAATTTTCTGCACAAAGATAGAACTGGCAGTTCTTCTTTTGTGGCACATGTAACACAAGCGCACAGACACTTTATATATAAAAGTATATTGAATTATATATTATATATATAACATACGTAATATGATATATATGTTTTAGATATAAAATATCTAGATTGCATAATGTTTGATATATTATCTATAGAATAAATTTTCTAATATAAACATACAATATATATTTATGGTGATGTAAGCAACATTCTATCTAAAAATAATTCAGATTGATTGAATCAATGTCTCCTACCAGTGAGGTCTGGACAGTGTCAGCAGGGTATTATATTCAGAAATCTTTATTATAGATATAATACATAGCCTATTGTGAATGGCTAGAGATTGTGTAGAGGATCGCCATCCTTAGGTCCAGATACCACCTAATACCACTAGTGTTTTCAAATTTGGGCAGAAGTAGCACTGATTACTTCACAACGGAGATCTCCCTCCAGTATCTCCTCTTTTCCACCCAGTTGGATATTCTGATTTCAGGAAGATTTACCCATGCAGAAGAAAGCAAAATGTAGCCGAAAGGAAAAAAAAAAAAATCCTTTTTGGGGTTCTGATGGGGAAAATAACAGGGACCATCAGGGTTGTTAGACACACACCTTCCCCTCTAAGGGGATTCTCCTACCCAAATTTCACCTCCAAACCTAGCCCATCATATTTATGTACTTTTGCAGGCATCACTGAGTACGTGCAAAGAATTTCCCTAAACCACATGATTCGTGAAGAATCTAGCAGAGAGCAATGGCTGTGCAAGCCATGGTGTGCCTGTGAGATACCCTGAACACCACATTATCTGCAGGAAAAGGCAGGTTGAAGAGGTAGGGAGATTCATGCTGGAATCTGCAGGGATCCCTTAAGGCAACCCACATGTCTGAAAAATTAGCCAGTTTCTGTAACAACACCTGAAGAAGAGTTTATTCAGTGTGGGGGAAGAAAGAAACAGTAGTCACTGTATGAACAGGGAAAAAAACACAACCCAGCAGTAGGTTCAGTCCTCATCTCTCCGCCACCCCAAAATAGTCAGGAATAAAACATTAACCAATACTTACAAAAATACAGAATGCAGAAAATAAAGCTTTGACATTTTTAGTGGCTTTAGGTCAAAGCAGCTCACTCTGTGAGGGGATGAGAGGGCAGAAGGAAGCTGACCCTGGGTACATCAGTGCTTTGGGATGGAGCTTGTAATGCCTGTAAGGACAGGACTCACAAGGGACCTGAGGGAACATTCTAGTCCCATCACCCCCAGAGTGGCACACAGCCCACTGAAAAGCTGGTCTGAAAGGGTTGGTACTGACCTCCAGCTCAAAGGTTGAAAGCTCTCTGGGGAGCAGGACCACAATCCTACACACTGCATCCAAAGCTGCTCTCTCCTTTGGGACTGGGTGCAAGAGAGGAACAGTTACAACCTGCTGAGGAGGGAAGGGGCCACGATCCTGTGGGATGCAAGGGGAAAGCATTGAAAAAGTTTTCTTCCAAAGGAAGTTTTACATTTATTAGCAGAAATCTTCTGAGAGGGAGACAAAGCAATAGGCCAGGACTACTGGGAAAAGCTGTGGACCATTGCTCATGGTGGGGAGGGAAGATTGAAAAATGGTGGGACACTGCAGCAGTCTGCCCTGAGAAGCTGGGGATGCCCCATCCCTGGAAGTGTCCAAGGCCAGGCTGATGGGGCTTGCAGCAACCTGGGATAGTGGAAGGTGTCCCTGTCCACGGCAGGAGACTGGGACTAGATCAGCTTTAAGGTCACTTCTGACTCAAACTATTCTGCGGTTCTATGATCCTACAATACTGTTTCCCTTAGAACAGGCTGGGGAACAGCAAATACGCATGCCCCCAGACACTGCCTTCCCAATCACCTGCTCAAATACAAATAAAATTGTTATCACTATTATTCATCTCCCCCAAGCGACCCCCCAGCCCTTAGGCTGGGGTAAGTCGCAGAGCACGCAACCCCTCCTTGCTGCATTTGCCACAGGCACTCGGGCTGTGTCGAGGTTTGGCATGCGTTTCTTTCCCAAAAGAGGGCCCCGAAGATGCGTGTGCAAGTGGCGGTGGCTGTTCTCTAGGTGGCAGCCCTGGCCCGTCCTCCGCCACAGCGCTGGCATCAGCCAGAGGAGACCGATAAAAAGAAGGGCTGCCTGTGAGCGACTCGCTCAGGTTTTTAATCATCTTTTCTCAGTATTACTCCAAAGAGCTCAGAGGTGTCACAGAAAGGTGAAGGAAGATTTCAGATGAGTTGTTTTCTGAACCAGCCTGAAAAATGGCTTGTGTGCCTCAGTTCCCCTGCAGTGCCCAAACCCACTGATAAGGCATCGCCTAGGTGTACAACTCTCAGGCTTTAATGTCAAATATTTTTCAGCACTTTGAGAGATTTGGTGTTCTGCTTGTTTATCCCAGCTTCTCAAAACTCCGTGTGCCAACATCCTTGAAAACTCTTCAGCTGGTTAAAAACATGAGCAGTCCTGTTTAGAGTATTTTTGGTATAAAACATGTTTTTATAAAAATATGTAGATCAAAAGGGTTTAATAAAGCACAGCAGATTCTCACCTCTCATTACAGAAAGAGTTAAAAGCAAAACAACTCTGTCAGACCCCACAGTTTCTAAAAGAAGGCTGGCTTTGAGCAGGAGTCAGTGCAGGCATGAGGGCTCAGCACCAACATCCGGCCACTGCAGCATCACCAAAAGATGCATCCTGTGCACAGGGAGTTGCTCTCTGAGCATGAGCCTATTGATAACATCTTGCTACTTCTCTCCAGCAGCTTCAAAGCTATTTGACATTAAGTCACGGTATGTTTTCCAGGTGGGCGTGTATTAAAAGGAGTGACACTGTTCCAAAAGGTATCTGGTGCAAAAATATTCGATAAATGGGTTTAGAAGGTGTCAATATTTGCCTAATGGCTTAGGTGAACATACAACCCACATAGAGCTTTGTCCCTGGTGCGTCTGGTTATTAAATCCTTGTACACAGTAAGGTTGAACCTCTTGCACACAGCTTCCCCTGGGGCAAATGATCCAGACAGAAGTGGGAGAAGGTAAAGGAGACTGTCCTTTCCTGATTTCTCCCACCTCCAGAGATGAGAAGCAGAATGGGCTTCCTTGTGTTACCAAGAGATACTGAAACTCACATAGGAGAAAGTACGAAGGCATTTTTGTTGATTATTTACATGTTTTGCATCTTTTGGTGTGCCAGTTTAGCACATTTAAACTATCATCTTGGTAACTCATTTTAATCTACTCTACCTCAGGCTGTCAGTTGAAAAGAGATGCCCAAAGCTACTTGGTCTCACAATAGCCTGGCTGGGAAATGAGGGGGCCTGGACACCAACAGACCAAGAGCAGCTTGATACTAAAATTTTGCCCTTTGAGAGAATGATTCAAGCCTCTCATCAGAGAGCTGAACCGAAGCAGCGCTGGAAAGTGCAGCCGTGACAATTTCCCACCTGCTTTTTGCTACAAGAACCTTTCATAAAGCACTGGAAAATGTAAATAACTTCTCCAGTTTCCAAATAGGGTAAATGAACAGTGAATAACATGGCCATGGTTAACATACAGACTTGTTTTTATAGTAGGGACAACCTTAAATATACTCAAAGAACTTAGAACATCATCCAGTCTCAGATATTCATATTAGTAGTAGTAGTAGTATTGTTGCTACTATTATTATTTAGAACACTATCCAGAAGTAAACATATCCCTGATTCAACACAAAATTTCCCTAATCGAATCTGGAAAAACCCATCTACCAACTCTGTGGTTTGTCAGACATTTTCTATGAAATTACATACCTAAAAATCAAATATAAGAGTAGAAACTGGGCTATACAGGAAATATTTAATAGAGACCTTAATACCAACTGGCCCAGGCTGACAGGGATAATGGCAAAGCTTGGTGCTCTAGCTGGGAGCTTGGCTCTTCCCTCACCCTTTCCAAAGAGCACCTGCCAAGCATGTTGTTTCTGGCACTGAACAAGGAGTGCTCTGCTAGAGCCAGGGCTATTCCTGAGCACAGAACAAGGTGAGGCAGCCCAGGTGTCCCGGAGAAGGTTACAAAACCTCCCACTCCACTGCCAGGCATGGTTGTCACCAATGATGATGATTAGTGATTTCCCTTTCCTTGGTAGCCAGAAATAACTTCACACTCAGAGCTCCCTTGATGACACTTCTTTTATTAGCTGTAACATTAATTGCCACCTAGCATAGAACAAATTACCCTTTTTTGTCTTTAGAGATGCATTGCCTTCATATTTGGAAAAGAACTCCCTCGTGTTCATTCTGAGCTGATTGTGCTGCGAGAGCCGCAGGTACTGTGAAAGCTGGGGGAGCCCTGGCTCCCCTCCTGTGGGACGCTGAGGGCCCACCCCAAAGCATCTCTGACACACCACCACACAATGTGGCACTGTCCTTGCAGCCCCTCTTGTCACTTACTAACATGTCCCCATGTAAAATCACCTCATTACCTTTGGGAAGTGTTACATAAGAGACCAAGTATCATTAATGAAGAAGCAAACATTCCCCGCCCCATGAGAAGGAGAAGCTGCAGTTGCCAGCTGAGACTGCAGATTTGCACAGCACTGTCATACAAATTAATTATGCCAGGGTAAAATCCAGCTCTCACACTTGCTAATTATGGTGAACAAACGGCCTACTGTTTTCTTTTCAGGTCAAAGAGAAGATACTTGCTCTAGAAATGTAGCCAGGTTTGCAAGGCTGCTATACATGTCTGTGCCCTCCCTGCTCACACATGCTCACCCAAGCCACACTGCAGGAATGTAGATGATTAATTAGATCCTATGGGCTCGATCTTTAGCTGATATTACCTCCAGAGGTGGTGAAATCTTTGAAGTGCAAAAATTCACAGCAATATAAGATGTAGTCTTATCTGAGGGGAAGCAAACCCCTTCATGGCTGCATTACTACAAGTTTCCTCAGACATTTTCCTTCATAGGACAAAGGAGAATGACTTCAAACTGACAGAGGGCAGGGTTAGACTGGATGTTAGGCAGGACTTCTTCCCTGTTAGGGTGCTGAAGCCCTGGCACAGGTTGCCCAGAGAAGCTGTGGATGCCCCATCCCTGAAAGTTTTCAAGTTGACTGGATGGGGCTCTGGCCAACGTGGTCTAGTGGAAGGTGTCCCTGGCCATGGCAGGAGGTTGGAACACAATGAGCTTTAAGGTCCCTTCAAACCCAAACCATTCTAAGACTTTATGATTATGTTGTTGTTCTTTTACAATATTCATGCCCTTACACATCACTTCTTTTTTTTGCATTAAAGCATAGCTCTGAAGTTAGAGGCTTTAGGAAATTTACCAGAACTTTAATCATAAAAGTTTCTCAAATCAGATATGCTGATAATTCAGCTGCTCAAGTTGTCATCGTTTTCTGATTTGAATGATTTATGAATGAGATAAGATGGTAATCGCATCCTGCACTTACTCATCTTCTTTATATAAGCCAGCTTTCTATCTTCCAAGAGAGAAGAGCTTGAATTCAAAGCCCTTTCCAGATAACAAGGGTCAAGCTCCCAAATTAACACCTTTAAAATGCATCCTCAAGTATTCTTGCTACTACTGAGTTCTGGGGTGTCCAGTTACTTTCTCCCTCTGAAGGAAATGCCTCATCTGTTGAACGAGACTAAATACTCGCTAATTGATGAAATGCTTTGTTTGCTTGAGGCTGAAAATGAGCCCATAAATGTAAATAATTTCCCCACTTCCCTCACATCAGATTTACTTTTTGAGATTATTTCCAATTTGTGACTAACAGATTTCTGTTATTTCCAGGAGAAGTTCTTCAGACCGCTTCACATAAAGGTAAGAACCTGTTTTTTCCATTCTATTATTGTCAGTCAGAGTCTCCAAAGGGAACTTGGAGCATAAGCTCTGGCACAGCAAGTCTGAGGACATTTAAAGCAAGCTGTAATTGCTGCAGATGTTAAGTGGTGTCCTAAACACTGATGCAATATCATATTTTTAAAAGATTACGAGAAGGTGGCTAGTAAACATTCTAATTGCCACCAAAGATAAAATTTGAGGTAGGGTGTAATTGTCAGTTCTTTTTAATGTTTTTTCCAGAGAAGCTTCTGTTGGTGATTGCAAAGTCTGGTCTTCAAATGACTGACAATATAAAGAAAATTGTTAAAGTAGCTCTCTCTAAGTGTCCTACTTCCAAAGCAAAGAAAAATATATCACTCTCTGACTTAGATGGAATTGAATCAAATTCCAAATGTGGTCACATCCACCACTGACAGAAACTGGACCCAAAGTTTCCAGCTAAAATAGTTATGAAAACTGTCCTTATAACACTTCTTAAAGGACGGTATAGGAGGAAATCCTAAAAAGAATAAAAGAAGTTTAGATTTCCAGAGAAAAACGGCATATTCAATAGGATTTATTAACAGCTCTTTTAAGAAAGAAAAGCTCTCTTGTTGCAAACTAGAACACTGTATATTTTCCCTTCTTCTCCTAGAAACTAAGCTGTGCACATAATAACACCGAAATATTTATTCATGAACTAAAAAAGATTCCCACATGGATGTGCATGAGGAAAGTGGAGAAAGGTATGCAAAGGCTAGAAAAAATCTGCTACATTTTGAAGGTAAGCCTCTACTATTTGTTTGATTTGAGTTTCAAGTATTTTCTTGTAATTATCCATTTATCCAGGGTTTTTAACACCAGGTGATTTACCACTCTCATTTTTTAGCAAAGAAATTATCACTCATTTTTAATTTTGAACCAGCTACAGCCCCAGGGAAGGAGACCAAGCTCTCTATCTCATGCACAAATTCATTCTTATGGAGACCACATCAATATAGTTCAGTTATACCTACAGTAATGAAGATTATTTATTAGGTGCAATTAATGATGACCTGTACAGCTTGTCCTTCAGGAAGGACAAGGCAATTAATAACAGAAAAGAGAGATCAGAAATGCTACAGATGAAAGAATCTGTCTTTTGAATCCAAAAGAGAGAAAAACAGAGAAATTAAGAGGATAGAAAATAGGGTTTGCATGGACCAGTGGCCGAATTTCCAACAATAACTGTGTTTAGGTAATTCCCTGGAATAGAGAAGCAGGCTTTAGGAAGAAAACCAGATAAGCATCAATTTTCTATCTATTGCAGCTGCAGAATAAGCCATGTCTAAGTCTGTCATCCAACCAACACGTGCTCCACACTGCTGCAGCTGGGATTGTGCTGGGACTCAGCCAGTGTCCCACACTCCCTCACGGTCCCCAGGATTTGGTATTGTGAGAGAAATGTTTTTAACCTTCCAGACTGGCAGATGACTCCTCTGCCCCCCAAAAACAACACAGAAAAGTCTGCAATACTGTGAAAGTCAAAGAGAAATAGCTAATTACTAATGATTTCTAAAAATTGTGTGAAATGGTTTTGGGGGTGTGAAGGGCAGCATCCTACTCCATCCCAGTGAGCTTAGACAAAATGTGCAGGATCTGTAACTCATGCATCAGTACCTCCTTTTTACTCTTAGAAATCTTCATCCAACGACAAGAGATGCTTAGAGAAGGCAAAAACTAATTTCTCACAATTTAAAGAGAGTCTGCAAGAATTCCTGAGATGGGTCAATGAGAAGCTGGACTGCAGCATTGTCGGGAGAAGCGAGTTGGGTTTGTACCTGGATGGCAAATGCAGCTGCCGTGACCCCACCGAGGCTTGGGCTAGGGAAGAGTGGCCCAGGCAGTGAGGGGCTGGATGGGAAGGGGAGGGGGAGATACAGCTGCTACAAAGCAGAGTCTTTGCTAATTAATGCAAATATTCTGATGCTAATTAATATTAGTTTTTGCTGGCTAATGCAAGGAAGCAAATTAAAACTGTACACAGCAATTAAAGCTTTGTATAACAAGCATGGTCAAGTGTCATCACTTATTTTGTGCAGTTATCGAATGTGAAGCGTCTTATGTCACCAGAGCTTTATGGTATAAGGATATATGCATGTGTGAGGATTGCACAAAAGGAACAGAAAACCCAACACTGACCCACGGACCAGGAGATCCAGCACAACCCCCAGGAGGGTGGAAGAGACCCAACACCCACCGTTCCATGTGCTTTAACCCCCAGCACAAAATTCATGCTTTTAGTTTTCACTGCTTTATGATGAGCTTTAACATGAATGTGACTTAATAAATCTTGAGGCTCCATGAGCTGCCACTGCGACTGCAGTGTCTTCTTCCAATGCACTGAACAGACTTTGCTTTGAATTTTTCGTGTTTTTTCACTATAGAGCATTTACACAGGTTATGACTAGATCCAAACCGGTGCTGAATCTCATGCTTAAGGAAAGATTCAGAGCATAATATTCCTTGTACAAGACCTCACATAGCTCTGTGTAAATCAGTATAAACTGGATACTAGATGCTGGTTTTTTACTAGGTATCTGTATTTTTGAAAAAGTCATAGAGACTTAAATGGGAAGAAGTTTTTAAAAATGCAGACTATCACAAGGTAGTGGTTAGCCAATTCTGGTCACGGCAATACCAGTACTCCTAGTCTACAATAACAACACCAAGATAACAAATAGAAAAGGTCATGGATGATGGGTCTCTCAAGGTGATGCTGATGCCTGTTCCCATGTGATTCACAGGCACCACAGATTTCAAGGGTTTTGTCCTCACACTTAGAAAAGATGGGGGAACCCAGACTTGTCTGAGTACCGACAGAACTATAATTTGTCATAAAATTGAGCCAAAAGACAATTGGCTTGTATAATAACAAATCTAGCTGACATCAGTTAAAAATCCATAGTTCTTCTAAGCCCAGAAAAAAAGCTGGACCCAAATTTGAAACTACTGTGATAAAACATAAAGGAGTCATCAATTGATTTTCTAACTCTGAAATATGACAGATGTGTATTTGGTAGATGAATCTTACCTTGGTGCTTAGACCTTTGCTACTGCTGAACACACTTCACCACTCCCAATCACAGCCCAAGGATGGTGAGTTTTGGACAAGGATTGGTGTTGAAAATCACTAACAACCATGGAAATTCCTTGCTATGGCAGTATGATTTATCACACATTAAATCTTGTAAATTCATACAGACACACAAGCCAGAAGATTTGCACCTTCATTTCCCACCATGTCTGGATCACTAACCAACATCCCATCTAGACTGGAACATCAGAACTAATTTTTGCAACTGACAAAATAGTGGTAAGAGGAAGAAAGAGACACACCATTTATAAGGTGTGTGGAGAAAAATATCTCTCCTATTGTCATGCTTCAGTCCCAACATAGGGAGTTTTCTATCATGCTCAGCAGGCCCTGAACCATCAGGCATCTCCAGGTTAAAACAGCAGCGGTGATAGGGTGGTACAGGTCTTGCTGTAGCTCTCTGCATCTTTTTGCATCCTAGGCAAGATAAGCACTTGGGAAACCCCCACATCACAGAGAACCTTGAAAACTGAAACAAAATGATAAATTGGGAAAGCTCAAAGCCTATGAAAACATCTGAGATCCCAATCTGAATTGCAGCAGCGTTCTGTAGGGCCATATTCACACAGCCAGGTGAAGGATGAGTTTCTGTGATTGTGTGTGAAAGGATGGGACCTACACAAAGAAACCTGCTGAATTGCTGTCCTGAAATTCTTCACGGCACATATAGTAAATGCAACCAACTCCTGGCCTTCCACTCAGAGCAGCTGCTGAATAATACATTAATTTGCTCACATATTCAGCCCCACCTCAACTGCCAGAGGACTTTGAAAAATACTGGAAGATACCCAGTTTAAAAGTGGTTTGTTTAAGCCTAGTGTGTTTCTTTCTCAAAGTCACCATTTAATGTTATGTATCTGTGATCTCACCTTTGCCCTGGGGTTTTCCTCGAGGGCATGCAGCCCCCTGCCCTGGCCAACCATTTCAAAGCACGACTCAGTTTAAAAAACAGAAAGAAACTGAAGAGCACTTAGTTTAATTCCATGAATCCTCAAGATGACCAAAGTGCTCCTGTCCAACCCTGTGAGAAAGAACAGATCAGCCCACAATATTTTCTGGAGCTGGCCTAAGGGTTTCGCAAAATCCCACAGAATAAGAGATACTAATCCAGTCAGTGTTTGAACTGGGATGGTAAACAGAAGAGTCGCATTATCATCAGAAAGATATTTATTCTGCAGGAGTCCATGACTTTAAGGAGTTCTTGTCAAACAACATCTTTTTATTACTGCCTGTGGTCGGGTTGGCTGAGATTCAGTTGGGTTTTCCTGCTGAGCACCCACCTGCTCCAGCAGCTCCTCGAAGTTTTAACCTTAAAGTAATTCAGTTTAACTTAAAATTCCGAGCATGACATTTGGGCTTAGTATTCTACTGACTTGATCAGAAAGTCCTGTAGCACCTCCAGCATGACTCATATTTGGTTTTTTAAGTTCATAAAGAGGTGGGAAAAAGAACCCAACCACCTACTCACACTCTTACTATACCCACTCTTAAATTCAGGTCACTCCCCCTGTATAGATATTTATTTTTCCAGACATCTACTTGAAGTCCTTGCATCAAGGAAATGCAAAAAGGAAACCAATTTAGAATTACATTTTGACCTTTCAAACTGGGTAGGCAGCAGCAGCATTTTCCTCACCAACTTTATGAATGCATTTATTTAGCGTGTTTCCTGCACACATATGTTGACCTCTCACATAAAATCCTCAATATCAAAGCTATGCTCAGTTATTCCTCATGTTTTACAAGATGAAACAACCAAGCAAAGCTTATAAACAAGCATAAAAAATTATATGCCAGCACCCTGGTGTTTTTTCAGGCATCAGAGTATGTATAATGATAAAACAACCAAAGCTGGGAAAAGCTTTTAAAAATACTCTGATGAAGCCTATACTTAAAGCCAATGCTTCTATAGAAACAAGAAGACACATAATTTAGGAGGATTCCTGATGCCATCCATCAATGTGAAGTTATGAGAAAAGGCTTGCACAAGTTCAACCCACAGGATTTGACCCAAAGGAAACATGGGCAGATAACTTCAGCACGTTATTCCCATTACTTTGTCACAGTGGAGAAATAAACCAGGCACTGAGGCTACAGTACCTGTTTACCATAGCTGAAATATTTGAAACTCCTTTTTTTTGTGTCTTAAGACGCAAAGAGCTGTTACCCACATCCTTGAGTCAAAAATGCTGTGAGCGGACAAAGAATATATTCTTATTAAAAGAAACCATAACCTTCAATAACAATAATTGCAGGACAGAATGGAAAATATTTTTAAAAACTCATATTAAAAAAAAGTCAATGGAAGAAGTAGCAAGTATTAAATAATTTGCTTGAGCTAACAGCATATCAGCAGTCCATAGACTGTAAGTCTGGTTATCACTGACAGTAACCTTATGTAAAAGGTATAAAAGAATTCATTTCCCAAAGACGTAAGACTTACAGAAACCCCATCCAATTCCAGTCAGAAACAATCCTGAACCAACCCTAATTCTCTATATCCAATTTCCTAAGTTATTTGAATCTTCATTCAGACTTTGAAGCTTTTCAAGTGCAATGCTCTAAATATTCTCAAAGGCAATAGAAAAAAAAAGAAATCTGGATCTAATATTCTCGGCAGCAGCACAATCTGGGTTCTAATAACTTCCGTAAATACTGGGATCGCATGTCTTGAAGCATATTTTATCTGTGATATACTTCACATGCAAGGGCTTATAATTTTTATTATTTGAAATTAAATGTTTCTTCTCTGTCCTCACAACACGGTCTAAGCTTTGGGTGCAGGACAGAACTCAGCAGGGATCTGAGTGCACTGTTAACCACCTACCACAAACAAACAGAAAGAATGGGAAAGCCCCGTCCCTGACTCCCCCTGCTATCTGTAACAGCATCAATCCTATTCTCTCTCCTGACTTGAGCAATCCTGCTTGCAGATAAGCAGGAGGCACATCCCATCCACCTCCCTACTGAGTCAGCATGGATCCACTCTACATAAATTCAGACACATTATCCTGTCACAGTTCCCCCAGAACCCGCTGGCAAATTCAAATGTATCGCAATAATGGTTGCTCTTCCTGAACTTAAATGTTACCCTCAAAATTTGCATATTTTGAATAAATTGTGAAAAAAATGCAACAGCTAGAGCCAGAGGTACAAATTGTTTTTCTCATGTCTGGAAGGCTACTGGATGTATCTGGAAATTTCCAAAGTACAACATAGGAATAAGCTTACCTTATTGCTTCTTTTTTCTTGCCAAGGTGCTACACAGAAGAGAGTCACTTGTGATCACTGACAGCCTGTAATGGAAGAGGTTTAAAAGGTATTCTAGCTTTAGAAAAGTTATAAAGGAAGATAGAAAATAAAACAGAAAGAGGTGTGATAGGCCGAGACCTCCCTCCCTAAGATGGAGGGGTGAGATAAGGCTGCGGTTGATGTGGTGGGAGCTGAGCACAGGCAGTGGTCATTGCTGCACCCCACTTCCTACCCCATCCAGAATTCATTCCCCAAAAGCACATAAAGTGAAATTAAAATGAGCTTACTTCAATTTTTGACATTAATGGAGAGCTGCTGAAAGGTTGGAGATGGATAACCCTGGATGAGGGACTCTGCATCCCAGGCGTGGTTCCTGCCTCCCCAAACCACACAACTGAGAGCAGGGAATCTCACTGCAGTGTCTGCCTTGTTCCCATCCTCTGCCAGGCTGTGAATGCAGGGTAGGCTCAGGCCCATAGTGTCAGGTCTGGTTTGCAGACTGGCAATCCAGTAGAAAGCATAACATGATTTCCAGGAGCTCAAATGAGCTTCTCATTCTGTGATCTCACTAGGATTCAAATCAATCACATCCTTTTTCCAGTTGTTACTCACTGAGCATCTCAGTTCTAGAGAATACATTCCTACCCAGCAGCTCCTGCCACTGTACCTTTCCAGTTAAGTGAAAAAGCATTAAAATGCAATGCTAAGCACTAACCAGTTGCTCCAGAGCCAACATTATTTCTTTGCAAGGCAGTTTAAGCTCTAGTTGATCAATTTAACAATGCCCATAGCAGGTAGTTACACACCTGGAGGTGATGGTCAGGTGGAAAGCTTTGCCCACAACTGACACTTGCAGAAGCTGCACAGCTGCTCTCCCTTAAAACACCACCACCATCAGGCCCAGCTTTAGCAAGCATCAAGGCTTGTTCCCAGCAGTTTGTACAGGTGCTGTTTCACACCTGGTGCAGATCCCTGTTGTGCTAACAAAAGAGTAGCTCTCAATAGTAAAATTCCATTTTAATTTCCACCCTATTTTAATGAAATATTAGTTCCAGTTTTTATGTGTAAATCCTGGCCTGGCTTAGAAACAGAGCTACTAGCCTGCAGCAAACGGCAGGACTGGGAAAGGACAGGACTAACCTCTCGAGGAAGAGCAGAGCTTCTTCTCTCAGCCCTGCGGAAAGTTCCTTCACCATCCACTGTCCCTTTGCACCACACCACTTTGCCTCTGAATTATTTACTTCTGTCAGAAGGGTTAAAAATTGTTTTGTCGGTAACAAACCAAGCCAACCACAGGGTCCACATGGCAGGTGAGCAGTGCTCTCAAACAAGTTAGACTCCTTAGGCTCCATTCTGCCTTGCTTTGATGTGCTGAATACAGGTCCCAGGTGTATTTCCACTGCAAGGTGCCTCAAATCCCACCCACACTCTCTTCAGCTCAGGGAAACCCCACTGTGAGTTATAAAAGCTGCTGGAAGTGTAAAATATCCTGTATTTACTCCAGGTAACATGCCAAGGAAACAAGGTCACTTGTTTCTCCTACCCCTCTCCAAAGGATATTGCGTCAACTAACTGTGTAGACTGAGCACAACTATTTGATACTTTGGCTTGTTCTGTGGAAAATAACTTTTTTCAGTTTTGGAATCCACAACAATCACTTCGTCCTTTCACCCAGCCATGGCTCAGGGCACCACAACAAGCTGGCCGCTGCTGCCACTGCCAAGCACCGCGCAGGCTCTTTGAAGGCACTTAAGGGATGAGCGTCACTCACAAGTGAGAATTCAGCATTTTATTAATGAGGAGTTTGTTTTAATAACACTTGGCATATTTTAAATTGTTTTTTGGCTTCCTGGTTTTTCAGATTTGTTTGGAATTTTTTTTAACAAAAATGCTTTTAATAAAGGAAAGTTGGTTTCTAGGAAACAATTCAGTCCTGGAGTGGCCAAGCAGTTGGACTAGATGATTACTGCAGGTCCCTTCCAGCTGAATGATTCCAATAATATCTTCCTCCCAAGCTCCAAATGCTCCTTCTCACACTATCGTGGTGCTCTGGCCAGCAGCTGGCCCAGCTGGACAGGATCAGCTTCCCAGTTCCCTGCACGGCTCTCGAGCCACACTTGCAGCTACGTGGCAGCCTGAGCACGAGCTGGTGGCACATACAGAGGACAAGCAGGGGACACCTCAACGGTGGCTTCAGAGCCAGCCATGGTCAAGCCTGGGCAAGGGGAACTGTTTGACAGTGCTGTCTCTGAAGAATTTCCCAAATTATTATTTTCCATAGGATTAAACCCAAACTGCAAACTCATTGTGACTTAACAAAACAGAATTTAGATGGGTCAAATGTCCAGGTAACAGGGGCTGTTATGTATTAATAGCTTAGGAAGTTTTTCTGATAACACAAGTGTGGCTGGGTAAATCCTTTCTTTGAGAAAGGGATTTCTTGGCCATCTCTGAGGTCTAGGACACATAAGGGATTTAACCTGACAAATATTTAGAAAAAAAGTAGAATTAGCACAGTGCTGCTAGGGCAGCTCGGGGGGGTTCACAGGACAGAGGCCCTTCTGAAATATGAGGTGCAGCTGCTCAGCCCTGCCGGGCTTGGTGGGTGTTAGCCAACCCCCCAATCACCTCGGCTGCACAACTGGCTCCACACACCCAGGTCTTGACACTGAGAAGTGCTGAGCTGTGTAACTGATGGGGTGGAAGATGCAATTGCCTTTATCTGTATATCGAGCCCCAGAGCTGTGCTGGGGCATTTCTTAGAGAATATGTAGTGCCTGATGATGGTTTCTTCATGCAGCAACATCCCATGTTGCACTACCTTTAGGCAAGAATTCTTAGAGACAAAAATCTTCCTGGCCTGTTTTATCTGCTGTCAGCTCTTGCAGTTATTTTTATGCTGGTTCAGTAAAAACCAGATAGCTGCCACAGAACAGCCATGAAAAGTGAAGAAGAGGTTTGTTCACAGTTAAGCGGACCACTGTGCACTTGTTCACGCCAGCCTGATTCTGCCTTTTCTGATCTAATGGAGGGAGGGGTATTTTCCAAGCTATTTGCTGTTCCATCAGTGTCTGCATCCTTCCTCTTCCCTAAGGAGGCACCTGGCACTGACTGAGACAAACCCCATCTGGCAGCATCCCACCAGGATGGCAGGAGCAGGGCAGTGCTGGAAGATGAAGTCAAATCTTGGACTAAAATACCCAGGAGAGATGAGGGAGAGGAACACTCCTGGAAACACCCTGTCCTGCTCTAGACTCAGGTTTGTAAAATCCAACTTCCCAGCTGAGTACAAGACACACTTCAGACTTCCTGAACTCAGAACTGCTATTTCTCAAAGACATGAAAGTGCAACCAGCCAGAGCAGCACCTTGGCAGAACTGAATGCCAAGTGTCAAAAAGAGGCACTGCTTGCACGAGGGTTAGTAAGAAGCTTCTGATCTGTGTGGAGCTTCAAATTTGTGGCTTCCCAGATACAACTTAAAAATGGCATTTCATCATTAAATCGTTCGCAGAAACAAAGGTCTGGTACTCACAGGGGTGATTCTCCTTGACACCTTTGCTTGCTTTGCCTGCCTGGGGCCACTGGGGACAAATACCAAGGATGGGAATATTACTTTGAACTCATGCCAAATCTTCCATTAGCACTGACTCCATTCCTGGGAGTGCTGCTGTGGGGTTCTGGTTAGTCCCCAACAGCTTAAGGACCTTGGATATATTATACACTGCTGTAATGTCACTTGGTGCTACAAGATGTGGTTCTGCTTACCGAGGATGCAGTCCACAGCCGCTCCCCTCCACCTTTAAATGCACCCAAAGTTGTACAAATGTTTCCTCTGTACCGCTTCAAAACCAGCTTGAGCTTGTCATTTCCTCTTTCCTGTGAGTAAACCCAGGCTAATTTTCTTGAAAACCTAAGCTATCATTTACTCAGAGCAAAGCACAGAGATGAAAACCACAGCAAGGCAGCCTGTGCAAACCTTCTTACTCAAAGGACTTTTTTGTCAGTGTTCTTCTGTCACAGGCAGTGCAGTCACCGTGAAGCTCTTGTGGGAAGGAATATTCAAAGCTGGGAGTGTGTAACAATTCAGATGCTCAACTTACTCAGGTACAAACCTGAGTCATTAAGCAGTCTGAATTTCTAGGCAACATGTCAATGCAGAAATAGTTTCTTTTAAATGAATTATGTGATGTACAAACTCTTTCTGGCTTGAATGTGACATAGTAGGACATTTCCACACTGTAACAGTGCCCAAAAATGTGTCAGACCACGCCGCTGTACCCAGCTGGTTCTTCTCTGCGTATGGAACATCTTTAGGGGGGTGGAGGGGGTGGGTCAGTAAGCAGAGCCTCAGCTGGCCAATGGGCTTGCTAAGAGGTTTTCATCATTTATTTTGGCAGTGGTAAAACTACATGAATAAGAGCTCCATTACCTCAGACTCTTTGCTAATTTGAAACAGCTCCCTCCTTCTAAGCTGAGCTGGAGCAACCCCTGAGAGGCTGAGCTGCAGAGAAGGTGGGATCCAACTGTAACCAACACGTCCAGAATACAAGCACGTATTCCCAGCTGCTAGAGGAGCTGGAGAAAGCCATGCTAGAAACACACTAAGCCCTTATATGGTAAAGAAGGATACCTGTGTTAGAAGTAAACTAACTTTCAGATACAATTTAAATGGGGACAAAGTCGCAAAAGAAAACTTTTTTTGTAATGATTCAGCTGAACCAGGTACATAGCTCCTCTGACGAGCTCCAAACACACACACCCCCCCTCCAACAAAATGGCAACTTTTTATACCCTTTCGCGGCCGGGGGCGGTCCCTGTCCCCTTTCCCATTGGATGGGTACTCGGGAACTTACATTCTCTCCCGATCACCTACTTTTCTGCCTCCTCCCCTCTCACCCTCCTTCTTTTTTTGGTCCTGTCTTCAGCCCTGCCCCTCTCCCAGCTCACAGCAACACCCAACAAATTAACTAGAACAAATTCAAACCATGAAGAACAACACATAGAACCAACAACTTTCATTCTTTTACCTAATAAGCTTTTGTCTGCAGCAAAATATTACCTCATCTCTCACACCTGCAAGAGCCAGACTTGACTCCATATTAGCAGGGTGATATCCTGCAGGCTGGGGACACCATAGCCAGCAATTGCGTCCATCCTGCAGTTATGGGTGAGTGACACGTTTTGCAGTGTTTCTCCCACCAAAATACATATGTAGGGACAAAGTGAGAGCTGAGAACATGAATAAATTAACACTTGTTAGGAAGTGACAGCCTCAGGCCACAGATGGTATTAAGGCTCACAGATTCCCATACCTCATTGAGTCAGAAACATTTCACTTGACTGTGCCCACTCAAAATTACAGTGGAGGAAATCAGTGCAGAAACAAACAAAACCATACTGTAGCAGGAGGAGGTGAGCTCTCACTGCCAGCCTACCCATGGTGCAGCAGCAGTGGCTGCACCCTTCACAGAGAGCTCAGTGATAATGTTATAAACGCATATAATATTGGCTTCTCGCAAGTATTAAGGTGAATATTATATAATGTTAGAAATGCTTCTGCTGTGTGGATGTAGTTTTCTTTCTTTTTAGCAAGAATATTAGCAAGTGTGAACAAGTAAGATAACCTCCAAGCGAACAGAGGATGAGGCCCGAGAAGCTGCTGATCAACACTTTGTCCAGGGAACAAAAGGGCCCAAAGGCTGCTCCGCCCCGAGAACGGGCCAGGAGAGTCCGAGAGCCGCTGTCACTGCTCTGCCCAGGGGGCAAAGAGGCCCAAAGCTGCAATCAGCCCTGACTGTCTGGAGAATTGAGAGATCCACTCTACTATCAACTCTCACCCAACGAGCCCAGGCCCAAGAATCAAAAGAAATAAAACCGCAAGGCAGAGAAATGCGCATGCTCTAAAAAGGTGGAACCAAGGAGTGGCCATGCAGAACAGTTCCTGGAAAAGTCTGAATATGCATAAAGAACATGCATATAAAGAAAATGGTATAAAAAGGACTCACCTCGAGCATCAGGTGTGCTCTTGGCAGAGTGCCAAGGCAACCGGCCATTACCTCTTTGCTTTATTTTATGTGCCTCTTATTGTCTTTATATTAAACTTTTTAAATTCTCACAGGAGGGTGAACCTTGTTTTTCACAATACCACTGGGGCTGGTGCACACCTGGAGTGCAGGTGGGTAATGGTCACAGCTGACTGCAGCTTCCACTCTCAAACCAAATCACACACAGCTGCTCCAGGGCCAGAGGAACGAGCTCCATGGACCCAACTCATCTTCTGTAGAAGGTGGGATAAGTGCCAGGATCAGCCAGCTCCTCTTCCAGGCGATGAATCCCTTGGAAACTTTGTCCAGGTCCACAAATGGATATGGTCACAGGATTGCTGAACCTCAGCAGGTGAGTCACTCCACCACAGCCCAGCCAAGCAGAGAAAATTCAGAAAGTTCATCAGGTCTCATCAGGTCTGAATGCGCAATGAGATACATCAATCTTCCATCATCTTCGCAGACATGGACAGCAATATCCTCTGTAGCTATAAGGAATGATGAAGTGCCCAACAGCCTAAACAATCAGCAACCACACAAGGGGATGCTGGTGTTCACCCAGCTCACTCCTATATAATTTTACATCATCCTCAAGTTTCAGAAGTTGCAGGGATCCCACCTCCACACTGGAGCATGAGGCAAAAAGGCATCCTTGAGTCCAGTCTCTGCTTTGCAGGTGAGGGCCTGAAGCAGAGAACATTGAGGAGAAACCCCCCATTCAAGCCTGTGGTCAGATATGACCCTGCCTAGACTGAGGTATCCTGTTTTTCAACAAAGTGCACCAATATGCCAATGAAGTGAAACTCGCCTTCTCCTTTTCATCATCTGAGAGCTGAAACACCAGGAAGTAGAAGTACAAGGATGTTGCAAGGGTAAACTAAGCAAAGATAGAGGCAGTGCTGCCCCCAAAGCCTATCCCTTATCACAGCATGAGGAAATGGGCAGAACCCTGCTCTTTTCAGGGCGAAAAAAAAGGATAATTTCATAAATACTTCTCAAGCTTCTCATGAAACAAGAAGTCAGAAACACCTGATATTACCCTGAGGCGTTGGAGGTTAGGATTTTTCCTTTTCTCTCAGGGAATTTTGTCCCATTTGTTGCCTAAAAGATGATAATGACCCGGTACTTAAGAGAACAAAAGATGTGGCTGGGAGGAGGGGGAAGGGGAAGGGGAAGGGGAAGGGGAAGGGGAAGGGGAAGGGGAAGGTGCAACTGGCTACTCTGTTAGCTGGGAGGTTTTCTCTTGGAAAGGGCAGAGGTACCACGAGATTTTGGCTGGGGGGTGAGGGGCTGGGCTTGGCTCTTTGCTCTCTCTTTTGGAATCGGAGTGGAGACAGGTGGGGTTTGGTGCTGGACTATTGCTCCCCAGAGGATTCGCTGCCACTGCAGAGCTTTCGTCCTCCCACTGCTTCTCCTACCGTGGGTGAGTCTTTGCTCATAAGAGCAGCTGTTGAACTGGGACCTTATCAACACCCAACCTCACGGGTAAAGGACCCTCACCATCTACTGGGGTGCCCTAGGGGAACACTTGGGACCCCAAGCCCCTCCGAGGCAGCCTCTCCTGGCTGCTTGCGGGAACCTGGCTGCCGCTGCCCAGCCCCACTGTCTTCTGCCACTACTTCAGGTTTTTTGCTATATTTTAACCCGATACCCCATGTCTGCCCAAGTTCCAGCGGTTTCTGCTATGGCTGTGGAGTTTCTGCTACATTTTGTTTGCCACCCCAGAGTCTGCTCGTCCCTGCCGTTCCAGCTGCCCTGAAGTTCCTGCTGCAGCCCATTTCGCCACCTGGAGGGGCACCAGGACCAGCTGCCCCTGGGGGTTTGCAAAGGAAGCCCCTTTTCTCTCTCTCCCGCGGGCCCGCCCGCCATTCCCCACTGCACAGAGGCGGCCGAGCTCGCACCACAGCGGCCCCTGCAGCCGCGGGGGAATCATCGCACCCGCCCTGCCCGGCCAGGAGCCAACAGCGCCCCTGCCGGCTGTGACCGGAACTGCACCAACAGGGAAGGTGCTCGACAGCCGAGAGAAGGCTGTTGTTGGGTTTCTGCTTTTGTTTGTAGTCACTGCTGGTGGTGGTGGTTGTTTGCCTTGTTGTACATATATATACTAGTAAAGAACTGTTATTCCTTTTTCCCTATCTTTGCCTGAAAGCCCTGTAATTTCAAAGTTATAATAATTTGGAGGGATGGGGGACACATTTTCCATTCCAAGGGAGGTTCCTGCCTTCCTTGGCAGACACCTGTCCTTTAAATCAGAACATGAGGTCTGCTATTTCTGACCCAAATCTTGATGCAAAACACCTGATAAAGTATTTTTCTAGCACAAAACTACACACTGCCAAACAGCTTAATCCTTATTCTCCTTAGTCAACAAACAGCAGCTACACAGCTGCTTTTGGTAGCTGGGCTGCACAAAGATCCACAGCAGAACACGTGGGCAGGAGTTTAACCTGAGCCACAAGTTGCAGCCGTGGGGCTGCCCACCTGCATGTCACATCCCCACAGCTGCCACTGCCCACCTGCTCCAGCAGCTGGAAAACTAAACTGCAACCAGCCTCCTTTCTCTCCTTCCCCATGGCGAAGAGCTTGCTGGGTCACACTGCCCACACACAGTGAGGTGCTGCCAGGAGACCTCAGGGCACCATAACCCCAGTTCCCTTTCACGCTGCTGATGCAGCTGAGAGCCCTTAGAGCATAAGAGAAGAAGAGATTTCAAGGAAAAATAATTCTTCATCTATGTAGTGGGTTTTGACCCATCTGATCCTAACATTAAGTGAGCAGTTTGGTTTTATCCTTGACTTTCTCTGAAGGCCTCGTCAGGAAATTCAAAAGAAAGATCAAAAGAAAGATTCACAGAGTTCTGTATGCTCAAGCCAACAGCCATCTCTGAAAGCTAGAGAATACCTGGGGGGCATTTCTCCCAGGGCTTTGCAAAGTCTGTCTTTGGGTAAATCCTTACCAAGCAGAGGTAAGTTTTGGGCATGAACTGCCTGGCTTTAATGACAGGTCACCTGCTGTGCTGAGCCAGCCCAGCACCATCTCAGGGTGCAGGAATAACAGAAAGAAGAGGCTTGGAGGACAACTATATCCTAGGCTGCCTTTTACACACACACATGCACCGCCCTCCTCTCAAATACAACTTAGCATCACTGAAAAAGGACCCTTCCTCTTCCTGCATTAGGGAGTCCATAGCTCAGCCAAGGTACAGAACTGTCTTGTATAGCACAAATGTGATCCCCCTCTAAGCAGAGCACATCACCTGCTCCCTGCCAGGGCTTACACAGCCTCCCATGTCCATCCCAGCCAGACCCTTTCACCACTCCCACTACACATTTCAGCCTGGATGCCAGTTTTTCCATCTAAGGTGATTAGACTGATGGTTTTCACATGCTGTTCTACTGTAACAGGAAAGAGAATTAATTTCTAATGCAGGTAAAAAGATGATAAGCACTTCACTGAGTCTGTTCAGCTGAACATGAATATTTTGGGTGATTTCCCAACCCAGCTGGAGGGCTGCACAACTGCTCAGTGACACAGTATATATCCACCTGAGCAGCATTCAGGATGTGGATTACTGGCATGGACCGGGTGTGGTTGTTCTTCCTATGACTACAAAAGCTACACAAGATAAGAAACCATCTTTCCATAAGAGCTCATATGCTGTCTGCCTTCACCAGTATCTGTCATACAGGGCAGCACTTTGCAGACCTCTGTCAGAGACTGAAATACTATATTTTATGACTTAAACATTTTCTTAAAGGACTTTTAAAACTGTATTCCAAAAGCTGCAGAGAAGACTACCGCACCCTGAATGGGGCCCTGAGTGAGGCCTTACACCTCTCACTGATGAAGATAAGATAAAGTAACAACTCAGGGCTGGGAACATTCACAAAGCACAAGCTTAACACCTCCAAGATGAGGACCACAGCCCCAGGGCTATCAGCTGCCAGGCTTGCACAGACTCTCCACCAAAAGGCAGGAGGGAGGAGAGGCTTTGGGTGTGTGTTGGAAACGCCTCTGATAAGAGGCGCAGTGACTGCCCATCCTCCAACTGTGCAGAGGAGCCCAGCTGAGGGGTTCTCACCAGGGGGGAGGAAGCTTATCCACAGCAGGAGGGGGTGACATGGCCCATCACAGGGGCCCCCCTCAAAGGGGTCCCCAGACCCTGCACCAGCGCACCAGAGATGATGCAACAGACCCTCGGTGCTGCAAGGACAGTGTGTCAAGCTAGCCCCTGAAAGAAAGACACGTGGGTGTTCCCACCTGGCCCAAAGTGTATATTAATTCACAGAGTTCTGTACTCTTGGGTGTGTGGTGTGGCAGCGTGGCATGGCGTGTGGCAGCATGTAGTGGCATGGCCACAGCGGTGATGGGGGACCATCACCACCAGCAGACCAGATGGAGGGGAGCAACAAGACATCATTGGGACCCTCAGATGGGTGATATGCTTCCACCTAACCCCTGTCACCTCTCCCTGTTCCCCCACCCCCCACGCACACTTCTTTTTTCTATTTCTTTCTTCCTTTTCTCCTCCCTTCTCTTTGCCTCTTTTACTATTAAATAAAATACATCCATTTTTTAGCAACAACATCTAACCACGTTTGGTTTTACTCTCATTTCTGGGAATATTTTGAACCTTCTTTCTGGTTTATGCTCAGAGACTTAGCTTGCTTTGCTTTCCTGGGTCTAAGCTGGATTGTGACAACCTCATCTCCAGCTAATTCTACCAGATGTGGCCAGAAAAGATCCAAAGCACTTCAAAGTGACTGGTAGCCACTGGTCCAGATTCAGCCTTTGCAGTGTATGTCAGTTATCTGTGCTAAGTACTTAAACCCTATGAAATAAAGAAGAGCATACATGATGTCAGGAGAAAAACCATTTCAGTCTCAACAAGACTTAAGTACTTCCCTTACCAGTAATATACTGGCAGGAGGAACTCTGTGTACCTAGATGCAGAAAGGCTGATTTGCTCCAGCATTTGAAACTTCTTTTAGGTCTAAGAACTATCCCATAGGCTTAAATTTAGGCTAACTGCCATATTCTGTTCATCTTCTACAATGATAGGAGACAGAACAGGGAGTATAATGCAACAGACTACACAAATATGCATGGGAGGTTCCTGAATCTCACAAAAAAAAGCCACATATGTGTGGAAGGTATCTTTTTCAGCTTTATACCGGCTAGCGCTTGTATTTCAATGCCTTAGAAAGCCCCGAGCAGCCTTGAGAGGTAGCAAGGGCGATCTAGCACTTTAGTAGCTCTAAAATCGGTACCTGAATCAGCTGCAGAGCAAATACCATCAGCAGAAGCAAAGAGGGAGAAATATAGCTCCCTGCCCGCTCAATTCCCTGCAGTTAGAAGCTTTCAAATGAGACAGACAACCAGAGACGTTCACAGCAAAGTCGCTGAGCTGAGTAAGAGGGCGTTTGCCTCTCCTCGACCATCTTTATTAGGAGAAGGGGAAAGGGGAGGCCTGGGGGCGGACCCGGGGTGAGCGGCCAATCAGACACTGCTGAAGAGTCTGAGTTACATTTGGCTTTGCCCGCGCTTGGAACAAAGGAGCTCGGAGCACATGTCTTTGGGAGGGGGGAGGGGAAGCTCGGAACAGGCAGCAACACATATGCTCTTTTCTCTCAAATTATTATATTTATTATCTATTACTCTTCAGATCAGATTAGCAGTAAGCAAATCCTGCACACAGCACCAAAAGCAGCTTGGCATTCAAGCAATTCTGCATCCACACTCATTGCCTCCTACTTTAGATGGGAGTGTTGGGGTTTTAGTGTAGTTTTAGTTGTTTCCTGTTAAAGGAATTTTCTCCCATATGCATGTTGCTAGGGGAAAAATAGCTGTACTTAAGGAAGAAAAAAAGGGGGGTGCGGCGGGCCTGGCTACTCCTTTGTCTACACCTGGGTGTGGGGTCAGTTCGCTCTCAGCTTTGGGAGAGAGAAGCTGCAAAGAAAGGAGCTGGTGCTTTTTTTTTTTTTTTTTTTTTTTTTTTTTTTTTTTTTTTCCGGCCGTTCTTTCTTTCTGCTGGAAACAACGCTGGGACCCCCAAAAAGCCGCTTTCCCTGCCCTGCTGGAAAAGGGCCAGGCTGTGGCCGCCCTGCCCCGCTGCTGCTTCGAGCTTTCGCTGCGTTGTAGCCGTGCTCTCCCTGCCTGCGTGGGCCTCTGGGGGGTTCCCCTTTTGGATACATCTCATCTGCCACCCGGGATTTGCGTTCGTCCCTGCCGCTCCAGCCTGCCGTTTCCAGCCTGCTGTTCCTGAGAGTCCGGGATCGGCTGCCCAGGGGTTTGTGAAGCCTTTGTTCCATCCCTTCCCGGGATCCCAGGGCACCGGTGCCGCGTGCTCCCCGAGCTCGCTCCGGAGCGCCCCCTGCAGCCGCGGGGGAACCATCGCACCTGCCCTGCTCACCGGGAGCCGCCAGCGCCCCTGCCGGCTGCGAGCGGAACTGCACCCGAGGGGAAAGGGCCCGACAGCCGAGAAGGCTGGGACTGGGTTTGTGATTGTTTGCTGTTACTGCCATAGTTATTGTTGTTTTGTTTGACTGGTTATATACATATATATATATATATATAGTAAAGAACTGTTATTCCTATTTCCCACATCTTTGCCTAAAGGCCCTTGATTTCAAAACATAATAACTTAGAGGGAAAAGGGGTTATATCTGCCACTTCAAGGGGGGCTTCTGCCTTCCTTAGCAGACACCTGTCTTTCAAAATTGAGACAGGGAGCAAGGTCAAAGACAACTGAGAAGACAGAATAGGATTTTTCTCAGAGAAAACAAGCAACTAAAATTATCTTTAGAAGTTCAGTATGATAACACACAGTTAACAATGGTATTTCCTAGCCAACTGTGCTATTTCAGAAATGGGATGTGCAGTTTCTGGCCAGAGTCCTGATGTGAACTTTATCTGTCAACATACCACGTTGACAAAGTCTAAGTAGGTTCCTCTTCCTTCCCCTGAAACCCAGAATGTTCCAGCCAGAGGCTGTGGCTTTGGCTCATCATCACTTCTTCACATCTGCAAGACTGTCATACATTGAATACTTTGTTACAAAGCAAAACTCCTTATTTCCCAAGTTTATGTTACATTGAGACATTTTACTAAGAAAACTGGAGGTCAATAGTGAGATATTCTGAACAGCCAGCCAGCAATCACAAAATTCATGGCAAGCAAAGGAGTGCACTGGGAGATTAGAGAGCAGCTATTGAGCTCTGCTGTGCTGGGTCTTCAAAGCCTTTAGGAAAAAAATATTGCAGGTCCTATAGCTACCTGCTGTAAGTACTCACACAAAGCTTAGTTACCAGTCTAGATTCTCATTTCAGTATTATTAACAACTTAAGCTCAGCAAGTCTCTGCCTGGACAATGCAAGGCCTCTCTCCAATCAGTTGTGCATGTTTAACAGAAAAATTAAAGCTTTAGTGAGTACAGGTACATGCTGCATATAAATGAAGCAATAACCCTCAAATTCATCAATTTTTCACATATAAAATACAAGAGCACATGAAGATACATTGCTGAGCCACATTGTTTTAATACTGATAGAATAAATTGATGACATTTATTATATCTAATATGTAAAACTCTTCTGTTGCACAAGTCTCTCCTAAGAGGACAGCAGGGGAATTGCTTCTAACCCTGCCCAAAACCTGTTTCAAGCTTTACCTCACTCTGTCTTTGCACAACACAGGGCAATGCAGAAGCACAAAGCAAACCAGCCTTGGTCATATGACAACCCTGACTGCAAGCAGATGTTTCAGTGCAATTGAAGTTTCTTTCACTTTCTCAAGCCAGTTCCATGCATTGGTACATTAACTATCACCCAAGCATGTCTTTAAGCACTAGCTTATGGTTGTACAGCCATTACCAGTTCTGGCTTTCAGTTCACCTGCAGTCATCCATAGTCCCATGAAGTCAGGCCCAAACGACACACAGCCAGGGAAAGATCCAGTCAATGCACCTGCACAGCCTGCTACTAACACCAAGTTCCTACACTTCTGAAACATTTAACTGTTTCACCATAACTTTTGCCTCTTTTTTTCAGCAATAAACTCTCATTTCTTCATAAATAATTCAGAAATGGGACTTCCTTTCAGTCCTCCATGTGTTGGCTTAGGGCCAACACTCACATGTTAATAGAGCAAAAGGGCAAAGGAGGATCACAGGGCAGGATTACTCCCAGCCTGTCTGAAGGGCATGACAAAACCCTCCTCCAGTCTGCAAAAGGAGATTAAGATTTGCTTGTAGAACATCCTACTGATTTCCATATGTGCTGAGTTCAGGTTGTCCTGTGGGAAAAACACTGTTTCATCAGCAGATACCTGCTTTTAGAATCAGGGATTGTCAAGGCTACCAACATTCTTGAAAGGCTTCAGATTTTTTTAACTGCTTGTGTCAAAAAAAGCACCCCACAAAAGGAGAGTTAACACCACAGGACAAGGCTTCTCATAAGTGTGAAACACTGAGACCACAGCTGCCACTGGCACAAAATGTGCAGCCTCTCTGCTCCCAGGACACATCATACTTTCAATACACAAATTACATCCTTCCAGTTTCAGGAGAAGGTGCAACAGTTCTGTATTGTGTACTGGAGTTTTAGACAAAACACTATGCAAAACCATGATGTATTTTCTACAGGAAAAGGGCAACAAGGCAACAGGCCCTCAGAGGAAAAAGTAAAGGCCCACTGTTCCCTAAAACCAAACACTGATGCACTAATCAAGGACTTCAAATAGATAATCACTTTCTGGAAAGAACATTTATTTTTGCTTTAAAACCTGTGATCCATAGAAATACAATAAAATCAACATGTACACAAAACTTTTTAAAAAAACCAACTTCGGTTCAAAGAAATATTTAACATTTAAATCTTCTGAGGTACAAAAGGCACAAGACCAAGCACCCAAACAAACAGAATTGTTCACAGCACTGTTTGCACCACCACTAGAGAGGAAGACTTTAGGGAGGAAGGCAGGAGAAATATGGAAATAACTGCAACCAAAACACAAGGATGTGTACAATGCTTTCGTTCATGGGTGTTACATATTTTATTGTTCTTTTGTTGTAAAGTGCCAGGACTCTTGGAGAAAAAGATGGATCATTTCTTAGAAATGAACTGGAACAAACAACAGTAGAAAAGGAGACACAAACAAAGGTCTGTAGCAGGCTGGAGTTCAGTCAACCTCTGTTCTCCCACAAGGTCTTAAGAATTCATTTCCTCTTTCGTGAAACCATTTGTTTGAAACTGTGGAAACAGGGAACTGGAATTAGTTATCACCATGTACCCAGTGTGGGTATCATCACAACCTGGATGGATACTTTACATAAAATCTCTCAGTTTGGGGATCCATGTTTATACTTCTCTACTCACCCAAGGGAAAATACATAGAAAGATACAAAAGTCTGGGGAAGAAAGGATCTTCTGCAATGCACAGTTCTGGAGGCAACACTAACAGAGCAGTGTATTCTGGGGCTGGTATCATTGACAGTCAACATGCTCTGGCACTCCAGGGGAATAACTTGGAGGCTGGGGGAATATAGGTACGGGAATAGGTAACATGAAGCTTGAGAAGCTTTCAGCGGGAAGCAGAAATTCCTAGTGCCCAGAGACTCCCATTTACCTTGCAAGGAGCTCTCATCCTTTTGCAGCTAGAACTGTGCACAGATCTTTGTAGGAACAGACCCGATTCTAGCCAAGTGATAATTCAAGTCATTCTGATGCTGATACGTGTTGGGGTTTTAGTTTAGTTTTAGTTTTTTTCCTATTAAAGGAATTTTCTCCCATAGGTATGTTGCTAGGGGACAAATAGCTGTACTTAAGAAAGACAAAAAGGGGGGTGGGGCAGGCCTGGCTACTCCTTTGTCTACACCTGGGTGTGGGGTCAGTTCGCTCTGAGCGTCCGGAGATAAGAGCTGCAGAGAAAGGAGCTGCGGTTTCCTCGTCTTGGCCGGTTTTTTTTTCCTTTTTCTGCTGGAAACAACGCTGGGACCCCCAAAAAGCCGCCTTCCCTGCCCTGCTGGAAAAGGGCCAGGCTGTGGCCGCCCTGCCCCGCTGCTGCTTCGAGCTTTCGCTGCGTTGTAGCCGTGCTCTCCCTGCCTGCGTGGGCCTCTGGGGGGTTCCCCTTTTGGATACATCTCGTCTGCCACCCGGGATTTGTGTTCATGCCTGCCGCTCCCGCCTGCCGTTTCCAGCCTGCTGTTCCTGAGAGTCCGGGATCGGCTGCCCAGGGGTTTGTGAAGCCTTTGTCCCATCCCTTCCCGGGATCCCAGGGCACCGGTGCCGCGTGCTCCCCGAGCTCGCTCCGGAGCGCCCCCTGCAGCCGCGGGGGAACCATCGCACCTGCCCTGCTCACCGGGAGCCGCCAGCGCCCCTGCCGGCTGCGAGCGGAACTGCACCCGAGGGGAAAGGGCCCGACAGCCGAGAAGGCTGGGACTGGGTTTGTGATTGTTTGCTGTTACTGCCATAGTTATTGTTGTTTTGTTTGACTGGTTATATACATATATATATATATATATAGTAAAGAACTGTTATTCCTATTTCCCACATCTTTGCCTAAAGGCCCTTGATTTCATAATATAATAACTCAGAGGGAAAAGGGGTTATATCTGCCATATCTGCCACTTCAAGGGGGGCTTCTGTCTTCCTTAGCAGGCACCTGTCTTTCAAAACCGAGACAACACGTTACACAAACCCAGTGATAGTCTTACACTTTGTGCTGCCATTGATACAAAAACTCACTAGAAAAGCTATAGCTGAACAATGCAGCTGCTTAACACTTCATGAGATCAATAGCAGGAAATTTCATAATAGCCAAATGACTCCAGTAGTTGAAATGGCAACACCCAGGTTACTAAATGCTTTTATAAGAGGTCAGTATATCCCCAGCTTTACATACATGAACCTTCCTTCAGGTTTTGTTCCTAAAAAAGTATTACTTACCCCATTTACACCCTACTAGTACTGGACAAGCTGCATGTCTTGTTCTATAATCCCCCTCACCACTTCTGAAGAGATTGTACCAAAACACTGCTGTTCCCTGAAAAGCGAGATCAGGTCTGGATTAGTCAGAACCTAGTCAATATAAGCAGGTTACAGTAAGGGGAGGGGGATGCCTACAGATTCAGCTGCAGGCAGCTGGAAGCACTTTAACAGGTCACCATAGACAGCACAGGAAAAAAACCCTTAGTCCTGTTCTAACTCAGTCATGTTCAGAGTACAGAGGAAGTCTACTGAACACAAGTTTACTTTGTTAAAAACAGCTGTACAGAGAAACTGTTCACTTCATACATACCAGCAAATGGAGATGCCCTCAAGTCTGCAAGATCACTATAACTGCAATGAAGTGCACTTGTCACATCAGCTGACTTTTACACGGACTGTGCAGAGGGAGAGACAGTAACTGGAGAGAGAAGGAATAAACCCAAACACATAAACAGACTTTACCTTCTTGGGCCATATTGCTGCCCCAAAATCTGGGAAAACTGTCGCTCCTCCAGCTTCTACATCGCTCATCTGAGAAAAGAGAGTCCACAAATTGTCCATTTACAAGGCTTTTTATACAGTCCCACAAGCTAAAGTGTCCCAAGGCCTGAAATTTCAACTTGCACCTCTACAAGCAGCACTGATGAGGAGGGTGCACTTCAACCAGCACGAACTGCAGAAGAAGCAGTACCTGCTGTAGAACAATTTTATTTCACCTGAAGGCTTTTGTCCAGATTATGTATGTTTAGATATATATTGCCTGGATTATATATCGTCTACTTCAAATAGCCACTAGAAGTTGAGTACCTACAAGGTTAATAAGCTAATGCTCTAGAACAAGAGAGAGGACTTCAGAGTAAGCTGGTTTCAAGAATTTCATTCCACTTTATGATCCAGTTAGGAAAACAAGCGTCTCTTAAACCACATTTCCTCAAACTGAAACCATGCCTTTGGAACTAATTTTCATAATTTAGTTTATGCGTCTTGGTCAAGCACTTCAAAAACTACACAAACTATTAGAAAGCTTCTTTCGGCACTGTTTCTATGCTGCTCACCAGCAGTCTTATGCAATTTCAAGTGCTTTAGGCAGCTCAAGCTTCAACAGCTACAGCTATGTGACTCTAAAAAACCCCATGTATCTTTATGCTTTGCCCTTCCACACTGGAATGAATTTAACCCTATTAAATTAATCAGTAATTTACAATGGATTTATTGTAAATTCTGGACTTGACTCAAAACCCACCAAAGTTCCTGGAAACACTCCCATTAAAAATATAACATCTTTCCACTGAATTCAGTAAGCTTTGGGTCAGATTCTAATGAAAAGAAACAAATTAGTCAGATCCAGCTCCCACCAAATTTAAAAACTACTATTAATACACTCCCCAAGTCCCCAGAATCCCTATTATAACTTGGATTTCTGTTTAAAGCAGATTTAATTACCACTCTGGTGTCCTCCTCCTTGGTACCTACAATAAAAGGGCTTAAGGTGCCAAAGGTGCACAGGTTTTTGCCCCTTCCAACTAGAAAGCATGTGCATGCAGCCTTGCAAGCTAATATCTATGTCTTAGCCATACAACCACTCTTTTTAGTAAGGGTGTTGGTACATGTATGTTTTATGTGTTCTACATGGGACAAACAAGGGCAAATTGCCTTTGACCATGTACAACTGGCAGAGATTATGTGTATTGCTCCTTCTAAATCAAGGCTTGTCCAAAATTCTGAGAAGCAAACAACATAAAGTTTAACTCAATTTAAAATTAAAATCTCTTTGCAGCAGAATATTTCACAGCTACCCATCTTACTCCAATTCTTGTTTTGAAGATTATTTCCCTCCCCGCCATATCAAGTTGAAAGTGCTTCTGGTTCTGTTTTGAGCTGCATTTCACTCTCAAAATACGATGTCAGCCATCAAATTTAAAATTCTGTGACAAAATATTTAAATTATATCACTCAAATCTTAAACACAGAAGATGAGGTGATCCTAAAGATATAATGAGTATAGGTTCACAGATAAAACAGCATCAGAAGACTACTGTGAAAACAAGGCCATTATTCCCAGTGGCAGCAATGTTTAGGATTCCAGTGTACATGGTCTGTGGGCTGTATAATGCATGCAACTAATGAATCTTTCAAATCTGCACTTGTAACCCAGTTACACCAAGTTTATCAGCTGTGCCTCCCTCCGTTTGTTGAAGCAGCAGCTGTGCTGAGCAACTCTGGCTTTGCCACACAGCTGAGGAAGAGGCTGACAGACCACAACATCAACAGCTGTCAAACAGTGGTGGAAAAATATGACTGTCTCACATTAAGTGGCTGATAGTCAAGTTCTCCAACAGCATACCATATGAGTACCCCAAGTATTTCCCTTTGAGAAACATGCCAAATTCTTCTCTTCCCCCATGGAATCCAATTAAGTAATAGATTCCATAGTAGAGTGGCCAAAAGGAGAAGATGGGTACTATATTCAAATTTTCTGCTCTGAGGTTAAATACCACCAGAATTCTATCAATTCAGATGGGACAGCACTTGATGCTGAAAGAATAATGAAATCCCTACTGCTAGATGCCAGGAAATCTCTGCAAATAACCAACTGCACAAGCTGTAAATAAGATGCTGCTAAAGGATCATCATACTTACATAGTTTAAAAAAGTGGCCACACGATTTCCAGTCCCTAACCGCTTGAAAGCATCTGGCTCATCTTTCTATAAAATTAAATGAGAATAACTGCAAATTTCAAGCTCCCAGACAGTAGACACACAGAGGTACTTACATAGTTAAGAAACGTCGCTAGCCTATTTCCTTCCGATTTGAGTGTGCTGTCAAAGGGTCGCTGCAACAGACAACAACTTTAACCTGGGTTCCAAACAGGCTCTCACTAGAGCTACGTACGTGCAGCTCAGCAGAGATCCTCAAGCCCAATTTAAGAGATGGAATAGAAAGGGGACAACTGATACAGGGCAACATTAAAGCCATCACAAGCTGCAGCCAGGGTGCACAGCTGCATGCACAGAGCACTTGGATGCGATGAGGAGAAGTTGCACTGAAACATTCTGAAGGGAGAAGAGAAGCAATGCTTTCAGGGCCTGTGCCACAGATGTTATCCAAGTAAGGTCAACAACAGGCCATTATTCTGGGCACTGATCCAAAGTCAACAACTGAGGTGAATACAAAAAACTAATCTTTAGTGGGCTTTAGATAACACAGATTCTTGTAAATGTAGCAACTCAAAGAAATACTGTCATAAGAAGAGCAAATGCATGTTTTGACAGCAGACAAAACTATAGAGTAGTTTCAGGTGGTTGCCTGTCTAGGACTAAAGACCACATCAAAAAGATCAAATTGTCTTTACTCTGTAATAAACAATGAGTTTCATTTGTTGAAGCTGAGATCACACTGGTGCCATGTAGAAGCAGAAAGAACACCTAAAATATCAGTGTCTTTCTTGCCTTCAGTAAAATGAAATCAGAAATTTATTTACATTGCTAATAGTCAGGAAGTCATTCCAGTCAGGAGACATCAAGGTGCATTTTTTCACACAAAAGCAATAATGTTCAAAATTTAAAGAAAACAATAAATCAGTATTGAAAAAGACAAACAGCAAGGAAAACCACAGCAACCATGTCTAAGATCATGTAGTTCAGTCTGCTTGAAGCATATTTTAATAAACAAGTGGTCTTTCCTGAACTGGGTTCATAAAAAACCCAAGACTTGCACATGCAAATCCAATCCAAAAAAGCCAACATAAGACCACTGAGATACAGGGAATTCCCTGGTTACTGCCACTGCTGTGAAACCCATGTCCAACCATGAATTTCTGAACTTCAATAGCAAAAATCTAACTTGAACAACCAATAAAATCTCCAGGTTATAATAGGCAGCTACTGAAGTGCCTCTATTTGAGAACTGCAAGGGAACAAAAAAGCTCCAAGGCTGATCAGAAACTGGGGAGACACAGCAGCATCTCTATTTCAACACAAAGTCTACGATGCACAGAGAGCCCGCAGGACCAGACCAAAACTCTGGCAACTGTTGCAACTGCCTTGCCTCAGCTGAAAACTGCAGCCAAGGTTAAATTCCACTTGGAGCTCTGCTCCAGCTCCTAATCCAAAGTAAAGTCCACACTGATGGACATTTGATGCCTGAGGTCCTTGAGTTCAATGGCTTTGAAGAGAATTCAAGAGCATTTGCTCAACTCAGGAAACCAAGCAGACTTAAGAGGAAAATTCTCACAACAGGACAAAGTTAATAACAAGCTTCCACAGTGTTGAAACTTGGATTTTTTTTTTTTTATTTTTTAAACAGTGCTAAGTTGGGTGGCTTCAATTCTGCACTCAATTATTGGGTTGTGTGCTCTGCTGCAGCAATCACTCCTACCAGGTAAAACCACTGGGACAATCTGAATTATGTCAGATTCCACTGAAATACCACAGAAATCAAGGCATCAGATGGATTTTATACTTGAAGTTACCAGTCACCATAGTTCTTCAGTATGATTAGCACATCCATGAATTTGTTTAGGGTCATTATTAAGAATCTGCTCTTTTCTCCCCACTCACAGCAAACCACAGCTGTTCTTTGCCAGGCAGAGCCCTCTAGTGCCTCATGAAGACCCAGCACCACCACCCGCACATCCACCTGCTGCTGGAGCACTGCCCTCAACACCATCCCAGGGAACCCTTTTCGGACCCCAGTGCTGCAGCCACTCTCAGGGGTCTGCCAGAAGGGCTGTACAACCTATCAGGATTTCCATAACATTTACTCTTCTGGAGGGAGGTGGAAGGATATCTCCTCCTCAGTCAGCTCCTGCAAAATGCTTTAGAGCACACAGCAAAGCAGGATTTGGACAACATTACTGAAATCGGAAGCCTAATGGACCAAAGCCCTCATAACCCAGGGCTTGCAGACCTCAGTTTACAAATAAAACAATGGAAAGAGCACAGTCAAGTGCTGCATGACACTTTTAATGTGTCTGTACTGTGCAAGGAATCAAGGTCCCAAAGGTAAGCAGGGAGATTTGTTCATTATTCTCTTGAACTTTCAGCATCAGAGAAGGCAGTGCAAAGGCTTTTCAGAATTTATAATCCATCCATGCAACAGGCCTACATATTAAATGCTCTAACAGAAAACAGTTTCAAAAGTTCTCCCAGACCAAACTGTTCCCTCCTCCCCACTCTACTAAGAAATAATTGCAAGTGTGATCTTACCCTAGAAAAATCAAAGTGTGGCTCGTACTGCCCTCCCATTCCGTAGTTGGCAACCTACAGCATGGAAGAAGGAAGCACATAAATATCTACTGAACTGCAAGTGACTGCTGCAGAATAGCACTTGCTGTCAGAAATCCAAAGCATGCTCTGAGAAACAGCACTTTGTGGCAAGATTATTATCTATAGTACACTTAATTTATTTTTAGATTGCCAGAACTGAGGTACTCAGATGAGAAACAGCTTGAGTGCTTTTTCCCTTTCGTAGTTCAAGGGTTTGAACTTATCACTACAACAGCCTGTTTAACATACAGCAGTAATAGTTTCACCACACTGTTGCTTCCTTCCTCTGAAGGGAAGGCAGATGAATGTGTGCAACTCCCTGTGGGTCCAGCCTAGGGGACAGGACTGGATTCTGTGCCACTTGTGAATGATCTGTTATATACAAATGCCTCTCCAGAATCACAGAAAATTAACTTAGAAGCACCTCTTCACTTACTTTACGATCACATAACATGTTTTAGTTACTCTGAGGCTGTACTTAATGTGTCTCCCAGATCACTACACAATTACCTGGTTTCTATGGATAGCCTGTAATCAACAGTATTTCAATCAGGCTCTGGAACAGGAATTGAAGGAGCATGGAGGAAAAGAAACAGCGAATGGGCTAAGGTACAGCTATTCTGGCAGTGCTGTACTACTGGCACTCTTCTCCCCAACAGCCATCCAGAGACCAGAATTCACATGAGACTATAGCAGGACTACAAAAAATATTTGGGTCTTAGAAAGGTTGAACTAGGACAAATTCAGCTTTTGTGGACTTGAAAAATAAGCAGCAGACATTTCCTTCAGAACAAACAGGTGAATCTCAGATTCCTGCACAAAGTTAATCTTCTATTTCTTCGATATCTCCACCCTCTCTACCTGGCACACACAGGGAAAACATCCATCTGCACCAGACCAACCTAACCAGCAGCTAATTCCACCACGATGAACCCAGTGCACCAACCTGCAAGAGCTCAGCTGTTTTCACTGTTAACCCTGTGATCTGCTGCATTCGCTGATTCACCTTGGCCACAACAGGATCATCATCTTCTTCCAACCATGAGCTAAGGGAAGGACAGAAACACATTATTTTACAATACCAACCACCACACCGCATTTCCCAAGGCAGAAGGATTCTTCTGCCCTTTGTCAGATGGCTAAAAGAGCCATTTTCCATGCATTTGTTGGGGAAAGCTTTGGTGACATGCAAAGCAGTTCAAGTTTTCAGACACAATAGGTAGCAGATAACAGCTGTTAAGCACAAAAACCTTAAAGCTAAAACCCTTCTCTCTGCTTACCTCTTGGATACCCTGTAGCTAGCCACTGTAAGGACACCGGTTTTGGGATCACGTACTGTGGCTCGTGCCAGCTGTGCCAAAAAAAATCCCAAGGGGGAAGAAACACATCAGCTACAGGATAGAAAATTTCTTGCATCTTACCAAAATCAACACCTGATTTGTCCAACTTTAATATCTCACTGGATGAAAGAGCTTCAACCTAGAATATAATCTGATTTCATATTAAAACAACAACTGCAGAAACACAAGTACAATTCACCACCTGCATTTGATCCTGGAAAAAGAGTCTGATTGACCGCACAAGCCATGATATTGATTAAATCCGTAAGTTGCTTGGTGAACAGGTTTTGAAGGCACTTTTTTTAAACAGCTGGAGTCAATATTAGTGAGAGGGAACAACAACAAAAGTTAACAACACATGAAGTCCAAGTTCCTGGCAAAGAGAAAATCACTGGGTAGTCCATGAATCAGCCTGCTCCTCATGTGGACTGAAAACCCAACCTCATTCTCAGATGCAAAATAGCAAGTGAAAACTTTTACAGAATGAGTTACAAGTTATGGGGCAAGCAAATCCCCAGTGGCAGAAAACTCCTGAGGACAGCTCTCAACATTCCCATGCTCAAATTTTCCAGCTGAAAAATGTCTGGAACATCTAGTTCTGAGACAGTTTGAGATGTTATTACATGATGAAGGTAACTCTGCAAAAGCACAGCACACCTACACATTTTAAACAGTATCATCACATTTAGGCCATTTCACCAGATCTGTAGGAAAAAAAAAAATGGAACTTGGCAAAACTGATAAAGTTTGCTGTGGTCTCGGAGTGACAGATGACTGCTAACAGTACTTTGGTCACTTTGGTTTCATTCTTGCAGCTGAGAACAAGAATTGGGACACTCCTTTCTTTGAGTATAAGCTTGGACCACATTTAAATTTAACTCCTGCCAACCGCACACGCTCTAAATCATACCTCTTTTCTTCCACTTAATTATATGTCATAGAAAGCCTTTTTACTTGCATTTCTTCAGAGCACACAGTCATTATTTCCTTTGTTTTCCTCAAATAAGTCTCCAGCCAGCTTTACAATCCATGTCAGCTGTGTTGTCCCTATACAAGAGTTCTTGGCAGAGCTGTTGGTGTAATTCTGACTCACTATTATTTCATTCCAGATTTCTCCTGTATAAATCATAACAGAAGAGCCAGGCTGACTGAATATTGTTCTTCACTGGTACAGTGAAGCATAGCTTTAGGGATATATATTTTGCTTCCCAAACTTTTCATTCTGCTGCCATTTTCAAGCTTGTATATGCTTGCTTGATTTCTGCACCTAGCATATGATCTAAATAAATCAGAACTCAAAAAAGCCTGACTGCCTTGATATTTTTCCCTATCTGCTCTGATAGGCAGGTTTCTTCATTTAAGACACACAATCTACATCTCAGTTGGTATAAGCAACTGATAAACGTAAGGCTTCCTCTCTCAGGGTGGAGAAATCAGCCTTTTAAGAGGCATTCGCTTTGAAAAATCATCATAACACCCTTCATTGGTCAGAAGTTTCACTGACTGTTTCAGAGTCTATCTAGTTTAGCACTGCTATTTCCTTCTGAAATTCTGCACTGCTGAAACTCTGCAGCATGAGCTTAAATATTCATGGCTCCCCACTTCATGCCATATTCTTGCCTGTTCAGACATTCCCGACTAGCAGGTAACATTAAGAATTTTGGGAACATGGTTCTCATACTTTAATGGCAGACCTGCCTCAATGCTCTCCACATCAATAGAGCTAAGAATCTTCTTGACCCACCCCAGCCAGTTCTGATGGGTTCCCTGAAAATCTGGATCTAACTTTTTGGAAGTGGAGTAACAGTGATTGCATTTTGCAAAACAAGCATAAAAAGCAACTCAATTGCAGCTAGTCCCAATCCCATACAGATGTTCTTTCTCTACAAAAAGTATTGGCAAGTGTAAACTGCAGAAAATGTTGAAGTACTTGGACTCAAAAGTAAAAATTTCTTGCAAATGCATTTTATAATAAAGAAAGTGCTCATCTTTCTGAGACTAAAATAAAATAACACTTCACAGTTCTGTCTGAAAGCTTCCATGATTACTACCTAAAACTTCTTGGCTAAAATTAAGCTGTATTTATTAAGGACCATCTCATCACAGGATTTGCATTTTCCATTCTTTCAGTAATACTGCAGAATTTAAAGTTATTCCTGCAGCTGAGCTATACATAGGCTTAGAAAAAATAACTCATAAGAAAATGGCTGCTTTTTTAAATTGACAATTTTCATCTGAATCTTAAGGCTGTAATATTTATCTACTCTTCTAGGGACTGACTGCAGCTCTACACTACATAGATTACATGAAAAATTCCTCTAACATTAGTAATATACACAAAATTCAGAGACCAAGAACTAAGACTTTCCATAAAACTTTGAACAAAAAGGAAAAACCAAAAAAACCAGCTGTCTTTAGACAGTGCTTTATTTGATAAAATAGATTAAGTGATATGCTCTATGTGAATGCTTCCATTTTATCTGAAGCTCTTGAAGTTTTCTACTATGATGTAATAGGAAAAGTTCTCCATTTATGGAGGTGAGAGTCCTCACTGAGACAGGAGTGTTCAGCCAACATTTCCATAGCTGGCTGGTAGTCACAGAAGTCCAGCTTCACAAACATCCCAAATTATTAAATGTTCTTGGGAAGCATCAGTTTCTCAGTCTGTTTCTAACTATTTATGCTTACATTCAGAAATACTTACAGAAGGGAAAGTCTTCACTGGAATTTTAGTACCATATTTCATAGCAGTAGCCTGAAGAGTGCTAAAATGAACCACTCTATAAGCAAAGATTTGTTCAGCTTTACATTCTGCTCAGACGTCACAAAAAAACTAAGGTGGCATCTACTACTATCACACTGCCATACTACTTTTTGCCAGAAAGGTGACAGTTAGGCAGGAAATTCCACCTCCAGAAAACCAGATAAGTACTAGCTCTGCATGAGGTAGCTGCTTTTTTTATTGTGTGCAGAGTCACCAGAACTCATACCTTGAGTAACAGGGAACACATGTGGTTTATAGTAGAAGCAGTAGATTCCAGGATACAGAAGCAAACAAAAAAAAAACAAACAAACAAACAAAAAAAAAAAAAAAAAAAAAAAAAAAAAAACCAAAACCAATAAACCCCACCAAAATTAAAAAAAAAAAACAACAAAACCAACCACCAAAACCCCAAACCTCTAGGTATTATTCTAGCACAACTTTTTCTTCTTTCCACTTCTGTTGACATTTGGGCTTTTCAAATTTCATTTATGTTTGGCTCCAGTTCAAAAGGCAGACTTAAGGCATATTGCACACCTACTCCTATCATTTTAAGTCAGCCATTTACCTTTTCAAATATAGTTTCTAATTTCTTAAAAGCTTTCTAAGCCTTTTACTGAGAACTTTGCATAATTAAGTGCAATAATGCATAAATACCTTTGGGAGCCTGGGCTTTATGGTCCTACATCACCAGGCAGTTCTGAAATCTTTAGGCTCACAGCTGCAGTGTATCATCTATAGTATGAAACCAGGCCTTTCAAAACCTTTGCCTAGTCCTTGCTAATAAAGATTGAAGCATGGAGTTAGTGAGATGGGAAAAGGGAAACTTACCCTTGGCTTAGCTAGATGTTTAATTTTCTCAATTTCTTCATCAGACATGACATCATAGTATCGCACAATATGAGGGCTGTCCCATTCATCTTCTTCCTTAAAGGGAGCTATGAGCAGATGAGGGTTTCTGTTTCCATCATGGTACCTACAAAACAGCCTTTTTTGTCTTCGAGGTGTCTGAAACAACAAAATGCCAAACAAAGCACTGTTTGCTCAAACACTTTTCTTGACCTTCGAACAGGCAAGACAAGATGAGCTTCATTCCACATACGTAAACAAGAGTGATTCTACAATTTACTGCAATTAAAACCAAGATACCTTGTTCCAAATTCCACTGAGCAGCATCTCAAACACTGACCTTTAGGGGAATTAAATCACAATAGGTTACAGATTAAGAAGTGCACAAGCAGTCAGCTGTGAAAAAAAGCCTGGTTCTTATAATTAAGACTATGCAGATGAAATAAACTGGTTCTTTTCCCTGGACTAAGAACTGAAGCCGTGTTTGTTGAGAGGTACTGGAAATCACTTGATCAAAATAGTCACTCCAGGAGAACATGCCTAAGATGCAAAAGGGAAGGAAAAACATGATTCCCTAAGTGTGGTAAAGCATAATCAGCTCTTGGGGAAAAAGCCTCCTTGTGTATCTCTACAGCTGACTTTGAAAAAGCTGAGTAGACAGACTGAGGAGAATCAATTTTCAACAACCTTTAAGAGGTACAGCTAAGAGCTGTTTGTGAGTAACAGCTGAAGATTGAGAAGCCAAGATATAAGGTACAAATCTTGGCCTGGACAGAACCAAACTCAATTTTTTCTTAAAAAACCAGCTTCACAGAAGGACAAACACACCATGTCCCACCAAGCTTGACCACCTCTATGCAAAGGCAGCATAGTCAGGAAATTCTTATCTCTTACCATTTTCACCCCTTCACCTCTGCAAAGGGCCTCATAGATATCACGCTCTGGCAAGTAGTCAAGAGGTCTCTCATAGGCTCCACTTTGCACCATGGCTTCTGTGGTTGTCACAGAGTTGTTTATTGACTTTTCTTTCTCCTTCTCCTTCCTCTCCTTCTCCAGCAGCTTCTCAAAGTAGCGCAGATTACTGCCTGCTCTCTCATGAGTGCTGTCTTCATTGGGAGAAAAACAGAGAGAAACAGTGATTTTTGCAAACTCAGGAACTGTTAGCACAAACAAGTCCCTGTATCAAGACAGCAACAATTCCTCCCTTCCTAAAGCATTATCAGGCAAACAAAGGCATTGGCTTCAGCCTGCACTGAAAATCAACACTGGGAAGTTTCTGTCTTCACAAAGGAGAGGTGCACACAGGATACAAAAGAATCCTTTCTAGAAGAACCCATCACAAAGCTTGTATTCCAAGAAAAAGAATAGAAGCTTTTGTTCTTCACATTCCTTTTTCTCTCAACTTTTCTGACCAGTTCTACCCAAGATAAGCAGATCATAGAGCTCATGAGCAGAGACCAAGGTACCCTACTTGCTGCACCTGTCCTCTCCACCATGCTCATCACCCACACTGCACAAGCACACTTTAACCAAGGACTGTGATAGAATCCAGCCACAGTCTTCAGTCCCAAAGGTTCCTCTCAGGCTGGGAAGCTCTGAAGCGTGTGTTACTACTTTAAGCCCACCTACAGCATCCATCTGTAGCTCTAACAGGTTTATATGGGAGGGAGTCTGGATCACTAACATCTTTGGACATATTAGTGATTTATTAATGATGTTGGTATGAATCAAAAAACATCATCAATAGACCTTTACCCCAGATAACTAAGAAGGAACAATTCCTTGTTCACCTGTGTTTCTGGATACTACCACCTAGAACAGATTCTTTTCCTTGTGGCCTTCCCAACTTCACTGTGTTTATCTCATGGAACCAACCCCAATGCTCACTGCAGTCACCACTCTTTAGAGCACAGGGCAATAGTGGCCAGATAGGGAAGTTGAACCCAGAGCAGACGAAGCTGCTGCTTCCAGAGGGGACTACCAAGTGTGTTCCACTGTTTGCTGCTGATAAGGATTTACATTCTGCTATCAGTACTAAGCCCCACTGCAGAGGGAGCTCGGTTCAATACATACTCATATTCTTGTACATTTTAATTTAAGAATTCTAGTGTCTGTGGAAATTAGATTAATACATAGTTTTCAATAGGAAGGTTTCCTATTGAACCTATCCACTCTCAGGATGCTGCTAATATCTAAACTAAGAACCACAGCTCATTAAAAAAACATGAAATACCTAACACAGTAAATGTTAGCTCTAAATGAAGAGGACAGGAAGCAGGCAAAGATGGATAGGAAGCAATGCTTATTTGCTTACTCAAGGGAAAGCTAGAAACAGTTCAGAAATAAAAAGTTCCAAGAAAATTTGTTCTGAATATTCAGAAATAAATACTGCAAGATCTCAGGCAAAGTACTCTCCCAATATCCAAGAGTACCTGCACTAAGGAATATGTAAAGTTAGTAGGACTTCACAGAAGGTGCAGCACTGCCTAAGTCTGTGGTAGCCTTGATCTCCACTTGAGACAAGCAAGGCTTTTTACCACTGCCAAACACAGTACCTCAGTACACTGCAGCAAAGCACACAAGTAGTGAGTGCAGTCAGATACATTGGGGCCTTGGGTAACAGCAGCATGGACCAGAAGACAGCTTGTTAGAGATATATAAGCAGACTTTTTTCCAGGACCCACATTTATTGTAAGTCATCTGTCAGGATATCCTTTCCAGTCAGCTCATGGAATGGACCATGACTGTTCTCAGTTCTGCTGCTGGCAACTCTCCCCAGCTAAAATAACATGGTCTTTGTTCTTACCGAGGGATATCAGCCGTCTGGTGAGCTCCATGGCTCTGTGCAAATCCCCAAACTGGAAAACAGCGTAGCTGAGATAATCTAGGATCTCTACTTTGCTGACTGTTGTATCCTCCCCCTCATCGTGCTGCTTTAAGGCCTGCTCCATCCAGAGCACAGTGTGATAATAGTCCCCATCATTGTAGGCTGTCTTCCCCATGCCAAAGCAGTCACCAACTGTCAGGGAGGATCGATATTTTGTTCCTAAAAACAAAAAGATAGCTTTCAGCAATCCACACAGAAGCACCTTTGTCTTAATACATTGAGAGGTATCTGTAAATACACACTTATTATCCAAAAATGTTTCTAAGAAACAATGCTTTGACAATACTTTAGGTTCAGTACTGAAGTGATCACCATCAGAATTAGAGTAAGCTCTATCTTAAACTTCTCTTTGTTTCCAAAGGAATTAATTAGAATAAAATTAACAGCAGTTACAGTGGTAAGATATTGTTTTTTCTGCTGTAGACAATGGAAGAGCAGACTAACATCTTAACAGATTTCAACCTAACCTACAGATTAACACTGTTAGATGATCAGAGAAGCCTGACTACATGCACAGCCAGCTTGTTTCTCTTTACTGGAAATCTGCATTTGCACATAAGCAAGCTAATGTTTATTTAAACAAACTGGGTCTACAGTTGAGTGCAACTGCACTGATTTCCAGTTGCTCCGCTGCGCAGATAAGACTTAAAATTTAGTTAATTATTAATGGTTATTAACACTAATAATAACTAAAAACATTGTGTCAGCTTATCTACCCACACACCAGTGAAGCCTATTTAGTTTGTAAACAGCATGTTGGTAGCCACCATAACCTGTTTCAGTAGGTGTCTCAAGCAGCAGCAACAAACATTCATCATGACTCAGCTAATAATTAGACATCCCAGTATCTCGTTAAATTTTCTAAAACATCTCTGTGGCAAAACCCATTGATCTTCATTTCATAAAGGACTTTTGGAGAGAGTTTGAGGATGTTATCACTTCCTTCCTGTTAAAGCTGAGGAGACCTTGGTGCACTTACCTGGCAAGTTCCCTCGAGAGAGGGTTTCAGGATCCAGCTTATAGGTATCCTGCAGGCGCATCAGTGCCTTCGCTGCTCCAGTCTCATCTTCTTCAGTTGGAAAAAATTGACGCTGGATTGTAAGATTTGCAATAAAGCCTTTGCAGTAAAAGGGAAAGATGTTACTTCCAGAGCTTGAATAAATATCAGTACAAGATTAACACAGAAGAGGAAATATCGGCTCTGTCTTTAGAATTGAGTTTCAAATAATCCAGATTTAAAGCCTCTTATTAGGCTCAAAAGTAATAAACACTTTGCTTTTTGTCCCTTTTTAAGAAATATGGCTCATGAGCAAAAAAGAAAGGATAAATAACTAAACTCAATTTTCTTGTGCCACACAATTACTGATGTACAATGTGAATCTAATGATCTTCATTTTCCTGTAATGTCTCTTTTTGACATGAAAACTTAATAACTTTCATCAGATGTCCTGCAATATCCACAGAGACAACTGATTTTAGATTGTAGTACTGGTCAATGACTTCCAAATCTATATTCCAGCCTCTAAAGCCATAAGAGCTTTTCAAGTCTCAGTTCCAGGGACAGAGACCCTGATCCAGGATTCCCTCACTAGGGTAGGGCCTTATGCAGTGAAGAGACTTAAATCTGACAAGTAAAACCAGGTGATATCCAGAAATAAAATTAGATGCACTGAGTAAACATATCAGGGTTACACAGCAGGTTGGTTGGGCAGAAGAGGAAGCCACCAACTGAATAAAAACAGCCCAACCATTTCCAGTCATATAGCAAGCCAAACTGGAAAAGGAAGCCTTTTGAAAAAGAATTAGTGACAGATGTATTTAATAGACTTGAGTATTTTATCTCCATTTAGGATGACTATTCCAAAAGGCAATAAAAGCCTTGTCTGGAAAAAACTTCCAAGTACCTAAACTTTAGCATATGCAGAGTAGAAAGGGAAAACATGCAGTGTTCTGCCTGAAAAACATAACCACCTCTCCCTCACTTCCCAGGAGTCCAGTAAAAATAAACCTCCACTTAAGGAAAAAAAAAAAAAAGGCACGCAACCAAATTAAAAGGTATGCAAGCAAATTCAGGCAGACACTTGACAATATGATGCAAACCCAAGGATTAGTACGGGAAGCATTTGATTTAGAAGGACAGGTTTAATGATAGCAACCATATATTATCCTCGTTTTGACAGACTGACAACAGCATCTGCCAACTCTAATGCTGGGGCTGATACAAATTTTTCCACCAGTTCAATATGGGACTCATTTTGATTCTTAATCTCATACTCTGATCAACATGGTCAAAAACCAGTGATCATCAAGAGAAGGAACAGACTGGGAAAGCAGAGGTAGCAGTTTATATACAGAGAACATAATGCTCAACAGTTGCCACCACAGCTTTAAGCATATCCCATTCTCCCTTTTTCCCCACAAAAAAACCAGTTTTTGAGCCTTGACAGAGATGTGTTTCACTTGCAAGTTTCACTCACTTGGGTAATCTGTACACACAAGGCAAGTCCTTTAGTTGTTTTTTAAACAAACTTGGCAGTAATATTTAAGCCAAGCTTGTGGCTTTCCAGAACACAAGGCTGCCTCCTGACAGCAGTCCCCTGTAACTCCTTACCATTTGTTGTATCCTGAAGAACCAGGTTTTCCAATTCCAGCCAGTCAGTATTCAAACGCTTCACAAGCTTATATGCATTTACGGGGTGTGCCAGATACCCTTCTGGATCGGAGGCTGATTTGCTGGTCAGTATATCCATTTTTTCAGCCCAACTGGAATGAGAAATGTTCACCTCAGCCTGAGAACAATTTATAAATGCACATCTTCCTTCTTAAATCATGCAAACTACACATCTAGATCAAATTATTGTCAAAACTGGCTTTCAACCTTTCAAGTTCACAAGGATAAAGTGGACGTTTCTTAATTACAATAGTCTCTTTCAAAGGGAAAATATTTCCCTGCTTAGTATTTTAAAGCTAACTACAGCAGGCATGCATCTCAGTTGTAACGAGCCTTAAAAATATCAGTTTATACATACATTTAACAGATATTCTCTTTACCAGTACTTGAAGAGGAGATTGCTTTGCCTCCAAAGGGCAGCTTTTCAAGAAAAGAACATTTTATGTATACATGACCAGAATTCCTATCATTTCACTACTCCATAGCTCCATTCTCATCTTACATTCCCAAAGGAAGGTTGGATTGACACATACAACCTCAAGTTCAGAAGTTCTTTGGAAAGCATGACTCCTTCTAAAGGGACTTGTCTCTTCTGAACCTGGACCTCATTTAGACTACTCTCCTGTCACACCCTAGTAGATACTGCTTTTGGCTAGACAAGCATAACAATCTTCCTAAGGGACACAAAGTATCAGTTGTCAGCAAGAGCCTTTCAAGCGATCCAAGCAATCAGGACAACATCAGAGATGTGCTGCAGACACTTTGGCACTTGAAGAGAACAAGGTAGGAGCACTGTCCCTGAGGGCAAAGCCAACAGAGGAAGGAATCCAGAGATTTGGTAAATGCCACTGGCACGCTTGGCTCTTGTAAGCAGGGCTGATGGCATGAAACAACAGGCAGCACAGAACACTGGCACACAGAGGTATTCAGCTCTCATGACAAGACTCCCGATATGACTCTGATGTGTCCTCTCTACGCAAGTCCTGTGATAGTACAAGGACAGGGCAAAGTGGGGAAAGCCCACCAGAGCACCATTTCCAAAGAAGCAAATTCTAAGTGATATCTGAAGCAGGGACCCTTGTAGGTTAATGGGAATAAATTAAACCAAGTTAGTACCTATCCTCTCCCTGTGATTATCTACTGAGGCAATACCAACAAGATCTAGCAGCAGAGAGTGGTGACAAAGGTGGGGTGTGATTGAACACAAATGAAATATTTTGTCACCCTTCATTACACAAATCTCCTCCCCTACCTTTTAATCTGAGAGAGCTTGTTCTCTTCTGCTCGGATATACTCCTTTAAAGACTGTACCAAGTCCTTCTCTGCATAAATCAGGTCTGTCATTTGACCTAAAAAAAATAGGAGCAAACATCCATCAGATCTAAAAAAGTAACAATTACCAAGTGCACAGAAGACAAACCTTAAATGCTCCAGGGCTATTAAAATCACCACAAACAACAGACAAATTAATGGTATGCACTTCAATGCCTGTAAAGCACAAAAGCTGTTAGACACATGGGTCTGGCATTCAAATGCTTCAAGGGGCTTTTAAAGTCCCAGCTTCAACAGTTCATGTAGCTTTGCTCTAGCCCTTCCACTGCCCCTGAATTACTTTTAGTATTACAAGGGCATGCAAGACAATTAGAAGAAAGGTTTGACACTCATAGCTATGGAGCCAAAGCAACAAAAGATCCAAAGGGTTGCCAAAGCATCTGTTCTACATATGGATACAGATTAGGTCACACTAACGAATCATAAGTGTAATCTCTGGCATTATTTAAAGTTGCAGCTTTACAATATAGGTAACTGTGGAAACAACCTAACATTAAGCAGAGAGGAATTTCAGACTAATGTTCATAGACTCACACACACACTCTCCTGACTAGCATTAGTGGAAATTGCTAACATGTCAGTCCCAATTGCTGTGACAAACTTGGCTTTTCAAAGCCCAAACTGAAAGAGCATGATGCGATTTATAACTGCAACCACAGCTCTAGCTCCAGCATTCCAAAGTAATTATGAATGAGGCATGATTAAGCAGATAGAAGGCAGCAGGCTGTTTTCAGAGTTAGGAAAGGTTCAGAAAGTTTCAGAGTTAGGTAAGTGTAAAGAGAAGATGATCCTTCATGGAAGCTTTGTATAAAATGCTACTTAACTTAGAAAAAATCAGAAGCAAATACTACACATGTAGTTAAATATTGTTCAGCCAGCCGCCAGGCATTGAGGAGGTTGGCAGTGGGACTCTGGCTGAACCGTTCCACACAGTGGTGCCGAACAACCCACCAGGAGCTCTGAGCTTTGCCATTCAGAAACAGCTCCACTGACTCAAAGAACATTCTGGAGAACAGCCACTGGTAGTTAATCAGCCTGTAATGCCCTTATGAAGGGGAAGTCCCCATACTGCTCCAGAGGAAAACATTAGACCAATTAACAGGAGAAAACTCAGTTTGTGCTTATTCTGAGGCTCTACCACAATCATACATGCTTGCATCCTATTAGAACATAGGAACTAAATTGTCATAAAAATCAAATTACTTTTCAGATTTATAACAATTATTTAGGATTTACTCAGACCTAACAAAACACACAACATAAGGGAGTTATTAATTTTTCCTTCTGACACCTAATTCCAACTTTTTGAGAAGACAGGCAATTCCAGGTCCTGTGGAAAAAAACCTTCATATATTTACCACTTAAACTATTTTTGTAACTCAAATTCAGTACTAAGCTTTTTAGCATAAGGTGGTGTGCTCTGTTCAAGATGACAACAGATGCACAAATCCTAATAGAACACAGGCCCCATCTTATTTTACTAAGAGAGGCCCCAGAGAAACTTGAATCATGTTCGTCACAACATTCTAAGTCAACCAACTGCAAACAAATTGCACTGATGCTGTAGAAGAGCAGCTTTTCCTAATAGAGACAGTGTTGGCCACGGCCACATGAAGAAAACCATATGCTTCAACTGGTAACTCCAACAGTTCTAGCAATCACAATAACCACATCACAACATCATGCACTTGTTCTTTCCACACCTATGGAGGTGAAGAATTCTGCTTCTGTGTGCCAGAACAGGAAAACACAGGGGAAGAACACCAACTGCAGCCAGGGCTTCATCTTCCAGATACCTCAAACCTGTAAAAAATTAAAAGGAGGAATAAAAATAATGAACTTACTTGTGAGAAACAAACCAAAGCATTAACCTTTATCTTCAGTCATTTTACTCTCATGAAAGTTATTTAGACTCTCTGAATTTTAGTTAGTAAAGCTTGAGAAAACTCTTCTTCAACCACATGAGCTGTTACTTAGTCTCAAATGCTATCTCGCATACTCTTTGGGATTTACGTGGAAGACACTGGAAAGTCCACAAGAGAAAAGTAAGGGAAACAATATATTGTCCACTGAGACAGTGAGAACAAGCTCTATTGCAAGAGCAGCTCAGTGCCTTCCATGTCAGACATAACTGGAACTGGAAAATATGAGACCCACAAAATTATATTACATTCCAATAATAATAAAAGTCTAAATTAAATGGGTTTATAGCATTCTATAAAACTCAGTTATTTGAAAACTGTCTAGAAACACAAACAGTGAGAAAGCCAAATAGTGAAACAGAACATTTTGTAGTGTGGAAGTGGCAGCAATGGTTGGAAAAGTTAAAAGTGAAATTTCCAGCTCTGCTTATTCAACATGCATCATCTCAGCATACTGGCCTCTGGGCACAGCCCTTATAACTTCTGTATTTCAAAGGCCATGCCAGTTTAGAAACCCAATCCCAGAGATGAATGTTGAAAGCAGATTGTTCCACTTCCAAAAGCACAAGCCTGAGGGGCATGGGAGGAAAGCCAGTCTGAACAGATAGGGTCAAGTGAAGCAAGGGATTCAAGGGGCATACAAAAGAGCCTCCTGGGAGATCTGATGACCAGAACACCTTTTCCAGGTTTTTGAGGAGCACTGCACTTGAATCAGCCCACAGCTTGCTCCAGAGCTGCCTGTCCACCAAGCAGGAACAGCCAATGCCAGACTTGTGTAGGGGCACTGGTGCTCAAACACTGAGCTCTTGGCACGCCCTTGCACAGCGTCAAAATGGAGGTGACAACTCTCCACCTCAACTCAGGAAGCAATTATTACTTTTTCCTACTCAATGTAACTGGGCAAACTGGTGGCTCAAAATTACCATGTGCAACCCACTAAATCCAAACACAGTAAAAATGCATCTAGCGGCGGCAAAATGGAATCAACCTGAGAAAGGGGAATGGAAGGGAGAAAGGAAGGGAAAATACATGGAATGTCCTGAAATTTCAAGCAATGCAGCAAATAGGAAGGAACCAAGATAATTCTGCAATAACTCTTACTTGTTCCCTTGGGCTCCACACATCTGCCTCCAAAAGATGAAAGGTGGATATTGTCCTTTCTTACTTGGATTTTCAAGTCCACAGCACAAGAGAAGCCCTCACCCTCAGCTGGGCTCACCAGTGCCAGACACAAACATCAAACATACCCTTAGTGATACCACCATCACTAAAAACATTAGAAATAGCTCTGTCCTCTGTTGTGTATTATCACACAGCAAGATGATTGTTTTTAAATTATTCTTTTGATTGCTTTACAAGACTACACAAGGAATCAGAATCATTTACCACAAGTTTGCAAGCATGAGTAAGAGCAGGAAAACATCTCACAGCATCAAAATAAGTCTTCTCCTTTCCTTCTTCTGTTTCTCACCCTCCTGCAAACCACATATTTCCAAACTGCTAGTTTAAGTTAGTTAAGAACTAGTACATGGGGAATCTGAGAAATGAGTAAAGCTGAGTGAATAGTGCCATGCAGAGGTCTGCCAATACTACAAGCCACAATAAGTGATGTAGCAGAAAGCCCAGCAAGAGCACTTGGGAAGTACATTAATTTGGATATATTAAGCTTCGTCTGTCCATCTGAATAGTCTGTCATCATTTAATGGAGTGATTTTTTGGATGCATAACATAAAGCCTGGGAGAACAATTACAAGTAAATTTTCCAGTTAAAACAACACAACTCTACATTCTCCTGCACCTCCTCACCACGTTCTCTCATGGCTGAGGATATCTGCCAAGAAGTACACTTACTACAGCTAGCAGCTTGTCTTTATAGCAGATCTTTAACAGCTTTACCATCCTACTCAGTTTTACTTAAGTCAATAAACAGAGACCTCAGTAAACAGAGACAGCAGCTCTTGCTCGAACAAGCAGGACACCTGGATGCAGGGTTTAAAGATTGTTTGTACACATTCTTTTCACAGCTGTTACTGGGAAAACCAGCACAAATAATGAATCACAGGAGGCTGAATAACCACAGTCTTGGCTGGCAGGAGCATGTATGCACAGCCACACGTATGTGCGCCCACCCCACTCCAGCTGAATCATATGCCAACAAAGAGGGCAAGACAGGCAGAACAGGCATAAGTAGCTCATGCTTCAGTAATGGAGACAAGCGTTTGTAAAGTCAGTGTGTTTTATTCAAACAAATGCCAGACAATAAGTCTGTGTAGGACAAATATTGCCTATATTCCTGGCTTTTTTTTTCTTTTAATTCTTTACAGTATAAGACCTCAATGAATCATCACTCCCACTGGAAAGAGTGCTGTCAGGCCCAGAGAACAGTGGCAGAAGGAAAAAAAGGTTCTTCTAGACAAAATAGACCAGGATGGAATTTTTCTCCACAAGTTCTTTATTAAATAAGCTTTATAAAGACCTTATAATCAACAAGCTATAAAAATAGAGACCTGACCTATTAAAGGGAAGTTGCTTGCACACCTACCATGTGTGGATAGAAAATAGCAAGAAAATCCTTGCTAGCAGCATTTTTGTAAGTCCATGAGAGACTTCTCTCTCTCACAGAAGAGGTAGCAGAGTTATGTAAACAACCAAACCACCTGCAACCTTGGAAAGTCTTGTTTATGTACAGTAGAAAAGTATTTTGACAATGGATGTTTTAGGATTTTAGCCAATCACCCCAAGGGATGGCTGATCCTTGTCCAATTAGACTATGAAGAAAAAAGTCTATAAAAGAGTTTGTAAAATAACTAAATAAATCAATCTTGCTGCACAATTCCTGCCTGCTGGATCTTCTCTCCTCCTCCTCCCTACAGCTGCAGGACACTGTGATATACCGTAGGGCCCAGGCCTGCGGTAATAACCATGGTTCTTCAGTTTCTCACTCACCCTGAATTTCATATCCAGTCACAGGGGACATAGGCCAGCTCTCAGCCAAAAGAGAGGACTTTTTTCAGGTCAGAAGAGGAAACAAACACCTATTACTCATCCAGTGCCTTTAGGATTCAACTTCTGATCAAACTGATATGCTACGGTCTCTTCTATTCACCATAGAACAAAAGTCCTCCACTTGCCTGATGGCCTACCTAAAAACAGGGACAAAAAGCACAAGTCCTTCATCCAGCTCCAAATTTGCACAGAGTCCTCACGCAAGAGAATTCAATTAAGTGGGACCAACATAAGACCAGTCTGTGCAACATAAAGAATAGAAGTCATACCCTTTATTGTGGTAAATTAGACCAGAGTGTTACTTGTACTCATGTACGAACACTTTCTGGTCACATGAACTCCAGAAAAAAACCCCAGCGTTCTTCCACTCCACACTTAGAGGTGATAGCATTCCCTTTGCTATGGGACTTCTCTAGGGGAGGTGGGGAAGTGGGGTGTGATGTAACTGCTCCAAGCAAAGTCACCTCTTTTTCCAAAGACTAGGTGGAGGAAAATTTTTTCAGAGCACACAGGAATAGTTTCTTTTAAGGAACTAAGGCAGAGTACTGCTCTCTGGTTTGGTTCCATGCTTACAGACCCAGAATTCCCTACAGAATAATAAAGCTTATGAGACAAAGTATCATAACCAGATACTGTCAACATCTGATTAAGATACCATTTTTCTGAGCTAATGGAATACAACATACAAGCTGATCACAAGTAAGGGATACAGCCTCTCTCCTCTTCTGTGCTTGCCTGTGCTGTTAAAGACACCTGGATAATCACTCTGAAAACAGCTGCTTTCACATGTATCTACATTTAAATATCATGGTGAAATCCAATAAGCAAATCACTACTCCATGGTCACCTCAGGCCACTGATGAGTTCTAAGTGCACACACAGTTGAGGCTCTGAAGTTTGGTCCATCCTCAAAACACAGTTTGAGGCTGGACTCTTTGATGAGACAGGTCTGTTTGGGGCTCCTCCAAACACCACTGTTTTCTACCCTGTCTTCTTGCTTGCAGACACATCAAGCAGTACTGAACTGGTGCTGCAGATGGCTTCATCCCTTTCCCCTCCACAAACAATGGAGCTTCAAAAGTAGGCATCAAGCTGCTATCAATACTGATGGCTGTAGATAAAGTTAATGATATTTAAGTGGAAAATGGTATAAACAAAAAACCTGCAAGGCTGCTTACCTATTAAGAGCCAAAAGACAGGCTTAATTGTAAACAGATTTTCAAGATGTTGCCAAGGAAGAGCCTCTTTCAATACCAACCAAGAAAAGCAGCCATAAAATCATCCACTTGTAGCAGTATTTCCCATCTTGGAGATTAGCCTGACACATGATAGCAGCTAGAAAACTACTTAGAAATTATTAAATACTAAGGAATGAATAATTTTACCCTAAGAAAGAAAACCCACACCACTGGCTGAAGACTTTGAAACAAGTAACTCAGAGCTGAAATTCATTATCCACATGAACTCAGATGCACCAGTGTCCAACCCAGCCCCTTCCTCCAGAGCACACTGGCTTTACCGCTCAAAGCAGCTTACACCAACATCACCACCTTTCTTTACAAAGCATTTTAATATGCATCTAAAACCAATTATAAAAGCAAAAACACCAATAGGATTGCCTTATGTTTCTCAAGGCAAGCCAAAAGAAAATGAGGAAAAGTTGTTTATTTGCAAGCATTAACAAGGACACAGCACAATCATGCAAAACTGCTAGCATTTCTTCCAACATGAAGTAAATTATAACCACCTTAGAAGCCATAATCACCTTGATTAGCTACCAATAATTTTTTAAAGCCATAACAAAGAACATTTCTTCCACACTCAAAACTGATGCAAGTCTAAGACACAGCAAATTCACTTGAATCTTACTGTGCAAGCTCTGCCTATATGAAGCATTCTGGAGTCAAATCCTGCAGTGTCAGTGAAAACAAAAAGACTCAGGGCTTTTTCCACTACAGCTTATTTTTTTAGAAGTAATATTTAGACTGCATTTTACTGTGCAAAGGCCATGAATTTAGTATATCATCATACTTGCCATTTGCTCACATAAAGCATTAAAAATATCTTCCTGCTCAGAAATAAGAGTGGTTCTTTTCATATTAAAAGGTCTACTGCCAATGAACTGTTTCTTTCAATTATATTTAATTAAAATCAGGCATTATCTCAGAGGTTATCGTTATCTCAGGGGTTGACTCTATTCTAACTTCACCCTAGAACATGCCCCCTTCCACACTCCATGTTCTCATGTCTTTGACATATAGAAAACCATGCACAAAAATCAGAACTAGTCATAGGAAAAGTATCTGCGTTTACAGCTTGCTTCTTTGGAAGTTTGCCAATGTGCACAGCATGGAAACTATAAACAGATTGGATTCCTGACTTAAACATCCACTGAAAAACTTCTTATGCGAACTGGTAAATCCTGCTCCCTCTGCTGTTACTCTCTTTAAAGGACGTAGTTCCTACACTGCTTCCCAAAGTATGATTGGTTACATTAAAAAATTGAATCCCAAGAAATTATGGCATTAGCAAGAAGCCACATTCTTGTCTGTTGCTGTCACAGCAGTGCCAATTTACAAGTGCAGAATAACGTTCTGCTTGTGAAATATGAGTGGCAGTTACTGATTGCTATATATATTTGCAACATACCTGTGGGATTATTTCCAAGTACTTAATGCCAGAAAGATGAAGTATTACCCTGGTAAAGATGGCCACAGTGGCCTTTCAGCTCCACTCCACCCTCACAGAGCACCTTTAAAATTAAAGAGCAAGAGGTTTTATTACAAAAATTTCTTCTGGGGAACACTACCTTACTATTGAGGAAGAGGGATGATTATTGGCTAGAAATACCAAACATCACAAAGACACAGTCCCAAAAATAGTCTTTATTTACATATCCTCTCTCCTCCTTGCTTCCAGGTTACAAGAACATTCTTTGCTGCCTGAAATAAAATTACTCCTGTCTAGTCAAAGGCATGTTTTGCCATCGTACGACATGCCAAGCTGCTGTGCCCCAGCTGAGCTGTGGTAATACTTAGCTAGTGCCTTCAGTTTTCACACCAGCTCCTCTCCACTGTCTCTGCACAGCCTTTTCCACCGAGACTTTGGTCGCTGCATCGTACAGGTCATACACAGCTGCCTGTGCTCTCCTGGCTTGTCCCCAGCTCAGGTACACAGCTATACAAGGACGGGCTTTTTTAGAAAAACAGAGCTCAGAGTAAAATTAAATGAGACATGAGCAGAACAAGTGGGGTTTAAACACCACTACAAGGCTTAAGGCATCGCCTGCTCCATGCTGAGCGTATGGCAGGCAGGGAACATGCACAGCCGGTTAATGCAGCTGCCACAGTCAGCTGGCAGTCATTAAACCAGGAATACCAGTCCTATCGAACCCAAACAGCGCGGAGAAGGAGAACAAGCTCTTCCATGATTTTTGCGATGAAACCTCTAATACGCTTATAAAGACCCGCTGGTGTTTTGCGATACCACCTCCCCCCGTGCCAAACCGCCGTCCTCCCAGAGCCCGGCCCGTGGGCAGCACAGAGGGGCTGCTGCTCGCCGACCCCGCCGCGGGGCGCTGGACGGGGGCAGCCACCCAGGACCCACCAACCCCCAGCAGCGGAGCGAGGACCCTGGACAAGGATTTAACCATGGCGCGGCAGGACTGGACTGCCTTCAGTCCGCTCAGACCGCGCCGCCGGGCAGCGCTCACGGCTCCCCCGCAGCGTCACTGGGGAGCCCGGCAGCGGGACCCCTGCGAGTCCCGGGGGGCTACGGGAACGGGCACAGCTTGTTACAGGCTGCTGCCGCCCCACCGCCCTCAGCGTAGCCACCAGCTGTACCTGTACTCTCAATTCTGCCCCACTCACCCTGCGTCCGCCGCTCCCGCCGCCCGTTCTAGAAGCGCCCCGGCCCTTCCAGCCCCGCCTCCCGCCGGCCCCGCCCCCTTGGGCCACCGCCACACCCGAAGCCCCGCCCCTGCCCCTCCCCCCGCCGTAACGCCGCGAGTAGCAGCGCATAGCCCCCAGCGCCCGCACCGCCCGGGTGCTGCTGAGGCCTCTCAGCGACTGTTCCTCGGTGAAAAGCGGATCCAGAGGGAAATCAAACACCCCTGTAACCCCTGCTCCATCCCTAGAACAACCCGCCTGGCTCTGGACGTGCTCCCTGCAGGCCGGCGGCAGCTCAGGAGCTGCTCACAGCACCGCCGAGCCAGCGCTCCGCTGCTCCGGGTGAGCCCTGGGCAGGCGGCGGGCTCGTGGCAGAAAGAAAATGATGGCAATGAAGGAAAGCAATCTCAGTGCCGGAACGTGGCAGGGCCGTATGAGCAGGGTGATGGGTTCACGCTGGCCTGGGCTCCGCCAAGGGCAGGAGCAGCCGGAGCCCCACTGGGTGTCCCGGGACCAAAGCACAACTTCGGGCGAGGGCGGACCCGACACGAGGCACGGGCAGAACTGAAACAAAGAGAAAATCATTCCCCAGCTCACCAGAACGTCTAATTTACTGTTTCCTCTCCAGAAACCAGCATTCACTCTAACTCTGAGTGACCATCATCATTGCCAATCACCCTAACAGTTACATCTACCAAAAATAACATCTTTCCAATGTTAAATAGAACCAGGAACCATGTTAGACCATGCAAGACACCAAGAACAAGCTACCTCTTGCTTTCCAAATTCACTCCATCACAAGTCCATTTTCTAAAGAGAAATCTAGTGAAATACAACTGAAAAAACAACGTTTTGGGAGATGACTCACCAAAGCACAATCCATAAGAAAAATAGAAAATAGGGAAATAAATATCTAACATAAGGGTGCAATTTCACTGAAACTTTCAACAACTGCTAATATCATAAACCATAATAAAAGGGTCCAGCTGTCCTGTCACCAGAACATCCTAACACAGTTCCGTATGTTGCACATACATACACTTTGTACATTAACATTTGTTTGGGTGAACTTAGAAATGATTGCATCACTATCAATGAGAAAAGCAAGCTGTGAGTCTGTGGTGGCATTAACAATATTTGTACATTTTATAGACTGTAAAAACACCATTAGTCTTCAGAGCCAATGACATGAGTCAGAGCCAGATTCCTCAGGTCTGATGCTTCTTTGTTAATCTATTATAGACTTTTTGCTCTTATGTTAGGGAGAAGCAGATTTTTTCTTCTCTTTTAGTAGAAAGGACTAAAAATGTGTTTGTACAGGTGTGTTGGGTTTGTCTGGCAACGTTTTGGTAGTGGGAGGCTACAGGTGTGGCATCTGTGAGAAGCTGCCGGAAGCTTCCCCCACGCCCCATGGAGCCAATGCCACGGACTCCAAGAGACTTGCTGCTGGACAATGCTGAGCCCATTGGCAACAGTAGCAGTGTTAATGTATGTAAAAAGGGGGAAAAAAACTGCAGAGAGAGGAGTGAGAATATGTGAGAGGAACAACTGAACCCGTAAAGGTATGGCATGGAGATCTGCTTTAAAACCAGGAGAATCAAGCATCCTGTGGGTGTTTGAAGCCCTTATGTTCCTTAAAAGTAGAGTAAAAATCCCTTTGCAGAGAGCTTGCCTGCCAAAAGTCCCCACAAGTATTTTTGGGTGCCCCCTTGTCTCTCATATTACAAGGGTTTGTTCAAGACCTAGGCAGAGGAAATATTAAAACTATCTGAACAGTACTTATGTCATGCCATATGGGAATTCCCATAAAACAATGCAGCAAATCAGAATGGAGGCAGCAGGAATATGTCTGGAAAACAACTCTTTCTGACCTCAGCATAGCTCAGGTTTCTCCCTGAAACTGAAGCTAAAAGTTACATGTGTAAAAAGGCCTTGTACAGGAACAAATTCTAAAATTAGTTGTATGTCTGTTGCTCTTCCTTTGTTTTTCATGAATGAAAAAATAATCATACCAGATCCTAGAAGAGCAAGGATGGAAGCCAAAAGTCAAGGCATGCCAATATCCAATCTCTGCTGTTTAAAGATCCAGCCAAAAGTCTGAGCAATGTCTTTACATCAGCTGTAGATAAAAGATTGTGCCATGCTGTGGATGTGCTGCCTACTGAAGAATCATCTAATTATTAGTCTTCCTTTAGCCGGTGCACAGGTGAATCTCACAAGCTGAGAATTTGGTGGACCAAAGGAAATACAAACTGTACTGTTGGTGATGGGCAGAAGAAGGGGGGCTTCTGAGGTGAGGGAAGGGTGTATGTACTGGGACAAGCCTCCTGTGCCAGCTGCAGCCATGGGCTTGGCACTGTCTGGTACCCATCTGACAGCAAAATCACAGAGCATTTCCAAACAGCAAAATTCCTGAGCATTTGTCAGGAAGCCATCCTGAATCAAACCCTTTAAGCATTAGAGAAATGTCTCCATCACAAGGAGAAGGTGCGACTAAGATGCAAACACAGGGAAAAGGCAATGTGGCCAGACAGACACACTTCACTATGAACAGATCTGAGTACAACTTCCTCTTGGAATAACATTCTGTGCACAGTGGCAACAAAAAGCTACATCAGGTTACTGCACTTCCACAGCCCACACAGCACACTGCTCTACGTGCTCCCACTGCTCTGCACTGGGCATCTGCTGTCTTGATTGCAGGTAACTTTGTCCAGCAGTTAGCCCACGCCAGCTCAGATGTCTCTGCATGGAGCTGCCCTGCACAGACTAAAGAAACCTAGCATGTAAAATGCTGAGGTATCAACTATACAATGCTTTGTCCTTTGACAAAACTCAGAGACCTTGGCTGCAAACAAACTCCTGCTATGAAAGTTTCCTGAGCAGTCTGACCTGTGCCAGGATCCTCCTGGAATGGGCAAAAGGCTTTATGCCAATACACTGTTTTGGGAACTCAGTCCTGTGAGGCCCTGAGCCACCCCGGTGCTGGTGCAACTGAGCTGAGCAGACTGGGAGGCTGCAGGCAGTCATGAATAACTCAGTGTTATTCAAGGCTGCACCCCTTGAGGACACCAAAGTGCAACAGAGAAGTGAAAGGATGGGATTTATGCCTTAAATTCTGCTGCAGATAATCTAGACAAGACTTAAGGTGAGATAAACACACAGTGTTCAGATGGAAAAGGTCTGTCATACAGAGCGATACCTCCAGCTGTCTCTGTGCCAGGTTTGGGACACTAAAGCTGGATTCACCAGGAGCATCCCAGGGAGGAATCTGATGGCTTGTATTCCTATTCAACATAATTTTGGTACAGTAGAGGCTGGTCTGGCAGTACTCTGGGCCGTGCCCAGCTGCACATTCACAAAACCATTTAAACTTCTGCAAACACAGAAAAAACTAGTAATTTCCCAACTGGCTTATTTAAAACAGTACAAGTGCACCCATACAGAATTAGAAGGGTCTGACTGCAGGGAAGGAAAAAGACACACATTCTCCCCTTCTTATTTAAAATTACATTGCCCATGTTTTAATTAGATTTTCCAGATTATCCACGGATGCCCAAAAGAACCAGGGGGTGTTGGGATACAGACTGCAGTCCTTGCTCAGCATCTGAGGGGCTTGCAGGACATGAGGCACCTTTTATAAATTATGTTCTGATATTCTCCTTTGAAATCTGTCAGGGGGCATTGGGGGTGGACAGCTCTGAGGACTGTGACTTCCATCATTTGCATGCAAAGGAGGCACTCTCCAGGCTGAAACATTTTTTAACTATACCCATGTTTTATGTTTTTTAATCAAAACTTGGCCCCTGCCTCAGCAAATGAATAAACTCTTTTGTAAATGTGGCTAGCAGGAATGATGGATCACCCTGTGCTCTCTGTTTGAACTAAGAAGGAAATACTCTAAGTGGTTGGAGCCTCAGGAAGATCCTGATTTCTGCAGAAAGATGCATTCCCATCTCCCTGTGTCACCACAGCTAGGGTGTAAGTGAAGTGGAATGTATGTGGGTGGCTGGCAAGCAGGCACCTCTGAGCATTGCCCACCCGACCCCTGTATTCTCCACAGAGCAGTGATTTTCACTGCTAGGTAAAGAAATGGAAGACTTTGAAGTAACACAGACAGATTGCCCTGCTTGAAGCTCAGAAAGCAACCTTCAAGGGATTTAAGCTTGTGACACATTTAACATAGGGGTTTGTGGAGGAGAAGCACATTTTTTGCATAATAAAGTCCAAGAGGGAATGTGGAAGAGGACTGGGTCATCCCACACTGCACTGGGCAGACCTTTCTCTGCACGCCCTGGGTTTCAACACAGATTCTGTATGAGGCTAAGCAGCCAATGTAAAGGCTCTGTGAGTCATTCCTTCGCAGACTTCAGCATAAACCAAATCCAGAAATAGGAAAGGCCATCCAGTCACATTACTCCTTTTAGGTTTAGAGAAAGATGTAGTTAAGAAATATGGGTAAAAGACATTACAAACCCATGAAAAAAAACCACAAAAATCTCAACCTTTATTTTATTTAGGCTACTAATTAGTGGATGAAAAACCAGACGTTTAAAAAAAACATATTGAATCAGTCTGAAGTCAGATCAGGATGAAATATTTCTCTCTGGAGAGATGATAATTTGCAGTCACTGCGTTTTAGGTGACAATCATCTGCCGGGCATAGCTCCTGCTATGTGTGTGGGTTTTCCACATGGAACCAAGGTATATTTATCCAAAAAAGATTTCTCATATGAGGAAAGGGTCGCTGCATTTGGGTTTTTTGTACTAAAGAGAGCAGCCTGGGAAAATGCTGCTTGCAAGCTCTGCGATTTCACTGCTGACTGGCTCCAGCACTCTCAGCTCCATGTCCTTACTCATTCAGCATCAGCCTGTGCTGGCTTTTCATATCCCGTCTTTGCACACAACATAATTTACAGACACCTTGGAAGAGAAACCCAGCTGATGAAAAATGCTTATGCAGAGGGCTTGTTAGCTTTGTGCTGAGATACTGAAATCTCAGATCTCAGAACTGAGATCCCAGGGAGGCTGACAGCATCCTTCCTAAATTTGATTGATCACAGGTGTAAGTTCCACTCTGACAGACTCATGACCTCCAGGCCTGCCAGCAGCCAGCAAGCAAAGCAAACATCTTTCCTCCAACTGCAGAGTACTTAGTCCTTTAGCTTCTCATCATTCTCACATAACATACCCTCATTTGTATTTTGTATCATTCATGGTTCATGCACAGCCACCCAGGCCAGAAGGGGACAGGGTCAGTCTTCTTCCCAGAGGTGCCTCCTCTCCTGCCTGATCTGGAGCTGCTCCTGCAAAGCATCTTTTCTGAACCCCCATTTCAGTGCTGAATCAGGGCAACTCTGGCAGCATGAGTCTTGATCTTTCCTCTAAGCAGCAACATCTGCACAGCAAAATTCAGTGATGGAATTGTTAACTTCTGGAGTTCCTGAAATCCTTTCTGGCACATCACTTGATTTTAAAAATATTTGTCTGACTTGAACAGTAGATCTTTATTCCTTCCCAGGGAGAGGAAGAGGCACAGTGTGTGCACTGTATACTCAGCATAAGTAAACAGTGAATGCCTGAGCATGGATGTTCATGTAGAGGTATTAAATAAGGCAGTGAACTCCTTTCACTACAGCTGCTGAAAGGGAAAATATATCTTCTACATATGCCCATGCTACAACTCCATAGGTAAAGTCACACCATTCACTTGCTGGTGTTATTCCAGAGCACATACTTTTTCTTGCTCTGCCTGTGATAGGACACACAAGACAGTAATTTCTGGCATCATCTGGGGAAGTGCAGAGGCAGAGATTTTTTCCACAATGACTGGTTCTACAGTAAATAGTGTGTGTGGAAGCATCTTCAGCTCCACATTTTCTAAGCACATTTAATTAACTCAAAGAGCTTAAATCAGTATGGGCTGTGTTCTTCCCTTACATTAGAAAAGAAGAGAAAAAAAAGAAGTAGACACACAATGGAATTAAGCTGCCACTGCAAGAAATAAAATTGCATATCTGTAAAGAGTATATACATTTAACAATTTCTGACATTTAAACAGATTCCAGTGTTCTTTATAGGCATTTTAATAACTCCTGATATAATTGTAATGATATAAGTGTGTGGTTTTATGTTCTAGTCTGCTCTTTGTTATATATGTCTCCACTTCAGCTCTATTTAGCAATTACTGAACTGAATTATTCTGGTTAATGAAGATTTAAAGCTCCATGGTTAATACAGAAAAATAATATGTTTGGAAAATATGTATTAATACAACCAAAAGGCTAATAACATTACTTGCTTTAGCATAAAAATGGATGGATGGAAATTCACAAGAAAATTAAACTATATTTTCTCATTTGTAATTCAAGAAGCACATTCAAATATTATAAAATAAATCTTCATTTCCACTCTGTTCAATCTGGCTTGTATTGAATGTATAGGTGTGACAGAGGAAATTTATCACAAGGTAAATAATTTTAGCCCTACAGACAAATCCTCAGCTTATACAGATTGTAAACCCCTAATAATTCTAGAAGGAAGGGTCTAATTAGCAAAGTTTCAGGTCCCAAGAGATGAAGCTATTTTAGTTGCAGATCTAACCCTGGTATTGTGGCCTAACTTGCTGTCCCTGTAATGATTTTGGGAAGTCAAAAATGAAATGACCCACCCTGGGCAGTGCTAGTATTTGTGTTCAGTTTTCTTGGAGGGTGCAGCCTGTGGCACAGCTCTGCTGCTGTGGTTTTACACCCCACAGCACACACTGCCCATGGGCAGCCAAGGGCAGCTGGGAACACAGCCATGGCTGCCCAGCTCCCAGCAGGGCCTCACATGCCTGGAGCTGCCCTTTCCATATCACTTTCAGCATGATTTTGCTGCGAGAAATTAAAGGACACTCTCAGGCTGTTGGAAAGTTCCCTTGGAACCATAGAATATCCTGACCTGGAAGGGACACACAAGGATGATTGAGTCCAGCTCCTGACCCTTGACAGGACAACCCCAAGAATCCTGTGATGTATCTGAGAGTGTTGTCCAATCTCGTGGTAAACTCAGAGCCATGTGGTTGTGCAAAGTGGCTTTTCATGCCTCAGTGTGGCACTGTTTATTTCACAGAAGCTGTTTCAAGGCAGCCATGTGGTTTCTAATGTGACACTGGTGAAGCAGTGGCCCCATGCTGCTGCCCAGCCCCCGGAATCCAGCTCTCCTGACACCCCTGGGTTTTGTCCTCACCAAGTGCTTCGGCTGAGATCCCTCCCCTGAAGGAAGGCTACAGCTGTTCTCCCCCAGGCCCTGGCTGCTGACCAGACAGCTCACCCATCCTTCCCACCGGGCAAAATACCGCTCTAAGCTTTGTGCATCATCTGTATTAACCCCATTGGTTGTGCCTCACCATCTCCCCGAGCCGAGCCCAGCCCAGCCGGGCAGTGCGTCCCGCGGGACCCTCCGGCTCTCCCCGCAGCCAGGGACCGACAGCCAGACGCGTGTACCCCGGGCCGGACACCGGGCCCGGGCCGGACTGCGATTCCCGGAGCGGCCGCGTGGGAGCACGCCGAGCCCGGATCCAGGATCAGCCGGATCCAGGATCAGCCGGATCCAGGATCAGCCTCATGCTTCACCCTCTGGAGCAGGCTGAGGGGCTGCATGCCTTCTCTAGCCCTGCATTCCCGTGCATCCATTTCCAGCGTAAAAACCTCCACAGCTGAGAGTGAACATTTAAATAATAAACACTTTTCTTGCTGTAGGTACTCAGAATAAATCCATTCCCCCCTCCAAGTAGCTGTGCTAGCTCCACATGGCTGTGGTAAAATGGTTATTACCCTCGAAGGGAAGAGTCTTGGCTAGCCAAGGAAGCAACATTGGATAATACTCAAGTACTTGTTACCTCACATCAAACTGAAATAAAACCTCACATTCTGCCAACATATTGTGGCTACACATGTAAGCAATATATTTCACTATACATTACACTATACATTAAACAAATCTGACACGATACCAGCATCTGCCACACATAGTTGGTGTCATACATGAAATCCCTATTTGTGCTTGGTCTTTGCATATTAAGTGCTTTAAATAATTAATTTTGAGTTAATTATTTTTAAATTGAATGTTACAATTAACCCATCAGCCCAGGTACAAAAATCCAGTTCCATTATCAGTGTTTCTATTTGTTTAAAGTTTATTAATAGAGTTGCACCCTTCCCAGTTAAAATTTTCCCAGTTAAAAATCACAAACTTGCCCCTTTTCAAGCTACAAACCACTGGTACACCATAAGAGTTACCTTTCCTGTGTTTACTGTATACTTTTACAAGTGTTCTGAGGTGTGTTGGATGTATTTTAATACTTTTTGTAGGTGTTTCACTTGCATTTTGATTCCAAGGCCAAAACCCCCCCACCCAGTCTTAATAGCCAGCAGCTATTTCTAGCTACAGAGCCATTACTCTGCAGGCCAGTTCCATGGCAACCTGAATACCTGAATTTTAATGAAGGTATTGTATTCCCTTATCTTTAACTGATACCACCCCCCCCTTGACAACGATGAGCCATTGGTGGACGGAGATGATCCATCAAAGGGAAAGCACCAATCGCCTTGGACCGAAGGGGCGGGCTGTGGGCGGATTGGGGGCGGAGCAAAAACTATAAAAAGGACGAAGCCGAGAGGTGGGCTCTCTTCTCTCTTCCCCTCTTGCTCTCTCCAGACTAGCTGTGGGAGACATCGGTGCTGGGCATGAAAAGCCTTACCCCTTTTAAGGGGCTTTTAGTAATTTTTTTAAGTCAACCCAGCACTGCAAGTTTTTTTCTCTACCTGAGGTCTAGTGCTGTCTCAGCCAGAAGATCTCAAATCCCTGCGCTCCTGGGGCATACCATCTACCGAGCCATAGGATCCCAAATTTTTATATTTTTCTGATTTCTGTAATTTTTCAATTTTTTCTGTTTTCAATAAATTAATCTTTTTAAGAGTTGTCTCATTTCTCACAGTTGGGTAGTAACAAAGTAACTAGCAAAAAATTCAGAAATTAGATTTAACAGTTCCAACAGTTCTGTTATAACCCAACTAGAAAACAATGGGTATTTCTGTATTTAGTATGTGTGCCATGCTTATTTTAAAGTAAAAGAATGGAATTGTGTTCTGCAAAACCCAAGGATCTTGGCTTTATCCCTAAAAGCATTAAATATACACGAACACAGACCAGTGACTGACTCAGCAGTTTGACAGTGAAACACAGAATTAGTGAGATTAATAATAGGCTTTCAGCCATCCAGATAGGTAATGCCATGATTACTCTCCTTATTTTGACAGAAGCATTTTGGATTAATCTGATTCAGTTGAAAGGGAAATCTGGTAGCCATGAAAGGATGGTGGTTTGTGACAGCCCCTGTGAATCACTGGGACAAGCAGAATGAGGTCCATATGGCATCAGTTGCTGTCACAGCTCCTGCTAAATGTAACCTTTGTTCCTATTTTGACAGGTCAGCCATAAAATAATGAGCAGGAAAGAATGAGCTCCCCTTTGGCATTGCTCCCGAGGGCCCTACAGAAACTGTGTGGCCTGAAAGAACCCATTTCTAAATTAATTCACTTAAACTAGCATAGTCACTTTCTGGGTGGGAATTCAGGTGAGCAGGAAGTCAGCATTAGCTGCTCTGTGTCTGACCTCATACCAGTGAGCCAGGAGCTGCATTACAAACTCTGTTGGCTGAAAAGACAATTGAGACACAGCAGGACTATTTATTTTCATAGTCTTAGAGACACTTTCTCAAGAAAGGCAAAGTGAATAGACACCAAAATTCATCCTATAACTGCCTGGACATTTCTCTGCATCCCAATCCCTCTTTTGACTGTGAGCTGACCAGCAGCTCCTCTCCCTCCTCCTCCTCCTGGCCTTGATTTTGGATTGGCTGTGGAAGGAAGATGTGAAGGAAGCAGAGAGGAATCATGCAGAGGGAGAAGGAATGGGGTCTCCTGCACACCCTATGTGTGCATCCTGGAGCATTGCTGAGCTGGGAGGATCCACTGCCCCCCGCTCTGGGTCAGACATTCCCTCCTCTCCCAGAGCATGGTCACCATCAGCCACTTGCTCAGCATGAGCAGAGCCTGAAACACATGCTCTGCATGTAAGTCCCACCCCTTGGGAGAGAGCAGAGCATCCTGGGCTGAAATCCTTGAGACAAAGTAAAAAAGAAATTTAACACAGCTCCTGACAGCTAACATAGGCACACAGTGCAACGGTCAATGAACAGGTTAAAAATACAGCAGGAATTTAGCTGGTGCGGAGAAGACACTCCTGTCAGCTGGGCAGTGTGCTTAATACAACCTCCCTGCACAGTTTTTCAAAAGCATTCTCAGAAGTCATGTGGAAAGTGGCTAGCAGCTGTGAAGCTACCTAATGCTAGCAGGCCATGCCAGCAGGCCTTGACAGCCCATCCATAACCTGCTCCCTCTAGCATGGCCCCAGCTGATAAGGCTGACTCAGTTGTCTGAGGCCTTGCTCAGTGCCGCTGTCATAGGCCTCTGGCTTGAGGCTGAGGGAGTTGTGGCGTAATCACCCCAACCTGCCTTGGAAAACCTTTCCTCTGTGCTAGCACGAGCTCTGTGTTTCTCCTCTACTGATAAGGTGTTTGGCTGTGTGTTTTGGTGATGCATCACAGATGTGCAGCATGCTGTAAGCCAGCAGAAGACCAAACTCCCAGCAGCTTTGAAGAAACAGTCATTTTGAGTATTCATCATGGGCCTTGTTGGTACCCACTTCTTGCTGGGTGTTTTCTGTGCCTTGACACAGCTGGGATGGCAGCTGAACTGGAGCATCAAGGCCTTGCACTGACCTGCCTGTCATTTGTGCAGGCAGAAATGCCCCAGTGAAGAAATTATGGGAACTGGCTCCTCGCCATGGCCTGGCTGCAAAGTTGTGGAACTTAGTTTGTTCTAAACACATGAAACCAGCTGTACATTGGCAGAGGGTGGTTCCCAGTGGTGGAAAAGGAGTTTAGGGACAGAGAACGTTGGGTCTGGAGTTGGGTATACACTGAGATCCATTCTGTCAGCATCGATGGGAATCAGCCCTGGCTATTTAAAGTACCTCCACCAGCACCAGGGAGCTCAGCAGAGGCCTGCTGTCTGCAGGACACATGTGAGGCAGTTTGACCTTCCTACTCCTTCATAGCCTGGCTTTTTTATAGCTGCAGATGTGCTCATTAACCACAGAATTATTCACCTCCTCTTTGAGTCCTACTCATTCCTAAATAAAAGGAACCCAATGATCAGACTGAAAGATGAAAAGCTATCACGGCTGACATCTGGGTGCAGACTGCAGACGTTGGTGCATTAGTACATTAACACAAGATATTTATGTGGGCTGAACGCAAATAGTATCTTTCATCTCTCGGTGAAGTATTTTACTCACAGAAAGTCACAGAAAGAGAAGAGGAGAATACATCATCCCATTTATTAATGCAAGAGCATGAGAAATTCTGTACGATGTAAGATTATATTACGAGACAGTCACAAGAGGGACAATTTATAGTTAAATGTCAAAAGAAACAGAAAACTAACCTACAGAGCAGATCTTGGCCTTCTGTGTCTCATTCCTTTTCCCTGTCATTGTTTAAAGACACAATTCTGGGCATCCTTCACAATGGGTAGCTCCTGTTCCCATAGCAACAAAATTCAACAACATTATTGGTATTTTCCGTATTAACATGCAATTTTCCCTCTGCTCAGGACAGAGGGCTCTGCCTGTGACTGACAAGATGATCCAAGCATGTGGGCAGGCAAGAATACTGTAAGTGTTGGATGAAGCAGAGAAACAAATTAAAGGATCAGCTTTACAGAGATCCAGGATATGGTGGTAACAGCCCAACACCATGCTGGGCAGACAGGCAGAGCCCATAAGGCTTCTCATGCTGATACCAAACCCAAATTCACCCCAGGCTGCTCAGGCAGTTGAGAACTGCCTGACATCAGGAAAGAGCACTGAAATCAATGGATTAAAGGGTGCAAACCAGATGTAAGTGATGGTGGTCAGCTCTGCTGTTGCAGTTCTGTTTCCAGTCCATTCATTTACAGCATCAAAAGTGATGAATACCTGTCTTGTTCTGTAGTTTAAGCTGTTCCCTCCTCCACTAAGCTGGGGATGTGTTATTACATGACACATCCCCAGCACAAGACTGGGACCAAGACGATGAAGCTGTCCTCAGAGTGGTTATAGTAAAACTGATTTACACAGAGAGAGCTGTAAATGCCACTTTTGCTCTCTAAAAATAGGGGGTTTTTTAAAACCAAAAGCACAGAAAGGAAAAGCCTGATTTAAAACACTAGTTACAAACCCCAGAAACTGAGATATCATGCCCAGTGTTCCACAAAGTGGAATTGTAAATGACAGACTGTCAAAGGCCATTTACTTTGTGTCTCTGCCCTAAAAAAGACCAGCTTGCATGACACATCTTCACCAGCTGGGGCCTCTCCTACAGTAGGCACAAACAAGGGTTCCTTCAGTCCTCTCACATCCAACTCTTCTTCTGTTCCAGCACCATGCTGTGTGTCCCAGCAGGACTTGTGCAGCTGGGACTTGTTTGCCCCCACCCATTCTCAACAGAAGCGAGCACCTGTGCCCCTAAGGAGTTAGTCCAGAAAGCCCACCCCAAAGCAGACATGGATGCACAGCACTAACCCATAAGTCAGTCCAGCAACTGGCCAAAATTCAGCTGCTGGTTTAACACCTCTCTCACTCTGAAGGGATTTTTTTCCTGGGGGTTTCATACTGAATGAGTCACTTTTCCTTTTAACCTTAAAACTTCGAGTGCATGGATGTAATCTGTCATCCCAGCCACAGCTGGGGTAATGCAGAGGTCAAAGGAATAAATAGCAGAGAGGCTTTATGAACTTTCTCCCCCACAAAAAAAATCCCATTTGTAGCCAGGAATAAAAATCACACAAAATCCACTCCATTGCTTGCTTGCATCATTACTACTATTAAAAATTCTTTTTAAAATTATATGAAATACCCTTTGTCTTTCTCTTTTTGTTGTTTTTTGTTTGTTTGTTTGGGGTTTTGGTTTTGTTGGGTTTTGCTTTTGTTTTGTTTTTTTTTTTTATCCTCTTTCTAAAAATCTGTGGAATAGGATTCCCTGTTTTCCATGTTCTCCTGACATGGTGCCAAACAGCAGAGAGCAGCTGAGGCCATATTTTGTCAAATAACCCAAAAGCCAACATACTTGGCAATGAATATGCACAAGATGATTCTGATACAATGAGTGGGTTTCATTCCAGACCAGTCTGTTTTCATTGCTCTTAGAGTTTTCATGGCAATGGTCTGGCAGGGTGATTATTTTTATTCACAACCAAGTTAGCAATTTGGCTCTTGCTAACACCATTATTACACTAAATTATCAGGAGAGCTTGAAGTCCCTGCTCACATCTGCTGTCCATCTCAGAGACTAGAAATAAGGTCCCAGTGCTCCTAAGTTTGCAAGCTATTGTCTGGAGTTGGAGTCAAGTGCATTTCTGCCTCTCTAAGTCCTCCTGACTTTATCAAAGAGCAGTTTGGAAAACAAAGGAGGGGGCTGGGACCCAAGGAGAGCTGCTAGGATTTACTAGGGTGCAAAGCTGAGTCAGGGAAACCCTCGCTCTGTTCCTGCAGAGGATGAAGACAAGAACATATTAGTTGGTCCTTCCAACAAGAAGACATGGACCTGTTAGAGGAGGTCCACAGAAGGTCACAAAGATGCACAGATGGCTGGAGTCCTTCTGCTCTCAGGATAGGCTGGGAGAGCTGGGGTTGTTCAGCCTGGAGAAAAGAAGGCTCCAGGGAGAACTTAAAGCCCCTTTCAGTGCCTAAAGGGGCTCCAAGAGAGCTGGAGAGGGGCTTTGGACAAGAGCCTGGAGTGACAGAACAAGGGGGAATGGCTTCAAACTGATGGAGGTTGGTTTTAGACTGGATATTAGGAAGAAATTCTTCCCTGTGAGGGTGGTGAGGCCCTGGCACAGGTTGGCCAGAGAAGCTATGACTGTTCCATCCCTGGAAGTGTTCTAGGCCAGGTTTGACAGGGCTTGGAGCAACCTGGTGTCTAGTGGAAGGCATCCCTGTCCATGGCAGGGGGGGTCGGATTGAGATGATCTTTAAGGTCCCTTCCAACTCAAATCATTCTTTGACTCTGTCAGGAGGAAGCCATGTGTCCCACAGGGAGAGGGAGGAGGAGGCAGGGCAAAGGGCTGTGACCTGCCTTGGCCCCTGCACAACCACCTGGCACTTGGCACAACACAGAGAAGCCTGACTGCATGGAGCTGTTTGTACAAGGGGATGTTTGCAGCGGAGCCAGCAAACTCCCTCTGACAAGGATGCTAACCCTGGGGTGAAGTGGTGACAAGTGAGGAAGTGTTGCTCTTTCATGACAAGCAGCTGGGGCCCCCTGCACCTCTTCCCTCCTCAACCCGTCCTGTCACCATTGGTGCACCCACTGGGCTCCTTTTAGGAACCTGCTTGTTTTCCATGCAGATGGACACCCTCCTTGATCAGGGTCCCTGTCTGGGCCTGTCCTCTCTGCGATATCTAGGTTCCTGGGTGAAATGAAATCCAGACTCGTGTGTTGTCTGTGCCAGTAAAAATCCACATTTAAAAACCACCTCTGATTTCCTCAAAGAAATAATTAGCAGTGAGTCACTGCATGGGGCCAGCAGTGAGCTGAGACAAATTGGCAAAGCTTTATTAACTGAGGTACTCTCCTGACTAAAGCAAGCAAGAGGCTGAGTGAGCTGCTCACAGGAGCCATGTGATTGACTAATTCCACAGGAACTTTCCAGCCACAGGGAAGGATAGTGAAGGAGCTGCTCCCTGCACTGCTCCCCAGGATTCAGCAGCTGAGGTCGGCACTGCTGGCTCCAGCCTCTTGGTGTTGTTCTTTCCAAGCCGGGACTACTCACAGCTGCCACCACCGTGAAGGTGGTGACAGGAATTTGGGGATTCTGGCTAAAAAGCCTCCATATTTTTCATGCTGGGGCACAGCAATGCAAACAGCTGGAAGGGAAGGAGAGGGCAGCAGAAGAAAATAAACTGTGTTTATCCAGGGCGAGCACAGCCCAGTACAACCAAGTGATGTAAACACAAAGCATATCTTCAGCATTTAACTAACAGGATTCCTAATTAACTCCAATGGCAACCTGAACTTGTCTTCTGCTGTAAAAACAGCCAAAATGCTGCAGTCTGAGATTTATAACGTCCCTTTTGGCTATAGCCACACACAAAAAAGGCAAAAATTTTGCTGGTTAGGCTCAAGGAATAAATAAAGAACAAATCCTGATGATCCTTTGAGTCTATTTCATAAGTGAAAAAAAAATACATCTGAGCTGAAGATCCATTCATTTACATGAAACATTTAAATGAGTTTATTAGAAACTCAGATTCTGTAGAACTGCTGTTGCCCTGAATTTAATTACAACTGTAGATTTAGTAGTCAAACACAAATTAATCAAGATTGGTTGGGTTCAACTCAAGATACACTCAAGGTTCAACACTGAGAGTTGTGTAACACGTTTCTTAATGGGATCAGATTCTTTTTTCTGGTCAGGTTGTTATTAATAGTAGCACTATACCAACAATGTAGACCAGCATACAGGTGCTCCAGCACCTGGTCCTACAGCAAAAAAAGCAAAAAGCCTAAAGCTAAAAAATAAAAAACCCTTATATTTTTTCCTTGGCAATCACAGCAAGTAGAATATATGATTCTTTCCACATTTAACAAAAAAAAAGGTTTCCTCAGGGTTATCCTGAAGTGAACTTGATTTAGGGCCCCAGCACAGCCCCAGCAAGTTAAAAGCCATCTTTGCACTCACTAACTTCAGTGGGAACCAAAGATTTGTGAGTAAAATGTTGGCACAATTTTAACACCACCAGAATTTTGTACTGAGTCCTTTAGGGAGTAATCCCTTCATTAAATGTAGCAGAAATATAGGACTGTGTGTTAGTTATTGTCCATGAAGAGAAGCAGGTGCTCCTAACGTGACTTCCAGACACTGAAGGAAATGGAGACCCTGCACAGGCTGTAAGTTCTGGCAAGCAGGCTTTGTGTGGAAAACATCCATCGCAGCATGCTTGATCCTCTGTGTGCTTTGGAAATACCCAACTGGAAAATTAAGGAGCACCGAGAGGAGCTGCTAACCTCTCCAGGCACATTCCCTCCGGGCTGACTCCTGCTGCTCCTCCCAAAGTGGTGCTGGCTCCCCAAGGCACCACTACCACTGGATGCAGGGAGCAGGAAGGATGGGTTTGTATGAATTCATGGGATTGCAATTTGAAAGACATGGACCACGCTTTTGTCCCCAAAGGTCCCTGTCAGGTCACTTCATTTCTACACATCTCAGCTTTGCAACCTGGAAAACAATTCTTCCTTCTCTCCATCTCACAATAAGTTTTCCAGTCTCTGTCTGTTGGCCCCCCCACTGACCAGGAAGGGGGACATACCAGTTCCTGCCTGGGGCCAGGTCAGTCATCTGTCCTGGCTTGAATTACTCCCAGGAGGGCAGGAAGACAAGCCAGGACTGCAGCTGGCTCAAAGGGACACACCAGGGTCCATAGAGCCGCCCCAGTGACAAAACACTCCACCATTAGCCCCACAGACGGACAATCATTGAATCATAGAATGGTTTGGGATGGAAGGGATATTAAAGATCATGTAGTTCCAATTCCCTGCCATGGGCAGGTTGCTCTAAGCACCACCCAACTGGCCTTGAACAGTTCCAGCAATGGGGAAGCCACAACTTCTCTGGGCAACCTGTGCCAGTGCCTCACCACTCTCACAGGGAAGAGTTTCTTCCTAATGTTGAATCTAAACCCCTCCTCTTTTATTTTAAACCATTTCCTCTTGTTCTATTGCTATCTGCCTCTGTAAAATGCCACTCTCCCTCTTTTTAATGAACACCCTTTAGGTACTGTAAGGCTGCAGTGAGTTTCCCTAGAGCCTCTTCTTCTCCAAGCTGAACAACTCTGACTCTCTCAGACATAGAAACAGGAACTATTGCCACAAAATAATCTCCTTACACTAAAAGCCTCAAACCAGAATATCCCACTCACATTCACCATATGATTTTATTCACCATATTATTTATTATTTATTATGATCACAGTTGTTTCTGGATGAGATAAAGCACTATTCTCAACAAAGCACAAGCATTTGCACTCACCCAGAAATGTTAAAGGCATTTACACACCAAGCTGTACTGTGGGATGGAGCATGGGGCATATCTGTCTGAAAAAGGCCCATGGAAATTAGGACTAAACATGTACTGTGGCATGAGTGACACATTCCTGACAGAACTGGGGCTTGGTGCCTGTATGGGATACACCATTACATCATGCCCGGAAGCGTGTGCTGTGCCTGCAGGGGGTGGACCCTGTGTGAACACACCCAGCATCACCAGCTACTAATGGCCTGCAGCAAGATAAGCCAGGGCTGGGGGTCCAGGGAGACAGGAATGTGGGAGCGGGGCTGGCCTCCGTGATAGTATCTGCTCAGTGGTGGTCTTATGGGGGAATTTACTTCCAGACAATGCAAAACAAATGGGGTGGTTTTAAATGTCACATAATGCTGGGCTACAAATAGCAAAACAAGGGCAGGAACTTCATTATGCTGAAAAACATCCCAGATTCATTAGAAACCAAATACACTTTGTCTTCAGTGACTATAAAGCAAATGCCTGGGAAATATCGCAAGCAATCCATTACTGCTCCTGGCCTGCTCCGAAAGCCACACTGACGGGAATGCTCACGTGGCTTTGGATTGGAGCCAATACAAAGTCTTTAGGGGCCCCTCAGCATTCAGCAAAAGTAAATCCCATTTAGGCTCCAGCCTCACTCTGAAACTTAATTCTCAGGCACTTCCAATGGGCCAGGAAGGTCTTTTCTACACCCCAAAATTATTTGGGGGCATCTTTGCAGGATGTATGACCTGGAACTTGTGCCTATCTGTGAACATCCACCTAAAATGTCCTGTTGCTTTTAGTGAGTGGGTCAGCAGAGGAGGGACTATGTGTCCAACAAGGTAAACCCAAGTTTTATACAATGCATGCTGGAAGTGTCCCCATGCACGACAGGGCACAGCAGCCATTTGTTAAGTCCCCAGGGTGACGCTAGCTCACAGCACATCAGGAATTGACCCTCTATGTTTTATACATCAATAGGAAACCATTAATTTAATTAGAAACCTCAAGCTTTCCATGCTGGGAAGATTTAGAAAACCATTGGGTTGACTGTTCTAGGCACACAACTTCACACTTTTGTTCTCCTACAGTGATGGGTACCAGCAGTCAAAGGTTGAGCACCTGCATTTCCTACTGGCACGCCAGCCAGGAATGCAAAGGAAGTGCCTGGGAAGGGCGATGAAGAGAGCTAGATTTCTTTATAAACGAACACACCTCAAATGAATGTTCAAAGGAAATTAATTTCTTTCATAGAAAGCTTTAGGTGAATGTGATTTGGTTGCCTATGAGATGAAAAAACAGGAGACAGAAAAAACCTTCCTGAAAACACTTTATAGTGGAGTTACACAATGCTGGCAGTGGGAGCTGGAAGAAGGGGAGATTTGTAGGTTTCTAGCTACAAAGAATCACAGTCATGGAATGGTTTGGGTGGGAAGGAACATTAAAGCTTATCTCATTCCAACACCCTGCCATAAGCAGGGACATCTACTAAACCAGGTTGCTCCAAGCCCCATCCAACACTAGAACATAAAAATACATGGAGCAAATTGTTAGCTGGCACAAATCAGCAGAGATGAATACACTGGACACAACTACACAGGCTGACAACCAGCCAGGGATCCAGCCTCGCCAATGAGCCACCCATGAGGAGGATTATAGGAAAAAGGCTTCTAAAAACACAAACAATAAATTTGCCACCTGGGTATAATTTGTGGATTTAGGTCATCACAAATATCCTCTCAAATGAAGTAGCCATAAAGTAGCTTAATATTCTGTCTAACATCAAACAACTCCATAAAAAGAGATAGGAGGAGTTCAGTTCAAACCAGAATCAGGCTTTGTGGTTTGGGTTCTGTGTCCTGCCTTCTCCTCCACTTGGGTGTGATTGATTCAGGAGCTACAAGTCTCTTCCTGACATCCTGCCTTGAGCTGAGGCTCAGACATGATGGGGTGTTCAATTTTGTCTCTTTTTAGCTTTTTATAGTGGGCAACCAGATCTGATGAGCTAACAGGAGCCTTACATCATTACAGAGAAAAAAACTCTCTATATGGCTAAAAATACCATACCGTTTGGTTGTCCAAAAGGAAAGAAAAAGTCTGCTTCCCTCAGCATGTTGTAACCGTTGAGTTGGACACCAGCTGTAAGGGCCTCTTACTCATTAATTCTGTCTTCATAGTCACAAAAATACAAAAAAGACCTAATAAGCTGCATCACTCATTCACTGAAGAATATTTTCCTGATGGCACTGTCCAAATTTTTTTTGCCAAGTCCAGCGAAGGGACTTCCCCTATTTCCATTGTCAAATCCCTCACAGGAGCAGAAACTCTTAGCAATTTTTTCCTGTGGTATCTGTTGTTGTCAGCTGGATTTCCTCCCTGCCCGACAGCATGGAGATGGTGTGTGCAGCCAGGGGGTCAGTGGGAGTGGTGGGATGGAGGCTGTGTGCTGGTGGGGGACAAGCTGCCAACAAATCATTTCCAAGTGAGTCATCAGCAGTTGATGCTCAGTGACTGCAGGATGCAGAGAAACCTCTCTGCTGTTAACTCAGCTACATGCTTGCTCCATCCGAGCTTCAGTTTACAAACCACCAAGATACTAGAGCTTTCTGTAGCATTTCAAGAGCACTATACCTCTCTCCCTCATAGAATCATGGAATGTTTGGGGTTGGAAGGCACCTTTAAAGCTTATCTAGTCCAACCCCCAGCCAATGCAGGGACACGTTTTACTAGACCAGCTTACTCCAAGCCCCATCCAACCTGGCCTGGAACACTTTCAGGGATGGGGCATTTGGAGTTTCTTTGGGCAACTTGTGCCAGGCCTCAGCACCCTCACTGGGAAGAATTTCTTCCAAATATCCCATCTAAACTGACCCTGTCTTGGGATGATTTGTGTGGCTGCAGCATGGCTGGCCTGTGGCTTCCTGGGGAGCCAGGTGGGTGAGGGACTGCAGCCATGCTGGGCCACCTCTGGCATTAATTCAGGAATTCCACTTCCTCTGCAAAGTGTGCTGTGAAGAATATTCCTTCTGTCCTCAATTATTTTTTCAGTCTCCTTTAGAACAATAGTACACCTATTTGAGAAATTCTACAAAAGCACAACTTAGAATAATACCTGGGGACCCATAAACTAAAAATCTTCCTTGAACACATGTTTAAACTATTCATGCTTCTCCTGAGACATTCTGAACAGGCACAACTGACTCCACATCCATGAAAACAGAAAAGTAAATGTCCACCTGTGCCAAGTATTTGTATTCTGGTTTTAAAAGCAGTGCTGAAATGAAGATATTGAAGGAAGCAGTGAATGGTTTTGGGGTGAACTAAAGAAAAATGATGGATCTTGGGCCGGGCAAGGTTTTCCTGGGAACAGGCAAGCTGGGGTCCTGGCACACGGTTGCACAGCAGGGCACCCTCTAGCTAAGCTCAACAGACCCATTCACAGATCGACGTTGGGGTTGCTGAGAATAAATAATGAGCTTTAGAGCACTGTGACGATTTAAAGCCAACTAAACAAAAACTAAACCACATTAAATCTTCAAAGAGTCATGGAAAAATTTAAAAAGCTGAATGAGTCACTCTTTCTGCCCATTTTATGAGCATCAGAATTGCTAGGTTCTGTTTGATCTTGTAACACCTCAGCTTGCATGCCTAAACATTCATAAAATATCCTATTCTTTGGCAACCAAGTATTATTTTGTGTTGTATCTTTAACCGACGAAATATCTTTGGTGGAACATTGTTAGCTCTTTCTGCTAACTGGTTGTGTATCCAGATGGACTTCAGGACAATTGATGGGACAGAAGAGGACCCTCAGTCCCTTGTGGGTTTTTCAGACACATCCATCTTTTGCTTAAACCACAGGAGAGTGAACTAGGAGATCGGGTACAATTTCTAGCATGACTGTTTATTTAACCATTTGATGCAGAGTCTTATTTATTTGTTAAACATCATTTATTCTGTGTGCAAGGACAAATTTGGAGGTGTTTGCAGAAGACTCTTAAGTGCCTTGGTTAGAGAAGTAGATGGGAGCTATTTCCTTAATAAATTAAAGTACAGTCATATATTCATTACCATAGTGTAATACTATGCTTGAAGCAGATAAACAGTTCAACATTAATAACATTGGCTTTTCATGCTCCTCAGATTTTAAGTGATTTTTATTATTTTTTCAGACATAAGGCATTTTATTCCATCGTCAGTTCATACCCTTTCCTAAGAAAGGCAGAAAAAAGCTGAAGAACATAAGGGACCGCATGTGTTAAAAAAGAAACAGTGAGACCTGACCCTTTTTTTAGATGAAAGCCCTGGTTATCCTAATGCCCACTGGACATTTGGGATAATGGTCAAGCTGCTCATTGAATCAACATTCCCACCATCACTGGTGGGATCTTTTCTATTGACATCACTGAATCTTGGAGCAAAGTATTCAATCCTGCTAGATAAGGTCTTGTGCAATATCACCAAACAGCCTTGTAGGTTCCTAAATATCATTCAGGTTATTTAAGCTCCAAAGGCAAATTCTAGTCCAAATTATGCAATACAGCTCTTTCAGCCTAAATGAGTTGCCCAGATGGAGCCGAAGACAGAGTTTCGGCCCAGCCAAGGCAGTTTCTGAGTAAACCATTTTGTTCCCTCCACTTCCTTGCACTCAAGTGAATGTCAGACGTATTTCTCTGAGTAATGACAAATCCTTCAAAATACTTTAAAGGTTTATTTCAGGCTCAGCTTTTCCATGACCCAGTAACTGGATGCTTGGAACGAGGGGAAAAAGAAAATTAAATTACCATTTGTGCAGCATCAGTTTCTTCAAGGCATATGCTCCAGAAGACATCCTGGGGCAGTGTTCTGGAGAGAGCAGAAGATCATCTTCAGTGGCAGGAGCCTGCAGCTGATCAGCCTTAACACAAATTTAATGTGTTAAGAACCTAATAATAACAGAGGAAAGATGTGCTTGAACTTCTCTGAAGAGGGATGTTGATGTGTGTTGTCCTCTGACTGCAGCAACCACACTCTCAGTCTCAGCCTAGACTGTGTCCATTTAACCATCGTTTCAGACCCCAGCACGAATGCCCTGTGAGAAAACCTGTCAGATCTAATCTCTCTTGACTGAAACCTATTCATGCAACTGGCTGATCAGGAATGGGAGGGGAGCTGAGGAACCACAGGGGATCCCTTAATTGCCCATGCAGCTCCAGCTGCAAAGGACGAGCATCTACACCTGAAATGACAAACATGAGGGAAATCCAGACAGTTCAAACCTAGGGGAACAGGTATGGAGCTGTGAGTGGGTGGCTGGAGGGCGTGACAGATGAAAGGAGCAGTGATAGATGGTGTTGTAGCAACAGTCAATGCAAAGGCAGAAAAGGAAACAAAAGAAACAGGATATGGCTGTTTAAGGAGGTTGATATGTTACATTCCTGCAAGCATTTATGAATTCCTGCTTATGTGCTAGAACACAAATGTTGGCAAGTACTTTGATGATTTTTTTTGCCTATTTTTTTTGCCTGTGTCCAGGGTTTGGAATTTGTGCTGTTATATTTGTGTAATCTGGGCACAGAAGTGCAAATTTTGGGAATATTAAGAGAGAACTAAGACAAGACATAGTAATTCAGAAGACCAATCTTGAATTGTTATAGTAATCTCTACAATTCTATTTGCATGTTATTTGCCTGCTTTTGGTCTCACTTGGTGCCCAGGAGATTCTCTCCCAGAAATGGCAGGAGTTGGACACCAAAGCATCTTAATTCTGGCCTGCAAGCCCAAGTAGTGACATGAAAGCTTAGTCTATTTGTTTCTTTATAGTAACCAAAAAAATAAGGAGTAAGCTAAAGCCTATAACATCAGGAAGGAATTTCTTCATTTTGTATTACTGAGTTTTTTCATTTCTTGCTTGTGGATGATGAATGCTTAATCTTCTGTCCAGTGTGAGCACCTCATAGCATTTCACCTCAAAGTCCAAGCACAATCATTTTCAAAAGATTCTTGGAAATCCTTCTCTGATGAACCAATGAACTTAAGAAATTGAGAGAGTTCAAACTGTTAAACATACCTCTCTCCTCCAGGATAAACAACCCCAATTAAGCACTGCATTTTCCATGTCCTTCTAGGGGATGTTCCCTTCAGTCCCTAAGAAGTGACATAACTGTGCATGAGTGAGTAGAACCTATGGTGTGAGGAGATGCTTTGGGTCTCTATAGACACTTCTGCAGAAGTCCTGGACATGATGAAGAACAGCCTGAATGGAGGGAGGAAGCATCTTCTCCAGGAGCTGAGCCGTGTGCCTCACATCCTGTTCTCACATCCTAAGCTATTCTACCAGCATTGCTTTGCCCTTACCATGCAGTTTACACTTTGCAGAGTACAGCCTCTTACACTAGATGGGGACCGATCACTCTGGATTCTCCCCAGGTAGCGTATGGAACACCCCCAGCACAGCGGGAATGCTTTACGTGGGGCGAGACAGCAGCTGATGGATTGGGCTAAATGAATCCTGGAAGAACATACTGGAGTAAGATATCACACAACTTATCCCCTATTTCTTAGTGTACTGTTTGTCCCTCTGTCCCTATCAGTTTAAGGTTGAAATGAATAGGAAAACTTCTGTGAAAACCAACTACAGGAACCTTTGTGATCACTGAATCTTAACACCAGCATCTGTGGAACTCAGCCTTTCAAAAAGAGTTAGTTTGCTGTAATTATCTCTGAACGATAAAAGGCAAACTTTCCTTGACCTGCATAAATTGGGAACATTCAGCTTAATTCTCTCCAGTTGTCTGCATTCTGGAGCCACACAATACCCTAAAAAGGAAGCATCACTGTAAACAGTCAAGAGTGTGGGTGATAAATGCTGAAATCCCCAAGAGGTCTGGGGAGCTCTTCTGCTGGATAGGTACTATCGCTTGGATTCTACTGTGTGAAATAAAAATGTGCCAAATTTGTTTGCAGGATATACCAACAGCTGACATCTGTCATGATTTCACAAGAGAAAAATCTCAGTGTTTAGCTGCTCAGTGAAGTGACTCACATTAGACCAGAGGTTTTGACTTTGTTCTTCCAGGCACCGTTTCTGATGGGAAATCAATCAGTTTAATCCCATAATGGAAACAATTAGCCTTGCAGAAAAAGCAGATCACTTGTAATCTCATCTTCTGCTTACAATATTATGCCAATATTTCTTTTTATTTTCTCAACTGCTGCTCATTGGTCACAGTGGCATGGCTGTGAAAAGGTTACCGCTCGCACAGGGCGAGAACTGGGGTTAATCCTGCCCACGTCAGCAGCAGCTGAACCTGCTGGGAGGAGGTCATGCCCCTTCCAAGCAAACAGACCAGCTTCTTCCATCTGGCCCATATATTCCAGGCTTGCAGCTACACAGGTGAGGTGAAAAAGACCTGAGGATCTGCTTCAGTGTGGCAGCAGTGAGTGTGGCAGGGCAGCAGGACAGTCCCCACCTGCCTGCTTTGTGCAGCCCGGCTTGTCATGGTATTAGTCTCATTCTGGGGATTAAGGTGAGTAAGGTCAGACGTGACCTAACAGGCACTTGTTCATCTGTTTCCTCTGACTTCTGAGATGGAAAGTGAGACTGAGAATAGGGTGACCATGAAACCAATTCATTTTTCAGCAAAATTGGTAAGAAGGGAATATATGTATTTTTTTAAAAGTGTTTTGTTTGTAACATTTTGAATGTGTTGTAACCTTTCTGTGAGCCCTGATGTGAACTTTGTCCTTGTCGACAGCCTTCTGTGAAGCTGCTGTTATCAAGGACAAGCTGCTATTGAGCTCCGATGTGAGCTGGCCACACTGTGTCATTGCTTCCTGGTGTTCCTCTTGGGGAAATCCATCCACAGGCTCTTGTCCTGTGTTTAGTTTGCAGTGTTTGGGAGGTGGGGACTTATCCTTGCTGCTTAGTGGTTGGAAAATGCCAGTGTATGAAGTTCTGGTAGATGACTGGTAGCCTGATGAGCAAGACTTAGAATAACATGTAAATATTTTCTCATTAATATTTGCTAGAATAGAAGAATAAAATTCATTTTGTGTCAGGCCCTGCTGTGTTTTACCCTCTGAACACATCTTACAAAGGCAAAGGATTTACCTTTGTCCCTTTTGTGAATCTGCTCCTGCTGCACAGTGTGGCAAACCAAAGATGAACCTGACCATGGACAATGAAGCTTCCTAGTTTTCATAGACTCACAGAATGTTTTGGGTTGGAAGAGACCTTAAAGATCACCTAGATCCAACACCTGCCATGGGTAGGAACACCTTCCACTAGACTAGGTTGCTTCAAGCCACATCCAACCTGGTCTTGAACAGTTCCAGGGATGCGGCAGCCACAGCTTCTCTGGGCAACTTGTGCCAGGGCCTCATGACCCTCACAAGGAAGAATTTCTTCCTAATATCTAATCTAAACCTATTCTCTCTGTGTTTTTCTCTGTAAAAAAGCTCCAAAGCCTTGGGAGACAGCTGGCTCCTCCACCTGAAGGTGATTACAGAGAAGAAATTCTACTGGAGGAATGAGATTTCTTTCATTATCCTAATGGTTTCTATCACAGCTGGATTTTTCTCTGTGGGATGCTTAGATCCATGAAACAAACTTAGAAATTATTTAGACAAACAAATGAATTAAACAGAATTCAGAATGACAGTTCCCCAACACTTGGGTGTCTGCCAAGGAACTTTCAAAAGCCAAAATAATAACACAGATCTGAGAGATCCTGCAAAGCATATAAATTAAGTAACCCTTTGGAAACCTGCAGCTGAAGCTGCCATAGGATTGAGATTTGCCTGTACTTAACCCAAATAATGAGTTTCAAATTTAACTGTTCACAGGATGTTGAGGTTTTGGATTTTTTTTTTTTTTTTAACTATTAAGTAAAAGACTAAACTGGAACCCTTGAGAATCAGTTGTATGTGAATACTCTTGGGATAGGAAGGCACCAGAAGGGACTCATTCAGGCAATAGAAATGGAAATTAAGATGAAAAAAGTCAAGGATTACTGATTAATGTAAGAAAGGAAAAGAGGTTGTACTCTGAGAAACACTGACTATTGGGAGGGCAAATTGCACAAATGCCATGCAATATTGCTTGGAGTTTTTTACTCCCACAAGGATTTTGAATTCATGCGATCAGCATCACTTTCAGGGACCTTTTCTAATGACAAATATGAAGAGGAGTAACCAGCATTAAAACATACAAATGACCATTCACAACAAATGATTTTCAAACATAAACCATGAGCCTCTGACACACAATTTTAACAGGAGTGTGGCTGTTGGTCGGGCCAACCCACAGGCTAACAGCTATTTTGGTGCTTAAAGCTACTTTTAAATCATAGAACCACAAAATGGTTTGGGTTGGAAGGGATCTTAAAACTCGTTCCAATCCCCTGCCATTGGCAGGGATACCTTCCATTAGACCAGGTTGCTCTAAGCCCTGTCCCACCTGGCCTTGAACACTTCCAGGGATGGATAACTCATGACTAACTTCAGCCACTGAAATGGCTCTAAGCAGAAACAGCCAGAGCCCTGATGACAATTTGTACAAGCAAGACAATCTCCTGACCTGGAGAAGAACCATCAAGCCATAATGATGCTTTAAATCACTCTCATATGGACAGATGTTCAAAAAAAAGCATTGAAGGGTCATTATCAGGACTCTCAGATAAACACAGACCTCTGCTAGATATTGGGAGGGTGGCAGATGGAAAACGTGGATGTTCATTCAAAATGGGACACAAAGATCCTTAGTTTATCCAGTCGGTCTGTGATAACAAAGGAAGGAAACTGAGAGTGTCACTAGGGGCAAAGTAGAACCTGAATGGAATATTCAAAAAAAGAAACAAAGAGGTGATAAGGCTTTGGGGTGGAAAAACACTGGAAACAAACACCAAGGGAAATATCAGGGAGGGGAAAGATAAAGTGAATGGAGTGATGAGATTGAATTCATGAACATGTTTGACCTCTCTTTGAATAATGTGTGGTCTTAGAGCTTGCTATAGCACTCGGCTGAAGAATGAGCATGTTGGCAATACTTTACTTCAGCTGGATGTTAAGGCTTGCTCCCACAGCAAGGTTCAGCTGCTGTTAACTTCTCAGCCAGAAGTAGAATTCCAATTAGTTTTTGGAAATGACTTAAAGTAGAATTGAAAAATTCTCGCTGAGCAACCTGTTCTAGAGGAATGTGTCCCCGCCAATGGGCGTTGGAATAAGTTGATCTTTAAGGTCCCATCCAACCTAAGCCATTCTGTGACTGATTCTATCAAAGACAAAACCAGAAATTTATGAGCTCACTTTAGGTGGTTGAAGTGAGAGCTGACTGGGTTCTTTGTAGACTGCAGTTATGTTTGCTTTGCTCAAAGCAAGCATATATGAAAAGGTGTGTGAGCAGCTGTGAGAACATGGGCCACCTGTGAACTAAGGACCTCTTTAGCTAATGTTCTCATACTCTGCATCCTACGGAAAAACATCTATGACAGAGGGGTACAAAATTAGTTCCTGATACAGTTCTGAATCCTGAGGGCTGCTCTGCATGTGAACACTTTCCAGCAGGAGCAACTTAAATGCAGATAGTTTTATTCAGGGTAAAACTGCCTCCACACAGCATAGTGTATTCTGGAATATAGTCTCATTTGGAATAAGCACACCCACAAATTTATACCAATTTAGCTAATTTTGTTTTACTTGGGTTAAGTTTTAGATGAGCTGTCAGTTCTATGAGGGGTGATCTGGGCTGAGCATTCAAAAAGCCTTGAAGAGAAAGTCCCTCAGAGCCAGCAGTTTCCTGTCTGCTTTTGAAATGAATACTCTAGTGGAGGGGATTTCTGTGTTTTGATCATCTATTGCCTCTGCCAACGAATTACTTCGAACCCCTGAGGCTTTGCTGCACAACGGAGCTGCCCCTCACAGCAGGGTGCAGTTCAGAACCCAACCAGAGAATGGAGCTCCAGTGAATGGCAGTGGGAAATATTTGACTACAGAACTGCAGGTTTGTTTTTTTCTCTTCTTTTCTTCCATATTGTTTATTGTTGCTACTTTCCAGTAAACTTAGTGCCTTTCACAGAAAGAATTTTTTCTTTTCCCTTCCAAGAAGAAGGAGATGCTGGTGCTGACACGCTACATTTGTGCACATCTTTAACTCTGTCCTTCAGGGAATCCTCTTCATCATTTTGAACAGTGAAAGCAGGAGAGGTGGGACATCAGCCAGTCCTCCAGCTCTCTGTGAGAGAAATTTTGCTGTTTGGCTGGGTGGATTTTCTAACACAAGCAAGCAAACCTCAGACCAGCCTACTCCCAGGCTTCTGCAAGCTGGGTGATACCATGCAGGAATGAGGAGGTATGATTCATCACCCAGACCAAAGCCAGGCTTTGTAGCCTCTCTTGGTGGAGGCAGGCACTTACGAGGAACAAAGAGTAAGGGAAAGCTCCGCTGGTATGGGCTGCAGCTGGACCTCTCCTCCGCAGGCACCTTTCTAGCAAAGCAAACTAAGCTTATTGTGTTTCAGGTTCGTGACACAGCATGTAGACTGTACTCATGCTGCTAAATCCCAAAGCTGCAGGACAGCTCAGGAGCCTATTTAAAAGTCACATCTCCCATCCTTGTCCCAGACCAAAGCCCAGTAAATGGGCACAGCAATGAGCCAGTCACACAAACCTTCCTGGGTCACGAACAAAGAGACTTTGCAGCAAATGGCACATAAATCACACTTGCAGAAACCAGGCAGCGAGAAGGTGCTCAATGAAACTGGACTTTTAAAACAATGAATACTTTGTTAGGTCCTTTTTTTCAAGTGGGATATTCCAGTCCTTTTTTTTCAAGAGGGCCCTTTTCAGAAAGAAAAGGAAATTGTACAGACATTTTGAGATTTTTTCTCAGCTTCTGGGGGACATGCTGAGCAGCTCTACTGACCACTCACCCCACCTCCAACCCACTGCTCTGTGCCTGCAAACCATCCCATTAAACACCACTGGCAGCATGGACATCTCCATGGTGCTCCAACAGGTGCTGTACCACCAGGAAACTGAGATCCTCTGCAGTGCCAGGTGCTGCTCCAGAGACCCCTGCAAGGACACAGTGATGTTGGGGTGCAATGGCCATGAAGATGCTCTAATGGCTGGAGCACCTCTGCTGTGAGGCAGACTGAGAGACCTGGGAGTGTTCAGCCTGGAGAAGGCTCTGGGGACAAATTAGAACCTCTTCCAGTGCCTAAAGGGGCTCCAAGAAAGCTGGAGAGGGACTTGGAGCATGAGCCTGGAGAGGCAGAACAAGGGAGAATGGCTTCAAACTGACAGAGGGCAGAGGTAGACTGGATATTGGGAAGAAATTCCTCCCTGTCAGAAGAATTTCTGTGAGGCCGTGGCACAGGTTGCCCAGAGAAGCTGTGGATGCCCCGTCCCTGGAAGCGTTCAAGGACAGGTTTGATAGGGCTTGGATCAACCTGGTCTAGTGGAAGGTGTCCCTGCCTGTGGCAGGGGGTTGGAATGAGATGATGTTTCAGGACCGTCCCAAATGAAATCATTCTGTGATTCTGTGATTATTTTCTTCAAAGTTTATCTTTTGCCCAAGTGATGACCATGAAGGCTTCACAAAGTGCTTTAAACCAAATCTGGTTATTTTCTTGAACTTTTTTTCTCCTTCAAGAGACTTACTGTAATGAATAAAACAGTCACAATCAAACGTTTACTGACCTACTGCATTGTTTTCCTTCCACTGCAGAGGATGAAACTGCAGTGAGGGGGGCTTTGAGCACACCAAACGTATGCTTTACTACTAGTAAAGTACTGAGACTTTACCACAGCGAGCAGTCGCTCCGAACCCCACTTACAAAACGCTTCAGGAGGAAATCCGTGCTAAAGCTCCCCCAGCGACGGCCGGGAAGGGTCTATCCCTCCTCCCCGGCACGCCCTGCGGGCGGGACGTGCCGGGGAGGCGGGATCGGTCCGTCCCGGCATTTAGAAGTTGCGGCTGGTGATCGCGAGTGGGAGCTGGAGCCGCCCGTGGGTAGGGAGTGTTCCACTGCCGCTATGTCCCACTCGGTGGTCCTGCGTGGCCCTTCGCCGTGGGGTTTTCGTTTGGTGGGCGGTAAAGATTTCAGCGCCCCGCTGACCATCTCCAGGGTGAGCTCGGAGGGAGAGCGGAGAGGGGAACGGAACGGAGCGGAGAGGGGGCCGGCCGCAAGTGATGGGCGGCGGGGCGGGTGGTACCCGGAGTCGGGCGGACTGTACCCGGGGCCAGCGGGTAGCAGCGCTTGGACTCTTTTGAACTCCAGATTATTCTGTATACACCCAATACACTCAAATAAGTGCTTCCCTCTGAGCTTTGCACTGTTTCGGCTGCTTTTCCCAGTGTTACAGCGTTCTCCATGCTTTATTTTTTTGGATGTTAATTCATAAGGATCTGCTTTCAAAGCTTTTAGTGTTCATAGAGTTTGGATTCTTGCCCTGGACTGAGTTCATAGGCTGTTGGGGTTTTTAAAGAAGGCATGAGTTAAGTCAGCAAGAAGTTTCTCCATACAGGCTGCAGCGTTCTGGGGTCTCTGTGGGCTGGTAATAATTACTGTGTAAGTGTACTCACACTTGTGTTCGACCTCACAAGTATGTATTCTGGAAAATTCTTTGCTAAGACGCCGCAGATAGCTTAAAATAGGCGTTATGTGTAGATATATGTGAAAACAAACCATTCCCTGTGCAGGAAGGAGCGCAGCGAGGTGGTGTGGTGGGCTATGTGATGGATGAGGTGCTGTGTGTGAGCTGGACACATTCCCGTGGGCACTACTAGTGTTTCCATCATCGTCGGGCTGCTCCGGGAAAGGGCTGGATACCCCAAGCTGCTTTGCCTTCCCGGCATGTCAGGCTGTGTACGATTGCTGAGCTCCCCTGGGCAGCTGCCGGTTAAGTTCTGGAACAAACCCTGAGTGCATTTGAAAGGAGCTATAACTTAAAAATACTGTTGTAACGTACACAAGCTGTTTGCCATCTTTTCATTTGTGTGCCAAAGCTGTGACGGAAAAGAGAAAACACGTACCCTGAGTTTCAAAGAAATACTTATGGAAGAGAGCATGTTTTAAAGAGATTTAGTTTGTGTTCATATATGTCTATTGCATAGCTTTGTCTCTGTTTTTACTTAGGGCTGTCCCTTTCCAAGTGCTCCAGTGAGGGCTGTTTTGGAGGAGTAACTGGGGGGCTGTGCTGTGAGAGGGGGCACTTGGCTTTTGGGGCTCAGCCTGAACCGTCTGGGCATGGGAAGTTCTATTTCTCCCCTGGTTACATGGGATGTATCACAAATCACTTCCCAGCAACTGTAGAAATGTTCCTGTTGTGGAAATGAACATCTGAACTCAGTGGAGGGAGCCTGTTTTCCTGTTACTTTGGAAAAAAAACTGGTTTAATATTAAACAAGAAAAACCTAAATCTGCTTCTGCCTAGACAGGTGGCTTGCCAAATTTCTTGCTTGATTCAGCAAACCTGGGAGATGTGAGGAGGACGATTCTCATTAGGCCAGTCTTGCTGTGGATCACAAGGAGTTGTAATACAAGAAGCAGATGTAGGGTGTTATTCCATTTGGCAGCCTTTTAAATTGGATCCTTTTTAAAATCTGCTCCCACTGAAGGGTGGGGTGATGTGCCATACTCTAACGGCTGCTCCTGAATGATGGTAAACAACTTGCTAGGATGTAAGTGTAGGTTGCTCTGCTTGGGCTCTGGTCTCTAAACACAAGAGAAGACATGGCTCGCTTTACAAATAGTACCTGGAAATGTTATAGCTGGGGAAGAATTACCTTTTGCTACAGCTCCTGGCCATGGGGATGCAGGAAGGGGCTGCTGGAGGGCTCCCTGGGGAGCCTGAGCTTTGCTTGGTGGTAGGTCTGTGCAACCCTGCTACTGTGCAGAAGACTGATCATGGCTGTTGTATTCCCTCTTATTCTGTAATTGTCCAGGAAATCTATTCTTTCTGGCTTGAAACATGGGCAAGGGGGCTTCCTGTCTCCAGGAATGAGAAGCCTACATCCCCCTTGCCTCGGCTGGCTCACGGCAGGAGGGAGGTTCTTGCTAATTGTGGAGGCTTTCAGCTGACTTCTGCTTCCTTCAAAGTGCCTTTTTTCTTTACTTTCAATTTTATTTGTTTTATACTAAAATGCCATTAAATTACAAACATCTTTGTAACAGCAGAAATTCTGCCAGCAAATCATTTGTGGTTTGGGTTTTGAGACATCCAAAGCCACCCACATTCAGCTCTGGGTGCTGGAGGCTGGAAATAATGGAGCAGCTGGAAATAGCCAAAGAAGCTGCCAGGCTGAGCTGAGGAAGAGGCACAGTGATGCGGGGCAGAGAGGTGTCCAGCATGAGACAGGGGGCAAAGCTGAAGGTGGTCCACAAAAGTGTCTTGTGACAGTTTTGTCAAGAGATAAATGACAGTATATGGATTTGGTAGCATGAAACATGATGATGACCCCGTCCTGCTTTGGTATGGGACTTGCCTCGCTCACAAAGGTTTACTTTGGCCTTTAGCCCCTGTGAGATGGCTGTGTCTGTGCAGGTGCTGATGGTGTTCAGTCTATTCCTTGCAGCTGTCTCAAATAGGCTCATGACATTACGCAATGGCCTTTTTTTTCTTGAAAACAGGTCACTTCCCTCTGTGATTTGATCAGCTTTAAGTGACATGGGGTAAGGATCTGATTGCTCTGCTGAGCTCTGCCCTGGAGAGGCCAGGGCTCCAGGTGGAGTGTTGAATTCCTCAGTAGTAAAGATAAATGCAAATCCAGAAGGGCATGCTTAGGGCATCTCTCTCATGCAGTCAGATGAAAAATTAGGTATGCTATAGCTACCCTTTTATCCCCCATTTCTTCTTTTATATTCAGGAGGACCCAGATGAGCAGGGCTGGAGTTTGCTGGGCCAGTTTGGGGGCATGCAGCCCTGGAGGGTGATACTGGTGTGTTGTCAGCACTGTGTAGGGGATGGATTTGTAGCCCCAGCCTGTGCTCTTGGGGGGAAATGCAGTTTGTTTTATACCCACTGTTACAGTGAGCTAACACTAGGTGTAGGACATCACATCCTTAATATCCTAAGGATATTTATAGGGGTAGGGAATGATCTAAAAGATCTCCTTCAAGTTGGCCTTAATGACTTGACAGAAAGTGGTTTTAAGACTTAATTAAATTTCTGGTAGCAAACAGCTGCTTTTTCCTTGGTTGAGCAGGGTAATACTGAGTGCTGTGTTTGCCCTCTGTGGGAAAGGAGGTTCTGTGGCTCTTACTCCAGTGACAACATTCCTTTTGACCAGCAGCCATGGCTCAGGAACAGGAATGAAATAACTCACTCGGCTGTTCTCACTGTTGTGCTTGTAACCACATTAATGAGTGCTGTGGTTCTGTGCAGGATCACAGTTGATCTACCCCTTGCCCGGGATTAAAAGATAATCAGTCATTAGCGTAACTAGAGGAACTGAATGCATTTAATCACTTGAACTTGCTTGTTCAGCTTCCAGAGCAGCCGATGTCATCATCTGCCCAGTTCTGCCAGTGTTAATCCATGCACTTGCTGCTTTTGAAATCATAGCTAAATTACTTGGTTAAACAGACAATTGACAAATAAACCAATTCCAGGATTTTTTGAATGAGATTTTAATACAATTTTTCTTTTGTCTGCTGGCTTCAATATTGGTTTACCCACTGGTCTCTAGTCGAGCAGCAAAAATGTAATTTTCAGCATTGGCTTGGAACTGTAACACAAGAAAGGTGAGAAATAATTGGTCTGCAATCCATTACCCAGGTATTGTTTGAGTTAAGGTTGACTTTTAAACTTCAGCAGCTTTCACATTTGAGCAGAGATGTGTCCTGTTAAAGGTTAGGATACTCGAGAAAGAATTCTGCTGAGGAAGGAATTCCAGTAAAAGTGATTTTGTTGACTCTGTCAGGGCAGATCCAAGTCTATGGTGTGATCCTGTGTGAATGCAGAGAGAACCCACTCAGTGGTATAATATCTGGGGAGGCCTGTGAGATTTGTTCTTGTGTGGGTGGAGATGGCTGAGCAGAAGGGACTCCCCAGAGCTAGGGCTGGGAGTAACAGGTTTGGTTACCCCAGGAATTCCATGTGTGTTGGTGGAGAAGGTAAGAATCAGAGACAGCAGCAAAAGGAACAGGGCTTTTCACTTTGATTTCCATAAGGTTTCTATTGGTTTCACATAATTCTTTTGTATTTGATAGTTTATTAGATGGAAGTGATGCACTCTCTGGTCAGAGCTCCCAAATGGACTGAAGAAGCCACTCTGGATTGCTGAATTCCAGAACTATGCCCCCACCTGATTTCTGCTGACTTTGGTGGGTTTACTGCCTGTGTAGAGCTGAGTGACAAAAGCTGTCCTTCAGTTGGTTGCATAGTAATGTTTGTTATCGTATTTCAAGTGAGATAATTTTTTCAAGTGGAAGGAAATACTTCTGCTAGTCAGTTTTTGTTGTTCTCATCATTCCTGTAAACTCGGGGGCAAGAGGTCTGGGTGGTTACGTGTGAAGCTGTGCTGGTATAGAACAGTTAATCTGAGCTACAGATAAGAACTAACAGAAATATGTCACAAATGTATTTGATGCTGAAGTGTTTCTATCACTGAGGCTTTGCTTAATAACTGAAAGAGAAGAATAAATACTTGTGCTGGTTCAGGAGACAGTAATGGTGGAACATGCTGGAATGAAAACCTAATACTAATTACCGTAATTAAGCATACTGATAATCCCAAGTGGGAAAGCAGGTGGAAAGAATGATTCATGTAGATCTATTTAGGCAAGGTCTGACCTTGGGACAAGTTAACAAAATACACCCAGCACACCCTCGAAAACACGCCAGGCCTCTGCCAGGCTGGACGAAGCAGTATGGATTCAGTGTCCCTGGGTATTTGGGATTAGGGATTTGTGGGTTTGGGGTTTTTCTTCCTCCCCCCTTCTTTTTATTTAAATGGTGGTGATGTCAGTTTTCCTTGAAGATTGAAAGACTGCCTGTTGAGACAGGTATTCAAAATTATTTTGTAGAAGTGTGCACTTATATTCCACTTGATAAAGTGGGTTAAAGAAAATAGTTAAGATAACAGGCTTACTAGAACAGCCCTGTTGGTGTAAGAAGCATACAGGGGGAAATATGTGCAGTTATTCTTTTTTCCCTAAATTTTTTTTGCTATATAACACAACAGATATTTATAATCCTGGTCCTCCTGAAATTGGATAAATCCTTTAATTTTAATACAAATACGCCATTATGAATTGTGTGGAATTAATGCAGACCAATGCAATTTAATTTCATTTTTGGTAGCTTGGGGACAAAATACATGTCACAAGTTGACAAGAGTCACAGGAAATCCTAGAAGGAGCAATATAATATTTCTAACTGAATTTGTTGTCTGATTTCTGAGCTCACAAAATGCCTTGATGGTTTTCAGATACCCAAACGCTTAGTAAAAACATTTTTATTTTTTAAGTCGTATGTGACCACAGGTGCTAAAGTGTGAAAGAAAACAGTAGCTCTCTCAAGATCTAGCAGTGCTGATAAAAAAGGTTAAAACAAACAAGTTCACAGAAAAATACTCTGCTTGATTTGTTGTCAGTGCCAGATGTGTGCCAGAGCAAACCCCCTATCTTACCGAGCTTGATCATGTAGTGGGTTTGTACACAGCCCCTAACACCCCACTTACCCCAAGCCCTGGTAGATAAGGTTGTGTTTGGTTTCTACTTCAGAATTTACACAAAAACTTCAAACACAGTTTTCACTGTGTTACTTGAGCAACTGCAAAGATGTCAAGTCACAGTGTGGCATCTGAGGAGCTTTTACAGCCAAGAGAGACTCAAAACAAATCCCACTTTCTCCCCACAGAGAACACAGCTCTATTTGAAAAAAATAGAAAGTGGTGTTCAAGAGGATTTCAGCCAATGAGTTTTCCAAACACCATAAGGGATGCCTCACAGCCTGTACCACACTCAATCCTTCTTGTCAACCAGAACAACTTGCATTCACATCCATTAAGCTTTAAGTAGCTTTACATGTTGTGTGGATTAATAGCAGACTATGTGGCAATGACATTTTACAGCCCAAGCTTCAGAAAGAAAAATATACCAGATTAAAGAACATTATTTAAAGTTGTTATTCTTAATTATCAGATATGGGCAGTGCACAGCTAAAAGAGAAGCTGTCTTGAACAGTTGACTCCAGGACTGGTCAATAACACCAGAGGACACGGTCAGCTGGGAGGTTTGCAGGATGCTGACACTGCTCTGCATGCTGTTGTTTACCATAAGCAACAAAACATTTTAGAAGTCTTTAGCATGTGTAAAGCTTCTGGTTCAAAAGACCAAGCCCTGCAAAATACTTGACATTCACCATTAAAGTGGGAGAAAGCAACTGTGTAGCAAAGGCGCAAATCCCTGCAGTGTATGATTATTAACTCCTGAGTGTGCTGCAAGATTGAAACTACAGGTTTGCTCACCAACTATATTAAACTTTTTATGTTGAAGAATTGTCTTCTCTTTGGAGATCACTCTGTGTACACTTTCCTTTTGTTGGGAAGGAAAGTGTCGGCCTGCCTTCCTGGCCAAGAGTCAGATGGTTTGGAAGGCAAACTCCAAGCAGTTCCCCCATGTCTTCTGCACAGCGCTTAAGGCTTGCTCCTGAGAAGGGCTCGAGAAGCCCTGCTGCTTGTTGATGGGTGTCTGAGGGGGAAGGTCCTAAACCTCTGAAGGAGATGAAGCAATTCTGGTTGTGAAAAACGAGGTTCACTCTCCTGTGAGAATTTAAAGGGTTTAATATAAAGACAATAAGAGACACATAAAATAAAGCAAAGAGGTAACGGCCGGGTGTCTTGGCGCTCTGCCAAGAGCACACCTGCTGCTCGAGGTGAGTCCTTTTATACAATTTTTACTGTCCTTTATGCATATTCAAAGTTTTGCCGGAGCTGTTCTGCATGGCCACTCCTTGGTTCCGCCTTTTTAGAGCATGCGTATTCTTCTGCCTTGCGGTTTTATTTCTTTTGATTCTTGGACTTGGGCTCGCTAGGTGAGAGTTGATAGTAGAGTGGATCTCTCAATTCTCCAGACAGTCAGGGCTGATTGCAGCTTTGGGCCTTTTTGCCCCCCGGGCAGAGCGGTGATAGTGGCTCTCGGACTCTCCTGGCCGCCCGTTCTCGGGGCGGAGCAGCCTTTGGGGCCTTTTGTTCCCTGGACAAAGTGTTGATCAGCAGCTTCTCGGGCCTCATCCTCTGTTCGCTTGGAGGTTATCTTACCTGCTCACACTTGCTAATATTCTTGCTAAAAAGGAAGAAAACTACATCCACACAGCAAAAGCATTTCTAACATTATATAATATTCACCTTAATACTTGCGAGAAGCCAATATTACAATACATGTTTATAACATGGTCATAAACACTTCGTGTGATGCTGCTCAGTCTGGTTTGCGCAGAGGCGTGCAGTGGTGTGGTATGTGAGGGACTGGCAGTGCTCCGAGCACACCCACATCAAGGGCTCACTGGTGTCCCCAGGGCAGGCTGTCCCTCCCTGGCCTTGGTCCCTATATTATGGCAGAGTAAATATAAAGCAGATTTAAGTGTAGTAGCAGCTGTATTTGCTGAATTGGGCTGTTCTGTGCAGTAAAGCAGTACAGAATCTGTAACCTATCTTTGGAGTGGCCGTGACCAGGACAGGCAGCGTGGGGAGTGCTGCTGGAGTTGTGTGCCTGTAATAACCGCGTGTGCTGGCTCGAAGAGAAGCCTGGAGGTCTAGCCACGCAGCCTCTGATTTACAACAGCACACACAAAAGGATCAGCGGGGAGGCGCTCCTCACCTGAGGGAGCTGTCCCTTGAGCAGAGTGGGAGAGCTCGCAGGCTGAGGTGAAGAAGTGAGAGAGGGGAGACTCTCTGTGTAGGTTCCATGCAGAAGGTTTATTTAAGTGAAAGAATGTGAGGAGGAGACATAGAGCCAAAGATCTGAGGGTGTCCAGGGATTTTATAGTGGGGTTAGGAAAGGCAGGGATAAGGGATACAGCCAATGGGATACTTGACAGGAGGTGGGGTTGAGGCTGAGGGAACCAGTGGAAATAACACCAAGGAGGGACTTAGGGAAGGAACTAATGGGGTGTTAAGTATGATAGAACCTTCTAGAACTTATACATATTAAATTAAGGAAAATGAATATACAAAGAATTATACATAATATAGGGAGGAGAAAGCATTAACCAACCATACAAAAGTATGCAGATAACTGAACTGGGGGATTATGGGCTCTCACCCATACGAGCCGGGGGGGAGGATACAATTTAACAAGAACCAATGGGGGAAACCGGGAGGCGGGAGTTACGACAAGGAGCTAGTGAACAACCGAATAACAGAGAACTTTCTCGAACAGGGGGAGGCGGTTTGAACCTGGGTACTGCCCAGGGGGATGCGGCTTAGGCTTCTGTGCCGCCCACCAACCCACCCTCATTGTCACTGTCCTGGGTGGGGAAATTCACCCAAGGGAGAGCCCTGAATTGATTGGCATTCAGCTCTCCCAGCCCAACAGTGGGCTGGGTCACCGCAATGTGGTGGTGATGCTTGCAGTGCTGTCACCGAACCTTCTGTGGTGACAGAAGAGGGAGAGGACAGTGAAAGAAGGGCTGTTCACTGGGAGCTCTTTATTTAAAATTATCTTTTTCTTAAATAGAGGAACAATAGAGGGTGTTGAGATGGGCACCAATATTGGACTTCTGGTATTTTTTGAACCACAGTGCTATGTCGACGACATAGAAAGATATCACAAATGAGACATATCCTGAGGGGATTAGGAGGAATAATATGCTTATTAGAAAAGAGGGAAAAAAGTACATTCTGGCTTTCTAGGGGAACAAATCCCTGCAGGAAGCACCCGCCACAGGCATGCTGTGTGGGTAGGGGCTGCTCTCTGGGATCTCAGGGGTCTGGAGCTGCTCACCTGGGGCACGTGCTCTGCAAACAGCCCCTTATGCTCTGCTCTAGGGTATCATTCCTGGGCAAGTGGTTTGTTTCTTTTAGTGTTTTCTGTTTATAAGTGTTTCCAAGCATCTTCATTTTTTGAGAGAGAGAAGTGAGGAAGCAGCTGCTTGTTTTTGTGAAGGGGTTAAACACAGAACATTGTTCTCTCTTTATTTAATTTTGGGAGAGCAGTAAAGCTGTCAGGCATGCACACTGCGTTCCTGGAGCGGCGGCCGTGCTGTGTGTGCACGGCTGCCTTGGGCAGAGAACACACCAGTGCTTCTATGGGCATAAAAGGAGCTGTGAAACCACAAGTGCCAGTGACCTACCCAGTACATGAACTGGTTCTGTACATATTTCATGCTTGGTTCCTTCCTGCTGAAAATACAGCAGTGCTTAGGTGGTGGGTAGCACTGTGGGCTTTGCTTAACCGTCTCATGAAGAGCTCGACACCAGCTCACTCCAGCCCTGCCCTAGTCCCTGATGACAGGTCCACTGCACTGGACCCATTCTTCTGAGTTGCTTTGATTCACTCGCAGAAAACTTGGGGGAGTGGCCTTAAAGTGAAGCAAGAAAGACTTCGATTAGATAGGAGGAAGAAATTATTTCTGTGAGCGTGGTGAGGCATTGGGACAGGTTGCCCAGAGAAGCTGCAGCTGCTGCATCCCTGCAAGTGTTCAAGACCAGGTGGGATGGGGTTTGGAGCAACCTGATCTAGTGGAAGGTGTCCCTGCCCCTGGCAGGGGTTTGGAGCAAGAAGATCTTTAAGGTCTTTTCCATTCCAAACTATTCTGTGATTCTGTGAAACCATCAGCTCTTCTGGATTGCATCCCAGGCTGTGCCTCAGAACCTGCTGAGCACCAGGGATGGCACAAAGGAAGAGGCTGGATGGCACTCCTGGAGCAGGAAGATGCAGAGAGAAGGTCCTCTCCCCTTTCTGTGGGATTGGCTTGTCTGTGTTGGGCAACTTCATCCGAAGTCTCCATTAGTTGGCTTTGGATTTATGTTGTTGGGAAAATACCTTTGCATGCAGGACAGCATGAACCAGGAGTGTGAGTTAACTGATGGCTGGGCATTCACCTCAGTGCTGCTTCACTGCTTCCTGAAGTTATGTCTTCGGGGGCTCAGAGCTTCCAGAGGAGGTGGGGTTCTTGTCTGATTGAAAAATAAATACCTTTAGGGGAATTGTCATAAAAATATTGGTGTTTCTTTAAGCCTGTGGTGTTTGCTGTGGTTTTGGCTCTTGGTGCTGTGCACTTAACTGCTCTGAAGGTCTGTTGAGGTTGCTGTCACCCCATGGTATGACAGAGGTCTTTGGGAGCTACATGGCCTCACAGGGAGCAAGACCCTCCTGAGCTGCTGATGGTGTGAGGGCTAAGACCACCCTATCCACCCACAGAATTCCCCACCTGAAACACCAACACTAGCGTGGGGCCCCGCTGCCCTGGGGGTTAGCAGGGTGTGAGGGACTGGGCTGACTCATTGCTGATGTGTAATTGCCCTGCCCAAGCTGTTCACTGGAGAAAAGCACACAAGCAGCCCAAAATCCTGGCAGGCACCAAGCCCAGGCAGGATGAGGCATGGCACATACAGGGCGCAGTGGGCACCGTGGGACATAGCCTGCGTTAGGCCCTGGTGCATGAGATGGGACTTGGCTTTAGGGTACTCACTGCTGCCTGTGGTGGGTAGATCGTTCACACCACTCTGAGTTACCTATCTGTTGGTCTGGGCTTGGTCTGTGTACATTCAGCATTGATTTTTGAAATGGTTTGTTCTTGGCACAGATGGAGAACTTCAAAACCAAATAAAATCTTACCACTGTTTTTCTTAATCCTTTCCTGTCCTCAAACCTCAGCTCCTTTGGAGGCCCCTTTCAAGAACATGGGGCTGCAGTGGCTCAGTGCAGGTTTTCTTTGCAGTGTTTTTAACTTCATGACATACCTGATTATTCTCAGACTTGTGTGTGCTTCCTTGATGTCACACACACTGTGGTTCTGGCTCAGGGCAGACCCAAGGGCTCTCTGGAGAGAGGCACAGGTGAGTGCCACTGATACAAGCTCCATCCGAAAACCTCTGCGCACTGCCAGGCTCTAATGTCATACAATCACAGAATGCTTGGGTGGGAAAAGATTTTTAAGACCATTGAGTCTGGCTGTTAACCTGGCCCTGCTGAGGTCACCACTAACCATGTCCAAAGCAGGTAGAACCCCTGCACGAGGATTCAGGCACAGCACTGACCCATAACCAGACTTGTCCAGCTTTCTGTGGACTGTTTGGTGTCAATGGCTTTGCACAGCTGTGGGTTAGGAGAACTTAGTCTACAGTATTTTAAATATTATTCACTGAAATACAAACTTTGCGCCTGACAGGCATTACAATAATGATTCCTAAGCTGTTAAGACACCAATGCTGTATCTCAAATGGATTCTTGGTGTGCAGCTCTGTTTCAAGCCCTCGGTCATCTCCACAGCTAACATAAAATGCTAACATGAAAATACTGCCAAAATAATTTGAAATTTGAAAAGCAGAAGCTAAAAGTAGGAAACAGCTAAGAGTCCCATTTTTGGAGATCAGCTTATTCTTCAAGAAAGCTACAACCTGGTTAAGATCAGTGCAGGGGGAAGAATGCATCAGACATCTAGACAGCACTGAATAGACAAGAACAAAATACAGCTATCCTGGGTCAAGCTGAAGGTCTGTTAGTCTAAAAGCTAGCTGGCAGCCAGGGCTGTGGGGTGAACACTGAGGGAAGCAGATAACAGCAGGCAAGAGCATGGAGGTGCTTCCTTGGAGTTGCTGGTTGAGCTTCAGGCTCACTTTCTGATGAGTCTGGCAGCTTCTGTGGCTGTAGAAGGACCCTAATGCCCTGTGAATGGATACAGGGGTCCAAAAAACCCTAACGATGCCAGGGGAAAAATAATCCTGTCCTGCGTTGAAATGTCCTGTGTCAGAGCTAATCTAATGTGTGTGGAGCTGAAAGATATCTCCTGTTGTTTGCTCTGAGCTGAGTCATTGGGCAGCCCACGAGGGGTTGGCCTGGGCAGGTTTGTTAGATCCAAACAGCCCAGCTGAAACTATTGAAGAGCAAATAGCAAATACTGATTTACTCTGACAATGCAACAAAAGCTGTAACTTGGGCTGCCAGTTCTACTTAACTGTCAGAAGTGGTTTGGAGTTTCTCAAACACCTTCAGGTTCATGTTTCGGTGGTGCCAGTGGCTGTGGTCACTCAGGGAGCAGTGCAGCAGGCCCATGTTACACTGGGGACTGTCTGTTTCTCACCAGGGGCTGTTGTGGTAAGACTTACATCCTCTTGAATTCCCTACAAAAGTAGAACAAATTGTCCCTGGAAATACTCAAGGCTGGGTTGGATGGGGCTTGACGCAACCTGATCTAGTGGAAGGTGCCTCGGTGTTGGAACAAGATTATCTTTAAAGTCCCTTTGAACCCAAGCCATTGTAGGATTCTGTGAAATCAAGATGTAAGCTGGGATGTGTGCATGCCTTCTTTCTAAGAAACCACCTGTTTAATGATGGCTTGTGGTGGTTGGGGGGCTTCTGGACACTGGGGAACTGCCCCACTTGGTCTTACTGTCTGAAAAACTGTACCTGGTCTGTCTGGTTGCTGTCATGCACTGTAAGCCATGTCCAAGGGGAGGTGGTAGGTAGAGCAGTGCTCCTGTTGTCTGGATTTCTCAAGGAGGGTGGGACAGAGACCCACCACCTAAGACAGGGAGTTATATCTGTGTAAATCAAGAGTAAACAGAATCAAACCACCAGCTTGCTTTAATGCAGTGACACGTGAATAACCAAAAGTCAAGCTCGCCATGACTTCTCAGTTGATAAAATGTGTTTGGTTAGCAGATGCTCTGAAGGGGAAATTAGAGGGCAAACACATAGCTATTAAGAGTTTAACCAGACATGTTTACCTTTTCTGACTATACCTTGCATCATTTTATATTATTGTAAAAATTAAAACCACATTTGGGATGATGGAAGGATAAATGAAATGAAATTTCTCTAGAACCTCTTTTATGGGCTCCAGGATTGATCTTGTGGCTGACCACAAACAGTACCTGGACCTGTCATTAGTTCCTCAGGAAAAAAGTTAGAAGTTTTATAAGGTTCTGGCACGCCTACAAAACCAGAAGGAAAGAATTGTGGAGGCTTAAAGAGCCATGTGATATTTATAGAATAGAATCATGGAATCATTTAGGATGGAAAGGATCTTAAAGATCCTCGAGTCCAGCTGTTACCCCACCATTGCCAAGGCATGTTCCCAAGTGCCACATCTGCTAAATCCCTCTGGGGTTGGGATTGGTGACCATGCAGGACTAGAAAGAGACACGTCATTTGGATGACAGTCCAGGAAAAGTGGTGTCAAACACGACCTCTCCCCAGGCAGCAGTCAGGGAATGGCACTTCTCCATGGGTGGTTAATCGAAGGGGAGGGTTTCATGTGCTCCTTAGGGATTGACTCTTGCAGCGTCATGAAAGGTCTGCAAGCCAAAGGAGTGTGAAGCATGTCTCTGGAAAGAGCGTATTGCATTTATTTCAAGCACGAGACAAATGTGAGGAGGGGACCTCGTCACACAGTAGCTGGAGTTGACTGAAATCCCTTATTTCAGAGAATGTTGTTGCAGGGGATGGCCCTTGGAGAACTGGGGCATACCTGAGAGCTCTGACATCCAACCTCAGGTAGATGCCATTGGTGTAGATAAAACGTATTCTCCAGAAATAACTATTCCCTTTACCTGCATCTTATTCCAAGAAACTGGACTTCTTTTAAAAAAACCCCAGCATTCTTTTAAGTAACCCTTTTATTTTTCCCAGATTAACCCTGGAAGTAAAGCAGCCATGGCAGACCTATGCCCAGGAGACACTATTTTGGCAATTAATGGAGAGAACACGGACAACATGACACATCTAGAAGCACAAAACAAGATCAAAGCGTGTGTGGACCAGCTGCTGCTCTCTGTGAACAGGTTGGTTCTCTCTGATGTCCTCCTGCGTCAGTTTTGCTCGGAAGGCTTTTGGCTGGCCCTGGAGCAGATGTGCTCTCAGGCTGGGTTCTTGGAGCATCCCCATGGTCTGGATAATTGTCATGTGTTTTCAAAAACAGTAAAACAAAATTTTTTTTAATGGATTACTGATAGAAAAAGTGGCTTGTCCAGGCTGTGGCCTGAGTTGAATCTTTGAGGTTGTGTCAACTGAAGCAAGAGTAGCATGGGAATCATAATCTCCTCTGGACAAACCCTTCCACTTCATTAACATCCACCCATCATTTTAAGCATCTGTTCAATGAATACACTTTTGAAGGTCCTGCCAAATGAACTTTTTAGGGTATTTCAAAGCAAAATGAAAGCGTGAGTTTGGTATTGGGGGTTGGGGGTCTTCTGGTTGTTTTGGTTTTTTTTAAGTTGGAGCAAGTTTTTTTTGTGTGTGTTGTGGTTTTTTGTTTGTTTGTGGGGTTTTTTGTTTAGTTGGTTTGGTTTTCTTGGGGGTTTTTTGATTTCTGTTGGAATTAATTCTGTAGCAAAATCACAAATTACCCAGGCAAAATGAGTGCTCCTTATAAGGTTCACAAATGGCTAATATTATCTGTAATAAATTTAAATAAATGGATATAGTTTTCCACTTCAGATTAAGAAGTCATTTCCTGCTATAAAGAGCTATCATTTACTGTTTATACTTTTCTTGGAAAACCATGTAGTTCTGACTGGATGCCTGGGCAGCGGGGAAGGAGTGCTGCCATAAATGGAGCAAACCCTCTGTGATTCCTCATGGTTCCTCAGACAGGCATCTCTGAGCTGCCTGTCTAAAGCAAAGTCCTCTGAGCTCAGCCCATGGTGTACAGGTGATGTGGCTTCAGTATTACAACAGAAAGAAAATAAGGAAAGCAAGCAAAACCCCTTCACACAGGTGGAATTTCCCATAGCCAAGGAAGGTGGTTGTTTTGCTTTCCATCTGGAGCAGTTTTAGGGAGACTAGGTGATTTTCTACCTGCAAGAGGACCTGGGCCCAGGGCAGGACCAGGGTTCCTTTCCCGACTGTCTGCAGGCTGCTGGAGCTCTCCTTGGAAGAGGTGGAAATCCATATGTAGTGACAGGAGGTTTTGATGAGCCACCAGCTGCTGGGGTGGTCTGGCAGCAGAACAGCTTAATTGGGAGTTAGAACCAAGTTTTGCTGAAAACAGTTTTCACCTGCAGCGTGGCAATGTTTTATTCTTATGGATGAGGGTTTCTGCTGTGTGAATTGACAGACTGCATTCCACCTTTCCACTTCATTTTAGCCACTGGTATCAACTGGTGGGATTTTTTTTTTGGGTCAGATTGGACCCTTGAATATCTCTGTGAAAGTGCATCTCCTTTCCTAAGTGTTGATTCCTGCACAGGGCAGGGATTGTAGTCACAATGGTCTCACAACAGTGTTGGTATGTGCCTTGCTGGGTTTAGGGATGATGTCTTCTTGGTTTTCCTGAGACACAGAAATGTTCATTCATGACTTCTAGATGATCTGGAAGATGCTGTGTAGAGGGGCTGTGGCTTCAGGTTGTTTTTACCCAACTGTACTTACCAAGGTGTGGATATTTTTAACAGTGAGACCTTGTGTTACATCCAGAGAAGGTGAATTCTCTGATAGAGATGTGGCTGGTGGTGGCCCACAGCCTTGCAGTGGGTGGTCTTTGCTAAACAAGAGGATTGCAATGGTTTTGTCAGGCCTTAAAGTCTTCATAAATGCAGATTTTAAAGACTTTTTTATCTTACAGTCAGGCAAAAATAAATTCTCAGGGCTCTACAAGGCAGGAACAGATGGTGAGGGGAGGAGCTGTTCAGCATGGGGTGGCTCTTCTTGGATCAGTTTGGTGGCTTCTCCAAGGGCAGAACTCACCTTGGCTGTGCTCAGAGATGTCCATGAAAGTGGCACTTCTCTTGACAGAAAAACTGAATAGTTTGTTTTTTTATGCAGTGAGGACAGCAGCTCCAGTGATGCGCTATTAGGTCTATTTTTAGTTTGGACCAAAGTGAGTGCACAGTGACTTGGTTCTTGGATCTCTCTCTTGTCTCCCAAGTGACCTCTTGGATCCTGTTGCCTAATTGTTAGTCATTGCTGGAAGCACATCTGGTGTTCTCTCCTAGGTGTGAGTGGATGCCTGCTCCAGGATCTGCCTTCTGGAATGTGGGGTTACCTGGTCCTGCTCAGGGAGCCATGTCCTCTGGCAGTGATGAGGGGTTTTGTTGGTTTGTGTGCATGTCCAGCCACTGCTGTTTGTCACAGCTATGGATCAACACCCTGGACCCTGCTCTGAGGCTGAGCTCCAAGAAAGCCCTGCCTGTGGGCGTGTGGATTAGTATCTTTTCCCCTGGGGAGAGGATGGTCTTCAAGCAGCATCTTTTCTGTACACTGCCTTCAACAAAATACAGTTTGCAAGTCAACACAAGGAGATTTATTTTTAAATGTGTTTGTCTGAAATACATTTGAAATAACATGCCTGTTTGTTGTATGTCTTTAGTGGAGATACATGAAATTTGGTGTTAACTCTGTTTTGTCAAAGCAAGGTTCCTCCATCTGGGCATGCGTGGGGATGAAGAAGAGGGCAGGGAGGTGCACAGTGCTGGTGCTGTCTGGACTGCTGCATTCTGTGCCCTTTCTCCATCAACCCTTGACATTATATGTTACTGAGATAGAGAACAAGATGGGTTTTGTTTTCAGACTCTGGTCAGTAAGTGCCCTTAGACTAGGAAGTTCAGTAGGAAAGTCAGAATGTGGGAAAAACAAGAAGGGGGAGTTACTGAGTGGCCTGACCAAGACCAAGTATCATGCATCAAATAAAGGTAGCCATAAAATTGGGTTGGAGCTGTGTTTTGATGAAATCACTACTTGAAAGCAGAGGGTTGAGGACCTTGGGTGTGGGACGGTAGACCTTGTGGCATCGCTGTTCCTGCTGACACAGATTGCCGGGAAACCCTTGGCAGCTCTGTCTAGACAACCCATCTGTGCCAGAGGGCCAGGGTGAGTCCCACAGCTTTTTCTGAACCTTTTGTTGTCTGCCAACTGGGAGGGTAAAGGCTTGTGCTGCAGCTTTCCTGGAGAAACTGGCCCTATGCTGGCATTGGGAAAACTGCTGGCAAGGGGATGTCACAGCTTTTCAAGCATGTTGGGCTCCGTGGCTCTGCTGTGCCACTGGAGCCAACAGTCAGTGTCAGTATCTGTGAAGCTGCTGCTCTCAGGCTGGACTAGCAGATACTTCCTTTTTTTAAAATCTCTTTGTCTTTTATCAAGGACAAATCTCTTGAGGGGGTTTTCCCTCCTTCTTCACACCCTCCATTTTCTAAATCCTTTCTTGGCCAGACCCCGACCTCCCTGAAGTTAATGGGTGTTTTGTCCCTGGCTTTTCTGGGTCCTGCTTTGCCCCAACATGTGCAAGGCTGTCTTTGGGCAGTGAGGCTGTGAAAGGCAAAGCAGCACAGGGGCCTTACTGTTCTGAAACAAAGTGGTTGAAAGTCCTCATTGATGCCTATATGGGCACTGATGTGAGGTGTGAGGAATTACTTGGGCATCCCTGGAACAAGGGCTGGATGTTCAGGCTGTGGTTAATGGCTCCAAAATGGGAGGCCAGGAGTTCACATGGGCTTACTGAGGCTGTGGGGGAGGCAGCGATGGCACTGATTAAGATTTAGTGGGATGGTTCAGACTGCCCTGATGATAAATTAGGCAGCTGTTCCATCATCATCTTCCCAGCTGTTGAATCTCAAGCCAAGGTAGCATGGGATGTACTTTGCCTGCCTTAGTGCAGGAAGGGTCAGGCCAGTTATGTGGAAGCTGGTTGGAGAAGATCGGGGGTCTGGAGCAGCCCCATGAACTGCTACTCACAAACACCTGGCAAAATTTGTTCTTTTCACTCACTGTGAAGTTGCTTCCAAGTTACACAACAAATTCCTTAAGAGGCAAGAAGTGTGTTAGTGTGTTGTGCCAGGGGAGGTTTTGATTGGCTGTTAAGGAAAATTTCTTCGCTGAAAGGGTTGTCAAGCCCTGAAACAGGCTGCCTAGGGAACTCGTATCCCTGGAGGGATTTAAAAGACACATAGATGTGGCACCTGGGGACATGGTTTAGTGGTGGGCTTGGCAATGCTGGGGTGACAGTGGGGCTGGATGATCTAAGAGGGCTTTTTCAACCTTCACAATTTTATGATTTCCAGTCCAATCCAATTCCAGCCCTTTCTTTTGGTGATAGCACTAGGGCTGTTGTGCACAGGGTCAGGTTGATGCTGGAAGACTGGAAGCATCTGCCTGGCCCCAGGTGCAGCTAAGAACCCCAGGGTGGTTGAGTTGAATTTATTTCCTGACTGTGGTGTCAAAGAATTAATCCTCAAAGGTTTGGCTTTGATTCCTTCTATCTAAAATAAATCGTGGAAGCAGTTTCTTCCCCCTTTGTTTGGTGTGTATGCCAATGCTGAGTCTGCTTGGAGAATTGACTATGAAGATTCTCTGTCTATTCCTGCTCTTTGTACAGAGATGGACTTTCTCTGAAAGTTTCTGTGTGAGAAAGCCCAGCAATGAATCTGCTGGATGTGTAACCCTAACAGTCCCTGGAACATCACGTAGTTGATGTTCCTTCCGTCTCCCTCAGCTCCTGGGGATTTTGTTGGGGTCTGTTAGCTGTGAGCAGCACAGGCAAGCTGCTGGAAGATGGGAAGGATGACAATATATGTTCTCAAGTTTCCAGTAAAAGTACAACTGAAAAAATGAATCACAGCTTCCCCCTCTGGAGCTCCTTGAAGACTAATAGAGAGGAAAACCGGCAGCTTTCCAGAGCAATACACAGTGGTTTCAGCTGAGAGGAATGAAGGAGGAGAAATCCTGCAACTTCTTCACACAGTCTGGACGAGCTGGGTCCTTCGGGGTGCTCAGCAGAGCTCAGCTCCTGTACTGCTCACCTGCCTTGCAGAGGGTGGATCCAACGCCTTAAGGTTATCGTGGTGAGGTTCACGATCCTGGGAAGTTTGAAGCATCGGCTGTAGCTGCTTCTAGCCTGAATTAAGCTTCTAGAAGGCTAATGGTCATATCAGTGATAACAATCACTTGTGAGCATCATGATGCGCCATGGTGGGAGATGAAGAGCAGATGAAGACAGGACCGTGGAGTCACCCCCCAAAGAAAGCAGGTGAAATATAGCAACATGATTATTCTGGTGGTTTGCAGCTGCATGGTCACAGATGGCAGTGACCTGGATCCAGACTAGCACTTCCCAAGTGATAAATGTTAGTTTTTAAGGGGATGGAGAAATTAGAAATTTGGTAAGACACAGGAATTCTTGCAACTTAAAAGCAGCTCTACAAATGTTGAGAGTGAGACTTGCAGATCACTACCAGGTGAAAAAACATTCTGGTAAAATATGTGAGCATATGCAAGTAATCTTTTGAGAATGACTCTTAAACTTTCAGAAAACAAATGGTGGGATAAAAGGTGTCTGCAACTTTGTTTTTTTTAGTGATGTTCTGTTAATGGGTCCATTTCCCACGAAGCCCTGTGTGGAAGGCCTTGCACTAACCTAGGAGAAGGTATTTTTCTTGGGATTGTCCTAGCTGCCATTAAGAGAGCAAAGTGGTGTAAGTGCAGGGTAATGATTTTCACATAGCTGCCTTTAATCCCCTATAACACATCGGAGAACACTTTTCTTGTCCCTGAGCTGTAAATTAAGCAACTCGGAACATTTGAGTGATGCCTCATCTGTTGCCTGTGACGTATGAAAAGTGTGTTGGGGTTTTGCTGTTGCCTAAAAACAAAGCTCTGACTATTGGTAGGGCGACCCTGCTGCTGGGGGTCTCGGGGTGACTCTGCTGACCCCTAGGTACCCACTGCTCTGGGGCTTGTTCTGGGAGGTGCAGGGCACCCGTGTGCTGCTGGTCCTGCTGGAGCTGTGGGCATGGGGTGTTCCTGCAGCCAGGGCTGGAGCATGAGCTCCAAGCATCAGCCCCTCCTGTAGTAGCTGCCTGTAGCATTGTTCTCTCAGGCAGAGTCATCTCTTAATTATTTTGGATTATTTCAGATTACATGGTATTTTGCTGTTCCCAGGGAAAAGAGGAAGTCTCCCTGTGTAAACATAAATGCTCATCAAACTTACAACTTGACTTTCTTTTTGGTGAGGCTGGTGTTTCTCCCATTCACCTTTGCTTTGCCTTTCAAAGTGCCAAGTGGAGCCCAAATTGTGCTGTATCAGCTTGTTTGAGTATAGTTCAAGTGAAAGCTGGGTCTAATGTGAGCCTGGTTTTGTTCAGGCTGTCACTGGAAGCTCTCAGAATTGGTCTCCATTATACCAAGAACTTCTGGTCACTCTGCAGAACTGATGGTGAAGCCTTGAGTTCAGTCATTAAAGCATTAACTGTGAATGGGCTTCTCCATGCAAACTGAAGTCTGTCCATGTCTGTCATTAAGTGTAAATATACCCATAATGACTTTTAGAATGCACAAGTTTATCTGCTTTCTGGTACAGACAGTGTGATCTCTGTCAGGGATATGGAGAACTGGGAAGTGTGGGCAATACTGGTGACTGAATGCCCTACCTTCACACAGAATGAACTTACTGCTATCGCTCTTATCTTCTGCAATCAGAATCACTTTCTGAAGCTCTGTTCTTATTTACTGGCAGGTTGAAGTCTTTTGGGATGCTTTAAGCTGTGCTTGGCATGTGGGTTCCAGAGCTGAGTGGGGGGAAAGTTATCATGGACCCTTCTCGGGGCACCGCGAGCTCTCATCAGGCTGGCTCAGGAAAGCATGGAAATAATAATGGTGATCCCTGCCAATGTAATTAGGCATTTCCACTGTTCTGGGCCTCCAGATCTGATTTTCAGTGTGGAAGCAATATACACAGCAGTGGATCGTGGCAAAAAGCAAGTCAGGGTTGCTGGGAATGCTGATGTTCCTGGGAGGGACTGTTTCCTTTGTCCCACTTGGAAAGACCAATTTATAGTGAATTGTCCCAGCCTAAAATCAAATAACTACAGTAAAGATAAATTATCAGAACAAGATATCTAGCTATGAGAGAGAGTAATCATTCCCTGTTGAAAAGGCTATAATGGCAGTACTGAAAAAAAAAAAAGCTGAAATCCTCAGGGGTTGGATCCTAGATTTGGAAAGGCAGCTTTGTCTGCTGACTTGTGTAGTTGTGAAAAAGGTAAAAATCACATCAAGAATTCCTGGGTTAAAATCATGCTCCTTATTTTTCAAACTTAGACTCTGCAGATAATTAAAGTGAAAGTGAATGTGGTATGTGGCAGGGGTGAGAGTCCACAGTGGATGCTTGGATGCATCTGTGCCCACGGAGCAAGACCTATTTTGGTGAAGTGGTGCATATACAGACTGCGATGATAAACAAAATAGTTCGCATGTTGAAAGCTGTATCTTGAACTTAATGGAATTTCCATCTTCCAACTTAACCTTCTTGCATCCTGAAAAGCCTGTATATGAACCTGCTGGACCTTGCCTGGGCCCCTGCAGCTCCCTCATACCCTGAGTGTTGGAGATCTATGCTGGAGATATGTCTCAGCCATGCCCCCAGATGCCTTTGTGGGGAAAAAATTGGTCAGGCACATGGAAAATCTTTGGACAGTGACAGTACTGTGCTCTGCCTTGGCAGGACTGAAGATGCATTTCAGAATGGAAACTGTATTTTTAGGGCTTTTTCTGTCTGGCAACTATTAAAAGGGTCAAGATGATTCATACAGGGTGGTGTAAGCCTTGTCCCTGTTTATAGAATTCCTGATGTGGTCTAGTACACAGGCCTGCCAGGGATTGCATGTATGTATGTATACATTTATCTATACACACATGTAATCAGAATACCTTCTGGATTTGGGGGCAGAATAAAGGGACAAAGCCAGGAATATGAAAAACAGGAGCCACCAAGAGCCTGTCTTCTGATTTCTTGAACCAAAATAAGTTTGTCTCTTAAACCCCAAACTGAGACAGAGCCAGTAGTTCAAGGATGATTTTGAGCTTCGTGGTTTTCATAGCGTGAAACTGTCATCTTCTCTATTTACCATTGTACTGTTTCTGAGGATAATTTTGGACAAATGCATATATAATATAGGCCTGCCAGGGAATTAATATGTACTATATATGTGTTAGGCTTTTTTTTTTCTTTTGTGGTTTGTTTGTTTGGGTTTTTATTTAATTTGTTTTATTGCTTTTTTGTTTTGTTTAAGGAGCGTGTTTCTTTCTTTGGGATTTTTGTGGATTTTGTTTGTTTGGAGTGGAGTGCTTTAGTTAGGGCTTTTTTAAAAGCAATTTAAGTAGAGTTTACTTAATTTCCCACTGCAGAGCCGAAGGGAAGACGTGGTCACCCCCTGTCCTGGAAGATGGCAAGGCTCAAGCGTACCGGATCAACATCGAGCCAGACCCTCAGGTATGGCAGCTGCAGCCCTGCACACCTGCTGCTCTCCCAGCTTGATTTTGAGGAGAGGACATCCATGTCTGGAGTCTGGAAAGCCCTGTGCTCTGCCTACAGTCCTTCCAGAAGTGAAGGACTTTCCATGTGTGGCTTTAAAGTCCCATGCAGGTCTGTCTGTGCTTTGCTGGATCAGGTTGCCAAGGACACAAGGAGGCTGGGCAGCACTGACCCTCCTGAAGCCGTGACCAAGCTCAGAGTCAGTGTTATTTTGGATGGAGCTGTTGGGAGTCCTCTGACTGCCTGGTGCCTGCCTGTCCCGGGATACAGCATGCGCAGAGTCTGTCTGCATCTGCCTCAGCTGATGTGCCTCTTGGCTGCTTCCAAAATCTGTTGCACCATCTCAATCCCATGACAGTGATTCACCTCCCATGATGGTGGATTTCTTTTTTTTGGTTTTTTTTTTTTTTGTAATGTTCTCATCTTTTGCCTTGGTTTTTTTTCCTGTCTCACTCCTCTCTGCTTTGCAGCTTCTCTCTTCCCTCTGTCCTCAGCTCTGTTCCCTGGAACCTTCTGCCTATATCCTGCCCTGCCTTACTACCCCATCTCCTGCAGCAGCCAGGCGGTGAATGGAGCTGAGCAGGTCTCCCCAGCTTTCCTACCCATCTCTTGACTTACGGCTTGTTAGCAAGGTCAAAGGTGACTCTCACTCTCCTTTGGCTTTTTGATGGAAAGAGGCATGGGGTTTCTTTTCTTCTTCTCTGCTTATGAGGTACTGGATTGTCAATTTTTGCATGAGCTGGTCCACATTGTAGAGATATCTGGGGAACAAGGAGGAGACATGGGGGATAGATAGGCAGAGGGCAGCTCCTGCTGTCTGGCTGCCCCTTGAACGTGTGCTGAGCTGATGCACATGCTGCCAACTTTCCCAGGGCACCCGAGGTCAGGGATGGCAGGGCTGGAGCCTGCTGAGGCTTCTCACTGCTGTAGGTTGACCACCCCACCCAGGGCAGTTGCAGAGGTCCTGGGGCTGCCTGCAGCCCTCAGAACACCAAAGTAATGTCAGTTCAGGCAGACACAGTCCCCTGTGCCTGCCCCAGAAGCACTTGAGCGCTCTTTGGCTGACTCTGAATGTTCAAATATTGCTCAGATGGTCTCCTTCTCCACAGAGGTGGTTTATGTCGTATGCTATTCCATGCTTTTTCTTGAACCCTTACAAAATGCCTGTGTGCAGGATCTGCTGGTTTAGCTCAACTGCTCCTTTCCGGAGAGGCTTGTGTCCTGATGAGGGTGCCAGGGTGCCCCCTCAGCCCTCATGTGGCTCAGTCCAGAAAGAATGCAAGAGCTGCAGGGGTGGAAGAGAGGGAATGGCGCTACAAGGAATGGTGTTTCCTTCAGTGAGGAATGGGGAGAAAGCACTGGCAGCAGAGAGCCCACCGAGTGATCAGGATGGGGCGAGATCCTCCAATGAGAAATTGACCAAAGCGTGAGGCCATTGAGTCTGCTGGCTGTTCCAGCGTTGCGGAATTTGCAGATACTCTGCATTCCTGCTGGGTAGAGGCACAGCACAACAGCAGCACCGGCAGAGCTGCTCCAGTACCGGACACCAGTGACATGTGGGACTGTTTGTCTTTCCTGCCCTGACTTACAGCACAGGGTGATGTGTGAGCTTGGGCTTTGCATTCTGACCATGTTTGCTTCATTTATCAGTTATAGCCATCTTCTCTGACAGATATTTTTTCTTACTAGACTTTAATGTGCCCAAACCCTATGAATAATATTAAATGAGGAACAAATGTGCAGCAGTTCCACTGCCAGATACAACATTTCTGAGGTTTAATGCAGATTGGATTTGAATCTGACTATTAATATATGTTACATATGGATCTTTTTAAAAATTAGACAGTTTTGTAGAATATAATGAAGGGGATAGGGATGGACTATTCTGTATCTAGATGTACACTGAAAATATGTAAATCTGGGGAGTAGATGTGTAAAGCAGATGTGTTTGTGGTAGGGCACCGAGAGAGGTGTGTGAACAAGGGTACACAAGTACAGGCAGCAGATCCTTGCTCTTGCTCTTTTTTTTGGTGCCTGTTTCCATATGTTGTCTTCCTTAGTGGCTTTTTGGGTTTCCCAGAGAGAAGGTGAAGGTGGTTCCATGCACACCTCCAGGTTGTGGTGCTTGCACCCAAGATGTGCTGGTTGACTCTTCTCCCCAGATGGCCTGTGCCTCCAGTGTGGTTCATGTTGACAGCCTGGGACACATGCCAACAGCTGTGTGAACTCAAGTGTTGTCACTGATGTCCTCTGACCTGTGTGAGGCTGAGGTTGACCATCAGCACCCAAGAGAGCCAACCCTTGCTGCAGAGCTCCCAGGCATGGCTGGAGTCCCTGTGGAGCAATGCCGGGTGACCCAGGGCTGTCCTGTGCTGTGTTCATTCAGCCCCTCTAGCAAAGGCACTTACTAGATTGTGCGAAGGAAAAATCTCATTGTAAAGTAATAACTTTGCTCAATATGTGCAACCTTAGGTGCACTTCCTTGCATCTGGAAAAAAGCAATCTGCTTTGAAACACAGGGAAAAATTTCTACTGGAATTCTGCCCTCAAATCACAAAAAGAGGTTGGGGGTTGTCCGTGCAAAAGATTTTGAGAGTTTTACCCCAGTGGCCTTTGCAGTAATGTGGAGCACATATCCTTCCTTCCTCCAGGTTTTTACTCTGTATGCTTTTTCATCATCCTGAGCAAAGATCTGTTGAAAATCTTGACTTGTGACTACAGTAACTCTTGCTGGAGGCCCTGAAACGTGAGCTTAAGCAGAATGCCTCAGTCTGAGTGATTTGTTGGAAAATCTGTGTTTCTGTTATTACAATTTAGTTTGTTTAGGTATAATCTTTGTCTTGAAGGCAGTGAAATTTGTAGTTATCTTCTGTGCAAGAGAACTTGGAAGGTATGGAGTGGCCAGTGAGTTTTCCTCTCCCCTCTTTCTAAATCTGTTGTGGTTTCTCAGTTGAGTTTTGTGGAAAATCCCTACTCAGAGTCCAAGAATGTAATCAATCCTCCTTATTAAAACTTTGATTAATGCCATGACTGTGGGGAATAGCTGCCCTCAAACTGAAGAAGCTGGAACTGGAGAGCTGCTTTTTCATAATTAGCAGAAATAATACGGAACAGGATGAGTGAGTTACCTTCAGGAATTTTTTTTTTTACTCAGGCTTTGGTTGTCAGTTGGTTTCACTAGACAAATCTGTCCTTAACAGCAAGGATCTACAGAGGAGGCCACAAATGCAGTGACATTCAGACTTGCATCCTGTCCGCTGGACACGGAGATGGGTGGAGGTGGGACCCACAGGCATGCTGAGGGCAGCTCAGAGCTTTCCAGCCAGCAGTCAAGATTTCCATCATGCAGACATGACATCACTGCTGATGTGTTAGGATCCCCAGTCTCACTTGGCATGGTGTTTATGTCCTTGTGGGCATGGGCCCCAGCCACTTCTCCCCAGCAGATGGGGAGAGTGGGAGCACCTATCCGTCAGTTTCTGGAGATCCCACTGATTTTGCTTCCTGTAGCATCAACTTGCTAGTCAAAATACCCCTATGCAGTGCTAATAAAAAGAGAACATATTTATTTTCTTGTTCATTCTCAAACTGCCAGAATCAGCAGCTCTCTAGCCCAGGGGGGCTGGAAATGCAGGCTTTGGGCTATGGGGACCCTGTCAGTGCTGATTGACAGTAGATCAAGCGTGTGGGTGGGAGAATAATTGCAGCAGAAATTAAATTGGCAGCGCGTAGCCAGAGCTGGAATAGGATGCGAGTCCTCCCAAATCTGGATGCTTTGCTGAAATAGCTATGTGGGGTGAAAGGCTGGGTTTCCGCTGGCAGTGCAGACAGGGAGAGGCACTTCCCAGAGCAGTCTGTCAGGAATGGCATCCTGGTGCTACTCAGCTGGCAGAGCAGCCCCCATGTCATTCTCAGGGGATGGATGAGGGAGGTAGGTCAGTGCTCTTGGATGTCTCTTGTGCTGCGTCCTGAGCAGTGGCTTTCCCAGCCCGACCACCCGACTAGGGGATGAGCTCTGGGCAGTGGAGAAGAGCTGGTCTCTCCACAGCGTCAGGGGAGTTGCACAGGAATGATGAGAAGGCTGTTTCTGCTCATCACTTCCGAATTATTTTTCCTATGTGTTATCTGTTCTTGACACCCAGCTCTCAGTCCACAAAGATTTGTTGTTAGTTTGTCCTGACTAAAATCAGGTGCAAGGCGTGTGGCTTGCCATGTGAAAATGCCAGCCAGAAGGGGGTGAAGAGGAGGAACTGGGGCAAACTTGCATTTAGTGTAGCTGTTTGAGCAGCCTAATCCAGTCAGTGCAGGAAACCCAGTGCTGGGTGTGAGCCAGGCCAGTGGAAATGTGAATACACCTTTGTTTGTTCTTGCCAGAGGGGCTCAGATGTGTGTGGTTGCAGGACTGAGGAGCTGCTACCTTCTGTTGCACGTGGCATCCACCCAGCATGGGCTCTGCAGCATCATTCCTAGGAGTTTTTCATACTTGCCCTGACCTCACAAATAGTATCACTGCTGATCATGCTTGCTCCTAATTACACAAATAAAATTACATGTGGGCTTCAGGGGAGTCTGAGCCTCTGGTGCCCCAGCTCTGGGCACCTAGGGACAGCAGTGGTTGTCCCGCAGTAGAGCAGGGAGGGTACTTTGCTGCTAACATGTCCCTTAGCACTGATTTTAACATCTTTAAAAATGTCTTAAATATGCTCATATTTGCTTTTTGCTAGATCTTTTTTCTTTTTTTTACTAAGGGTGAATGTCTCCTCACTTAATTAACTGAGTAATGGATTTAGTTTAATTTAACTTTAATTAAATGGAGTATTTGTTTTAAGTTCTCAGTGGGTTGCTGCCGTGCAGGAAACTTAGACATAACTTATTTTCAAAAGCCTGGCATAGGCCATGCTGAGTTCTGTGAGCTGGGGGTTAAAGCCTCCTTGCTGAAGAGGTGGAATTTCCTTTCTCAAGGCAACTGACCTTCCTTCCTCTCCTGCTTGCAGGGCAGGATGGGCCGTGCCTGCTTCTGGGAAAGGTCTTGCTGGGACCCCCTGTCCCAACTGGCTGGGCATGAACCAGCACTCTCCTGATGGAAGGAGGGAAAATGTCTGCCTTGTGCTTTGGGAAAAACAAAGGATGAGCTAATGCCCTGGCACAAATGCGGGTTCCTTTCCATGGGAACTCGCAACTCGTTTTTGAGGACTGATTTAATAGCAGAAACATGCTTAATCCTGACAGCCATTGTGGGTGCATCAGCTGTGATCTCCGGGTGCTCAGGCAACATTTCACACCCAGATATTGGGGTTTTACACCACAAAATACCAGTGATCTAATTTACTGGGTGAAGAGGTTACACACTCATAGCTGTGCACTTGTGTTTACTTTTTCCTGTGATATAGTATTGCAGCATTTGAAAGCAGAGGATTTTTCTGAGTACCACTGTAACATCTTGAAGCTGTAATCTTTTATGTGAAATTCTTTGTGTATGTCTTATATAAATTAGCATCAAGTGAGTTTCGGTAGTCCTGGTATATGAAAGAGGCAAAACCACTATTAGGATAAAGGAGGGAAAAAATGGGACTGGAAACTTTAAAATGGTGTTTTCTTCTGTCCAGGTAACTTGAATAATTTGTTCTCATTGAAGGTACATAGGAATTATACTGAAATGATAACAGTGGGGGTTGGTTTAGGACAAAACAAAATGCTGTTGGATGAAGTGCTAACACAGACATACACTGTGTTATTTTACTTGGTAACATCAGTTTCAGTGATGACTCTGTTAACACAGGTAAGGAAACTGCTGCTTGTGTACTCAGAAGTGCTGAGTGTTTGGAAGCACAGGTGTAGCTCAGTATTTCTGTTCTTATCCATCAGGAAAAACAGCTTATCCCCTCTCATTTTTCCTTGTGTCTCACTTAAAAGGAATTAACTGCTCTTGGAGGTCACTTGAGTAACCGGCTGGGATGACAGATGTGGAGAGAGCCATTCCCAGTGGTGCAAGGGGGGATACTGGATGGTGGAAGGATGCTCACTGTGGTCCTTCGGGATGATCAGGCTGAAGCAGCTACTCCCATCCCCTAAAGCAGCTCATGCCACAGAGGGCTGGGAAAGGCTGAGACGTGTTTTTGAATCGACCTGAATTTATCTTTTTATATTAATGAGGAAAAAAAAGGTTGGGGCATTCCAAAATGAAAAAATATGTTAACCTATTGCTTTTGCTGTGTTTTCTGGTGTACCTTACCCTGGTTTTTACAGAAAGAGGTGTTCAGATAAGCCATTCTGGTGAAGTAGGCACCTTTTGGTTTTACGCATGTAATGTTTGTGTAGCCTGAAGCTTAGCTTGTTGCCAGTGAAGCTTTTAGTTTCAATTAGCTACTGATAATGATTATGGAAAGAAAATCAGAAAGTGTGATATGGTAACACCTGAAAATGCAACAATTCCCCAAATGAGGGAGAGGAGAGAGACAGTAAGCTGGAAAGCATGAAATCAGGACATAGTCCGTTAGTGTTAAGCTCACCAGCTTTGTCCTATAAGCCAAACACCAGATGGTGAGAAAAGTGATTCAGTGGAAGCATGGACTGAAATAGAAACAGTAGCATCTTCCCTGGGAGAAAGGGGGCAGGCAGGAGGGCGGGTGGACACTTGCTGTGGTGGTTTCAGGTATTTTTCCATCTGTAGTGGATATTATTTTCTGTCAGTGGGAAAGTTAATCCAACAGCAGTCTGTGCATGGTGGGGGCATCAGTCCAACACCTGCACTGAGCAATGTCCTCCTGTTCCTGAGCTTGGAAGGTGACCCTGAAGACTGGGAAGTAGAAGGAAAGTCCTCTCTAGGGTTTAGACTGTTGTTGAGCCTAGCACTAGTGAGGTAGTCACCTGGCAGGAGCTTGCTGCTGCTGCTGGGGAAAGGAGGAAATTTCAAGGCTCTTCTACCAAGACATTCATACAAAGCTCTCCTCTGGCTGCTGGGTAAATACCGCTCTCACATTTGATGTTAAAAATGTGCCTTCTGCACTGCTGCAGGCAAGATAAGTGCAAACACATTTTAATCTTGACAGGTAACTTTTTTCCATTGCTGTGGATTTTTAAGAGACTGTTGGGGAGCAAGGTAGCTTATGGGGTAAAATCCTTGCATTGCAGCTGGAGTCTCTCCTGAGCTCTTTAATTTGCATGGGGGTGGAGCTTTTCCCTGGAGCTGTGGGAGAAAACATCCATCAGAGCCCTGCTGGTGGCCATCCACATGGCCGCTCCAAGGTGGAGAAATGTTACTGCTCTTTGACTGTGAGAGATTTGCTCCTGGGTTAAATGTGTGCTGGCCTTGTGCTATACCTTGTGCTATACAGAATCACAGAATGGTTTGGGTTGAAAAGGACCTTAAAGCTAATCTTGTTCCATCCCCCTGCCATGGGCAGGGACACCTTCCACTAGACCAGGTTGCTCCAAGCCCCATCCAGCCTGGCCTTGAACACTTCCAGGGATGGGGCAGCCACAGCTTCTGTAGGCAACCTGTGCCAGGGCCTCACCACCTTCACAGGAAAGAACTTCTTCCTAATATCCCATCTAAACCTGTCCTCTGTCAGTGTGAAGGTGTTCCCCCTTGTCCTGTCACTGCATGCCTTTGTGCAGTACTGCCTGGGGATATGGGTGGGCTGGGGCTCCACCAGGCTCCAGCTTGAGTCATGTTCACATGAACATTGTCTTCAGCCTTTGTACGAAAAGACCATCTGATTTTAAGAGTTTGATCTCTTACTTTAAAAGATCTGAAAAACTAATTTGGTATTATGTGACAACTGTGAAAGGAGTGTAGTGAGAAGGATGTGATGGATAAGGTTTTCCTTCAGACTGTGGTATACATTGAAAGGGGAGCTTGGCAGAATATTTGAAATTTGTCTTGTAAAATAACCCACACACTCAGTTTATCCAGTCTCAGTAAATGAGACTCAACCTTTTTCCTTATCTCTTAATCTTCTGACCTGAGCGAAGTAATGGGATCATACTTACTGGAGCTTTTGAAAGTTAAATTGAAGGCTCCTTAGTCTGTAAAAGCAGCATATACACAGAACATCTGAACTGTGCTTATAGGGAAATACGTGTTAAAATGAGTGTAGCTTTTAAAATTTATCCTTTTCTCCAAGCTTTGGGAGCAGCCTTTGTTATAAGAGTTCCCCATGGGACTTCTCCTGAGGCTTTTGTTGGAGAATCAGTCCTGTTCCTGTGGCCATTGGCCACAGTGTAAATCACTTACTTGCATTGAAATTAAATCCATGCTGTCTGTCCCATGCACCCCTTCTGTGGGGTAATAATAAGATTTCTATTTCTGGGACTTTTGAACTGGTTTATCAGAGATGAAGCAGTATCTTTACTGTTGAAAACCTGGGGGAAGGAGAGGAGGGACTGCAGCATTACAGTTGTCTTCTGTGCAGAGGCCGAATCTTGGCTTGAGGGTGTCAGGATGTACTGGGATATGTCTTCAGGCTTAATTGCTTGGCACATTTGCATGATAGAGGACTTGAAATAATGAAGGCAGTAAAACTTCATCCTCAGAAAGCCCTCTGCCAGGAGAGGCCAGAATCAATTGGGACTCAATTACCTAAGCTTGGAGCAAGGGAGGAAGAAGCCAAAGGAGGAGCTGGAGCAGACAGGCTTGTCCTGCTGTTGCTGGATGATGGACACAGGTCACAAGAGGCACCTCTTCTGGGTGACTCTATGGCTGAAGGGTGCTTTATCTCCTGGTGTATAAATAGCATTGCTTGTGTCTGTAATTCAGCATTTTGGCAGCAGATATTCAGGTGACACTGGCCCATCGTGCTCTGTTTTTGAGAAGAGATCTGAAGACAATCAAACAGAAAACTGCTTTGGGCTGAGCCAAGCGTTAATGTCCTTCAGCTCTGTTTGAGTCTTATGTGTTGTGTGAGAACAGGACCAGCACGCCCAGGATTAGGAAAATAAACAAGGTTCAGGCAATTCCTGTGGGGATGAGCTCCCACATCACAGGGACAGAGCTGCTGCTGTTCCTGACTGGGCAAATCTCCCCACCACCATTGCACAAATGGGCAGATGGAGGGTAGATTTGGGGCTTGGAGGTGTAATCTAGGAGATGTTTCCAGCTCTGCAGCTGGTGAGTTTCAGTGCATCTAAGGTTTCTTAGATGCACTGAAACCATCATTGCTCAAAGCTCTTCCAAATCATGCTGTGGGTGGAGGGGCTTGCTTGGAGGTTCTAGGAGCCAATGTTGACCTCTCAAATTAGCAATCTTCAGTTTTAATCTCTGTCTGGTAGTCTAGAAAAAGGAGATTAATTATTTTGTTTGTACTTCTGGTCTTTTAAAAGTCTAATTTATAACACACTGAAGTGAATGAACTTTAAATGCTTTGGATTGGAATATGAAGTCTGATGTTCTCTAAATCTCTGTGGTCTCTACAGCTAAGGACTTGCAGTTGAAAAAAGGTGGAAGGACAAATAGGATATTTCGCAAAATGCATTTAAAAAAACCACCAAGCATGAGAAAACAAATTGGGAGTTTCTGGTTTGTAGGCTAAAAGAGTTGTCCTTGGTGAAAGTCCACAGGCCACCCTTAAGAAGGGTTTGTGAACTCAGTTTTTAAAAGGCCGTAAAAAGCAGGAAGAAAATTCAGCAAAGAAAAGCAAATTAGGTCCCAAAGGGGGGAAATTTGAACTGATCTTGAATTTGACAACTGAAAAGAAATCCATCTGGTTCTGGGTTTCTGAGGGTGAATGTGTGAGTGTTTTGCACAAAGCAACGTCTTGCAGAGGTCTCACAGCCTTTGAGGAAGAGGAGACTGAGCTCTGATCTGGGAACAGCTTTTTGTGCTACCGGAGAAGCCTCTTGATCCCTATGGATGCTGGTGGGTCACCTGTGGCTTTATAACATGACTGAGCAGAGGAAAGGTGAGCTACCACCACCATGAACATCCTCCTCCCACAGGGACGGAGAGCTAGTGGCAATTGGGGATGCCAAGCAGTGCAGGAAGGACTCTGTTTTTCTGTTACATCACTGGCCTTCCATGCCTTTTGGAGAGTGCCCAAGCAATAAGTTTTAGCTTTACAGCAACATTTGGTCTTGATGTACAAATTGCTGAGCTTAACAAGGACAAAGGGGCAAGGCTTTACAAACTGCCTTGGATTTAAGCAAGTCCATGGAGATGATGGTCTGGAGGTCCTTTGCTGGAGGTCCTTTGCTGGAAACAGCTGCCAGTCCCATGCTCCCCAGCAAATGTCTGGATGGCAACCAGTGTGCAGGAGCACATGAGGTCAGAGGAGAGGACCCTCTCCTTCAGCCACCCTGGACGGAGTGTGAATCTGAGCCATGTGGCACAGATAATTAAAGGTAATGGCTTTCATAGCTCTCAGTGCTGCCACCCATATGGACTATTGCTTTTTTCCCAAAAAATCTTTATGATCCTTCTTTTCCTATCTGTGTCATGGTTGAGTCTTTTCTTTATTTCCCTTGAAATAATAATGTAAATCTGGGAATTAGAAACCCATAGCCTGCTTGTATATATATTTGTTTTAAGCATATGAATTGAGGAACAGTTAAAATTATATTATTCCTGGCAGCAAAATTCCTTTTTTAATAGATAATTTGAAGTTATTATATTGGAAGCAGTTTTCCCCACGTGTGTGTGCATGTATGGTGTGGAGGGAACTGTGCCAAGAGGGCTCCAGGCAGTTTCTGAGCTGGGGAAGTTGCTGGGAGCTTGCTGGATTTCAGCTGATGGTAGGGAAAAAACCTCAAAGGCACCATCTTGCAGTTCTTAACTAAGCTTGGTTTTATCAGTGGGTGTTTTGCCTTAGGAAGAACTGAAGGATTGGACTTCCAAGACCGTTTTCTGGCAGGATCTGTTTTTTACTTCTCTTAGCTGTTCGTTTTTACAAGGTTTGGGAGTGCCAGTGTGTTGTCCTGTGCACCAGTGATAGACGTTTGTTTCCAATTAGTATTTATGGGATTATTTTAGTCAAAAGTAAGCTTTGTATCAGAGCCCCACAATATGCACTTTGTTGTTTGTTCACAGGATGGTGTTTTATTTCCCTGCTTGGTTTTTCATCAGCTTCAATCTACTGAGAAGATGATGGAAGGCAGCTCTGTTGGGGAGCTGCCCTAGAACAAATTAAACCAGATTAAACAGATTCCAGCTTTTTACACAGCATCTATGTCTTTCATCAGTCCAGGCATGTTTGTGACTCACATGGCTGGAAATAGCAGCCAGCGTGTATCCATGGGCTGTGTCCAGCTTCCTGCTGCTTTTCCCAATTGCTGGAATTAGCTCCTCTCCCCATAGTGAGTTTTTGCAGGTAAAGCCTGGCTCAGTTGACATTAGCAGTAGGTACTGCTTGGTTTATGGGTGTGGATGGGACTGACTAATAGCACACCCATATACATAGAATTCCATGTGTGTGGAATAACACATAGGTAATGTTTGACATTGGTAAAATGGTAAAGTAATGGGGAAAATTTGTAGTTTAATGGCATCTGAGTTCCTGAATTGAGGTTATATGACAAAAAGATTTCTACGGTTTACCTTGGGGACTTAAAAAGCAAATGGAAATATGAATACAAAGCTAAACCCTTGACTGATGTGTTGCTCATACTGTAAAAGGCTGATCTTATCTGGGGAGAAAACCTCCCTAAACGAACATGGATCTGTGTGGACATGGATAGCTGCAAGTGAAAATCCCAGGACTGGTCCCTTGGCCTCAGGTGTTGCCCAGCTTACAAGTGGAGCTGCCTAGCGTGGATTTATCCTGTTTTGCTGATGGAAATGGAAGTGATGGCCCTGAAGGCAGGAGCACAGCAAGTGCCCTCAGAGTGATGGAATGTGGAATAAGAAGTAGACTCACTTAAAGAGCCTTTCTTTTAAAGAAATAGCAAATACACTTTTACAGGAGAGTAAATGCAGAATATTTGGCAGTGGCTCACCATGGAGAAACAGCAAGTTCATTTGTTTGGGGACCAAGGGGAGCTGTGTAGATTCAGCGCAATTTAACTGAAGGTCAAGCCTGAATTTTCCTTTTCGTGCTGCACATGCCCGTTTTCCACAGCACACATAAAATGTTATTACTGCAAACTGCATGTCCCAACACAGCCCCTCCATGTACATCACACATTATAAATTTTAGGTTTTTCTGCTTTCTTTCTCTTCCAGGACAGTGGCCCTGCCCAGAGCAGGAGGTCAATTCCCCATGGATCTGGGGGCAGCCCCATGGACAACAAGCAGATGCTGAATGTGCAGCATCACCAACCAACCCGGCTCCATGTGAACAACAGCTCTGAGTCAGCGCTTCCAGGCCAGCTGAGTGGACTCCACATCACTCCTGCCCACAGGTAGGACCAGGGCAGGGCTTGCGTTCTGTGTCTGCTGCTGTTCCTGCAAACTCCAGTTCAGGGAGTGCACGGAAGCTGTGGTGCTCCTGAAGCTCCAGATATCATGGAATCTTAGACTCATTTCAGTTGGAAAGACCTTCAAGATCATCCTCACTAACCATTGACCTAACTTTGCCAAGTCCATCAAGATGCTGGGCTGGACCCCTGCTTCACTGATCAAGTGTAGGTGGGAGGAAAAAAAAAGAAACTAGCCAAATAAACAAAACAAAGGAAAAAAAAAAAGGTTTGGAAACACCAATTTCTGAACAAAACAGCCACATCTACCTAGGTAGCAACTGCAACATTGAATTGAGGCTTGTGATGCTGATGCAATGCTCAGGTATGCATCTTGGTGAAGGTGCTCATTCTCCAGATCTCTGTTAAGACCCTTCTATTGCTGATGTGAGTAGGTAGATTAGTGGCCCCTGGGTACTGGGATTAATGCTAGGGAAGACAAGAGGAGGAGAGGTTTAAATTGCATATTAGCAAAAATGTCACCAAAAAGGTTGTCAAACCCTGGCGCAGGCTGCCTGGAGCAATGGTGGAGTCGCCATACTTGGAGGGACTTAACAGACATGTGGATGTTTCTCTTGGGGACATGGTTTAGTGGTGGCCTTGGCAGTGCTGGGGGAATGATGTGGCTTGATGATCTTAGAGGGTTTTTCTAACCTAAACAATTCCATGGCTGTGAGTGTCACAGACAATAATGCACTGTTTATTAAAAGTGTATATCCAAGGCAGGATGGAAGGTGCTGCCCTCCTAGGAGTGGGGATCACCTTGCCACAGACCCAGGAGCCAACACTTGCCCTGGAAACTGGAGATACCGGCTGAAAAGATGAACTCCAGTAACTGGGATGTTTATATCTGTTCAGTACAGCTATCCGGGAGGCTGAGGAATAAATAATACTCCTAGGAAAGAAAAGGCTTTTGTGTAGCCAAGAATGGTTTGGGTGGATAACTCAGACTTTGAGACAAGCCAGGTTGTGGGCTGGGATGCTTTCACATGGCTTATGAGGATCTTGATTTATGTTCCTCCAAACTGGCAAAATATCCTGCAAGAAAGTAATGTCTGTATCACATGCAAAGAGAGTTTCTTTTCAGCTTGGGAACTCTGTGTCTGCATGAATCTGTATTTCAGCACAGCTTATTCCCTGTGCTGCTCCAGGAAAGTTAATGAAGTTGGAAAGAGGAGAACTGCACAAAAAATACAGAGAACAAAATCTGGTGTTATCTGCAAGTGAGCCGAAAGCCAGGACATTCACTTGGGTCTTTGAGTAGAATTGGGGCAGGAGTGCGTTTTCTTTGAATTGGTGTTTGATGAGGCTGGGCTGGCCAAAACCTGCCTTTTCCCATTGAAAATGTGTGAACTGATGTAGGAGTGAGCTGTAGCAGGGTAGACAAGCACTTGGAGCGCACATGCAGGGTTTGGACTGGCTGGGAGTCATGGGGATAAGTCCATGGCTCTGCCCCAGCGTGGCTCAGCCCCACCACCCAGGCTGGCCCTTACTTCCCACAGGGACCAGAGCTGCTGGGGAGTCACTCCCTGAATGTGGAGCTGTGGCCATTCTTTGAAAGTGACCTTTGTCTGCAGGTTTTTTTTCTCTTTCTTTCTTTCTTTCTTTCTTTCTTTCTTTCTTTCTTTCTTTCTTTCTTTCTAAGTGAATGTTATTTCTTTTGTTTATTTGTTTAAGCAGACGTGAATATAATACTGGTGGAGAAAATTATCCAGATGATGGCTAAAGTATGTGAAGCTGATGGATTTCAGGGCTCTTGCTATTTTTATTGGTTTTATAATGATCTTGATGACCTCTATAAAAAGGAGGAGGAGCCCCTTGCCCAGAGCTGTGCTGTGTGTTGGGGCCTCTGGAGCACAACAGCACTTTGATTCAGCTCTTCTCAGCAGGACATTTAAACATGTACCTGAAAATATTTTTGATTCCAGACCATGCTTTTCCTGTTTTGATGTATTGGACTGGAATAGTGGTTTAAATTGTTATTTGTTGTCTGTGCATCCCAAATTCTCCACATACAGACCAGGAGCAGCTCCAGTCTGAAGGCTGGAGGTGGGGGTTACAGGGCAGCCCCAGTGTCCCCCTCTCTGGTGGCATGGTTTTCTCAGTTAAGCTGTGGGCTGTGCTTGTGATGTACCTTTGGTAACACCAGCTTCACAAGAGGCACTTGTGGGTGGTGAGAGGGTTTGCTGTCCTGCCTGGTACACACTCTCCAAATGCCCTTACAAGGGGTGAGTGCATGCCCTGGCCCTGCATAGCTAATGAAATGCATGTTTTTCCCATTTTTTCAGTAAATTCCATGGGTGGCAAAGCAATTTACAGCATTTACAAGCAGCTGCCCTCTTTCCTGAAGGCATCTGGTAACTGGGCTAGCCCTTGTTGGAGCCCAACAAGGGAACAAGTTTAACCTCCTTGGTTCAGCAGCTGTTCCTGGGCCAGACATACGTCCAGGCAGGGAAACACATGGGAACAGAGGTGCTTAATTAAATCTGTGGGAATGTAGAGATTTCAATACCTGCCTGATGAGCTTACAGTAGCTGTTTCTGTTTGACTTGAGCCTTTCTTTCTTTGCTTTAAACCAGCATTGACCCCGTGAAGTCTCTCCCACGGAACAGAAATGGGATTGATGTGGAGTCAGATGTCTACAAAATGCTTCAGGATTATGAAAAGCCCATTTCAGAGCCAAAGCAGTCGGGATCCTTCCGATACTTACAGGGAATGTTGGAGGCCGGTGAGAATGGTAAGGAGGTTGGCACCCAAGCACCCTCCTGTGAGGAAACCACTGGGATGGCAGGTTTCAAATCAGGGTTTTGTGTACTCTGGCTTGCCAAATTTTGTGGCTGACTTGAGCACCGTGTGAAAGCTGGATTTGCAACCAGTGTGGCAGCTGTTTTTCCGAGATGGTTTATGAAATGTGAGGGCCTTACGCAGTTGTTTAAGATCACACTGTTGGAGAACCTGGTCTGGTTAAGTAAATGGCATTTGCATAAGGATGTGGGATGGTCCTCAGAAATGCAGGGATAGAGATCAGGAGTTCTTGGCTCACTTCTCAGGTCTGTCACAGCTTCCTGCCTGTGTCATTAACACATTAAATAATAAGCTTCCCAATCTATACATTTCACCTTTTCTTTTTGCCTTTCAACCTTAAGTCCATTGGGATTTTTATATTCAAACTTTTAGCCTTTGCTTTACAGTAATTAGGGCAAGACTTCTCTTTCTGCTTGCTTCCAAGGGCCCCATACTCCAATCATGTGAATCCAGGAACGTATGTTTTATGGGAAAATACCAACTACTGTAAATCTCATTATGAAGCTGTGAGAGGTAGGGAGCTGGGCTGTTGCACTTCAGTTTCTGTGTATCTAAAGTGCTGGAGAAGTCTGTTCTTTGACTAGAAGGATGTTGGTTCTTGCTTCACAAGAAGCACAATTGCAGGTAACTTCTGATCATCATGGAATTCTACCAGCATTGGTTTTCTCAGTGGAACTGAGCCATAGTTGCAAAGCATGAGACAGGACCAACCTCAGAAGCACTGGGTTTATTATTATATTTAGTATTAGTATTACAGCCCCTGGACTGGCAGAAAAACTGATGTTAAATACAGGCCCCAGTTGGACCTTCAAGTCCTTTACCAAGAGCAAGGACAAATCTGCTGCTCCCCCAGTCTCCTCATTAGGAAGAAGCAAATGGGAAGTGACTGTTAATCCCAATTAGTAACGCTGCTGACTGCCTCCCTTCTCTGTGCCAGGGAAAGGGAACAAAATTCAAGCTTTGCTCCTGCTTCTCCCTGCATCCCGCAGCCCTGGGCTGGCAGCAACCCACTGCTAGGAGGAAGGGAGAAAGAAAAGACTGTGGACTGGAGGAATGGGGAACAAAGAGGTGTCAGGACAAGTCCCCACATCGTGGGACTGTCCAGCCAGTCCTGGATGTGTGCTCATTAGCATTCTCTTGGCACTAGCCCATCACCAGTGCAACACCACCTGTTCAACTGGAGCCTGAGAGGCTGCTGTCGGGTACCAGCCAGCATGAGACAGGCTGGAGCAGTCATTGTCACCTCCTGGGCTCTACCATCCTCCCTCTCCCCCTCATTGGTGTGGAAGGAATGTGTGACTGCCTGCAGGCACAGCCCCACTCATGCCTTGGTCATTCATTTATTTCACAAGGGATGAAAAATTAAGTGAAAAGCATCTCTGCTTGGCATGAAGCTCTGTGATGTTCCAGCATGTTTTCAATCCCAAGTGTTCCTGCAGGGTTTGTTTTACAGCTGCCACCACTGCTTTTTCCTTAAGCCTAAAATTACACATTTTGACTTAAGCCTGCTCTGCATCGTCCTTTTAAAGTCAAGCTCTCCTCTCCTGAGGAGCTGCGTGTCTTGGACAACAATCTGTTTTATATGGAATGTGTTTCTACTGAAAGCATTTTAGCCCTATCCCACACCCTTAGGGAGCAATGCTTTGTGCTGAGGTGGAGGCTGGAGGGATGGCAGTGCCCACCTTCATAGGCACCCATGACCCAGGAACGACACCCTCCAGCCATAACGGGGATGGCATGGTTGAGGTTGTGGAGTTAAAGCATTTTCCTGCCCTGCTGAAGACTGTAAATCACTGTTAGACTGAGCTAGTAAATAGAAGAAAATGATCCACAGTTCAGGAAGATGGGAAGCAGCCTTCTCTGCAGGGTTCATTTTGCTGTAAAATCCCTTTTTTTCCCCCTTCCTTCCTTTTTTAAGCAGCTTATCAAGCACTCTGCATGAGAGGCAGTGTCAGCTTAACTGTTAAATGTTGGCAAAGGAGCATGTCTAGTCCAAGCATGCTGTGTCTCATGCTGGGGGAAGCCAACAGCTTGAGCAGTTGCTTCAGTTTATTCCCAGCAAGGCAGCAGAAGGATTCAGCAAGGGGCTTGGCTGGAGCCAGCTGAGCACTGGGGGAAACTCCTGGGGTGGAGTAGCCCTGCTCTGCTCTTGGGCAGGCACTCTTGCACGTATCAAAACTCTTGGCATTGCTAAACACTCTATTGTGTTTTGGGGAAGTGGGGTCTGGTGGGAAGTTGGTCCTTTAGGTTTTACCCACTTCGCTGGAACTGCTGGAAGCATTGGTCTCTGTGTCAGAGCCATGGCTGGAGAGGGGGGCTGTGGTGTGAAGGTGCCTGTGCACCCCAGGGGATGAGTCAGGTGTGCACCCTCCTTCCTGTCTGGGCCCAGGACAATAAGCACTCCTGAGACACACTGGATGGAGGAGCAGGGGTCCCTCCATGGAACAAAGCTTTTCTGAGCAATGCCCTTCAAACTGTATCTATTGTGTGACCCTGCCTGGGGTCAGTGAGCAACCAGCAGTGACAATGCATTGGCTCCAGATATTAGAAGTTCCCTTCAGGAAAGGCAGAGATGTTCCTGGAGCCACGGAAGGCACTTGCACTGGATTTTGCTCTGGAGTTGCCAAAACTGGCACAGAGTATATGCAGATAGCTCAGTCAGAAAGTGCTTGTACCCTACTGAGACCTTCTGGGAGTCAGGGCTTGAAGCATGTGTTTACAATGGACCCTGGACTGAAACATCTTGGAAGCTCAGGGAGTGTAGCAAATTAGAACTCTGGAGAATGACTTGTTCATCCAAGAGCTCCTTTGCTGCTTTTCCAAACTGTGAGCCAAATGGTCCTTCTTCATGAGCTTTTCCTTTCTATGAACTTAGGCCATCACAGAGGAACCATAGATCGATATATGCCAAACAGACCAGTCAGTTGTCAGCCGTGGAAAACCATGCAGTCACTACTGGAAGCTTTTAAGTATCCCAGGGGTTGGTAACAAACATGTTGGTGTTGTCCAGAATTGGAGGGCAGATGGTAGATCGTCTGTAGGGAGTGCAGTGCAGGCAGCAACACTGAAAACTCTGCTATGATACTGTTCACATGCACAAAATCTTCATTGCTTCCTTTCCCATTGTTGGATGTTTATGAAAGGAGGCCTGGTGCCTCAGAAGACCTTATCTTCTATCACAATATTTTGGTTTAGATTATTTGAGCTTAAATGCGTGCTCTAGGAAGAAAAGTGCATGTGATTCTATTATTGTTTGGTTCAGTTTGCCTCATTCTCTGAAAGGCTTTCATCTCCATCTCCTTGAGAGATGGTGGATCTACCAAGTGTACCTGAAATGTTGGTGTGATGGAACCTTTTTTTTTTTTGAGCTTCTCTGAGCTCTTCACTATTTATTATTCTTAACTTAGTAAGTAGTGTTACAGCCAAATTAACCTCACATCTCTAGATCACAGCTGCTTTATATTTTGACAAGGTCCATGTCTATTGAGCTAGTGCTATCCTGGAACTTCCAAGGAAGTTGCAGATCCTGTTATGACACACAGAGACTCATTGGACTCCTTAAGGGAAAAGAAAAAGAAAAGGAAGAAAAAGAGAAAAAAACAGCCCTGAGAGGCAGAGTTTTCAGTCTGTGTCTTTATAATTCTTGGCAGGTGAAAAACTCGACAAACTGAGCAACCCCCGAAACATCAAGCCCCCGGTGCCAAAGCTTGGTGGTCCCATGTCCGGGCTGCAGATGCTTCCCGAGTGCACCCGCTGTGGGAATGGGATTGTGTAAGTGTCTTGCCTCACCAAAGCCCCCTGTGCAGTGCGGATGGTGACACCGGAACACGGCTGGGTTGGGTCCTGCCAGGCACATGGGTTATAATTTATAGGAGAATACCTTGAATCCCTTTCTGGTTTTTTCTAACCATATCTAAACCTGAGCAATACAGTTTGGATTGCCCCTTTTAAGGGAGTCTTGCAAGGGATAGTTTATGGGATGGTGTGTGCCCTGCTTATCACAGTAGCTGCCCAGGGACTATGAATAGCACCACAGCACTGGCCCTCCTTCACTGCCTTACAAGGGCTGGGGGGAGAAACACCATGAGTGTTGAGAAGAAGAGAGCCGTGAGTTGGTTTTTTTGTTTGTTGAAGAGTTACTGTCTGACAGATGGATGTTTATTTCAGAATGTATAGGTGTTTTTCTGTTTGGTTCTGTTGTCATTTTTGACCTATTGTAACTTAGGTTTTGCTGTAATTTACATCCTGCTCAAGCCAGGTGTGCTGGCTGAGTGTGAGCTGTGCAAATGACTGTAACCATGTTCTTGGTGTTGTGAGTTGAGGGTCTCTGCTCCATAAGTCATAGTGCCTGTGAGTGTACAGTCCCAGTCCTTGCAGGATGCTTGCTCCTGATTTTCAGATCCAGGCTGACTGTAGATACTTAAGGCTCTGCTTTGCATCGAGCTGTGGAGCAGTGCTGCCGGGTGTGGAGCACTCCTTCTCGCAGAAGCATAGTGAAGCCATACCTGGAATGAGGTGGCAGCTTTGGGTGGGCTGAGATGTTGGGATGAGAACCCCTGATAACACCCTTACATGTCCCTGCATGCTGCTTTCCTCCACCTACTCTGTTTTACTTGAGGCAGCAGGAAAAGCTGTTCATGCACATTGTTTCTCCACCTCACCTAAGCTTTCCCCATCTCTCCCAGGGGCACCATCGTCAAGGCTCGGGACAAACTCTACCACCCCGAGTGCTTCATGTGCGACGACTGTGGCCTCAACCTGAAGCAGAGAGGGTATTTCTTCATTGAGGAGCAGCTGTACTGTGAGACGCACGCCAAGGAGAGGGTTAAACCCCCCGAGGGATATGACGTGGTGGCTGTTTATCCAAACGCTAAAGTTGAACTCGTCTAAGCCTGGGCTGTGCTCTGGAGAGGTCGGGTGTGCCCACCCACGTTCTCCTGCCAGCTGTGAGCAGCGGGGTTATAATCAACTCCGATTACCAAAGCCCAAGTTAAAATGCTTTTTCCAAGATAAAACCGTTTACACTTGGGATCTCTGGAGAATGGTGTTGAAAGCATTCAAACAGGTTTTCCCTTCTTTTTGGCACTCTGCTTTTTGCTGTGTTGGGTTATTAGTCTGTGCTATAGTCTTATCCAAGATCTGTGTAAATATTGATTAATTCTCTACTCTGTTTCATATAAAAACCTGTATTCCTTTTTTTTTTTTTTTTTTTTTGGTGCCCTCCTTCTACTGAAGATGTTTTAGAAGATGTTTTAAAAGCTCAAAGAAAATAAGGCACTTTAGCAAAAGAAGCTGTCTCTTACGTCCTGACCCTAATCTTCTGCCCTGTGGCTGCCCCAGTGATTAAAAACCAATCCCTGAGAGTCAGGACGATACCAGTAGGTGCCTCAGTCAGCTGCATCCCAGCAGATGTGTCAAGGAAGGGTGGTCTCTTAAAGCAGTAATTATAGTGAAACTCCCTGGACCAGGGCAGTGCAGTTTGAAGCTGACACGGACTGATTTGAGTTCCCCAAGAGATCTCCACACTGAGTGTGTGATGAGGTTTTTTTCTTCCTTCTTCTACTCCTAATTCTATTGTTCTGTCATCTAATCACTCAAGCACACCTTGAAAGGACACTGCAGTAGTCTGGAGCACCCTTTGATTATCCCTACTTCTGCCCACAGATGCCTTTGCTTTGGCCATTGTGACTGTTCCCCAGTTTTTGCTATAGTTTTGCAGTCCGTTATTTCTAGATCCTCAGATCACTGCTATCTGGGTCTGCCTCCCAGCAGGGAGGGGGTGATAAAATCCCTCCAGGCACTTAGGGAATAACTGGAGCTTGGGTGAGCCCCAAGTCCCAGGGCAGCAGGATTAGTTTTATACCCATCTCCCAAGGCTGTGCCTTCAGCCAGGTCCATCATCCACTTTATTTGACAGGGAAGAGATTTTGTGGATCTTGAAATGTTACTTTGTTAGAGAAATGTGGGTTTTTTCATGTTAATACGTGGAGGAAGGAGAGAGTTGAGTTGCTCAGCTGCTGAGTACTGCTGTGCAAGGTGATGGGAGCTGTGTTTTTGCTACCATGAGGTTACTTCTGCTTTGCAACAGCCTCACTTTGAGAGCCTCACCCCTTTCCCTCCTGGTTCTCCATAAGAGGGAAAATTGGGGATTGGAGGAGGGTTGGGAGCATGATCCTAGTTGGGGCTGAGCAGGTAATTTCTTCCTACAGGTTCTGCACCCCAGAAGGAATTTTAGGGTGTTACTGGTCTCCATCTAGATCTCTTCATGCAGTGCTTTACAGAGATGCAGCAGCTCCTGCCCTGTGTCCCGCAGCCTCCCAGCAGCCCTGGGCTCCCTCCAGCTGGGTACCACAGGGATGCTGGCTGTGTGCATTCCTGCTAGCAGCCGGACATCCACCTCCCCCTCCTCCTGCCATCAGGAATTTTTAATTATTAAATTACAAGAAACATGGAAATTTTTATCACAGAGCTGAACCATGTTTTTCTTGTATTTGCATGACCTTGCTTGGTCAGTTGGACTCTCTGAAGGGGAATGTTTGGGACAAGTGTAAATGAGGAGACTAATGGTAATCAGGTGGGAAGCATTACTGCCCTGGTTTGCAGGGCTCTACTTGGAGCTCCTTAGGTTGCCATTGTTGGAAACATTTATTCTGAATTCCTCTGTTATCCTTACACATTGCCAGTTCGAGCTCTGGTGCCTGTAGCTTGAGAGTTCGGGCTTCACCCAAATCCAGGATTGAATACAGCTCAGCTGCATGATGGAAAACTCAACATGAATGGCACAGGGTGCCTTTCCCCCTTTTCCAGGCAGACATTTGGACCTGCCAGTGGTGCTGTTTGTCACTCCCTGAGGCTCTTGTCCCCATTTGATTCCACCTGCATGGTGGCCATATCCTTCAGGATGCCAGGAGTCAGCAGCCCTGATACAGGGAATGCCAAGAAGTTCTTAAGTTGGTTCATTGCCCTCATTTTAAACACCCAGCTGAGCCAGGGCACCCTTGGTGGTCTTGCTTGGCTGGCACACCAGTACAACACTGGGAGTGCTGGGCATGGAGCCATTCTTTTAATTTGATCCCAAGTTCCCTCAAATGAGTATTTCCACATGGCCTCTCATGATACCCTTTCTTAGGAGTAATCAATTCACTTGATCCGCCTGCAGAGCTTGGAGCTGCCTCACACAGGCCCATCCCAGGGCACATGGTTTCTTGGCTTCAGGCCACCCCATTACTGTTGTGAGGCTTGCAGGAACAGCCACAGGCAAGTGTCACCTTCTGTGTCACCAGATAATGCTGTTAAACTCTGTAAAATATGGGGAGGGTGCTGTTTGTATGAAACAAAAAAATAAAATTGTATTATGGGTTTTGTCTGACATCACTTGGCCTTTGCCTGGTCTGTACGTGTGGGGTTCCCCTGGTATCCAGGTGAGGACAGCTGGATAAACTTCAAAAAGCATCTTGGAGTTATGAGTTGCATCTCTGTACGAATTGCAAATGTGAATTGCTTTTCACATTTCATTGAAAGCTCGTTTGAGGTTTGGCCTATGTTTTGGAGGGAGTTGGTGTGGGGTTTTTTTTAACTTGGTATCTTCCTGGGATCCTACATCCTATTGGGTGTGGAGATGGGAAAGGCCACTGTGTCTCTGCCTGTTACATGATCCCCCACTGGTGCCTGGCTCCTCTCCACCACTGTGACCCAGCTTGTCCTGTGATGGTCCAGAGCTTTGCTGCATCTGCCCCAAGGCCAATGCCAATGCACAAGGCCAGTGAATCAGTGGTTTTGGTGATGTTTGACCAGCTACGGTGACACTCCAAGGGAACCTTCTCCCACCTGATGTCCCAGGCTGTCATCAGACTGGGATCCACAGCTCTGCAGTGCTGGGGGTGTTAGTGCTGTCACTGCTGGAGTGATCTGGGCCTTCTTCCCAAGGAAAGGTTATTGCTGACCCTTGGAGTACAGAAGCCCACTGGGTGCTGGGAATGTGGGGGATTGGGAGGCAAGGGCAGGCTGGGGTTAGCAGCTGTGTCAGAGGGATGTTTGCTTCTGTAGCTCAGTCTCGATGGGGCTGGTTTTAATAGTTGATTGGGATTCAAATCACTGGTGTATGGGAAAGTCAGAAGGGACATGAGGTAAGTGCCTCCAATATTTAACCTAAACAGTTTTATTTGGCAAGTGTTCATATATGGAAATTGTCTGTATGTGCCTAAAACATTTAAAAGACACAATCTCTGAGGATCTGCATGTGGCAGGAAAGGTTTTCATAGTGTGGGTCTGTGTAACTCCATGTCTAATTAGTGCACATATTCAAATAATTAACATGCTTATGACTCTGCAGTTAGTGATTTTTCTGTTCACCCTTGAATGCACACCTGTTGGATGTATTTCTGTGGTTTAGCCACCACCATCCCTGGCCTCTCTGCCCTGGGCATTAATGGTGGGGGGCTTCAGCCCCTTGGGGTGATCCCCACTGTGAGACTGAAGGGTACAGAGGGCCTGGGCAGCACTGGGGCCCCCAGATCCTCTGCTGCCCATGCCGCTAGTCTGACTAGCCTAACACTGGGAGCCTCCTCTCTTCTTTAGAAAAAAAGAGGCGTAAGGTCCACCATGATGAAGCACAGCATTTATTAACTAAATGAGGTGGGACCAGGGCCAGACTGATTCAAGTTTTAATAATTTTAACTTTTTCCATGTATCATCATTAAAGTTCCCGCCAGGCATTATTTCCACCACCACACCCCTGTTCTGCTGCAGCTTTTGTTTGGAGTGGTTTACCTTTGCTTTTGTTACTGCCTGTCTGTCCCAGGGACTCAGTCTCAGTCCATCCGTTTCTCTGAGGATAAATGTCCTGTGCCATAGGAGGGGGATTGAGGGAAAGAGGCTCTTTGGGAAAGTTCCCTCTCTTCCCTTTCTCATTTGTGAAAGAACTATTTTAATTACTTCAGGGAGGAAAAAAATCTTCCCTACACATATAGTAAAACCCAGAAAACTGCTCCCAATTCTAAGGAAATTTATCTGCAAGTAGTTTTGCTTCTGTTTCTCTCCAGCAAACACTCTCAGAGCTCTTCCAGCCCAGGAATAGCTTCTCCACCAGGACACTTAAATATTCTGAATTTTTAAGTAGTTCTAAAGCAGTTCCTTTTGCAGGAAGCCCAGTGGGGAGGGCCTGGGCTGGGGTCAGTACTACTTTCAGGGCAGTTGATGTGCACAGGGTCGCACTTCACTCTGCAAAGATACTGCTCAAGCCTGGTTCAGGCTTTTGGCTTTATTAATGAGAATAACTGTTTTCTGAAGAAACATCTTAGTTCTTCACTCCCAAACCTGAAGGGTTCCAGGAGGCCAGTGATGAGTGTGTCCTCCCCAAGCTGCTGGCACTGTGGGACCATGGGTTGGGAGGACTTGGGCTCACCAGTGGGACATGGACACCACCACTGGAAAATCCGGCTGGAGGGGCTCTCGGGAGGCCACACACGCCTTGTCCATGTCCCTAGGCAGCACCAGCCACCCATGACCCTCCCAAGAGGTGTCTAATCTGTCCTTGGAATGGAGAATCCGAGCTTCCCCAGGCAGTATGTCCCCCAATATCTGGGGGAGTGGAGGGGGTATAAAGGAGGGCATTGGATGCATGATGTGCAGAGGAATGTATGGGATGTGTAGGGGAGACAGTGGTAAATGGCTGTGCCTGGGATGCAGGGGTCTATAGAGGATGTGGGGAGTGGATGAGGGGCAGAGGAGCTGTCTGGGTGCAGGGCCGTGGGGCAAGTTAGAGCTCCATCCAGGCGCTGTGGTGTCTCTTGCTCCATCTAGTGATGAAAACTGAAATATCCAGCGGCTTCCAGCAGGATGGGACAAGAGCCAGCTCTGTGAGGAGTCCCGGCGTGGTGAGGAGGTTCTCAAGAAAGAACATCCAAATCCACCCAGAGGGCAGTGCTTCGGGAAACCTCTGGCAATGATCGCTCCGGGAGAGGTCGTTTTACAACGTAGTGATGGGCTTGAGTATCTTGTCTTTTCTCTGGCAAGACCTCTGGCGATTCCTTGCTCTGATGCAGCCCTTGACCCACGTCACTGAGCTCTGACCCAAAGGCTGGGGGCCAGGGAAGCAGGACGCGTTTGCCTCGATGCACCTGCTGCTGCTGCAGAGGAAGTGTGTGCTGGTCCCCACCAGGGCCAAAGCAATATCTCTTCCCTGGCTGGAGTGACCTTACACCAAGGAAAATTACTGAAGTCCTTTGTGGGTGGTGGATAGCCTTGGGAAAGCTGACTGCACTTGAGTAGGTGGGCTTTGGGAGGGTTTATCCTAAATCCTCACACACATGCTAAAGACATCTCTTTAATCCATCTCTTTTACAGCATTCCTACCACAAATAAGATGAAAAATCATTCACACCAAATGTTTGTCTGCTGGGCTTTGTTTAGGAGGAGAGATGTTCATTCACCACTACCAAGAACTGGGAAGTTGTGGCCATAATGCTCCTAAGGGCTCCAAGTCCCACAAGTTGGATTCAAGTGAACATCAGGCAACTCTTGGCACTGCTCCAGGGGTACTTGCACTATATTGCTGAGAGAGCAGAAAGGCAGAGATAAGAGCCTTTTTAAAGGCTGCTAAAGATAACTTTTTCCCAGATGCTATTGGTCCAGTGGGATGTGACCCTGATGGATGTGATCACCAACTCCAGGGCAGGCAGGAGGGCAAGGCCAGGGCTTTGGGCAGAGCAGGGCTCTATCACACTCCAGCAGGGTGGCATGGGAGCTCCAGCATGTGGTACAGAGCCCCTCAGAGGACACATACAAAATGGGTCTTGCTTTGATAAGCAAGTTTCCACATGATCCAAGTGCTGTGCAATCCACAAAACTCTAAACTGTCATGTGCTTTCTAATTCCCAGCTCTCAAGGCAGCTACTGGGAGGGTGGCACAGCTATCCCACCACAGCAGAGGATCCCGTCAAAGGAGCTTTGCCCTAGCAGAAAAAGCAGAGCTGCTGTGAGCAGTACCACCCCACTCTGGAACAGAGCAGGAGCTCTGATGCCAGCAGTAGCACAGTGTCACACTAGGCGAGAGTAATGTGACTGCACTGGGCTGCTCCACAGCTAGGGGCAGCTTGTGGCATCCAGCAGCTATTGGTGCAGCTTTCTGCTTCCACAAGAACCAAGTGCCTGCACCAGAGGTGGTGTCTCAGCCATTCAAAGATTTGTTCCATCTCCCTCTATAATGAACTACTCCTTTGCTCTGCTGGCTCTTCAGTGTCTGAATTCAGTTTACAGGACTCTCCCTAACCTCATTTCCCATAAAATGCTCTTCATCTAATAGCTGAAAATGTCTTTTATAAGGCTGTGGTAAAATTATGGAATTGTTTTGGTGCAAAGAGCCCCCCAGCACTATCAAGCCCACCAATAAACCATGTCACCAAGTCACATATCTTCATGTGTGTTAAATCCCTCCAGGGATGGTGACTCCACCACTGCCCATGCCAGTGTCATGAACAAATTTTCCCTAATATCCAACCCAAACCTCCCCTGGTGCAACATGAGGCTGTTTCCTCTCATCCTATTGCTTCTTCCTTGGGAGAAGAGACCAACCCCCACCTCACTTCCTCCTCTTTTCAGGGAGTTGTAGAGAGCAAGATCTCCACTGAGCCTCCCATACTCCAGAGCCCCTCCTGCTTCCTCAGCTGCTCCTTGTCAGAATTATGCTCCAGCTCCTTCCCTAGCTCTGTTGCCCTTCTCTGGACACATGCACTGACTTGCTTCAGAAGGGTCAGTTGGAAGAACGAGGACTAGTCCTTCCCCTACAGTGAATTTGCTCCACAACTGTCCAAGCCATTCACTGGCCACTGTTTCCATGTGGTTTTCATAATTTCCATGCTTGGATCACAAGTGGGGTGTGCAAGCTGGGGAGCACTGTTATGAATGGATGATGTGGGTTTAAATAAGTCCCTGCCTTTTGTCCAGGCTTCTGGCAGCAGGCAGTTGCATTATTGAGGTGGCCAGAACCCCAAGACCCACTCTCATTTGCAAGTTCTTTAATAATGGCTGATTCAGTCTATTATAGAATGAATTATTTATTAATAGGCACAAAACTAACAGACATAAGACTTAAAACAGACTTTTACTACACAGGAATAAGACAAATGGAATAATACACTTGGGGTTAAAGGTACCATGAAATTTGCAGCTAGCTAAGAAATAGTATAACTTAGGATCCATTGTTTCTTACCACCAAATTGTTGAAGGGGCACACATCGAAATCCTTTCCCTCAATTTCCAGAAAAGTAACCACAAAGTTGCATCAAAGCTTCGGGAAGAAATCTTCTCACACGTTCCCAAGGAGTGTATAAGAGACTTCTGCCTCTGTGATAATTCATGTGGACTTTTATAGACATAAGGACCATGTCTTTTGGTCACCGATGTTTATTTTCTTTCATCTCTTTCCACATCTGCTCTCATACCACGATGTGTACTTGGGGCTGGGGCTCAGACTCTTGGCGCCTGGAGGTGACCCCTTACTGAGCTCTCTGACCCCTTGCTGGGCTATTAAACTGGCCTGAGTTATCTCTTCCAAATGCCCCAGCCATGAGAGAGAGGAGGATGTCCTGCCACAAGCACCCAGCAAAAACTCTGGGTTATGGTGATTGCAGCAGGAGCTTGTGGTGCTGTGGCAGAGCTTGTGTCTTAAGTTACAGTGCAAAATGTAACCAAAAGTATGTATTCTATCACCATCTTAACATGTTAAAACCAGGTGGAGCAGTGTTCTTTTATCTCTTCCATTACACATCCCTGATAACTCCCTCTGGGACATATCTGCTGTTAATGGGCTATCAAGCCTCACTGCATGACTCATAAAATTACATCATCCCATTGTGAGATGCTCTGCCTGGGGGAGGAACCAAGCATCCCAAACTGGATATAATCTGAGGTTTGGAACTCCGCACTCAACCCTTACCTCCTGGGTTCCCAGAGGAAAAGAGCTATGTAACCACCACTGGACCTTCAGAGGAAGAGCAGGCCCTTCTACAGGATCACCGCTTCACTAGAACCACATCCATCACTTCAGGAGGACTGCAGCCACCATTTAATTGGACTGCTACCACCACCCTGACCTACAGGGTGTCAGGTTGTATTCTGTCTCTGTCAGTGTTTCTGTACTACTGCATTTATTTTTAATTTTCCTATTAAATTGTAGTTCTGATTTAGAGTGTCTCACTGGTTTGCTTTCAAACTAGTACAGCTGGCTAGAACACAAGGGATTTCTATAACTGCTAATTTATGCAGGTTCACATTGTAAGAGAAAACACTGTGGTGTTTTCATGTCAGACACGTGAAATTTTAGTATGTTAAGGATACATCTGCAAACCAGATAAACCTAACTATGTCATCTACCACTTACTGAGTCAATGTCTACCACTTACTTTTGATATGCTAAATTTGCAGCCTAACCACAGTTATTTCTGAGCACTGCAAATTAGTCCTCTGTAATAAATTACTGTTGACTGAATAATTACTAAGATTGCATTAACATTAATGCTTAAGACAATACAGTCCACAACCCTAATCTCCCCATGGGAGCAGGCATGCATTGCATTTCTTTAGTATGGTTCTTGCACAGCCCCAGGGCACGGCAGGGCAGGTGGAGGGCTGCTGCCTGCTGTTGCCTGCTGCTGCCTGAGAACCCCTGATCTGTCCCAACTGGCCCCCACCCTCCTCTTATCACTGGGGACAGCTTAGACTGTTCAGTAGCCCAGGCCCAGCATGAGGATGTTCTCTCCAAACAGGAGATACCTGAATCTTCCCACGACATGGGTTCTTCATCCCACATCTGAAGCAGCAGCAGATCGCTGCCTGGCCAGATAAATGTTACCATCTGCTTCTCCTCCCCAAGCACCGCCGAGCCATCGCTCCCACTCCGTGCTTCCTTCCCACACTCCCGCGTCGCCCTCTGTGATCTCTGCTGGAGCAATGCTTTCCAGCCTGCTCTCGCCCATGAGGCTGGCACGGGAATCCTCGTCTGGGCTCGCCCTGCTCACAGCTTGCCCTGCTCACACTTCCAGGTAGTTTATTATCCAAGCAGGGCAAGCACTGTGCTTGTTTTAGACACCACTGGGTTTCTGAGTGCCCCCTGAGTTATTTCAGAAGATGACAGCGTTGTTCAGATTTCTGAAATGGCTTTGATAGCTATCCACGTATCCGACTGCAAGCAAAGCCAGAGTCACGTGTAGAGCAGGAATAGTAAACGGATAGGAGATGGGAATATAAAAAGCTCCTCTCCCCAGGCCAGAGCTGCTACAGGCTCCTTGAGCAGACATTGCTGACCTTGTCTGTTGCCGAGAGTAAACACTGCTGGGAAAAAGCACGGGGCTGCATTAGGGACAGGATTTCAGGGGCTGTGAGAGCGTTTGATTCCTAAAGCTGTGTCTGATCCTTGTTTTCCTCTGTGCCAGTGTGTAGGAGGGCTCACATAATTGCCGTCTCTACGTTTCGTGGAATGATCCGGGGAAAGAGACCCCGCCGGCCCCAGCTCCCAGCTGATGGCTCGCTGTTCTAGTTCTCTATTAACTGTCCTCGTGATGCCCGGCAGTGCCCCGCTGTGCATCCATCTTGAAGCAGCAATACAGAGGGTAGCGTGTTTTGGGTCCCCGAAGGGAGGGATTCGGGACTCGGGGAAGGCTGGGGGCGGCGGGGCTATCGCCGCGCTCCCACCGGGCGCTGATCTCGCACCGGCAGCTGCTGCCGAGGCAGCCGCCCGGTCTCGTCCTGTCGGTACCGGCACCGCCCGGTCCGCTCCGGCTGCGGCTGCCCAGGGAAATAAATGGAAAAAACCGGGACACGCCTCCTACGGAAAGCTCCGGAGCCGGCGGCGGGGCAGAAGCGATGGCCGGAGGAAGGCTCCAGGGATGCCGCGGGGAGGCGGGGCCGGCAGAGCCCGGGGCTGGCGCAGAGCCCCCACTCCCCTCCGGCCGGGACCGCCGGGACAGACGCACCGCCCTGCGGGGGCTGGGCCGGGCGGGGGCGGAGCTGCCCGCGCCGCCTCCGCGGAGCGCGGAGATCCCGCGGGAGGCACGCGGAGCTTCGCGCTCGTCATGCGCGACTACGATGCTGCCACCGCCTTCCTGGGCGAGTGGGGCCGCTTCCAGCGCCTCGTCTTCTTTCTGCTCAGCGCCAGCATCATTCCCAACGGCTTCAACGGGATGTCGGTTGTGTTCCTGGCCGGCACCCCCGAGCACCGGTGCGTCGTGCCCCGCGGGGCCAACCTGAGCGGCGAGTGGCGCAACGCCAGCATCCCGCTGGAGCTGCGGGGCGGGCAGGAGGCGCCGAGCCGCTGCCGCCGCTACCGCCTGGCCGCGCTCGCCAACTTCTCGGCGCTGGGGCTGCGACCCGGCTCCGACGTAGAGCTGGAGGCAGTGGAGCAGGAGCCGTGCCTGGACGGCTGGGAGTACAGCCGCGATGTCTATCGCTCCACCATCGTCACCGAGGTGCGCGGCCGCGGGAGCGGCAGCCCCTACCCCGGGCTCTGCTGGGGCCGGGGCATGTCATTCTGCCTGGGGGACGGCGAACAGGGAGCAGGAACCAGCGGGTGAAGTGCCTGTGGGAAAGGGTCCGGGTGGGCACGATGCTGCGGAGGAGCGGGAGGGATGCGAGATGTACGGTTTGCCAAAGGAGCTGCCCACCTTCGCCATCCCAGCTGTGTTTTCCAGCTTGTTTTACTCGAAGACAGGTTTGTGTGGAGGGGGAGGCAGAGGCTGAAAATAGAAGCCCCGTAGTTTCCTCCTGCCACACGCTGACCATCCCGGTAAATTTTCTGTGCGGTAGAATTGCTCGTTCTCAGTGCAGCGTTGAATGGGGACATGGACACGTTCAGGTAAACACACACCCAGCCTGGCTGGAGCTAGAGCACAGTGGACCCTCACTGGCCCCGCACCCTGGAATGCCATTGGCTTCCGTGGCCATCAGCGCTGGGATTGGTGCGGGGCAGGTGCCGTGGTCACTCCCAGGCTGTCCGGTGAGTTGTACAGAGTGTCATGTGGGAACATCAGCGGTGCCGGGTCATGTAAGCGCTTGTTTGGGTCTTCTAGCCGTGCCATGGTGTGGTCGCCGGGACGTGCTGTTCTGTAAAGCTGGAACGGAGTGTCAAACTCCGTTAGAGAAGGAAAATTATTCCTCTGAAGCTGTAAGAGTGCTGCTGCTGTTCTGCGTTGTGTAAGGGGTTTCAGGGAATAACGGGCTCACCCCTCATCCCAGGCAATGGCAGCTGGCATGCTCCGCGGTCCTTCAGCTGAGCGTGCCCTAGGTAGCCAAGGGCCACCCTCCTCATGCACTGATGGCTCACCCTCGGGGTTCATGGCAGGGAATGGGTGTGGAACCCTCCTCACAAGTCCCTGTGACTCAGCAGCAACATCTGCCACCAAAAAAACATCAATGGATGGCACAGCCAGGAAAGGTTCTGATGATGAGGCGAGGAGTCTGCCCTGAGGACACAGGAAGAGGGTCTGTGCTTGGGGTGTGCAGACATGGGCTCAGCCACATGCCAGGCAGGCAGGATGTGGGCAGGGGATGTCAGTCTCCTGTTACCTGCTCAAAGGGAAGTCACTGGCACACGTGACACTTGCCATTTGTGCTGACAGTTGTACTCAGTCGCTGGAGATCCCTTACAATATCAAATCAAGGCAGGGGTGCATGGAAAGCTTGCCCTGCTCCTGTCCATAGGCAAACTGAAGCAGCAGCCTGTGCTGCCCACTTTCCCGGCTGTGACCCATGGGCTAGCACAGCTGCGTGGTGGGTGCCTGGTGGCCACCGCTGGCACAGTCAATGCCACTCTCACTGCCAGAGGGAGGTCAGTTTATCCCGGGGTGTCTATGAACTTGTCATCTCTGTTTTGGAGTCAGTGCTTGCTCTGCAAGAATGAAGCAAAAGGAGGAGAAATGTGATTCTTCTTAATGAACAGTAAATAATTTATGTTGGCAGATGTCAAATAGAGCATTCTGTGCAGGATTCGGATGGGATGCAGCAGTGGGGTTTGCCATTGGGCCTGGGGCATGCCAGAGAGGCAATAGCACATTCAGAGATGGAAACCAAGTGCCAGGTTCCCATCTGTAAACCAGATGGAAAAGAAGGATACTTGTTTTGTTTCAAAATTGTCATGGACATTTGGAAAAAATGCAGAATTTGGTTTCACAACAAGGAAAACAGGCACTGTTGAAATGCTGGAAAGAGGCAGTTTAGATAAATTTGAGATGCTTATTTTTGTATCCAACATTTTTCTCTGTATTAGGAAAGACAAGCCAGGACATGCCATCAGAAGAGCTCAGTGAAGAAACAGCTTCAGTTCACAAACTCAGTTGAAGAGCAGAACTTAATGGTATAGGATTAAGCACTGGAGACTTTATTTGATCTGTTCAGTTGCATTAAATCCTGTTGTTATTGCTGCTTGAAGGGAAGTGGGAAATGCCAGCTCAGCACCTTGTGTTACTTGGTCTGTAAGGACATGCTGAACTCTGGGAACAGAGAATCCCAGACTGGGTCATTTGCATGGTCGTAAAATGGAGATGATGGGGAAAAGTGGATGTGTCCACAGGTGATCATCAGGCCAGGATGATATAAGAAAGGGGCTGTAAGTATAATGGTGAGCAAGTGGAAATGTGAGTCACTGTGGGGTCAAGAGTGATCCCTTGGCTGAGCTGAAGAGGCTGCAGGGTTTCCTTTTCCTCTTGGCAGGCTCCTGGGGTCTGTTACATTGGTATTCTTTTCTGGAACTTAATCTACTTCTCTTTTACTTCCAGATAACGATGCTCAGATCAAACATGAATTAGAGGCTCAAGGACAAGCACCAGTTTTGCCCTTAGGAGCAGGCATTAGGTTAGTTCCCTTGAGCAAGGTTGCCACCCAACACCACTTCCTGGGGACACACTGAGCTGCCCTCCACCACTGGGGTATGGTATGTACCCCAGACACCACTTCGAGGCCCCTGCCAAGGGCAGAGTGAGTGTCAGAGGCTCTACTGGGGCTACTGGTCTGTCACCTGTGTCACCCTGCTCAGTCCCTGTCCCAGCCCTGGCACTGATGTTAGTGAAAGCAGAAACCAGAAGCTTTTGGGGCTAGCAGAAGCAAGAGACTGGATAGGAATTGCTGAGGTTTGAAGGCATCTGAAGGCCTTTTCTGTTCTGTTATGGCTCTTTCCATCAGTGGAGATCAGCCCTACCCAGCCCTGGAAGCCCACCCTGTGCTCGGGCATGGAGGTGCCTGTGCTCGTCACTTGTGCACTGAGCAGAGCTGGTCTCATTGCTGGCCGTGGTTCCCAGAGAGCAGGATGGGGCCATCTGTGAATAATTAACACTTCTTGAGTTATTCATCGTCAGCTTTGCTCTTGGAAACAAGTTCAGATTTTCCTTGGTTTGCAGATCCACCCATTTACACAAGGCTCCACTAGTGTTTTCTCCTCTGATGTGAATAGGTTGTACTCAGGATGTTAATTAGTGATTTCTGATTGGCGGGGGGGGGGGGGGGGGGCGTACTTTGGGCAGTCAGGGCACCTTCTACAGCAATTTCAGTTTTTCAGAAAGCCTGTCCATCTACCAGCAGCACCCAGCAGAATTGGCTCTACCAGTAGCTGGGACCTTGTCAGAAAGGGTTGTAGGGATTTGATGGGAATAAAAGTGATTTAAAACAGTGTTCTTGAGCAGCTCCTATTCCTAGCATTCAGAGGCCTTGCTTGGAATCTTACATGAACTTTGCTCCCCAGTCTGCTTTGCCAGGGACATTACAGAATTACTTATTTTCTGGTTAATGTATAATTAGCCCAGTAGAGGCAGTTTGGAAGTTGTAGCTGTAGGCAGTTAAGCTGTGGCTGGGCTGTAGCTCCTGTAGTCATGGTGTGCTTGGTGCTGTCTGTGATGGATGCAGCCTCTGAGGAAGGGGTCAAATAAGCTACATTTCACTTTTCCCTATACACTGAAGCACTAATGAAACCTTACCATGTTGATATGTGCTTGATCACTCTGCAGTGCCATGGCATGAGCCTCAGTCAGAGCGAGTGCCTGTGGGGATGGGAGGTTGCAATCTGGGAGATGAGGTATACCTGTAGAGTAGGGCTGTATTGCTCAGGTACCATGTGGTATTGGAGCTAAAATAGGTGGATTGTTCACTCAGCAGCTTCAGGTATACTTAAAGTTAGATGGATTTGATGTATTTGTGTGTTTTCTGGTCAAATGCAGTGAGTTCCTGTACACAGTAACCCCTCTTTGGACAGCCAGCTGCTGTGTGCTGTTTACCACATCCCCCAAATCTTAAAGACTTGACCTTGTACAGTGAATTTTTGCTGGGTGTGCAATATGTCATGGAGCAAACACATGGATAGGAGGCATTTGGCACCAAGGAGGCAATGCAGTTTCATGAGCAAGTTATTATTTAGCTGGGTTTATTTTACAGCCAAAGTGCCTTTGGCACCATGGAGATATTTTGAAAACACTGATCCTTAACCTCGAGCAACTCAAGTCTGAAGGTCCGGGACCAGGCGCCGTGCTGGTGGCCCCAGGCCAGGGTGCTCAGCACCCGGATAATTAACAGTAGTTTGTATCAGGTGCAAATTCTGCCACACTGTTAGTCAAGAGCTTTCCCCAAGTGGGGATAGGGAGGTGCAGCAGGACGTGGTGAAAGACCTCTGCAGTGTACTTTTAATGCCATGGTTTTTGTAGCTGAATTTTGCTTTGTTTTAAATACTGGACTTCAACCTTCTTTACAGGAATCTGATTTCTTTGACAAGTGAAGCAGATCCCTGCATCGGTTTTTCACAATTAGCATCCTTGAACGTACCAGAGCCCCACTGACCCACATGCTAACCTCCACCTTCTCAAACACAGTGCAGATAAGCACAGATGTGTGCCCAGACAGGCCCAAACTTCATCACCTCTCCCTTCCCAGAAGGGACGAGAAAATACCTTACAGAAAATGCAGCCATAGGGTTCTTTTTGTTCTTAATCAGATTTAAGTCTTGGAGGCACGTCTTAGTAAGTCTCCTTGCTCCTGCATTGAAGACATGTGTGCTCCTAAGGAAGAGGCATGGGCTGTGTTTTTAACCTCAACTTATTTTTCTGTCATGTAGCTGGTGTTACTTTGCAGGCTGGCAAAGGGCAGAAGTACTTGACTCCCCTCTGCTGGCAGCATACTTCTGCCTGAACATAGGCATTGATTGCCTCTCTTTCCTAAATTACAGTCTAAAGCAAACTGCATCAAACCTTCCCCCTTGTTTTGGGGTTTGCGTGCCTGTTCTGCAGCAGCAGTGAAGCTCAGCCACCAATCCACCAGTGGTTCGTTTTTGGCAGGACTTGTGGTGCCATCAGACAGCACCTGGGTGTCTCTGTAACACAAGAGTTGCTTCTTGTTGCCTGCAACTGAGTGAGGAGCCTGAGCAGCTCTGAGGGCAGGTTTCTGCTCCATCACGAAGCCTTTGCCTGTGCTTGGCCTGTCCATTCTTCAAGCAGAGGGTGACTGCTTTTGCAAGCGACGGCCCCACTCTCTGATAGCATGGATGATTATTAAAATTATGCCATACTTTGATCTGTGATCTAATTAACTTACCATTGTGGTAGAATTATCTGATCTGAGAGTGACATGTTTGAAGCCTCTCCCTAAGTGTTCCTGGCAGGCATGCCTTAACCAGGAGATTAGTCACCAGGAAGGGAGCAAGCCTTGGCAGAGACATGCTTAGCTGTAACTTCAGTGGACAGAGGCTCATGATGCCATTTTTATTTTTTTTTAAATCTTGTCTGAGGTTATGAGTAGTTTTAGGTGGAAGTTTCCACACTGGCTACTGTCCTAAGTCTGCAGCCCCAGCCAGCTGCAGTCATGAGGCTGTGAGTGATGGGTGGCAAGTCAGTGGTGCAGGTTGTGGGGTGGAACAGAATTTGATAATATGTGAGTGCAAGAAAAGATATTTCATTCTGTGTGTCTTCTTACATATGTTTTGTCAGTGCCAGAATTTATAGAGATGCAGCACGTTTTGTGCTGGCAGAGGTAAACTGGAAGCTGTCCTTAGCTGGGACGGTTCTTTACCCTTCTCCATTGCTCTGTTTCACTGGTGGGAGCATCTTGGACCACAGGGAGCCAGGTCCAGGGGTCTGGTGTGTATGTTACGGGAGGATTGTGCTGGAAACAGGTCCAGGGCAGTACCTGAGCTGCACACACAGGTTCCCATCAGGTTTGGTTTTCCTGGCTACTCATCCCCTTCAGAGGCAATGGGGCTGTCAGACAGCTGCTGGTGTTTTGGCCTCATGGAGTTGCCTTGGGGAGGCAGTCACTTTCCCTTCTTTTTCCTGTGCTTTAAGCAGGGTGTTCCAACAGTGACCTTGACTAAGAAAACAGTGGCAGTGATAGGTGAAAGTGTGTATATGGGGAAAGAGAATTCCATTGCATGGAAATGTGTGTGTCTCCAACCAGCAGCTCCTGTGCTGGATGAGGCTCGGCACAGCACTGGGGCTGTATCTGAGCACAGGCCTTTCTCTTGCAGTGGAACCTGGTGTGTGAGGATGACTGGAAAGCCCCACTGACCACCTCCCTCTTCTTCGTGGGGGTCCTCATCGGCTCCTTCATCTCGGGGCAGCTCTCAGACAGGTAATGTCATGGACAGAGCAGGGCAGACCTGGGGCCACAGCTGGTGCATTTGTTTTTAAGAGACAAAAGGAATGAAATGGCTGATACTCTGAGTTCTGATCAAAATTATGTAACTGGCCTGGCTTCTTCCAAAAATCCCATCTTGGTCTATCCCAGGTGAAGGATTTCTGTCTTTTGGGCACTTCAGAGCCCGGGGACTGATCTCCAAAACGAACCCATGTGGCTGCTTTGCAGATTCATGCAATGGATTTCCCTTCACAACCCAGTTCCTATTTGTTTCTTTATCCAGCCTTTTGAGTAGTTTAAAAGATGCTGGGTTTTGTTGCACATTAACTGATAATCCCTTGTTAGAGCTGCAAGATAGAAATTTGCCCTTTGAATGGAATCTCTGCATAGGATAGAGGGTTTGCTATATGGTAGGATAGAGTAAGGATATATGAAAGCAAGGAAAAAAGATAACCTGAAAATGGATAGCAATTGTCATAGCATCTCACTAAGTAGATGTAAAATGTAAAAAAAAAATCCTTACAGACATTTGATAATTGTCTCAGCAGTGTTGAGGTTTTGGCCTTACAAGTACTGAATGTAGACTATTCCCTCTACAAGTCCCTGCTCCCCTCTCCCTACAGTCATGAGCCCTACTCTTATGCGATCTCTGATCCTGCTTTGACTGCTGTCTGAGAATGAGGATGTCATAAGGTAGCAGGAGTCCTCTGGGTGCTTATCAGAGGGGTTTCAAAACTCACTGGGAGTCTTAATCCTAAAGCCTCCAGCATTAAATTCCATGTGATCTGAATTTAATCTCCTGACTCCTGCCCCAGTGCAGAAGTCAGTTGGTGTTACTGTTTGAAAGGGAGATGAGATAATCACTAAATCCCAGTGGTGCCATTTGCGCAGTGGGAGCATTTGAGGAACTGTGTTTGCCCTGGTGGCAGCACAGCCACTGAGAGCCTGGCTCATGTCTTCCTGCATGAGCTTCCTTGGATTATTTGGGGGTTTTGTCAGTAAAGGGGTATGATCTGAACCTGTACCTGAGCAATTTCCCCGTGTCTGCTACAGAAGCCTTTCTCAAGGGTTGCTGCAGGCAGCAGGTGGTGCAGCCCATGCAGCATCTGTGCCCACAGGTATGAAAACCCATACATGAACTTGTTCTGCCTCTCCAGGACAACATGCCACGTAATCCTAATGCAGAGAAACAGGTGAGGGAAAGGGTGCAGTATGTGTGGCAACTCGGACTGAAACCAATTGACAAAGCTATTTAACACATTAAGGATAATGGTGTTGCAAAGTATAGATGCCAGTAGCCTAAAAGCCATCATTTCCTAACTTTCAGGTGTGTGGCTTGCAGCCTGCATGTGTCTCCCTATTGTACTGTTGCCTAGTCTCCTTAATCTCTGTCTAGTGCCTCCCTGAAGTTTCTGCTCATGGCTTTTCTTCTCTGTTTGTCTCGTGGGTCTTGGAAATTTTAATATTTTTTAGTGCATATGAAAATAATAAAATTCTTTAAGATGAACAGAACTTCAGGTTGTGCTAAGATGCATCACTTGAGGTTGAATATTTGTTGTGCCTTGTACCCTCCTACATAGCCCCCACCATAAATATATGCTATTTCAGTAATAATCTTTTTCTTTACCAAAGGTTTGGCAGGAAGAATATCCTTTTTTTGACAATGGCTGTGCAGACTGGCTTCAGCTTCCTGCAGATCTTTTCCACCAGCTGGGAGATGTTCACAGTGCTCTTTCTCATTGTGGGGATGGGACAGATCTCTAACTACGTGGTGGCCTTCATTTTGGGTATGAATATGTTTGCATTAGATTAAATGTTTGCTTAAGGTACTGTTACTTTTTTCCCCTCTGAACCTGGATCATTTAATTACACAGTGGTAAAATCTTCACTGGTAAAATTCCTACTTTAGGCCAGTATAATTTTTTTTTCTCTGCAATTCTTCAAGCCTGTACTTTCTATAGGTTTAGAGAGAAAGAGAGCAGGAAGAGTCTAAATAGACATCAATTTTATTCCTCTTTGGAGAAGACATTCAAGACAGCATTCAGGGTTTAGCAGTACCAGCAGGTCTGAGATAGAGAAGGCATTTGAGTTCATCCCTGCCTCCCTCTGCACCCTTTGCAGAGAGCTCAGTGCATACCTGAGTGCAAAGCCTTGGAGCAAACCAGCATTTCCAGGCACAATGAGTGCCAAGGGGACCAGAGCAGAGGAGCTGGGTGGGTGCCATTAGCCAAAAAGTCATTGCTCTCAGTGTTGAGATCAGTGATAAAGTCCTATGTTTTGGAGGCTAAGGTTTGTTTTCTTTTCTATGGGGAGTGTAGGAAGAAAGACGCAGCAGCTGCATGGCTACAGTTGCTGCCTGGGGACCCTGCAGGGAACGAGGCACCCCATGGGGAAGGGGACCCCACAGAGGCTCCCACTAGGCATGGGGGTTTCAGGAAAGGCAAATGCATGGGCAGATTATGGGGCGAGTGATGCAGGTCTCAGGGGGGAAACTGGGATTTTCAAGAGCGGTCTTTAACACATATATATATTTATGACTGTCTTTAAACCCCTGGTGTCAGCATTACAATTTGTAGATCGTAATGTGAGCTAGACCAAAATTGTATATTAATAGTTAATACTGGTCTTTCCTACCCCCATGAGGCTTTAACAGGGAAAAAATAGTTCAGAAGAGCATAATATGAAGTCAGTGCTATGAAGAGGACACAGCATTGTGTCCCCAAGCAGTCATGAGTCACTGCTGCTGTGGCAGGGAGGATTAAGGTCAGGCTGTCAGCAGGGAGATCCCTTGTTGCCATCACCATTGTCACTGTTCCTGCCATTGCTGTCGCCATTGCTGACACCACTGCCACTGCTCCCACTGTCCTGGTAGTTTAATTCTTGTGTGGAGCTGATGGAGCAGGAACAAATGCCTGCCATGGGAAGGCTGGGAGGTACAGCACTGGGTAAAGCTCAAAATCCTTATGGAAACATGGGTGTTGTGTTGCACAGAGGTGCAGGTTCTGATTGGGCAGGAATTTAGTTCCCAACTCCCCTGGGAATGTAAGGGCACAGCTGGATGTGGATTGAGATGCTGCCTTGGTGCTCAGCAGAAGCAAAGCTGGAAGGGAGGGCCAGAAACACCCCACTGGGCAAATGGTCCTACTGTTGAGCAGGGTCTGGGTCTCTCCAGGTATCATTAGGCTTGTTTAATTGCTTAGCTGTTGTTTGCTGGCCCTCACCCTATTGTGTTGTCTCTTCTGCCATCCTCTTCTTTGTAGAGTTGTCACAGCAGCAATGGATCCCAGGGAGCAGAGAGTCAGATGCCTGGGGCACTTGCCAGCAGTGCTGGCCATTCCCCAGCAGTCTTGAGGCTGGTTCTAAGGGGAGGATTAATCTAAACTAATTTAGATGTTAGCTTCCTCATTTAAGTGAGTCATTGACTGTCATGGGTAAGGAGGGAGGTACCTACGGAGGGTGGTCCTTCCCACCCTACACTCCATAGCCAGCATGTCCCCATAAGCACTGTGACTTCTGCCTGTGGCAAGGGAAACCCAGGAGCTTCCAGGAAGATGCACATGATAGAGGTGCTGAATAGGAGAATATACCCATAAAAAGAAAAGTGACTCCTTAAGAAAGCCCATCCTGATGACAGGATGTGCTGGAGATGCTCCTGTTCTTTCATCCAAGAGCAGGCAGGGCTGACCTGTGCTTGGGAGGGGAGCAGTGGCACCTATAAAGGCCCTGTTGATCCTGGCCATGCTGCAGCCCTGGCACCCTCCATCCCCAAGAGCAGTGGGGTTTTTTTTTCCCAAGTTCAGCGCAGGTTCCTCTTCTCATTCAAACTTGAAACATCCAAACCTGCGTTTCCTCACAATGTGTAGCTCAGACCCTCTTTCAGCATCCTTAGTCACCCAAGCTCATGCTGCCCTTTGCACTATTGCCCACCTTCATGGGAGTAGTTCCCTCCTGAGCTGTTGGTGAACTTCTGTAGTCAATGTTAGGGTTTTTTCAACCACATGCTGTGAAATTTCTTTCTTAGCTTTAGGCCTCAGTTGTTTTCTGTGCTCAAAACTGTTGTGTTCAGGTTCTAGGACTGTAAAACACTACAGAGGTTTGTGAAGGCATGTTGGTATTGTCCAAGAACTGTTACTCCATGGCTAAGAGAATGAGGGTAGAGGAAAGGCAGGAGACAAGGGAATTGTAGATGAAAGATGTCATTTCATATTGGCTTTGAATTGGCACAAATTATAATGTAACATTTAACAGGCATAAACCAATCTTTCAAGTATCAGACCTCTCCCAAGAAAGCCCCTCTAAACAAGAGCAAGTCAAGAGGAAGATGGTATCATTTATCCCCACACACTCATTTTAGCCTAGCAAATTCTTATTTTCAGGGTTTTTTACTGTGACTTTATTCAGTTACTCCAGGTTTCTGAAATGGGAATTCATGTAACTATCAAATAGTAGGAGTGTTTTCCAGTCTTGGGTGTTTTTTCCATCTTCTCTGCAATAATAAATGTTGGAGTTCTTGCCATGATACACAACCCAAGTACGCTCTCCATACTTTGTCACTCTCCTGTTCACTCAGTGTCGTTTGCGTTTTAATTGAATATCAAACTGTGGCAGTTACGGCCCTTGCAGTGTTCCTAATGTGAAGGAGAGCTCTGTAGACCAGGGGCTGAGAGCTCAAGGAGAAGTGAGGTGGGCCTGATGGCATCACTGGATTCTATTAAGCAGTGGCTGGGTGTTTTATTGTAAAAGAATTTAGCTGCTGTTGAAGGCTTAGAACAATCTCAGTTTTTATTACTCAATATTAGGTTGCTGCATGGTGCAGTGGCTGTAGGATGCTTTCCCCTGACTGCTGCCTGGCTACTGGTACAGTAACATTGCTAGAGGATGGCATCTTCCCTGGTTCTGTCCTTCAGCCCATGATGTGCCAATCCAACATTCCAACCTTTCTTCTCTTCCAAAAAATAGGTGGGAAATTTGTTCCCACCTCACCTCACTGTAAATTCACATCCTTCCATCCCACGTCAGTCTGCTGTGCTCAGACCTTTGCTCTTCCAGAAGTGCCCAGCAGTGAATTGCATCTTAAATCGTGATGGGTTAAGTGGGGGAGCAGGCTGTGTCCTAGGTGAGTGTGTGGGGGAGGCTTCTGGGAAGTCTGCTGACCGTCCCCCATGCCTGTCCTTATCTGCCTCTGCCAATGCATTAATCAAAGCAAACAGAAGTAGCTTCTTTATCTGAAGGTTCTCAATACTCCCAGCAGCTTTTCTGTAGAGGCGGGTCTGTGCTGTGCTGCTCTTTCAAGATTGTTTAGCTTATTTTTCTGTTCGTAAATGCAATAAAGTATTTAGTCATGCTTGAAAACAAAGAGTTAAAATGCTAATCCAACCTCCCTTGTTTTAAACAGGCACAGAAATTCTTGGCAAATCAGTTCGTATTCTATTCTCTACATTAGGAGTTTGCATATTTTTTGCAATTGGCTACATGTTGCTGCCACTGTTTGCTTACTTCATCAGAGACTGGCGGATGCTGCTGCTGGCGCTCACTGTCCCGGGGCTGTTCTGCATCCCGCTCTGGTGGTGAGTCCATGCCAAGGCCACACTTCCCACCTCCCCTCCCACCTGATGCTCTTCATGCTAGGTTCTGGGTAATGGCAGGAGGTCAGGGAGGAGGGGCACTTTTCTCTTCACCATGTGAGAAGGCTTTGCCTTGAGGGGGCATTTTTTATGTGGTTTTTCTTGCCAGTTTTAAGTCGAGTAAGTACCTGGAGAGCCTTTTGTGTGTGCTGTCTGTGTGCTTGAAGCCCTGCTCTTTTTAGCTGGACCAAAGCACTGAAGAAGGGCAGATAGCCCTGTTCTGTTGCTGCCTTGGGCATCTGCTGTGTTCTGAAGGGACAGGTGTTTGAAAATAAGAAAGGAAAAGGAAGGTATCACTCATACTCTTAAAATAAGGATAATTCACAACAGGAAGAGTTCTTTCATATTATTTAGGGAACTCCTTTTTTCTTGCTATCTTGAAAAAGTTATACCTATAAGTGAGCAATTAGCATCTTTATAACAGTTAAGTGATTTAGACACACTCTTCCGTAGTCTGAAAGACCTCCTGCATGTCCCAGTCTTGTTAGAAACATCTGCTGATGGTATATTGGTTAGTTGGGGTTTTTTTAACCATAGTCTTCAAACCAAACCTTTAAAATGGTTTTGAGCTCCACCTCTACTGTCATTGGATTTTAAAGACATTCTGATTCTGTTTAAGGGTCAGTTTGTTTATTTAACTTGATGTGTTTCAAACTCCTTCATCACAGCAGCATTTCCCTCTGTACCGAGCAGCTGTTCTTTGGGGAGGCTGGTTTTGGGTAGGAGCCTGTCACATGTCTGCTGTAGAACAGGCACTGTGAGGCACAGGAAATTTGTCCCCAAGGCATGACTTCAGAATCCTGCTTTGAAATCTGTGGAATGGGAATTCCCAGGCCTTTTAAAAGCTTACACTTAAAAATGCCAAAAACTTCCTCTGACGGCACTTTGTCTCGGGTCGATGTCGGGGTAGATGGGGACCAAGGTGAACTGGCAAAGCTCTGCCAAGGCAGGTTGGTGTTAGCTGGCATTTGGGCATGTGGACCCATTGCTTCCACGGGCCATGTGATGTGTACGTCCCTCTGCTCTGTGCCATTCTTGCTCTTTTATTCATTTCCCTTCCAAATTCTCCAGAAGGTTCCCAGCATTGTCTCTGCAGTCTCAAGATCCTCAGCTTTCCCAGTAAGAAGAGTGGTAGAGGCAGCTCATCTTACAGAAAGTCCCATTAGTGATTAATGGTCAGATATAAATCATCTGATGTTTGAAATTATTGACCTGGCTTTGAGTCAGTCTTTAGGGTTCATCAGAAAACAAGGTCTGACTTGCTTTTTTCCAAGGAGAGGAAAAAGTGCTGCTGGCTAAAGGGAGCAAGGTGACATCTGTTAAGACCAAAGGATTTAAGTAAGGAAAGTTAAAGTTTTCTGTCCTGTGTTTGGTGTTAGTTCACTCAACATGTGCCTGTAATTGATTAGAAAATGTCATCAGCTCTGCAAGGGGACACTGCCCCTGCCCTCTGCCTGGGAGAATCTGCCTCAGAGCTGTGGTAATATGGTGAGGTTTGTATATAAGGTTCCTAGGACACAGAACCTTTAAATACACCCTGTGCATATTTGAAGCATTTCTACGTTGTGTGCAGTTTCCTGAGAATATTTTTTGATTGGCACTGGCTAAGCTACCCCCATCCTTTCTGTCTATCTGGTGACATCTGGTGGACATCAATTATTCCTTAAAAAAAAACCACTGAGGACAAAGCATCTCCTTTAGCATGAGAATAAAACAGTCCCATATATTTGAATTACATTGCCCACATGCTTCTGTGCTGTCTCCTGCTCCAAGCAATCTGTGAGATCTGAGTGTAACTCATAGACACAATAAATATGTTATAAATAACTTTTTACTTTTGGGAAAACACTGAGTCATTTATTCTGAAACTTATTACAGGATCATTCCTGAGTCTCCTCGGTGGCTGATCTCCCAGGGAAGATACAAGGAGGCAGAAGCTATTATCCGAAAGGCTGCAAAAATAAATGGCATTCCAGCCCCGTCTGTGCTTTTTGGTACTGCAGAGGTATGTTTCATATATCCTGGTACTTTACCTTGCTTGCACTTCCCCATTTGGCTGGTTGACTTGTTGGGAAATGCCAGCAGAGAACTAGTTTGCACCAGCAGCTCTTGGGCTGGCAGTGACTGTTGGTCTGCAGTAAGCGCTGGGTTAGTGAGATCAAAGTAGAGCCCAGAGAGAGGCTTTATTGGTTTGCTTTTTACGTAAAATTCTCTTCCTCAGCAGTGGTTTGTTGTGGTTTTCAAAGCAAGGGTGACCCAGATTGCTTCATCCTTTTGGCACTGCAAAGATCCAAGGAAAATGTGTTTGTGCCCATTTCAGTTTGGTGCATTATTAGTGGTTTGCAGCTGAGCAACAGCCCTTTGCAGGGGGGCTGTGTAGGGGACCCTAAATCAGCACCCACGTGAGCTGGGGCTGCGTGGAGCCTGAGGGACTCTTCAGGTTGCACAGACCAGCCAAAGCACCTGAGTGCTACAAGGGGGCTTGAAAACCACGATGTGAATGAAGATGGTGAAGAACATGAAGCTCCTCTTCAAAACTGTGTTTTTCTTGTATTTCATAACTATTGGTTAAGAAAGTCTAGTGCAAAGCTGGCAGCCCAGCAGGGAGCAGTATAGCCACAGTGGGATGGCTGGTTCGTCTGCTCATCTCCCCCTCTGCTGGCTCTGCCCTCACTGGAGCACCTCCCAAAGAGGCACATTTTTCTTGTGCAGACTCTTCCAGCCTTGCATCATCAATGACCATGTGTATGCAGGTCAGATCTTCCTTTACTGCCTTATACTGGCACCTCAGTTTTGTGTCTCCTGATAGAGCAGAAAGCAAAGCACTATGTGCTCCTCTGCAGTGTCTGTGAGTTACCCCTCCCCTGGGCAGGATCTGTCACTTGACTGTCACATTTTGCCTGAAGATCTCTTTCCCAAGTGGGAGTTTTAGTGTAAATTGAAGTGCATGTTCCAATTATGGGAAGCTCATTCTGCACCAGCCATGGAAAAGCACTTCCCTTACTTCACAGCCAGGCCTCAGATGTCTTTCAAACTGGGCATGACTTTTTTGGGTTGCAGCATTTTCATTCCTGCATATTTTCTTAAATCAAGGAGACACCTGCTTAGTGGAAATTTTGTGTGCCAAAGCGTCTGTCCAAAAAAGCCTGGGGATGATGTCTGCATGCTAAGTCTCATGTTGGAAGTATTTTTCAAACATTACTAGAAAGACATTCCTTGGAAACCATCATCTATTCCTAGGAAAGGCTATCTCCTGGATAGTCCTGTAGGGAGAACCAGGGTGGTTTGTTCTTTGGGCCTGGGGGAAGCCTGGCCACAAGTGCTGGCTTTGCCCTAGCAAAGGCAAAGTGTGCAGGCAGAAAGGCACCCTAACTCCACCCAAAAGATTCCTGCTTCAAGCCTCAAACTAGACTCTTCATCTCCAATCTGAGGTGGTGGATGCTCCTATGATGTGCCCTGGCTACCTCACCAACCTCTCTCATCCGTTCCTCTCCCTGTCAGGGTGCTGGCAGGCAGCAAAACTGGATTATTTCCTACATCTATTTCACATCACTTAACGAAGGTTGAAGAGAGTTGAATGGACAGTGCACAGAATGGACAGAAAAATGCCTTTGGTAATGAGGTTGCTTCTGCAAGTACTGTGTGAGATCCTTAAGGAAACATTAACTTGTCTGTCTGGTCAGCTGGTACTCCTTTCTAATTAGTCATCGTGGTGCAGTGGAAACTCGCATGAATACAGTTGGTAGCAGAGATAAGTCCCACCTAAGGACCGCGCTCCCTGGTGCAGAAGTGGCCCTTGGGCTGACTAGTTATCCCCTGATAGTCATAACTTCGTAACTGCCCAGACTGTGGGTAGCAGCGGTTGTTTTGCTCTTAGGTGTGTGGGAATTTTTTTGGTTTTGTTTTCCTTTTTCCTTCAGATGCAGGATTCGAAGCCTCAGCAGCAGCAGAAGGCTATCCTTCTGGACCTGTTTCGAACCCGAAACATTGCAACTATTACTATTATGTCATTACTTTTGTGGTAAGGAAATGTGTATTCCTACAGTACCCAGGCAATAGAACAGTTTCTGATTTGAGGGCACATGCCACAGGTTTAGATGATAAATCTGAGCCTTGGAGCCCAGCTCCAATGGTCCTTGGCTGGTACATGGCCCTCAGTGTCCTCGCACCCACATTAATATGGGTGATTAATATGAATATGGAGACAGTAGCCTTGACTCAGATGTAAAATAGTTAGAAAACTATATGTAACAACTTGTGTATTTTGAAGTAGATTGCTTTTTTTTTTTTTAAATGCTTCCATCTCTGTAATTTCTATTTGAAGAGAAATGTTCTTCTTGAAGCAAAGGCAGCAACTCAGTAACATAACAGGAGCCAGACCCATGGCCAGCATTTTTGTTCTCTTTCTGTACTGTGCCCATCTCAGTGAGATCCTGGTCCCTGCCTGGGCAGCCACGAGAAATGAGGACCCAATAATGCCATATAGACAAACCAGGACCCTCTTCTGTCCATATTACCCTCAGCAGAAAGGAACTGGCTAGCACACTTGGCATGCCATAGTAAGGCACTCCTGAGATTTGAAACCTGAACATCCAGCTCTCTGTGAACATTAAATAAGATGTAATGGAACTGCTGAGGGTGGGAGATCCTGACACTGGCTACAGGTAGGAATGTAGTTGGCATGGGAAGCTTGCAAGAGTTTCATTGTGCCATTGAGACCATTGCAGTGAAAAGCCTTTGTGAATGACTTCCACAAAGCTTTTTACTTGGTGTAGTGTATGCAGGAAGGACAGAGAAATCTGAGGTGTCTTCAAGCTGCTGTGGATATGATCACTGAATGGGATGACAGAATTAGAAAGATGGGGTTGCCACTGAGACTTTTTTAAGCCATAATACCTGTGGCGGTGCTTTGCAAAATCCTATTTTTGTAACAACATCTGAGGCAACACTGGAGGCGTTCAGAGACTGCTGTTTCTGGAATAATTTGGTTTTATTGCTTTTCTCAGGTTTTTCACATCAGTTGGTTACTTTGGCCTGTCCCTGAGCACTCCAGACTGGCATGGAAATGCCTATGTCAACTGTTTCCTCTCAGCTGTTATTGAAGTTCCAGCTTATGTGATCGCCTGGCTTCTCCTCCGCTCCCTCCCACGGCGCTACTCCTTATCTGGCACCTTTTTTTTAGGTGGAAGTGTTGTCCTCTTCATTCAGCTGGTTCCTGCAGGTACAAAATTAAATGTGTGACTTAAGTATATGAAATACCCAAAATATTTTATGGTACTGTGTAATAGTTCTGCAAAATTACTGGAAGCCAGGATCAAATTTAGAATTTGAGGCTGAGTTACGCTGATCCTTTGCAGCCTTAGTTTTTTGTATTGCATATGCATATGCTGAGTCACACTTGACTCTCATTTATTGTGTCAAATTACTGAGCTTTATATAGTTCGGGGAACCAGCTTCTAAAATGAGAGCCAAAAGCGTACTGTGATTTATCTGGTTGTGCTTTCAGGCTACCAAAACCTGCATCCAGATTTCACTGTGTGTAAATCTTCATAGGATTTTGTGAAAAAGGGGTGGGTTCAAGCTTGTAATTTATTGCTGCATAACCCAGAGTTTTGTTCCATTTCAAAAACACTGTTTTACATGAAGACAACCAAAATCTGAAAAATACAAAATAACCTGAGCATTATGCTCAGTGGGGAATTTGGAGTCATCTAGGGATGGGGTTAATACTTTCTATAATTAAAAAAAACTAAAGCACCAAACTCACAACCTTTAGGAAAAACACAGCAATACAGTCTTTTGGATGTAGAAGTAATACAAGTAATAAGCACAGGGTGTTGTTTATTCACCTTGATTTAATTTTTTTCTTCTCCAGAACTTAATGTCCTCTCTGTTGGACTGGTGATGCTTGGGAAGTTTGGCATCACAGCTGCATTTTCAATGCTTTATGTCTACAATGTGGAGCTGTACCCAACAGTAGTGCGAAACATGGCAGTCGGAGCGACTTCCACAGCCTCCAGGCTGGGCAGCATCATTGCTCCTTACTTTGTTTACCTGGGTGAGTTATCTTGTCTTTCTTGCCTTGCGCCACACAACTGCCCAGAGAAGTTGTCTGAGCTTCTGCAGTGCAGGCTCAGCTTTAAGTCCCTTCACTTGTTGTCTTTTCAGTCCCTTCTCTCAGCTTGGGTGTGAGTTCACTGTCACACATGGTAGAAATTAAGTGGAGCTCCCTGGACTTCACAGAATGATCAAGCACTTCATTCCTTTGGGGACCATTCATATATCACTGAAGTGGGTTAGAGCTGGCCCAGTACAATGATGATGTTTATAAACTACAAATGGAGTGGCTGGTATGATAATCACATTTTGTTATGCCAGTTAGCTTCCCAGGATTGTGTGACAAGAAGTGGTCTTGAAAGTAAGGCAAGGTAACAGTAGGAAACTGATTGCATGATACTGTCCCTGTGCATCCCGAGATGGGTATGCTGGGAGATAAACCAGGTGGGAATCCAAACATTCCCAGGATTCGTGCTCTCTAAAGTAATACATGGAAAACATACAGGTTAAGTAGCATAAAAGTGTGTTTACTTGAAGTGATTTTTTTAAAAAACTTTTTTCAGTTTCTAAGCCAGTCACCTCAGCATTCATTCATTTTGCTTTTCCTTATTGCTTGATATTCCTGTAAGCGGAGTTATTGATTTCCTCATAGACTTTTTTTGATACTCAATGCCATCACATTCTGAGTGCGGCACATATATTAACTGACAAATATTGTTTGGTTTGGTTTTTTGTTTAATACATAAAAATGTTCCTCATGTTGCAGACAGGAAAGAGTGATAGAGATCAGGGGACTAAGGGTGGGTGTATCTGTGAATACCTACTGTTCAGTCTGGGGTGCTCAATCTCCTCTTTCTTTCATTCACATGATTTATTTCCTTCTGCCATCACTGGACCCATCTCAACTCTCTCTGCCCCTAACGAGTCTTGCTTCCTGCTGAGATCTTTGATACAACATGAGCATGACTTTTCTGGCTCTGGCAGAACATTTCTGATGTACTGCTGAGGGGTTAGTGCTGATTCTCCATGCCAGGAAAGGGGAGAGGAGATGACTATCTGTAACTAATCAGGGTTGATTCATGCTTGCATTCCAGTGTAACTGGAACACAATGTACCAAAAAATGATGAAAATACCTTGTCTTAGTTTCATACTTGTACAGTCCAAATGTAAAGTAAAAGGGTCAGCAGGACTGTTGACTCTCCTTAAGGCCTTCAGTCTCCATTGCAGCACTAAGAGAGAAATGTATACAAAATAAGATTTTTACTGATTGTTTTTTGTGGGTTTGTGTGGATTTTTTCTCCCAGGTATCCATAGGCTTAGTCTTTAAGAAATCTTGCTCCAGACATCAAAATAGTTTCTTAAACTTTAAGAGGTTTCAGGAGAAACTTGTCAGCTGCTGCTATTTGCTACAGCTAAATTAGGACCTTGCAGTTCATCCAGCTCAAAAACACAGAAGAGATCAGATCAAAACTTCATCTCTGTGAGACATACCCAGAGGTCCTCTCTTTAATCTGAGTTTATTCCATACATTATAAAGCATATTGCTCTATCCCAACTATAAAATAAAGCTGTCAAGTCCAGTTCGGTACTTTCTCTATCTTCAATACTTTAATTCCCTTTTCTGAAAGACCTTTTCATTGCTGTGCTGTTGTGACTAGAGGATCTTGCATCCTGCCTGAACGGTTGTGTGCCAGCTTTGGCTGCTGGCGGAGGCAGCTGCCTTCAAGTCCAAAATAATGTTCTGAGTAGACCAAGGTCAGAGCCTCATGTGCGTCTCGGGAAGCCCGATGTTCTCTCCCTTTGCAATAAAGAAGGCATTAAAGCATTTCCCCATTAATGAGCTGTTAGTCTGTAACTAAGCTGTTCAGCTGATTTAGTCTCTTCTCTTCTTTTGCATCAGTCCAGCAAGATACACGATCTCAGGCAGTGATGAGTGCTTCATTGCTTACAAGCAATTTTATTCCCTCATATTGTACTATTTAACAGAGGATTTGGTTCTTGATGACAGTGTGGCACTGAAGACTCCAGCAGAGCTATTGCCTTGCAAAGATGTTGATTATACCAGTTGAAAATGTAAAAGAAAAAAACCCCAAACAAATAAACAAACAAAAAACCCAAACAAACCAAAAAAAAGCAACCCAAACTTGTAGCTGCTATACAAACATGGGGGTTGGCGTGAAATTATGGTAGGTGCGGCTATCCAAGAGCACATGTTGAAGCTTTAAAATTTGACTGCTGGCAGATAATAGATGTGACTCAGCTTTGGATTCACCTTTGATATTGATGAATCTTCCAGCTAATTATTCCAAATTAATTCTGCATTACAGCAATGTCTGGAAAATGAATTTTACATGTGGGTTTGTCAGTTGTGGACATTAAGTACTGTTGGAATATTCTGTGTTCTCCAGGTGCCTACAACAGATTCCTACCATATATCCTGATGGGAAGCCTGACTGTGCTGATTGGGATCATTACCCTGTTTCTCCCGGAGAGCTACGGCAATCCACTGCCTGAGAGCTTTGAGCAGATGCTGAAGGTGAAATGGTAAGGCAGCTTTCATTCATCCTGTGCTTCACAGGAATTCAGAACACAATCGGGAAACATGTTTCTTCAGGTCCACTGCAAAACTTCAAAGCTTTCAAAGAGCCCTTCAGATTGTTTTCTTTAGGGTTGTTAATTTGACAGACAGTGACATCATACAATTTCTCCAGAATGTCTGAACCTGAGAGCTGATGTGTGCTGGCAAAGCAAGGCTGACCTTCAGCCTTTTGAGGCTGTTGCTTCAGATGTCCAAACACTTTCCATCCTATTACATCATTCACTCTCCTTAACTCTTTATTTAAACTATTCCTTTAAACTATTTATTTAGTAGGATTATATGCATTATGAGACTTTATTCTTCCAGTGTAAGTTCTTTAGGTACTTTTCAAAATTAAATGCAGGATTTCAACATTCTAGCCTCTTTCTGGGCAGCCAGAGACAGGCCAGGACAGCTTTTCCTCTGGTTTATATGATTTAGCTGTAAGCAATGACAGTTCTCTTCCCCACCAACATTTCTATTTAGGGTACCCTGAGCAAACATTTCTGCTCAAATCTATGCATATCCACTACAATGTGAGAGCGGCAGAGGAAAACTGAATTAACCAAAGAGCAGCTGCACAGCCACCATTCAGCTCAGTGAGAACTGGTGTTAGAACAGAATTTGCCCCTGTAAGCAGTAATGGCTTGAAAAAGCCAGAATTCCCTGTATTATCTGTCATTATGCTTTCAGAATAAGAAAAATTCCTAGGCCAGGTTCCTTGAGAAAGGACATGTTGCTCTTTATCACAGTTAGGGATTTCTTACATGTCTGACCTGTGGCTTTTCAGCTTTGCAGTTGACAAACTGTAGCTAGAAATCCTAAAGTCAAACCAGATTCCCCTCGGAGGCTTCTTGCATCAGGAGCCTGAAGTAACTGAATTATAGTTGCTGAATGACGTTCAGGATCCAAGCGTTGTTTGCTGCACTGCTGCTGCCATCCAGCAAGGCACACTGTACAGAGCATTAGATTTCATCTAATGTTGATATTAGCAGTGTAACATGGTTGTTGTAGTGGTGCTTATAGGAGAGGGAAGTGTCTGATGACACTCTGGAAAATGTTCTCTAGTTCTCAGTCTCTTACTTGCTTTCAGTTTCAGAAACAGGCAACAAACCATTGGCATTAGGAGTTCCAAGGAGAGTCCTAAAAGTCTGATAACACCTTTGTGAAGAAGGACACACCTCTCAGAGGGGCTGAAAGAAGAACAAGATCATCTCAAAATGCATTTTCTGCCAGAGGAAAATGAACAAAACCCAACAGCTACTGCAGCATAGTTGTTATCCCCTGTGCTATTGTCCTCAAATTACATAGTTTACTGACAAGATGCTGTCTACTCCTGTAGGACTTTTAGTCTGTAATTCAATGTCCTGATTCCTGGGTTTGTCAGCAGACACAGGTCCCCATTGAGAAACGGGGGTCTGCCTGTGCTAAACACAAGTCAAGCAGTAAGCTAGAAGTGAGCATTAGGAATAATAGAGGAGTGACTTGAGACACTCAGGTACTCAATGAAAGCTGCTGAAAGGAAAAAAAAAAACCAAACATAATGCTGGTGATTTTTCTCACTTTGTGTGTTACTGGAGGAAGGGGAGCTGGATGTCTGCCTTTCAAAACCTGAAAGAAAGATCCTGTCCTCCTGTGAAATCTGTGACCAAAGCCCATAGACTTAAGTGGAGTCAGAATTCATTCATGGCAGAGTAGGCATAGACTTCACTGTAAAGACATGGGTTTTAAACATCCGAGTGGCTTTAGATGTCACTTGCTTTTCCCAGGACCTGGGATCCCCCTGTTCCTGTAAAAGCTACTGCTTTTTCGTAAAGCCTGAGCCCACCCAAAACCCTTGGCTTTGTGAATCTTCAGTGTCTTTGGGGTACGGGGGAAATCTTGAACACGGGGTAAGAACTATAATTTGCTGACTTTCTGGTGGGCCACACCCACTTTCAGTAGAAAAGTGAGCTGTACCAAGTCAGTGATCCTGTCCAAACGCGCCATGCAGTTTTAGCTTTCAGGTTTTTCATGGTATATTGGCATAAGCAGTTCATTAGATCTCCTGAGGTGGTGTTTTTTCTTTTTCCCGAAGTATTTAATTTCTCCTTTGAATATATACTACTTCGTTCTACACCTTCAGAGAACACTCATGGCAGTTTCAAAAGCTTTTGCAAAACTTTTGTACTATTTACAGACTTAAAGGTGATTTGATGCTCACAAAAATCTGATATTCTGTACTGGATATGTTCACCTGCAGTTATTAAAAATTCAAAAGGACTAATTTGGGACCACAGGGTTTTTTTTAAAAAAAACCCAAACACCAACAAAACCAGTGTTTTGTTTTTCATATCCTACAGATTATGTATGTTTGGGTTTGTTGGTTTTTTTTTAAGTTTGGCAAAACTAGATTGGATGAAGATAAATGTAGAGCTTAGAGTTGTGCTGCTACTGTTTTATGAACACTACGTCGTTTGAAGATTGTAATTCCTTTTATTTTTATATTTATTGGCTGTATGTGCACTTCTTGGTCACATAAAGTCTATCAGACCCGGTAGACTGATTTTTATCCTCTATAAATAACAATGAGCCCTGATTCACCTTCTATAAGGGCCAACAAAAGCACTGTGTCTCATCTCTAATGCATGAGTTCAGGGTAGGTTGTCTTGTGCTGGCCCTTGGCACAAGAATGAGGCTCTCCCTGAAGTTCAAGCACAAATATTAAGCTTTATAACAAATACAATGAACTTGTGCAATTAACTCAAGCTGCTTTTGGGAGTGAAATACTATTTTCAATTTTTGCCATAAATGTAACGTGGCATGAGGGAACCGTTGTCCTGTGACTCCTGATCTTCTCATCCCTTCTCAGTCAATTTCTCTACTAACAGCAGTATTTAATCTTGTTTTTACTTTTACAGAGTTAATCTAAAGAATGACTGTTTAGAGGTAACTACATTTCTCAAGAAAGCCTTTTCATCAGCACAGGACAGGTTTGAGGACTTGGGTTGAATGTAGGAGGCCATATTTTTATGAAGATTTTTATTTTAAGTTGAGACTTATTTTATGTGATTGTGGGCTTGGGTATTTCTAAAAGGTAAATATTTTTGTACTCTTGAGCCTTTCAGTATCTTAAAACCTGTTTTTCCTTTTTTAAATAACAAAAAATGTCATGTTTTTTAAAATACCATGTTTCAACCAGTCTCATTTTTCTTATTTAAACCATTGATCTCGAGCTAGCATCATGTTTTAGTATTTTTTGCAGCAGATTTAATAATCTTTCAGAGGAGTGGAATGTCTTTCTTAAAGTATGTGATGTTGTTATAAGGCCTTATGGTGTCTGAGTGTAGTGGAAATGAGGGAAGCCCCAGCTGGATTGTTCTCACTGATGCAAGGGCCATCACACTGTGCCTCTGTCACCTTTACTGGGTTCTCTCTGTGCAACCTTTGATCCTCAGCTGGCTTACTGGATCTGCTAATGCCTATATGAACCTGTAGTAACTGTCAGTCATTGACCTCTGTCTTCATTGTAATAAAAATGTGCACTGGCATTGTTTCACCTGCTTCCTGTCTGGGTTCTCCTAATTGAAGAGCAAGTCTCCCAACTTAAACACTTGGTGCCAAGAAGTTTAAATAAATAAATAAATAAAGGTATTTAGCATGGATCAGGTATGAAAATAAAATTCTAAAATAAGCTCTTCCACCAATACATTCTTCCACACAGGAAGATTATGATGGTGTGGTACAGTTTTTCTGACTTTCACGTGGTTCAGTCCTGATCCTGCAAATCCCTGGAAGCTCACCCTGGCCAGACTCAAGGATGATTTTGTAATTTAACTCCTATTATGTCATTCATTTTCTACTTTTGAGTTTTTTCACAGCTGTGTGATTCCAACCCAGGATAAAAGATCATTTTAAATGCCAGTGTTCAAAAAATGCTATAAAAAGTATACTTTTGGGGGTTTTTTATCAGTTAGAGGTGGGAAAGAATATCACCCAGAAAAAGCCACTTGAAAATATGAATTAGCATTATGGAGAGCAAGACCAAATTTCTGCAGCGATACAATTCAACTTTTGAACTGACATCTATATGGGAGTCTGTGAACTTCCTGACAGTGCCACTAGGTACTGAGCTGGGATTTTTGGCCTAAGATTAGAATATTATTTATTAAATTTATTATTTGTCAAGCATGTAGTACACATTGCCTGAGAAAATAGGGTCAGCGTCAGGAAAGCTTTTTTACAGCCTGAGCTGATCCTGCTGAAGGGATGATGGCAGCTGTGGAAAGGTGCTACAGAGTGAAATGAGGAACTCTTTAACTCCTGAACTTACAGTAACTGCCTTGCTTTGATGAACAGAACAATCTATGAAGACTTCTGGTTCATATATGGTACTGATCCAAACAAGGTTTTATTGAAGAACCCCAAGCAGCTTCACATGTACGTAGGCAGCCCAATTACCACTCAGTGGGAATGGGCTGCCCAGGGAGGTGGTGGAGTCACTGTCCCTGTGTTTAAGGAAAGACTGGACGTGGCACTCGGTGACATGATGTTAAGTTACAAGGTGCTGTTCAATCACAGGTTGGATGCGATGATCTGAGAGGCCCTTTGCAACCTCACTGACTATAATTCATCCCCACCCTGATTTTTAAATTCTTTGGGCAGTAAATACGGGATCCGACGCCTATATTAATGGACCGCTCCTGACCACAAGTCACCAAGGGCAGGGGAGCTGTCCCCCAGCCCTGGGAGCTGGAAAGCGTCTCCAGGCCCGGAGCGGAGCCCCGCGTCGGGTGCCGATAGCAACTGCCGGAGCGGGCGGGCTCTGGGGCCGCCTAGAGCAGCCCGTGCGTGACACACGCCCGCCGCAGGTGCGTGCGCGGCCCGCCCAAGGCTCTCCCGCGGCCGCGGCTGCGGCCGGTGAGAGCCCGGCCGCGCCCCCGCCGCGCCTCCGGGCGGAGCGCGCCGGGCCCGCCTGCGCCGGGCCGGCGCCACCTGCGCGGCCTCCGCCTGCAAACCCCACCCCCGGCCTGGGTCATGGCGCGGGGTGGTTGCTTCCTGCCCGCGCCAGACCGTTCCGCGGGTCAGCGGTTGCAGTTCGGCTGCGCTATGCGCGACTACGACGCGGCCACCGCCTTCCTGGGTGAGTGGGGCCGCTTCCAGCGCCTCATCTTCTTTCTACTCAGCGCCAGCATCATTCCCAATGGCTTCAACGGCCTCTCCATCGTGTTCCTGGCCGGCACCCCCGAGCACCGGTGCGTCGTGCCCCGCGGGGCCAACCTGAGCGGCGAGTGGCGCAACGCCAGCATCCCGCTGGAGCTGCGGGGCGGGCAGGAGGCGCCGAGCCGCTGCCGCCGCTACCGCCTGGCCGCGCTCGCCAACTTCTCGGCGCTGGGGCTGCGACCCGGCTCCGACGTAGAGCTGGAGGCAGTGGAGCAGGAGCCGTGCCTGGACGGCTGGGAGTACAGCCGCGATGTCTATCGCTCCACCATCGTCACCGAGGTGCGCGGCCGCGGGAGCGGGAGGGGACTCTTGGGCAGCCCCGGGGTGCCGTGGAGAACCGTGGGGTTATCGCAGCGCCGGTGCAGCTCCGCCGCGTTCTGGGGTTTCTGCCGGCACACTGATCTGCTGTGAAACCTGCCATGCGGAGTTTATTTTGAGGTCTTTTGTTCGCTTTCGTTTGCATAAAAACGAGGAAGGAAATTTTTATAGTGAGGGTGGTGAGACCCTGGATTGCCCAGGGAGGTTGTGGATCCCCAGTGTTCAAGGCCAGCTTGGATAAGGCCTTGAGCAACCTGGTCTAGTGGGAGGTATCCCTGTCCATGGCAGGGACTAGATGGTCTTTAAGGTCCATTCTAATCCGTTAACATTCTTTGTTTCTATAATGAGCTTCGAAGTGCAGCCTGTTTCCTTACCCAGCGAGACTGGTCACCGTGTGTAACTGCTTATTGATTCATCAGGTATCTGTGCAACGGGCTGGAGCAGGGTCAGCACTGGGTTCCGCTTGCTTGATGTGACAGAGATGTCTCTTTGAACTGTGGAGATCAACAGCATTCGTGTTCTTCCTTTAAAAAAATAAAGGTGGTAGAACTCATAGAATCACAGAGTGGTTTGGGTTGGAAGGGGCCTTAAGAAACATCTAGTTCCAACCCCCTGGCCATGGGCAGGAACACCTTCCACTAGACCAGGTCGTTGCAAGCCCTGTCCAACACTGCCTTGAACACTTCCAGGGGTGGGGCATTCATAGTTTCTCTGGGCAGTCTGTGCCAATGTGTCACCACTCTCAGAGTTGAGAGTCATCCTGAGTTGTGCAAAATGCACAGGTTGGGGAGTCCTGGTTTGATGCTTTATTCAAAGGGCCCTGAACTTTGCCGTGTGCCCACAGTGCCTCTGCTTTGGTCTCTGTGCTGGGACAGGTCGTGTTTTTGTCTGTGCAGATACACCCCTTGAGTGTCAAGTCTGGGGTGTGGGCAGCCAACCAAAGGTGAAGCTGTGCTGATTGTCACTCTGTTTTCAGATGAAAGCTGTCCAGGCCCACAGCTGCAGGTTGACTTAAGGAGCAAGGAAATGGATTTTGAGGAGTACTTTTGAGGAATACTTGAATTTCAATACAAGTATAAGCCTTTTTCAGAAGGCTTACGAAGTTTGTACACTCCCATTGCCTGGACATAAGTTTTATGGAGCTGGAGCTCCATAAAAAATCTGCCATTTTTTCTTGCTTTGCAAATTGGATTGTGATCAGTGTTTGGATAGTGATGGGTGTGAGTACTAAGTGATCATAAGCTGATCTGGGCACAGAGGACTACGGGTGACTGGGGAACACAGAAGAGGAGCAATGGCAGCACAGGGAGGATTGGAAATGGGGACATTGGAGTTGTTGGAAACTCAGTCAAGGGTTTGAGCGATTCTGACAAGTGGCGCAAGGCATTGCCTCATCTGTTTCTAATGAACTGCTGTCTTCCTCGAGAGGAAAGCTGCTCAGAATTTCTAGTCTGCAGTCCTTGCTAAAATGCACTGTTGTGAAAGGCTGAGTGCTCTCAGGGCAGCGTAAGGCAGTTGGCATCTTCTCAGGCAGGCCTGTTCACAGGCGGACACACGGGTGTTGTTTTGAGTGTTGTGCTATGATGGTTATCCTGGCTTAGATGTGGTGCTTTGTTTTTGGAGCTTCACTCAGCTTTGGCTTGATATAAATTAAAATGTCTTGAGCTATTGGGGTATCATCCAGGAGTTTTACAATCTAAGAATAGGGAGCTGCTGGCATAGTGCTGAGACTCCCCCAGCCCTGGCCCGTTGTCTGTGTGACTTGGCAGATGTCCCGTGTCCGTGGGAGACAATGTTTGTCTGCCCAGGCATCGTGCACTGAGGCAGTATTTTTTTCTCCTTTAATATCAGTGCTTCTGAGGGAGTTTTGCAAGAGCTATGGCCTTTCACACACTTACAGGTTTTCAGTGTCAAACTTGTTTAATTTCTTTGCTTGGTGGTGCTGCTTTTATGATTAACTAATCTTGTGTTTAGTTGCATATCTCTGACTTGTTGAATAATCATGAGGACCTTTGTCCCAGATTTCTATAGCTGACGCTGGGAGGGGGAAGGGGGATTTTTTTTTAAAAGAGAGTTTTTTGCTGAATCTCTCATGAATTTAGAGAAACCTTGTTTATGGTTCTGCTTTTCAGGGGAGACTTAAAACATTCAGTTCTTTCTCACTTGAAGAGAGACTTTCTTTTCTAACAGACTAACAACAGAAGGTTGTTATTAGCCAGTCTGCAGTATTTAACCAGCTCCAGTGTAACAAAATCCCATTCTATCTTTTACTCTTTGAAATGCTGTAGCTCAGGGGACAAGAAGGGCTTTATTTTGGCTCAAGAAGCCAACTGTGTAATTCTAATTCCTCCACAAGTCCTGTAAAAATGAATGTAGGAGTAGTAAAAGTTCATACATGGTAGTAAAAGGATTAAACCAGGAGTAATTAAGGGAAAAGGTTAACTTCTGCCAGTCCTGGCTGTTATGGGGCTATACAGAATAACCTGGAGTAGAATTGAGCAGTGGAGTTAAGGGCATGAGTGCACTAGAAATATGATATAATGGGGTGTTAGATGATACATCAGTCTGAACATTTTAGTTCACACAAGAGTAATTCTTAAACAGTGAACCATAAACAGACACTGAATTTTGGATACACTTATTCATCCTCAGCTTCTAAAAAAGTTGTTATATTGGTCATCAGTTTGAAATCAGTGCAGGTGGTATATGCCAGATTTGCATGGTTTGTTTCTGTTTTGCTATTGGCAAACTTTAGGGACTGTTAGCTTTTGCAGAGGAAGGATGCACATGGTGGGAATTGCCAGGTGTTCAGAGGCTTAGTGCAGGGCTGGTGTTCCATCCTGTGTGGGTGTTCAGGGAGAGAAAGTTCTGTGCAGAGACAAGGGCCCAGAGGTTTCCATTCTCTACACCCCAGGGATTCAAGTGCCCTGCTGTGCTGTCAGACCCCACTCCCTGGAGATGAGTGGGTTATGCCGGGGCTTCAGGAAGCAAGGGGAGACTGCAGCAGTGATATGTGGACGACACAAATGGCCTCTGTGGCACAGATGGTTAACCAGAGGTTTCAATGTTCACTCTGTTGGAAGGCAGCAAGTGAAGGAAAGTGTTGTTTCACTTTGCCAAAATAAAAACACAGGCTTATGCTAGACATTGTAATTTATAGAGTCATAGAATCATAGAATGGTTTGGGTTGGGAGGGACCTTAAAGGTTATCCAATTCCAAACCCCCTGGCATGGACAGGGACACCTTCCACTAGACCAGGCTGTTGCAGGAGTGGAGCCAGCAGCTGAATTGTAAATCAACCCTGTGTCATCCAGGTTCAGTTCTCACCCAACTCTTCATTAACATTAGCCACCTCCATTATTTATCATCTTTTAAAACAGGTGCTTCTTTGTTATTGTTGTAGGTTAATATCTGCTTATCTTTGTGGCTGAAGTTCATACTGAGAACTTCTCAGCTCTGGGAGCTGGTCAAGCTGTGGGAAGACCTTTAGGTGATTTGCAGGTACAAAAGCTTAGTATTATTAGTCTTGTCAGAAGAAGGAAAAGAAAGTCTAGTTTTCATTTAATAGGTAAATATGAATGTCTGACAGATATACAAAGGTATTTGTAAAATGCTGTGTTTTTCAAGGTGTGATTTAAAAAGCACATCATGCAGTACTGTTCAGAATTGTACAAAGTGCAGGTATTTCTGACATTGCAATATAAAATAAGATTAGTATTATTAAAGAATGATAGGCCTGCAGTTGATATTGTTAAATGGAAACAGTGCTCTTTCAGAGGCACTGTGGACAGTTAATGACAAGGTAAAATTCCCTTTATGTCACCTTTACTTTTAAATTCAAGCTCACCTCAGGCTTCTCAGTTGCTGATGGCAGTGCCCCATTTCCTTTTTCTCCAGCCATCTCAAAAATGTGATGTATGGGGAACAGTTCAGTTTCTGCGCTGGAATTGTAAAATATTTGGCAATTTCCTTCATGTTCTATGCAAGTTTTATCTCTGTAAAAAAGTAAAACAACTAGAGGGGGGAAAAACAAGCAGAATATGTGTTTTGTAGATACAGACTTCTGTTTGCTTTAGATAATAAGCTTCAATGTAACATCTAGAACTTCTAAGTATCTGGAATATACAATAACACTCATCACTCTCAAGTAAGCAGAGAATACTTGTATGGATATAAACAAAACCACATTCAGAATCAAAGGTTGTCAGTACTTGATCGTGAGACTGAGATTTTTTTGAAGAATCTGCCTCTATTTGGTGAGAGGAGCAAGTGGAAGGAGAGAATACAGGGTATTGGCCTAGCTTCAAAAAGTCTTGCTAACATGTTGATTTTTAAAAAGAAAATATTAGTACATGGAACTACCCACCTAATTTTTCAATTATGCATGTTATTCTCAGGAAGACAGGAAAAGAGTTTAAAAAAATAAAATAAAGGAATGGGAAAACAGTATCTTATAGCTGTAAAATTTTTTTCCTATAAGGCTTTTCCTTGTAGGACAGGAGTATAACCAAGTAAGGCTCTTGAAGTTTTGTATTTGTCGTAGTCCAGCTTTGTTTAGGGTTCTTGTAATGGCATTAGGGAAGGGTCTTGAGTTTGTGGGAGGGAGGAGATCCGAGGGAGTAATTTATAGAGTTTTTATTTTTCTTAGTTTTGTCACTGGGCTTGCCTTTATAGCAAAGGATTTGGAGACATGGTTCCAGGCAGCTGGCATGTAAGGGATGAAGCAGAATTTGGAAAGTGCTCTCCTAGAGAGGTGTGTAAGTGATGACTGTAAGTGCCAGGGACTGTTTCATACTCAGGCCCCAAACCTGTGCTTGAGAAGCAACTGCTTCAGTCCCTCTCCTTTTGGTCCCCCTGCCTTCTAACCCAAACTGTCCACATTCCTGGCCATGTCCATAGCCTGTCTTCTTTTCTCCATCCCCTCTTCCCAGCTGTCTTCACCAGCGACTGTCATCAGCCAGGAATCTGCTTACGGAGGTGCATAAGCACACCCCAACTCCAGTGCACAAGTGATCATTTATGCTGAGTGTGAGGCTGCTGACAGACATCACCCAAACCTGATGAATTGCCTAGGAAGTACAAAAATCACAAAATATCTCTAAGATGAGTAAGAAGACAAGTTTAAACTGCAACAGAGGATGCCCTAGAGTTATAACAAAATAGAGCAAGAATGCTCTATTCCATTGGGTACCAGTGTTGAGCAGCTCGATGCTTCACAACATCAGCAGCTGCTCTTTGAAAACAGAGCGGAAATGTTTTCCTCCCATTTGAAGCCCAGATATCTTGCCAAGGTTAACCTTATCTTGTTCACTGGGGCAAAGGCTGTTACAGCTAGCAGGCTCGTTCAAAGGATACTAAGAAGTGAAAATAGCACATGATTTTAGAGCACTGGGTCACGTTATGCTGTGTCCAAACAGCACTGCCAGCAGCAGGGTTTAATTAGTAACTACTCCTGGGACACTTGCTCTTTTCCATGCTGGTCTTCCAGCAGTAATGCTTTGGTGACTTCCTCTTGGACAATGTGCAGTTGAGGGAAGGATATGGTTGCAAAATGATTCTGGAAGGCTGATGCCATCATCACTGACAAGCAATATAATAGACCTTATAGGTGTGTCATTAATAAGTTGAAGACTTTGACATTTATTTATGCGGCAAAGGGTAATGGACCTTAAAATCCCTTTGTTCTAATTGTTGTGCTTCTGTGGAGTCTGTAAATAACTGGTATTGAACAACCAACGTAGTTCTACTTGGAAGTTTGGTGTTGAAGTTCACTTTGGTGCCCGGTTCAAGTGGTCTTAAGCATGACAGCTCCTCACCGTGCTTTAACAAAGAGGCCAGAAAAACAATCTGGTAATCATTGCCACATTTGACTGCTCGGTATAATGCAAGAAGGTTTTGGCAGAGCTGTGCTAAACGTTTTAATACCATGAACTTTTCCAAGAAAGGTCTCCAGTGATCTGAAGAAAATGTTTGTTATAGAACACAAACATGCCAGTGTCTGGAAATCCCAGTGTTCTGCAAGCCTTGTGCCAAAGTGCAGGGTGTAGGACAGATGAAAGGAGATGGTGGACTCAAAGGCACAGGGTAATCAGCTGGAAAGTAATGACCTATTTAATAATCACAGACTAATCACCAAGAAAGATTTTAGTTGAGTTACTGAGGATGTCTGACTTCAGTAGTTGATACAAAGATAACTTTTTGTGACTAGGCAAGTCTTTGTAACAGCAGGATTTGTATTTGTGGTGTTTGTTTCTCTGGTAGGTGTTATCAATACAGAGGAATATTATAACCACTGAAACCTTTGGCCTGTATAAATTATAAATTTGATAACAATCATTTGCTGGTATTTCCAAGTTGCCATGTATATTTTACTTAAGCTTCCTAGCTGGTTTAGCCTCTGTGGTCATCACAGAAAGGCTCAAACTTTCTTTAATCTATAATGAAGTACAGCTTTTGTTGAATAATACAGATTTAACTATAAATGTTAATTATAGTTCATAATCTAAATGATATTGATAACTATAGTAAGTTCAGTTCCTTAACATGAGTGGGATACATTTGTTAACACATTAGAAAGCCACAGTTCTGGAAGGAGCTTCTGTAGTGATGCTTAATCGATGGTGTTGGTGGGATGTACTGGAGCACTGCTGGAGTGCTGGTACCTGAGCTTCAGGTGCTGTGAGGCTGGAAAGGTCTGCGGAAGAAATGTTGAGGGTTATGAAATCTGATAGAATGAGAGATTTTACAGACATAAAACCACAAACAGATTTATCAATGGAGAGATTATGAAATGACCTGAATATAGTTACAAATTGGAAAAAGGTGCATTTTGACCTTAAAAATAATAATTATGATGACTTTCTTATAAGATAGTGTAAGGACTGGCAGCTAAAGTTAGACAGCTGATGAGAGTGCAGCCTGTGTGAATGGCAATATTTCATCTCTGGAACAGTTCCCAGTTTTAATTCAAAATTGGATGCTATTCCATGAAATAAGTGATGGCTCAGTTGCATTTTGACACAGGGATCTGGCAGTGGAAGGCCATTGCTGGTATTGTTCATTCTCTGCATAGTTTTAAGTGATCCTCCAGCCTTAAAACATGGACTAGGATGTAGTTGTAGCATGACTGTTAACAGGCTGAGGGCTGTGAGATTCCTGGAGCCAAAGGCTTAGTGCTGAGGAGGTGGGGCTGGCAGACAGCAAAACATCAGCATTCCCACATGCGGGACTACGGATGAGATGGGTAGGGGAGCTGGGACACACAGCAGCTGCATTTCTTATGGAGCAGATCAAAGCATTGAAGGGTGTTCCAGTACAATTTGAAAAAAATATATACTGAATTATTTGCAATTGGGAGACAAGGCGGATTAATTATTAAGGTAAGGGTAAATATTTTCATTTAAGCCTTTTTAATACAGATTAAAATGTAAAATTTTCCATTGCTAAAACATCAGAAGGGAGCCGTTTGAATAACTAAGCTCAGGAGGGTTTGGTCTCACATCAGAAACATCTGCGGCCTCCCAGTTTCTCTCCTGCAGGGCTGCAGCACCTGCCCTCTGGCAGCAGGTACTGGGAGAGTTCTGGGAACTCCTCCAGTCACAGCATAGCTGTGAAGGAGGGGATGAGGGATCCCTGCTGGGTTTTGTCCTTTCTTCTAATATTTACACACTTTTTCCCCCCAGATAACCAAAACAGAACTAAGAATAATAGTGGTTTATGTAGATGGAAAAATAACAAGAGTGCTGTTTCAAAAGCATCTGACTGAACTGGGTAGGAGCTTGAAAACTATTGAAGACTTTATATAATAAATACTTTCTTTTATTCCTCATTTTTGTTTTAATTTTTGAAATCTTTGTTTGCTTGGTGTATATTTCAATTTGTATTCCAAAGATTCTAATTGAAGTTAGTTAGATTTCCAGTGAAGAATGAGCAGTCTCCTGTCTCTCAAAACCATATTAAAATGTAATAAAGAGGCTCCTTCTTTCTATATTCTTGTTTCAATAGTTCAATTTTTCTTAAATTTGTGAATTTTTAATAGGAAACATTACTATATGCAGGGAAATCAAGTTAGGGAACTGTTTGCAAGGTCATGCATTGACAAGACAAGGGGGAATGTCTTCATACTGACAGAGGGCAGGGTTATATTGGATATTAGGAAGAAATTCTTCCCTGTGAGGGTCATGAGGACCTGGCACAGGTTGCCCAGAGAAGCTGTGGCTGCCCCATCCCTGGAAGTGTTCAAGGCCAGGTTGGACGGGGCTTGGAGTAACCTGGGATAGTGGAAGGTGTCCCTGCCCATGACAAGGGGTTGGAATGAGATGTCTGTAAGGTCCCTTCCAGCCCAAACTATTCTGTAATTCTGTTCTCACTCCTTCCAAATCCAGCTCAGTAGAGTTTAGGAGGGAGGGGAAATCCTGTTGTTAATTAAAAGACTTTCCAATTCTCTCTCCCTGCAGTGGAATCTCGTATGTGCCAACGACTGGAAGGGACCTCTGAGCACCTCCCTGTTCTTTGTGGGTGTCCTGCTGGGATCTTTCATCTCAGGACAGCTCTCAGACAAGTAAAGTATATACCCCCAGAGCTGCTGTCTCTTTGATGCTCATTTGTAGGCAGTTCTTGTATGTCAGCTTTCCTACAAGTGTGTTTCTGCAACCACTAATGTGTCTTTGTTCTGTGAATGTCTAACCTGAGTGTATACAGAGTGTGTAGAGAAATGTCCTGAACTAGAACAGAATATTACAAAGATTGTTAGTAGGTGTTATCTATATCTGTTTGTTCTTGCAACAAAATCACTCTAGAGCAAACTGCTTTTATGCCAGAAAACAGGCATAGGAGATAAGTTTTGTCTGGAAAAACTGGATCAATGACATTCTCTTCTATTTTGGACTATGTTCAGAGGGATCCCTGAGGCTTGTTTTCCTTTTTTTTAGGTCAAATTGGGATTTCTCTTTTTATAAACAGCTATAGTTTCTCTTTCTCATCATGAAATACAGCATTGAAGTCCAGTGATCTGTGTTTGTGGAAGCTCCAAAGCATAAATGCTGTTCAGCTACTCCAGAGAAACAAAACTTTCTTGTTTATAGGTACAAACATTAGAAAAGAAGGAAGGCGCTATTAGTTTTTGTGATGCCACCAGTTGGTTCTATTTTGTATAGCTCAGTTTTTCTGATTCTCTCCCTGAGATTTGCTGTGCAATGCATTGTGTGCTGTCTTCGTGATTCCCTGAGAACAGTATGTGGTCCTCTAATTTGCTGATACTTGCAGAGTTTCTGTTTCATTGAAACATAATCTCTATGCCACAAATCTTGTGGCATCATTGAAGGCCTTTCCGTAGTTTCTTTCCTATCAGGTTGGACGAATCTTGAGCTCAGAGACAGTGATCTTTAAAAATTAGCCAGGCCTCCTGTAGTTCTCTCCAAAGCTATATGCCATGATTTTTTTCCAAAGAAGTCCCTGGGCAGGCCAGTGTTTGCTCTCTCTGTGAGCCTGCCTTCTGCTTTGTTCCTCCCCTCGTGATCCTGCTCTTCAGCACTGCATGGCCAGCAGGCTGCTGCCAGCCTTCACACCCCCAGACAGTGCTCCCTTGTTTGCTTGGAAGTCCAGCAGTGTCTCCCTTTTGTCAGCTCCTCAACCATCTGTGTTAGGAAGTCATCACTGGTGAGCTCCAGAAACCTCCTGGGTTTTGTCCTTCCAGCGTGTCCTGGAGTGATTGAAGCCCTTATGATGGCCAGTGCCTTTGGACATAAGGAGGGTTCCTGTGGTGCCCTGCAGCAGGCCCTATTTGCTTCTTTCTGATCAGGTGGCTGCAGCAGACACCCGCCACCCTGCTAATCCCAACCCATGATCTCAGCTGGCTTGTCACCCATCCCCAGGCAGAGCTCCATGCCTTCCTGCTGCCCTCCCATGTGAGGGGCGATTCCCCTCCTCCCTGTGGGGAATCTCTCACCACCTTTTCCTGGTCCTACTGCTTCAGAAGGTTCAGGTACTTCCTTCCAAAGAGGTCTTTGTCTGCTACAAGGATCCCGAGTGTCTCCCATAGTGACTACCCGGCAGGTGAAGCAGGAGTTGTTCCGGTGCTGGAATCCATGAGCTTCCTACCTTCACACTCCTGGCAGTCTTCTGCATCTCCTTCCCGTAGTAGCATAGATCCTCACCAGGTGCAGGTGAGGAGGCCATCGATGCAGCTCATCCAGTTACTTGTAGCCACTGAAGGACAGCAAGCTCCTGGTCAAGAGCTCCTTCTCTCCATGAGGAGAATGCTCCAGTGAGGCTGCCTACAGTGTTCTGCTGCCTGCGGTGAGCCTGAGACATGAAGGTTGACAAAGTATTTGGGGGGTTCAAGTAACAGTCTGTTCTTCATGCATTGTGACCCACCTGATGCCCATGGCACTAGCTGTAGACCTGCAGATCAACTTGGACTTTGGAGTTGTGAAACCTGCACTCACCATGTCCTGTCCCAGCAGCGTGGGGCTGCCTGGGCCAGGACATCAGCAACCACTCCTAGAGCAGCTTGATGGGTTGAGTTTAGTTGAATTTTTTTCTCTTTGTTTTTTGGGTTTGTTTTTTTAATACTTCATCAGGAGATCTTCTAGAATCCCTTAATTTTGTTCATTTTTAAACCAAATGGAATGAAGATTGTGGCATGGGGTCACTGACTGCCAATAGCATCTTCCAAATCTGAGTTTTACCTCTCTTCCAGAAGCCTTCATTTTTTTTTCTTTTTCAACATGTTGATCTGTGTCATGGACTCTGTGCTTCTTGGAGGAGAAGCATTGGATACTCATGCACTTTAAGTAACTTGTTCCTGATGATTTGTTTCCCGGCTCATCCTATCAGTAAGAAAGGAATAGTGTTCCAGCATATACTTAAAGACAGCTTAACTAGCAGCCCTTGGAATATTACTTTCTCTTGGCCAGTGATTTTTTTAATGTGTTTAGAATAGTTGTGCTTGTGTCACATTTCCTGAACCTCCGCTTTTTGCAGACATTTTATATCTCCTTAAGTATGCACGTAAGTAATTTTATTTTTCTGTTTCTGAAGATTTCATTCATTGTTGTTTAATCATATATTTTTTCCCCTTCTCTTTCTTTTTTTAATCTGTCCATGGAAGGTTTGGCAGGAAGAATGTGCTGTTTGCAACTCTGGCAATGCAGACTGGCTTCAGTTTCATACAGGTCTTCTCTACCAGCTGGGAGATGTTTTCAGTGTTGTTTGTGCTGGTTGGCATGGGACAGATATCTAACTACGTGGCAGCATTTGTTCTTGGTATGAAAGTCCTGCTGGGCACTGCATGTGTCCTTTCATCTTGTGCTTTTCCTGCTCCTTTTCGGTATTGTCTTAGGGTTGATTTGTTTTGCCAAGCAACGCTGTTAAGAGTGTGGTCTCACCATGCGTGGATAACTTGCCTTCTCCTTGGAAACTTCCAGCTGATAGAGGTGCAATTCGAATTATTTCTGTGGTTGACCACCCTAAAAGAGGCGAAGCCCCAGAACCTGACTATTTGAAATAAAGTCCATCTTCTAGTTGGAGAGATAAGACATATGAGACATGATTTTTTGGGGTTTGGAACTAGATGATCTTTAAGGTCCCTTCCAGCCCAAACCATTCCATGAGTCTATGATTTTTCAGGGATTTCTGATGTCCATTTTGGGGCCTAAATACCTGTTTAGTTTAAAGAGAACCAAGATAGGTAGAGTAATTTTTATAAACTCTTCTTTAAACAGCCTATAGTAAAAATTTAAATGTCGTCATGACTTTTCCTTTGTATTACTTTCAAGCTACCTAAGACCTTATTTAATCATGGGAATGTGAATTACCTCATGAATCTCAGATTTTTTAAAAAATAAATGATTAGTGTTATTTTCAGTGACCTCACTGTCCAAAGTACCAAATGGTGGCAATAAATTCCTTTTGAGGCAAGGAAGGCCAGTTCAGGAGTGAAAGCAGTGCTTAGCTAACCTCACTGCGCCCAGCCTTCTGCAACTGCTGGAATCTTCTTTGATTTCTGTGGAAACAAGAAAGATTGTATTTTTTTTTCTCTGTCTTTTGATTTGCAGGTCCCAAAACATTTCAGAGGGGGGCACTGACCCCTGTTTGTGCATTTAATTCCCCTGCCAATAGCCTGGTCTTTGTGACCAACATGACTTCCATATGTCTACCCAAAGACTGTGAGGTTTTTTGGTTAAATAGTCTTTTAGAGGGTGATACAGGTTGGGAACTTACTTTAGGCACCTTTGAATTATTCTTTAAAGAAGCTGGTTACTCTTCATAAGCTAGAGAGGATTCTGGAGATCAAGCTAAGGTTAACTGATAAGAATGTCAGGTGATTTCAGCTCCTCAGGTAAAATGTGAGATTCTAAAAAGATAAAATTACAGAAATATGACCTACATACTGAGCTACAGAAATGTTATGTGGCCCAGTTCTCATTCTTTTACTCGTGTAATTACCTCCATTGATGCAGGATCACAGCATGAAGCAGCTCTGTGGTGCTTCAGCAGAGTGCTATATCCTGCAACTCTGCAGTGCATTTCAAAGCCAATTGCCCGGGGTATTTTTGTTAAGTTACTTGGTTGCTATTAAGTTAAAATGTTAATATCCCTTTGCTGTTTTGAACAGGCACAGAAATCCTTGGCAAATCAATCCGTGTGCTGTTCTGCACACTGGGTGTGTGCATATTTTACGCATTTGGTTACATGTTGCTGCCACTGTTTGCTTTCTTCATCCGAGACTGGCGGATGCTGCTGCTGGCTCTTACCCTGCCTGGGCTGCTCTGTATCCCACTCTGGTGGTGAGTATTAACTAACTTACAAGACTTGAGTCTTTAGAAGGTCCTGTCTGCATATTTTTAAGATCACTTCAAGCTAATGAAATTCAGGAATGGGTGGGTGAAGAATGGATGTTGTGTCCTTTACTCTCCCAGTCATTTAGCTGTCAGTCCATGGTGTTGTATGTGATCTGACTGGTGCCCAAAAAACCTACTCTTCATTTTCTGTAGGCTTTTGTAAAATTAAGTCTTGTACATGCAAAGAAAGCAAAAAAAGGTCAATAAAACTCATACTTCTGCACCAACTGAAATTCACAGGCTTTTAAGTATAGGTCTGATCTAAGGGCAGAAGGAAAAACCAGTTGTTCTGGGCATTGGTAAGGTGACACAGATATGACAAACTACAAAACAGTACTTGCGCAGCTGTGGGGCTTCCGTGTTTTCTTCTGTAGTTGTTAAAATACTGCTTTTGGGTGGCATGTAAAGCTGAAATAGTCCACGTGGTGGTGGTGTTCCTTCACTTACAGTAGCAGTTGTGTTTGTGCTTCCATCCGGGTTCTTACACAATCGAATGGGTGGGGAATTCCGCTCTCTGACTTGCTTTTCTGTGGCAGAATTTCCAGTTACTAATTTTATATGTGTTAGCCTCTAAGGATATGCTTCTTAACATACAGCGTGCTGCTTGTGTGTTCACATTTCTGAATTTCTTTAATTAATGTTTTCCCTTACTTTGAATGTTTGGATTGCTCTTTTTTCTGAGTTGTTGCTAATTCCTTCAGCGCTTCTGAAATCCATAAGGGCATATTAGTCTGGTCTTGTTCCATTCACTAGTCTGCTCTTGTAAATCTGATTTCTGTTGTCACTGCACTAATTCCTGCAAGATGTGGCATGTTTGGAGATCTTCCTGCCTGCCTGGAACAATGTCTATTGGTGCCTTCAGCAGTGCTTTCTATGGAAATGCAGGCTTGTTATCCTGAACCTTCTCTGCAGGGTCATTCCGGAATCTCCACGGTGGTTGATCTCCCAGGGGAGGTTTCAGGAGGCAGAAGACATAATCCGAAAAGCTGCAAAAACTAATGGCATTACAGCCCCAGATGTAATACTTGACCCTAGTGAGGTAAGATTTGTTTGGCAGTCCAGTTGTTTGCTGGACTTTATGTAAAGCAATTAATTCCAGACAGATGAATGGAGTTATGCCTGCACTGTGTTATGTGCTTCTCAAGTGGGTGAAAGATCATCATTTTCTGCTGAAAAGCACAATACCCTTTCCCTTCATTGAGATTTGCAAAGCCTTTTCCCATGGGAATGCCAGCATGAATTCTAACGCAAACATCTTTTTCATCCAGTTTACAGCTGCCCTTTTTCCTTTAAAACTCTATTTTTCAGGGGAGGATAATGAATTTGAGGTGCCTATTGCTTAGTGATCTAAATACTTGCACCAAACAGATTCTGTACTTACTCAGTCTGTAATATAACTCTGTATAAGTCTAACACAGGGCTAATCCTGGCCAGTGACATTGGAAATACTGTTATTCTAGTTCATACTCAATTCCAATTTCTAATCCACGTTAAGGAAAGCAAAACTTGAGCCCCTTTCAGGTGAAGTAGTGACAGGTATCTTTCCCATCTCTTTCTTCCTACATGTCCCTGTTTTCTCTGGAAATCTTCCCTTTGTCTGAGCTGTTGGGTGCCCTTATGGTGTAGAAGCAGTTCCATACACATTCAAACATGACCTCCAAAAGTCAGACAAACCGTTTGCATATTCCAGGAGAGTGGGCACCTTCCTTGACAGATGTCCAGAATCTGTCTGGGCAGTTGATGGTTGACAATTGACAGTGTCTTGTCATTTAAGTGAGAATACTTATGATATATATATATATATATAACGAGTAGAATATACTTACTTGCTTTACAATGCCTCTATCCTGGGCTAAGGGGAATGGGAAGCCATTAGGCTATAGGTGTTTGCAACTGAGATTTGAAACAGGTTCCCTTGTGTTGAAGTCAGCTGAGGTGCAGACAAAGCTGTTTGTCCAGACTTATTAGTAGATAGTAGGGCAAACATCCTGATCTTACTGGAACAGAGTGAGAATGCCAGGAAAACACACTCCTGATACCTTTTTCTCTGGATCTTCATTAGAATACACCTCTTCCTTTTTTTTCTTTTTCTTTCTCATGCTGTAGCCATGAAAACTAATCTCCAGCACTGCAGCAGGAGAACAGAAAATAAGCTCTGGCTCCAACACCTGCCTAAGGTCACTGTTCCCGGAATCTTCACTTTCGTTCTTAGAAACACTGATATGTTTGCTGTCTCTGAATGGGGTTGGTTAGTGAAGCAGCAGAAGGCAGGGGCAAGAGTAGGGATTTTGTTCCAGAGAGTGCTGGACAAGGGGAAATGCTGATGTTGCAGCAGGGTGGGATGGAGAATGTAGTGCATATTTACAGACATTAGCACCTCAGCTCTCAAAAATGTACTAACTTTCTGACGATCAAAGGAAAATGAGCTTTCTAAGGTAAAAGTTGTGCTGTGGCCAAAAGATCTGTGCAAAACTCCTTTGCATCAGTGGTGTGTTTATGCTGTTCTTGTGTCGGCTATCTGAAGAGCTGGAAAGCAGAAGGCTTACAGCCTCTTGAGGGTTTAGGAAGCATGTTTATCCTGCAGAGGTGCTCAGAAATCTGGCTGGCCCTTTGCCTTCCTGCATTTGGGATGGAGGAGCCACCCGAGCTTATGTTTGGAGAGTCCCTTAAACACCGTGCAGCTGGAGAGAGGCAACTGCAGAATTTTGATTCCAGAGATTTCAAGACAGTTGAGGTCCAGGAGGTGACAAGTCACAAACCAGCTGCGGAGCACAAATAGGGCCTGGTTGGTTGAATTATACCTTAAGAGGGGGACAGAAATGTTTGGATGATAGGTTTCATTTCGAGCCATCATTTTGGCTTCCCTGCCCTTCTCTCATAGCTTCTTGTTTGAGCCTGTCCTGGTAAAGATTATGTTGTCTGCTTATCCAGCTCTTAAAAGGCAAGGGCCCTTTTTCTCATCAACTGACTCTGAGTTTTTCTCTTCCTGGTTTTGTTTTATGGTTTGCTTGTTTCTTCCTTTTTTTTTTTTTCCTTGTTTCTTGGCAACAAATAGTGGCAGAACTGGAGGATACTTAGGAAAGATCATGTGATTTATGAGAAAGGGCTATGAGCTGTGAAGTGACTACAGTTTGTGTGATGTAAGTTTGCCTGCAGGCAGTAAAGGTAAAGGACTTTGCCTTTTGTAGAAAATGGGATTTATGAAAGCAAATACACTGAAATTTGGCATGTACCAGACTGCTATTTCATTATCCAGATCTTCAGAACCAGCTGTCACTTAGAAAAATTACTGCAGAGGTTACACAAACTCCAGATTGCTTTATCAGAGCTGATAGTTTTAATCAACGGAATTTATCCTCTTAAATCACCTTTTCCATATTTTGAAAAATCTCTCCCTTGGTCCCCCTCTTTAGGAGTCTAAATTAAAGTCCTAATTAAAAAAAAAACAAACCTTTCTTTTTTTACAGTCTTACCAAGCACAAAACTTGTTCTCATACTTCATGGATGATTACCCTTGCATTGTTTACATGGAAGTGATTTTATATTGAAGGGCTGGAAAGTTTAATGGGAAAAGAAGAAGTTTGTTGTCTTTTTGTTTATATTCTTAGAAGATGATCTCAAAAACAGACTAGATAATGATGGGCACTCTTCAGCTTGTTAGCCAGTTTGTCTCAGTTTAAATACATTACTCTTAGGTCCAGCTTGAGGAGTCATTTACTAGTTCTGCCCAGCTGCAGTTTAATCTTGTTGACTGTTGCTGTGTCTCCAATGGACATAGAGAACAGTTTATCACTTTTTTTCCTGGTGTTTGAAGACTATTCTGGGTCTTTTAAGATGTCCTTGGTCTTCTGGCCCTTAGGCTAAAGAAACCCTCTACTTTTTTTCAAAAGTCTCATCATCCTTATTACTCTCTTCCAGTATGAGTGCAGTTGATTCACCTGATTCTTAAGGTGCACTGCTCAAAACTGGACATAAGAACCCTTCCAGTAGTGACATACAAATCATGAATTAATGCTGTTGCTTTATAATTCAAGTAACAAAATGCAGTTGTTTTGTGAAGCCTCAGGCAAAGAAAATTATTGCTATAGAATCATAGAATGTGCTGAGCTGGAAGGGACCCACACAGATCATCAAGTCCAACTCCTGGCCCTGCACAAGACACCCCAAGAGTCACATCATGTGCCTGAGAGCATTGTCCAAATGCTTCCTGGGCTGTGTCAGGCTTGGTGCTGTGACCACTTTCTTGGGGAGCCTGTTCCAGTGCCCAACCACCCTCTGGGTGAAGAACCTTTTCCTGATACCCAGCCTAAACATTCCCTGACTCAGCATCACGCAGTTTCTTTGAGTCCTGTCACTGGTCACGGGAATTAAGAGTTTCAGTCTAAATTTTAAGTGACTTTAAATTAGAGAGGAGCTTCTACTTTCACAAGTAGTTGGCTCTTACATGTGTTTTGTTAGAAGTCGGGCACCTGTTTCAGCAGATCAAAATACTGAGGTATAAGTTGGTTTCATAATTATTTTTTCAGGAAGTTAAAGTTCCCGTGTTTTGTTTGTTGTTTGCTCTTTTACAGCTACAAGATGTGAATTCCCAGAAGCAGCAGACATACACCATTTTGGATCTAATGAAAACCCGAAATATCCTAACTATCACAATTATGTCGGTGCTTCTTTGGTAAGCAAGTGTGATTCAGGAGTATGTAACTTTAAATACTAAGGTATTCTGAAGAGATACGGACAAAACAGCTCAAAAATCAATGACTAGCTGGCTGAAACAACAAAATTCCGGTTACATAGGTTCTTCATTTTGGTGACAGTGTAGAAACACATCTGGATTGGTGTTCCTTTCTGAAGCAGTCAGGCTTATCCTGAAGTGAACAAGAATCCGATCCGCTGGCAATGGATGTGTGGGAATGCTGCCTGATCCTGGGCCTTGGGGAATGTTCTTCTGACGGTAACAAAGTCTTTTTAGAGGAGTGAGTCATGCCCTACCCCCAGTGAGACTACTTCTGCCCAGAGAACTTTTGCCCAGGGATCTGAACATAATGCCTGACTTAGGGGAGAATCTTTCCATTTCTTTTGTTTTGGCTCTTAAAGGGATAATGCTGCCTTTTAAGTTCTCATATGAGTTTTCCCTATATTTTCCTGCTGTCTGCTTTGTCTACTTGTCATCTTCAGCTTGGTTTTCACTAGCTGAAGCCATACTTAATGCTCGATTTGATTAAATGGTTGTTATTTTCCTTTACTAGAAATCTCAGTAAAGCTGTAAACAGAGAGGGTAACTTACAACCTGCCAGAGGCTCTACAAGTGAGGTTTAATTAGTACATGTACCTAGTGACCAAACCAAGAAGGTCCCTCAAGTGCTTTGGACCCAACTAAGTTCATATGCTGCCTTTTTTGAACAAAGTTCCTGCGCCTTAGTGAGGCAGAGCCTTGGAGTTCAGTCCACTGACCTGCCAGCACATACAAGATGATGTGGCATCTTGGGTCAGAGGATGATTTGGCTAATATTTAAGCCAGATTCTCTGGTCCATCACCAAGCACAAAGCCACAAGCACTGAGAAGGGAACCTGTGCAAAAAACAGCTCAAAAAGTAGAGTAATGTTTGTTCCTTGCAGAAATGTCAGTAAGGTGTCTATATAATGTCTTACCTCTCAAGTCCAGTCACTGACTCTCATGTTTAATCGGAAGTGAGACTACCCTACTTCTCATGTCCTTGATGTGGGGCAGTAGCTCCTGGGCACAGCCAGTTTTGTTTGTGTGGTTGTAGAAATCAAAGGTAAAACCTGTTTGAACAGCATTTTTGGTAGGATGAACCAGCTGAGAGAAACACTGACATGACAATTGTAATACATTCTATTGGATTCAGTAACCCACACTGAAGGGCTTTTTACCACATCAAAAATCAAGTTTTATGATAGGCAGGAAGAGTCAAACAGGTACTACAGTTGACTTGCACAATCTTACCTCATCTTGCAGAAAAGTATTCGGTTAGGTGGGGCAATTTTTTCGCTATTCTAATTTGCATGTCAGTGACCTGATCTCCTTTAAATTAATTTCCCAAAAAAGAAAGATATAATATCCTGTGCTTCCTCACAGCACATGGTTTTCCAACCCATGGTGGAAATATACTGATGGTATATTCTGTGTCATTAATTAAAAGTTCTCACAAAAAAGGGCTATAAAAGAGGACGATTGCAGACAGCAGTATATCACCTTTACATAGTGCTGAGTGTTTCGTTAATTTTGACTAAGTAACAGGCCATTAAACTATACCCTTTGCAGGGTTTGTACCAGGGATGAGGAAGTTTGGCTTCTTGGCACCCTGGGATGTGTAACTACCACTAAAGTTTTCCTACAAAATATATAACTATATAAAGGTTTGCCAGTGTGATAAGCTAAGGCAAACTGCTACCAAAAGGGAGTCCCAGCATTACAGTTTGTATATAAAAATAACTCCAAGGAGCACAGGGTGTGAAAAACACTGCAGAACTACTTCTGAGAAGAACAGCTTAGGGCAGGGCACCACAGCAGCAGGGAGGGGGTTACTCTCAGCTGTGTCACTTCATACCTTCCCAGGTACATTAAGCAACTTTATTTTAAGCAACTGGACCATGAAGGCTCTTCCAATATGCAGTGAGGAGGAGGAAGAGCTAATCTTTTGTCAGTAGTGCACTTGGTGCTGTGCCAGTGATTTTGCTCCAGGTTCTGTTATAAGGTAGATGCTGGAGGAGATGAAGTGCCAAGTGTTCTGTGCTTCGTGTTTGCACCTAGACATGTCCTGATCCACTGCCCATTGTTTCCTTGTTTACCACGTTATACTTGTTGGTGAAGCTTAACCTTCTCTACCCGGCATCTCGCAAGACATGACAGGGTTTGTCTCCAAGGCCAGTTGTGTATTTCCCTGGATCACATGAAAGCCAGCTCTCATCTGTCAGGAAATTAAGATGGCAGTGGTCCAGTCACCAAGCTCTGTCCTGCTGCACTGACCAGCCCAGGCACCCAGCCATGCCAATGTGATTTGGATGCTGCCCGGCCCACTTGGGGCATGGCAGAGAAAATCATGGGCTGTTTGGGCCTGCCAGGATGCCATACTCCTCTTCTCTGACTTCATATGGAAAGCTGCTGTAGGCCTCAGCAGCAGTAAAATTCAGCAGCTCAGACTTTCAGATTAAGGCTATAAACTATAGGAATGGTAACTGCTGCATTACTGCAGTGTGAATGACCATCGCTTTCCTCCCAGGGTAATGTATTTTTTTTCTTTGAAATCAAGAGCAGTCTGAAAGATCAAAAGCATCTGCATGGTTTAATTGTTAACTTGCTGTTTCTGAAGTCAGCACTTCAGCTGCTTCAGAGGTGAACAAGTCTGCCAGATGCTGAATTTGCCTTACACAGCCATTTCTGTGCTTGATGGAAATGTGGAAGAGGTTCTTGCCAACCTGAGGAAGAAGAGAGATTTGTTTGACCCTATTGTTTCTTTCAGGATGATAATATCAGTTGGCTATTTTGGACTTTCTCTTGACACACCTAACTTGCATGGAGATGTGTATGTGAACTGCTTCCTCTCAGCAGTGATTGAAGTCCCAGCCTACATCATTTCCTGGCTGCTGCTTCGCAGTCTGCCCCGACGGTACTCAATGGCTGCTGCGTTATTCTTGGGAGGCTGTGTTCTTCTCTTCATTCAGCTGGTGCCTTCACGTATGGAATCGTTAGTTGATCTCACATATGTATGATAGGTGACGTGCAGTACCGTGCACAGGGCGGATGTGGAGGAAAAGTGTCCTCAGGGAAGTAAATACAGATACTAATGTCCTATCTTTGCCCCTCTTCCTTGGTTCTCAGTGCTCTACACAAGGAACTCCCACAACATGTCATTCAGATACAGTTTGAAAGGTGGGGCATTGGCTTTGTGATCTGTTGGGATTAGAGTTGTAGTCCAGTTTTGCCTCTAAAGTAACATCTCTGTAGTCCTGGTAAGGTCCAGGTGTAAAACCAGGACTAGACTAATCAGAATTTGGTAAGTGGAAGTTACCAAGAGGCTGCCAAACTCACTTCCCAAACAGCTATTGATGACTTTAGAGCTTGTTTAAAGTGTTACATTCAATGAAGTCATTGTGGAAGCATTTTTGATAAGCAGAGATGCTTGTACTGAATTACTGTTAATAGTTAAAATAATGTGTAGCAACTGAAAAGGAGGGCCAAGTAACATTTATTGGATCTCAAACTGTATGTATCTTTAGTCCAGTTAGATTAATAGGGCTGTGGAGTCATTACTGATAATAATGTTGAATATAAGGGGAGGTGTTGTTGCCTAGGACTCATTTACAAATCAAAGAATATACAAAGGAGAACTTGCAAGAGCTACCTTGTTTATTTTATACAGGTAGTATGTGTGCTGCATTCTCAGGTTTGGTTTTCTTTCCCCTGTTCTTCGAGTCAATTGGACACTGATATGATCTGTTTTGATTTTCAAATCTTAACTGTCCCAGTTAGTCAACCCAAATTCCTATAATTAAATTACTATTGCTAAGAATTTTAATGAAACTAAGAATGTAGCTAAGAATGTTAATGAAAAAACAGGTTTTTAGGAAACCTAAAATAAAATTATTTGTTTCAAATGTTTTACTTCATTCACTTTATTTAAAAGGGATATACGGCTTTTTTTGCAACAGCAGAGGTCTGACCCCTGAAACCTGAGAGGATCTCAGCAGTTCTGGCTCTGTTCTTCTTATTTTTTACTTGGCAGGAAGCCCCATTCTCAAGAGAAAATGGAAATGTTGACTTCTAGTTATTTAAAAAATAAAAAATTAAAAAAGAACATTGCTTATGTTTGTGGATATGTACAGGGAAAAAAGACACCAGATACTGCAGTTAATTAGGCAGGAGTTACACAAACACAAAGGAATTAAGGAATACCATGAATTGCGAGAGCTAAAGTCCTTACTGTGTTTGGAATTCAGATATTCGTGCGCTGTCTATTCTACTGGTGATGTTGGGGAAGTTTGGAATCACATCTGCCTTCTCAATGGTTTATGTTTACACGGCTGAGCTCTACCCAACAGTAGTAAGAAACATGGGAGTTGGAGCAAGTTCCATGGCCTCCAGACTGGGCAGCATCCTCTCGCCTTACTTTGTTTACCTTGGTGAGTTAACTGGTCTGCTGGAGAGATGCTCTGGAGACTCAATTCTCTTGCCTCAATAAGGACACTTCTTACAGCTATTTATTTCCGCTCTCTTGAGTTCCTACAACGACATTTATAACAACATATACTTTGAATGTCAGGCTGTGATGGGGGTTGGTTGGTTTTGTTTTTACTGAAAGCACAAATCTTGCACTGGTAAAGCCCTGTACCTTGGTACAAACATTATCACGCTACCCCAGAATGGTTTGGGTTGGAAGGGACCTTAAAGATCATCTCATTCCACTCCCCTGCCATAGGCAGGGACACCTTCCACTAGACTAGGTTGCTCCATGCCCTGTCCAACCTGGTCTTGAACACTTCAGGGATGGGGCATCCACAGCTTCTCTGGGCAATTATCAGAGACTTAGAGCTGATGCTACTTTTTTTTTTCGTGTGTGTGTGTGTTTTCCTAGGTGCCTATGATCGATTCCTGCCTTATATTCTGATGGGCAGCCTGACTGTGTTGTCAGGAATTCTGACACTATTTCTGCCTGAAAGCTACGGTATGCCCCTTCCTGACACCATTGATCAAATGCTGCTGGTGAAAGGGTAAGTGCTGTCTGATCTTAACACGGCTCTGCTCTGGGGAGTGGACTCGCCTAGGTATGATCAGAGGGAGAGGCTGGTTTTGGCAGCAAAGGTAGTATTCTGTTGAACAAAAGCTTGGCTGAAGTCTTGGTCCTTCTTCCCAAGTATAAATGTTCATGTGTACATCTCTCAGCTCCAAATTTATCATTTGACTCTGATGACTTAATAGAAGTACATCTGAGGAATGCATTTTAAAAATGTGTTGCTTTATCAAGGTATAGGGACACATTGTGGGTTATAATCTATTATTTTAGGTCCTGAAAGTGTCCTAAGTGCTGGGGAAGAGCTGAACTTTTCCAGTTTAGTTCAGCTAATCTAAGAGGCACTGAGAGCGCTTGGCCTTTTGTCATGGCTCTGGTTGAAGATGACACATGAGCGTAGATGTAGTAGTATAAGACCTGTTCAACTGAAGTCAACAGGATATTAAAATTAGGAGGCTGTAATGTCAGACAGGATTCCGATTTTTTTTTTCTAAGTTCTCTGATCTGTTTTTAAAGTTATTTTCTTTTTTCTTTCTTTGACCCCCAGATTAGAATACAGGCCTCCATCTAGTAGCACAAGGGATTCCAAGGAGGAAGAAGAAAATCCGGGTATTTTTAAAAGCACAGCTTTTTGATGGAACTCCTATGTACTTCCTGGTGGACTGAAAGTTAAATGGACTTTTCTTCTGAAATTCATTCTAGAAAGGGCTAGTGGCAACACTTTGTTTTCTGTAATTTTAACCTTATTTATTAATTTAAACACTGTGTTCCCAACATTCTCTTTTTATATGAACATAAATACTTTTGTAGCCTTCAATGAGATTTTTCAGCCACAGTTGTGTTCCTGCAGTACTACCATGGAGCAAAATCTGATCAATGCTTTGTAACTTTACATGTATAGTTCAGCTGAAAGATACTTGAAAATGAGTTCAAGGGCTGGCAAGGTGCCTGGATTATTCAGTGAACCTTCCCCCGAGGTAATGCTTACATCAAGAGGTAAAAATTGCCTGAAAAAGCTGCTCATTGCTTTTGGTTCCTTGACTTCTGTTTCTGGACAGGAAACTTATTTATTATAGTGAAGGTTATGAGAATGCGCCTCTCTGTGATCTTCCTCAAATGACTTTGCATGTGCTGAATTTGTTACCAAATTGAGAAAGATGCAAAGAAAGGTTAGAGTTAATTCTCAAAATCTGATGTGTTTTTATTCAGCGTAGACTGAAAGGATTGTCTTGCTCAAAGTATTTAGCACTGAAATTTTGTTCACAAAATTCACTTGATTAGAGTGCTGGATTTCAGCTGTACCTTCTTGGTGAAGTTGTTTACATCTGACCTTGGATGTGGCCTGTTTTCAGGCTGGATTTATTCTAAATAATGCAAATGGTTTCACCTGTGTATTGAGGGAGTGGTGTTAGTTTGGGCTTCTCCCCTTTCAGTGTGTGGTAGAAGTTTTATGTGTAAATTGTTTTAATGTTTTCTGTGCAATTTGGATGACGGAAACAATTCTCCTGTCCTATGTTTTTCCCACTTGTGCATATACACACTCACACAATTAATATATTCAGTTGTAAATTTTTTGTGTTAATCATGCCACTGCATTGACCTCATCGTGGAATGTACTGAGAACAAAACTCCAAATATATTTCTGACCACTGGTTCTCGATCCTCAAGCATCAACTGTATGATTGCTGTGAGGTCTGTTGTTCCATTTAACTTGTGGAATCACTGAATTGCTTTTAAATCGTTTTTTAAAAACCCAGCAAACCCACAGATCTTGTTGACAGTCTGCCAAGATATTGTTCTTTGTGCTGTGGAGTTTGGCATTACCTGTGTTTTGTTAAATATACATTATATCTGTTCACACAGTCTCTATTTGTGCTGTGCTGGTTATAGTGTGACAGGTGTGAGCGGTGAAAGGTTTCTTTCTCATGGCGCTTGTGTTTTGTTCTGTCTTGTTAAATTAAGACAATAACAATAAACAGCCTAAACCTTTGTAGCCTAAACTCTCAGGGTCCTTACTCTACTGCAGTGGCTGGTTGGGGAAGTTTTGCATTTTCCTATGGTATTTAAATATGTAGGTAGCGTTGGCTGATTCCAGTCTTTCATTAATCAATATCCCAAATTCTGGCCTTGGTAACAGATTCCAGCAATGGGACTGATGTGTGCCTTGGACTGCTTGTCAGAGGAAGAAAGCAGAAATGCTGTATAGACTATATTGGTTTGGTTTGGTTAAATTCTTCCTACCAGTGTCTTGAGCTCTAGGGTTTGCTTCACTTTTCCTGCATTTTCTCACCTCTTTATTTAGGATTTTAATGTCTGAATGCAGCAGGAAGCTGACCGATATCACCGGGCCAGAGAATGATACTGGCAAACATAGTGTTGTCAGCTTTTCCAAGGAAAGAAATCCAAAGCTTGGGTCAGGTTGTGTCACTCCTATTTAGTAGGTTGACAAGCCCTGAGCAGGCAGGTTTAAAATGCAGCGTGTGATTTGAGGCTACTGCCAAAACTGAGAATCTGGATTTTACAAGCCTCACTGCACATCACAGAACAGCCTTGACATGAGCAAATACATGTCAGGGGAGTGCATGTAACAGCCAGTTCCCCTTGCCCAAAAATATGTCCTGATTTGTAAGGCTTACAGCCTTAACTCATTGCAAACATAAGAGTATGTTGTAAAACGTACACATATTTTCCTTTGTAAACCTTATGTCTAGGAACTGGAACATTGAGAAGCAGCATTTTTTGTGTGTGTGTAGAACAGTCTGATAACCACAGGAATCTGAGGCAAAACACATTCAGTTGCAACTTCCTTGTAATGAATTTGCCAATGTAAACAACCATGTCCCATAACTCTCTTCCTGTAAACAGCTTCAGAAAATACCCTGAAATGTAAGATACATGCTTGCCTGATACATGATTTAGTCTGGAAATTCCAGTCCTAAAGTGCAATGTCCATTTAACATCTGTTTCAGGTGTAATTTCTTACCCACTGTTTTATCAAAGTATGTGCCTTGAAAGAGAGACTTTTGCTCCTGAATATTTAAATATTTTAATGTTTACTGAAGTTCTTTGTGAGGTTTTCTGATGTTATTGTTGGTTTGTTTGGTTTTTTTTAATCTAGAAAAATCAGGGAATTTCCTGGTTGTGATTAATACTACAAAACTCAATGGCAATCACTTTGTGTCAACAAAAGGTTTTTTCCCTTGCTTATGTTTTTAAAAACATAAAGTCTGAGTCAGAAATGTAGAACATAACTGATACAGCAGACTGGGTTATTTTGTACTTACTGTTTTATCCTACTCTTTTCAAGTTCAGCTCTAAACCGAGGATCTTGTTCTAGTGGGTAGATAGAATCCAGCTAACAGGCATCTCCAAAAGAAACTGAGGAAATATTTTAATAGACAAGATATAGATAAAAGGACCTGATACAGTCATGGGCAAATTTTAGAGTGGCAGCCGTGCTGGCAACAGATATGATTTGCAGCATAGAGTGTGACGACAGATACACCTGCAGAATAGGGAGAAAGGTCAGAATTGACCTTTGGAAGAGGAGTTGTGACAAACCTGTGTGCTTATGCTGTGGAGGAGGAAGATGAAATAGACTTTGACATCTAGACTGACCTTAACCTGGGAAATCCTGCATGGTTTGGGTGCCTAAAACCTGTACCACAGCAGCAATCCATGTTATAGTTACCTAGCTAGGTAGGATTCCTGTTGCCAGAGAACAATCACAATGCAGTTATCTTCACCAAGGGAAATAGTGTATGGCCTCAAGTTGGGGACAAGGATCTCTTCCTTTCCAGATCTCAGGCTGACTCCTGTCATCACCGCAGGCATGTCAGATAATCCTGTGACTTCGGTTTCTTTGCTTGCAAGTGGAAATGCCATTAACTCAAAAGGTACCACAACTGCTTGTGATGTTTGTGTTCCACAGTCAATAATTGTTAGAATCTCTGACTCTCCTGACAGTGAATGTAATTGCTCCCATGAGCATCATTTAGTATTTCATCTTCCACAATGAGGCAACTTTGGCTGACTTCTGACATTATTTTGTGAAGAGGTGTGAACCTTTCCCCCCTTTCCAAGTGAGCATTTGGGGTGGGTGGGTACACAGGAAGGGGGTGCATTGCCTAGGGAGCTGGACTGCAATACCTGTTTCAGTATTTGTAAAATAGAACCTTACCCCTGGCAGTTGTAAATGATTTTCTAGAAGCATGGAATCTGCTCAGGACCATAAAGCCTTACTTAGAAATGTCTTTGGGAGTACCTTAAACTGGTAATGGCCACAGCCTTGTATATAGAAAGATATATAAATTTCTTCTAAGAATGTAAATATTCCTAGCTGTACCTACATTGATTCTTACCCTAGTTTTTTTATAGAGAAATGCTTGTTATTTGTAAAATTCAGAATAAAATATCTGGAATTATCTTTAAAATTACATATTCTTTCTGTTTTTTCATCTTCATGTTTAGAAATATATCCTAATATCTATTGAAAGGCTATTGGTGTGAAGTTTCATTGTTTAACAGCCAGTCTGAGATCTCTTGGACTGTCTGTACCCTGGATCCTTGTGTAAGAGGTCACTGTGTGCATCCAAATAGCAACAGTCCTGCAGTGCCCAGGAGCCCATCAGCCCAGAGCCCAGCCAGAGGTGCCAGCAAGCACTTGTGCAACTCAGATGTGCTGCCTGGGATCTGAGCAAAATGAAACAAGCCCTTTTAGGATAACCAGCAGGTCGAAAGAGGAGATTCTGCCCCTCTACTCTGCTCGTGTGACTGCACCTGCAGTGCTCTGTCCAGCTCTGGGGCCCCCAACATCAAAAGGATGTGGTGCTGCTGGAACAAGTCCAGAGGAGGCCACAGAGATGCTCTGATGGCTCTGGAGCCAGGCTGAGAGAGCTGGGGTTGTTCAGCCTGGAGAAGAGAAGACTCCAGGGAGACCTTAGAGCCCCTTCCAGTGCCTAAAGGGGCTCCAGGAGCGCAGGAGAGGGGCTTTGGACAAGGGCCTGGAGTGACAGGATAAGGGGGAATGGCTTTAAATTGACAGAAGGCAGGATTAGATTAGAGATTGAAAAGAAATTCTTGACTGTGGAGGGGCAAGTACCTACTGGAATAGGTTGCCCAGAGAAGCTGTAGCTAGACCATCTCTAGAAATGTTGAAGGCCAGGTTGGAAGGGCTTAAAGCAACCTGTTCTAGTGGAAGATGTCCCTACCCATGGCAGGGGTTGGAATGAGATCACCTTTAACGTCTCTTCCAACCCAAACCAGTCTGTGGCTTCTTGTAAAATCCCTGGTGCCTCTAGCAGCCTGTGTGCTGTGGTTTTTCTTACATTTGGGGTCATTCTTCTGAGCAGAGCCTGGGAGCAGCATTCCAGAAATCCTTGTGCAGAAACAAGTACTTCTGAGAAGAGAAAGAAAAAAAAAACCAGAGACTGCACTGTGTAGAGCCAGTAGTTTCTGGAGATGAATGTCCATAGCTGCAGGGAAACAGTTTTCCTGCCTCACTTGCCTGTATGTCTTTCACCTCTCAGGCCAGCAAGTCTTACCTCCCTCACTTGACTCTCTAGATCAGCTTTACTTCGAGGCAAGGTAAATAATGAGTGATAAGCAGCAGCTGCCCAAGAACATCAGGTAATTGATTAAATTCCTGAAGAAAATGCCTTTAAAGCCTACAGTCATTGAGTGAGCATTCCTGGTAGCAGCTGTTGCCTCTTGGAGTGAGCAGCTGTGCAGGAGAGGTATTGCAGACCAGCTGAGGAGGATGTTCTTTGTTCCTACTAAGCACCTCTGAGAGCCCCAGCCTTTCTCCCCTTTGCTGTGTCGGTATTGGCTTTCTGCTAGAAGTGAGACTTCTTGAAGCATCTTAATTGTAACCATCTGGAGGGCTCTTTGCCCCTGGAGTGAGCCAACTTAATTTCCTTTTGATTAATTTAATTCATTAATTTTCTTAGCCATCAGAACTCTTCAGAGCTCTGATAGCTTTATCTAAGCCACCAGAGTTCATGTAGCTCCTGCTCTCAGTTGCAGAGAGGGTATTGGTCAGAGGGAGCTCTCCTGTTACGGGACTGCTGCTTTCCCATGAAGAACAACGCTCCCACCATCCCAACTGCCTCCACTTCAAGTCCCAAGAGATAAATGACCCTTTGGGAGCTGGGTCTGCCATATCTACAGGGACTCATAGAATCGTACAGGTGGGGAAAGCCCTCTAAAATCATTGAGTCCAACCATTTCCCCAGCACTGCCAAGCCCGCCACTAAACCTTGTCCCCAAGTGCCACATCTACATGTCTGTTAAACCCCTCTGGTCCCTTCGGTGACGAATCGAAGTGCTTCTTCACCTCTCCTACTCCAGGTCAGGGGAATATTGCGATCAGGCGTCTGGGGAAGAGATAAACTCGCTGTGTAGGAGGCAGGCTGGGGGAGTCCCTTTGCCCGCAGCCCAGGCGTGCCCCCGGCTCCAGGCCGGTCCCCCTGGGCTCCCCCCGCCCCGGCTCCCCCAGACCCTTCCCCGAGGGCGGCCGGCAGCCGAGGCCGCCCCTCCTTCGCCAGGAAAGGGAAAGCGAAAGCGGAGCGCGGTGTCACACGGAGGAGCGGGGCCGCGGCTGGAGTGGGGCTGGGGGCGACGGGCGACCCCGCGGGAGGTGAGCGGAGCCGGGAGCGGGCCGGGAGCGGAGCGGGCCGGGGAGTCCTGGGAAGGGTGCCGACCCCGACGGGTCTGGCAGCGGGGACGGAGGGAGCGGCTGCAGCCGGGTCCCTTCGCGGCCCCTCGGCGCTCCCCTTCTCCTCATCCTCCTCATCGGCCTCCTCATCCTCCCGCTCCTCCTCTCTGCGGGCAGGTACAAGCTCGGGAGCGGTACCTGCCCGTTCAGGGATGACCCCCCCTCCGCCCCCCACCCGCACCGGTCTGGCCGCTGCCGGGTCCCGTCGTCTTCTGCGCCCCAGGGACTGGGTGTTGTGAGCTCCCGCTGAACTCGAAGGTAGTAAAATACTGGCTTCGATGTCCTAGACAAGCTGTGGATGCCTGTTCAAGGCCAGGTTGAATCGGGCTCGGAGCAACTTGGTCTAGGAGGTGTTCCTGCCCATGGCAGGGGGTTGGGACTGAACAAGCTTTAAGGTCCTGATCAACCCACACACCATTCTGTGGTTCTATGATTCTGCTTTTGGGGTTTCTTTGGTGCATGTGTTCCCCAAACTGCTGGAGAGCTGGTCACTGCTGTCTAATGCTCTGATGATTCAGTTTATCCCACAGCAAATTCCTATCTTCGAGTTTCTAGTTGCTTGTAATTCTGCCAGCTTTAGTTGTTTGAGCTGAAAATGTTCTGACCTGGGTGACTGCCTCAGCTTGGCTTTCCTTTCTATATTCATTTATTTTCTTCCATCCAAGAAGGAGGCAGGGACTGACCCTTGGCTCTCAGATGGCCATAGTTCTGGTGCCCTTTCCTTGGAACAGCACTGCCTGCCCAGCATCCTTCTTAACTCCAGCAAGGAATTTATATCTGGGAAGGGAGAACAGATTTTGCAAAGATCTGTTGCCCAAGCATAAGCTGATTTGCACAAATTACAATAAACTATAAATTTAATTTCCTTCTGTTCTGTCATGTATTGATTGTAGTTCTGGTACACACTGCTGCTGGTGGAGCCAGAGTGTGAAGAAAAGGTCAGGAATCTGAAGAGAGTGAGTAATTAATGTGGGTTTAGCTCACACCATGGCATTGTGTGAGCTGGGGACTGGGATAAGGGGATAATGTTGAGGTTGAACTAAGACTACACTATAAGTTGCTGAGGATGGAGACCAGTGAGGACAGGGTCTCCCCACAGGTAGCTGCTGTGGAGCTCAGTGCCCCAGGCTTTACCCTGGCCTTGGCAGATGAAATTAAGTTTGTTCGTCTAGCAACTGCTGTGATCTTTGTTTTCCTTTTGAGAGCAGAGCCTTCAATATGTAGCAGCTGAGGCCATGCTTAAGACTTGCCTTTGCACCAGCCCAGCTTTAAGTTAGTGAAGAGCAAGTAACATCCTTCAGCTTCCCCTGCAAAGGGCTGCTGGAGCAGGCAAAAATCGGTGGTGCAGCTGGGGAGCATATCCACTACAGCTAAGGATGTGTTTGGAAAGGCAGGCTGTGTTCAGCCCATACTCATGCTGCTATATTTGCTTGTTTTTAAACTGAGTGTGTGGTGGCCTCAGGCATGCACCTGGCCCAGGTAACCTGCAGGCACTGAGAGGGCTGGAGCCAAGCTATAGGGCCAGACAAACACTTTGGGCAGTGGCTGGGTGAAAGATGCTCAGGCATCCCTGTCCTAGGCTTGTGCGTATTGCTCAGGAGCTGGGATGGAGGGTGCTCTAGAAGCAGCAGTTGGAGAACTTGGCTGTCTCCAGAGCCGAGCCTGGTTGCAGGGTGCTTGGTGGTGATGGTGCAGGCAGGAGCAACACCTGAGGAGAAGCTCTTTCAGAACTGCTGAGTGGTCAGAGCAGCCACAGAGCTGATCTTTGGGTGTGTAAAGTGCTTGTTGATATCTTTTGGAAATTAGGTGGTGTAGGTCAGTCAGTAGAACTGGAAAATATTATTGTTACTGTGCTGTCTCAGATCAGGAAATGAGACTGCCGTGCCCAGCCCTGGCATTGCACAAGAAGTATTCTGGCAGTGTGTATCTTGGAAGAGCTGGTGAGATGATGCAGTTTGTCTCTGAGCAGGGTTTTACCAGCACAGAGAAATCACCAGGCTTGGGCAGTTCAGAGAAACAGTGTAAGCAAGTGAGCACCCTTTGGCTGCTGCAGGGAATGCGGCAAGGAACAGCACAGACACATTGATGTTGCCTGTGTGTCTTGTAATGATCATTGGGGGATTTCAATGTTCAGAGTCTGTGTTTGTGACCATGGATGGTTCTGTTGTTTCTCCATCAAAACCTTGCTCCCAAGGGAAACTACTTGAGCCCATTATGATTCTGTACCTAAAGATACAATTTCATCACTGGGAAAAGTGCATGAGCTCTGAGACTGGAAACGCTGGCTAAGTATGGCCCATGGGTGCTTGTTCAGCTTATCAAGTCTTGGACACTGACACCAGTTTATGCTACGGAGAGCTGAGCACGCTGCACCGGGATCAGGGCATGCTGGTGAAGAGCTAAATTTTCAGCTCTGTGAAGGAGCATCCTTCCTCCACTTCTCCCCCAGGAATAAGTCCAGACTTGCAGTCTCTTTCCCTTGCTGTATTTGTAACAGCAGTATTATCAGGGCTTTCAAAATTGCCCTGGGTACAGTAGGGGGGACAGTGCATAGGAGTCGTGGGTGGGGTTTAGTCTCTGTGTTGAAAACACCCAGGTGCCAGAACCCTCACCACAAATGCCCTTTCTTATCTTCTGCTTTCTGTTTTGCAAACATGCCACAGACTGGACTGCTTTTATGATTAACTTGCTGCTTCAAAGCAAATACTGTGTGCTAATACACACATAAAACTGGCTCTGTTTCTGCTTTTTGCATTGAGGTGTAGATTTTTTGTGTAATAATCCGACTGGGTTACTTCAGAAAAGCCTTCAGAGCAGAAATATTTATTCAAAACCACAGCTCCCAGCACACCAGCATGAACAACCTCTGTCCTGGCTGGCAGCCTGCAAGGGGGCCAGGCAGGAGTTCCCAGGACACCTCCAAAATAGGTCCCATGCAGCCAGCAGACTCTATGAGGATTTCTCCTGGTCCCTCCGTGCAGGCTGGGGAGGAGCAGGGACTCTGGAATTGTCCCAACGGCTCACAGCTCTCTGCCTCTAGAGCAATGCATCTCCATGGGTGGCTGCAGAAGTGCTGGCTCCCTCTGGGCTGTCACTCCCTGCCCTCTGCCAGATCCTGATCCAGCCATATCTCAGTGATCTAGAAAACTTCAAGGACCTTTATGCAAGTTGTAAAAACGTTTATCTTTGGTGATTATCCTTGTAATGTGTCCTCTCCTGGTGCTGCTCTCTGCCTACCCACCGCAACTGCTTCAACATCCACTTTGAGCTCAAGCTGAGTGTGCTATGCTCCACTGAGTCTTCACTGAGTCTAAATCAGCTTCAAGTATCCCATTTAGCCCACAATACCTATGCAGAGTCAAGCGTGCCCCAAACTGTGTGACTGAAGGCAGCGTGTAGCCACAGCTCCACTCTCGGATGTGCAGGGCACCTTTAGCCATGTTCTCAGGGCTGAGGTAAGGTATCGGGTTTCCCGCAAAAGGGCATGGGAGGCGAGATTAGTGTGGGACAATGTGCTTTCTGCTCTGGGCTTTTGGCCATTCCTCAGCACATTCTACAAGAACCTCAGTTCTGCTGGGGAGTCCCGAGGTGTGGGGATGCACAGGACAGGGACCTTCCTGCCCCCCAGTGCTGATTCCAGTGCTCCCGCTGCAGGTAAATGCTTCTTTTCTTTTCTTTTCTTTTCTTTTCTTTTCTTTTCTTTTCTTTTCTTTTCTTTTCTTTTCTTTTCTTTTCTTTTCTTTTCTTTTCTTTTCTTTTCTTTTCTTTTCTTTTCTTTTCTTTTCTTTTCTTTTCTTTTCTTTTCTTTTCTTTTCTTTTCTTTTCTTTTCTGGATGACTTCTCTTCTGGCCTGGAATTTCATAGGGAAGCCCACGTGAGGTGAGGCTGGAAGGAGGGGGTGGAAGGTATGTCCTGTGTGGAGGCGAGCTGTGCATTCCTCTGGGGACTGCAGAGGGCAGTGGCGCCCACGGGACCTGCAGGTGGCCCTGGGTGCTGGAGGAGCTGCCCCAAAGCAACCCCAGGCAAGCCGGGAGGAGTTCCCAAACCTCCACCTGTCAGCCCCTTCCTCACCCCCACCCTAGTTCCCAAAACCTAGACATGGGTCCATTTTGGTTTTGTCCATTTTTTTTTCCTCTGGAAGCCAAAATCATCCTCCAGCAGTGGCTTTGAGCTGTTGGATGGGTGTTACATCTCCCAAGTTGGGGCCTTTCCACGGGTTGCAAGTCAAACCATTGGATTTACCCCTGTGTTGAGTTTATCCCCAGGGTTCTAGGTCAAGTTCAGGTCTGTGGTGTGACAGCAAAGACTGCAACATGGCTGAAACGAGAGATCTATAAAGACAGGAAAAACAGAACCGGCTTTGTCTCTGTGTCATTCTGGGAACAATGATGTGTGCCAGGCAGCTCTGCAGGGGTTCCTTTCATTCATGGCCCTGGAGGTCTGTGGACATCTTTGTCAGTGGCTCTGGTTCACCAGGAGTTTCAGTCTCCTGCCTCATGTTTGTCATGGCTTGTTCTCACTCTGACACCCATCCCACCCTTTCCTGTCCCATTTTGAGCTGCAGCGGCTGCTGCACTTATCACTTCACAGCAGCTATGGAGACCTGCCAGACACAGCCCTATCCTGGAGGCAGCTCAGCTACAACAGCTAAAAAAAGCAAATACAGTAATTTTTTTGAATGCTCCAGGTTTTTCAATGAGTGTTATGGACCATTGTGGGAAAATCACTGTACACTGAGTGTAGGTAGTAACGTGTGGCCTGGAGGACCAGAGGAAACCTGGAGGAGGATTATTTGTAGAAGAGAGATGCAAACGAGGGGTTTGCAGGAGAGCAGAAGTGGGCTGGGTCTGGTAGAGAAACTGCAGGTGGATTTGATTGAAGAAACAGGCAAAGGAGATGTGAGGTGTCCTCCCTTGCGGAGCAGTTAAGCTGCTGCTAAAAGCACTCCGTTACTTCAGAGGAGTTTGAGTCAGTCCCGTTTGCCTTATAGAGCCTTTGCATTTATTTTAGCAAAATGTCCACAGCTTATTCTGCCCAAGTAAACCTCTTGTAGCTGAAACCTTGTCGCTGGAGAAAAGGGAACGCCTTGTGTGACTTTGTTGACCTTCATGGTTGTGGTGAAGAGCCTCAGGGCAGCCCCTCCTCTCTTTTTACCTCTTCCAGCTATTAGGAGGGACACTTTTGGAGAGAAAGTGGTTTCATGGCTGAGATGCTCTTGTTCTAAGTGAAGCCTGCTTAAGGAGACTTGTACACTAGTTATACAACTTAAATGGTGCTCATCTCCTATACAATTAATACAGTGATTAAGCTGAGTAAAGCCCACATAACTGGCTTTCCCTTACAAACACCTAGTTTTCCGTCAGCAAATTAGCATGACTGAAGGGCTGCAAAACCAGTTTTCCCAGTCTGTTTCAGGGAAGGGATCGTCTTGAATACCATATTTTCATAGCATTGTTGAGTGGATCAGAGGTGGCTGCTGACTCCTGGACATGGCTCAGTAGCTTTGTCTGCTCATGGCTCCACAGATGAAACAGATTTTTCCTTTGCACCATCTGATGGTGGAAGGCACAGAACAGGAAGATTTGGAGCTGAAAAACTTTAAACTTCTGCTTTCTTTCCTCTGGGTTTCCCATAAGACCTATTGAAATGCCACCTAAAGCATTTACCTGGTGACCTCCATGTCCTGCAAATTTAAAAAAATGTCCTTCCTGGAGACAATTAAAATATTGCTCCTTCCTGGGGAATGTGGGCTGTGAGCCTTGGAAATTAAAGATGCACGGGTCCTGGGCTTCATCCTTCCCCAGTCCTGCTGAGCCATAATGCTGAGGGACAGGCTGCATGGTCCTGCCAGCATCAGTGTGTGGGCCTGGGCGGCCTGCTAATTACAGCCTGCTAGTTACCTGCTTGTCATTATTGAGGCAGTGACGCCTGCTGATGGGAAGAACTGAACTGGCCTTTCTGGAAGCCTGAAATTGATTTTAATGTGGTGTCAATATGCCTTTAATTTATTAGACTATCACTATCCTTGCCTGTCTGGACCAAGCCTGTGAAAAGCTGCAGGAATATGTGTCCTCAGGAGCCCAAATTCTGCTGCCATCCTTTATTTCTTGAGGGGTGATGTAATATTGTCATGGCATGAGGTTAGTGATGATGGAGGTGGCTGGAGCCGATAAAGCTGAACTGGTTCTATGCCCCTGAATGAGAAGGGTAACTGCAAGCTCCAGAAAAGAAAGCAGGCAGGCATTTTAATTCCAAGTGAGTTATTTGCATGGGGCAATGTTCCTTTGCTGGGAGAGTGTTGCCACGTCTTCCAGCAAAGTCAGTGGAGGATGGACCAGTTCCCCCAGCCCTGTTTGCATCCTAGGCAATGCCGTGGCTGCTGCTCCCTCCAAGGGAATTTAACTGAGCAGTGGAGAAAACAACTGTGTTTGTGCTAAGATAATGCAATGGACAAGAGATAAGATAGAGAAATGAATTGTCTTATCTGCTCAACCCTTGGAATTCAGCCCCCGGAAGAAGCCAGAATGGGTGCAGAGGAGGAGCCCGAGTCAGGGACAGTCCTGCTTGATTTCTCCTCTTCACTACCATACGCCAATTTTCTCATGCTCGTATTTTTCCCTCCCTTAGAGGAAAGAAAAGGCACAGCCAAAAGCCTTCTTGAGGAGGTCAGTAAACATGGCTGCAACCACTCCATTCTAAAAGTTGCTTTTTTGAAACAATAAACAGCACTGCATAAAATAGCTGACACTTCCCATGCAGCTGTTGCATCATCTTCCTCTGGACAAGTGTTGTGGTTGATAAAATTGTAGTTTGGGACAGCCTGATGATAACAAGCATCAATATGGGAGGTCCCTCAGCACATAAAGGAGCTTTGGAGGAGCTGTCTCAAACAGAGCTTTAATTTATATCAAATACACAGTGCAGATAAAACCAGGTCCTGCTGTGCAGAAATCAGGGCAGTGACTGTCCCCCTGGGCTGGGCACTGGTGAGGCCACACCCCAAACCCTGGGTTCAGTTTTGGGCCCCTTGTGACAAGAAGGACATTGAGGGGCTGAAGTGTTTCCAGAGAAGGGCAACAGAGCTGGGGAAGGGCCTGGAGCATAAGTCTGATGAGGAGCAGCTGAGGGAGCTGTGGTGGGCTCAGCCTGGATAAAAAGAGGCTCAGGGGGGACCTTCTCACTCTCCACAACTCCCTGACAGGAGGTTGGAGCCATGTGGGGATCGGTCTCTGCTCCCAGGTAACAAGTGATAGAACAAGAGGAAATAGCCTCAAACTTGGGGAGGTTTAGGTTGGATATTAGGAAAAATGTCTTCACAGAGAGGACTACCAAGCCCTCTTTGGGCTCCTGAGGACACGCATTCCTGCAGCTTTTCATGGGCTTAGTTCAGACAGGCAAGGATAGTGATAGTCTAATAAATTAAAGGCCTGCATCCCTGGTGCTCATCCCTCCCATGCATCCAGCATTTGGAGCAGCCACTGTTTGCGGTGCCGAGTCACGGCTGCTATTTTAAGGCACTGACACCCCAAGTGAATTTCACAGCTGGGAAATTACTTTTATGTTTGCAGAGAGGTTTGAGTGGTGAGCCATCCCTTCTGTCTTTGAAATCCCCTCTTTCCTGGTTGGGTGTAGCCTAAAGGAGATAGAGCAAAGTCCTGGTTTCACCCAGGTGGAGAGGAGCTTTGCCGCTGCAGTACAGCCCTCCCTGTGGCTTCCTCTGCAGGAAGCACTCAAGATGACCCATAAGCTTTCCTCTTTTCTTTTGTGAGAAAAACATTCCCTAAGTGCTTTTCCTCCTGTTCAGCAGATTATTTAACTTGTTGATTCTTAGCCCATTTTACATGAGGTTTTGAGTTCTGCCCTAAGTACAGCATTCAGTGCCTGCTCCAGCAAAACCAGGCCTGTTTTTGATTGCAGAAAGCATCAGTAGCCCAGGGTTTGTTTGTTGTTTGAGGAGAATGGAGGGTGCTGTTTCCCAGCCAGTATAAACTGGATTGAGACAGTTTTAGGAAAAAAGAAGTATATCTATTTGTTCAAGTATATCTTCCTCTGTAATTTATCTTGTCTGCTGTCCTTTGTTTAGAACTAAGAATTTACATGGAAAAAGGGACAAAAAAGACTATGTGAGTGTTCAGTGGTAGGATATTTCTCTTTTATAGTCATCAAACCTGCTTGATAATGTCTGTTCTTTTGCCTTGGAAACATCATGGGAAAGAGAAAAAAAATCCCTGGTGGCTAACACTATTTTTTGTGCAAGTAATACAGTTGGAGTATACATAAGATTTTTGGATTGGGAGTTGTGTCTGTAACTGTTGCTCACTGTACACTGTGGGCTGTAGGAGTCCTGGTCCTGGGTCTCCATGTCAAGGCAGAGGTACACTGTTCCCCTTCTCCCTGTGCCTTGCTTTCCATTAGAGGGCATTTGAGCTGAACAGGAGCATCCAGCTCTTCATGACAGCTAGAGACACAGAGTCAGGCTTGCTAGACCACCTTGTAAATACACTCAAGCTTAAGGCTGGATGACTTGGCAGACCTATGTGTTTCTGACCCTGAGCATATCTAGGATGAGTTCTGCCTTCCCAATGTGCTGTACTGGCCCCATCACTGGAGTCAGGCTGGTGCTGCTGGTGCAGGTTGGGCACAGGTGTTGGCTGCACTGGGCTGGGGACTCTTGGGCTATTTTGAGCCTGATGAAGGTGAGCCCAAGAACATGACTGTATTATGGCCTTGAGCAGGAAGGATTGTAGCTTTCAAGTGAGTTTTTTGTTTGTTAGGGCTTGTAATGTTGACATATTTGATTTGGACCTATTTGCAAAAGTGTCTGGTTTCCTCCTGGCACTAGCATTTCTAAGGACAGATTGCATTGCAGTGCAGAGATAGCCCTGAGGACCCGAGTCTGTGTTAGCAGAAGCTTTCCTTTGTTAGTGTTGTGTTCTTGGAAGACACACCCTGCTAAGGAAAGAAAAATCGAAGATTAAAAAAATAGGAGCAGTATTCTGTGTTGCCTTTAGTTCTGGTTTGAAGCTGATCAGCAAATGTAAAAGTTGGAGAGGGTCTCTTGACAAGGGCCTGGAGTAACAGGACAAGGGGCAAAATGGCTTCAAACTGGCAGAGGGCAGAGTTATATTGAATATATACAACAAATTCTTCCTTGAGAGGGTAGTGAGGCATTGGCACAGGTTGCTCAGAGAAGCTTGGAAGTTCTCAAGGCCAGGCTGTATGGGGCTTGGAGCAATCAGGTCTAGTGGAAGGTGTCCCTGCCTATGGAAGGGGGGTTGGAACATGATGAGCTTTAAGATCCCTTCCAACCCAAACCATTCTGTGTTTATGCCACTTTGATGATGATGAAAGCACAGAGAGCTGGCAGGAGGCAGGTGAGGTGATAAACCTGAGGTTACTGCTGCTGGGTCATTGATTCCTGCTCTCATGATCTGGTTGTTACTGGGCTGTATCTTCAAGTATGTAATCAAATCCTCTATAGTTTCAGTGTAACTTGGGAAACCTAGCAATAAGGGAATGAGAAATAACTCAGTGCATGCAGGGTGCTGGCACTATTTGTTTGTGCCTGTAACACAACAGGCCAGCAGAACCCCACTGTCACACCAGCTGTGCTGTGGAAGCCTGGACACAGAGGCTGCTTTAAGCAAGAATGAGACACCCCAGGAATAAATCCTGTAGTGTGAAGGAACAAACCCAACCTCAAGGATCAGGGTTACTGTGTTGGGGAGTGTCCATGGTGGCTTTAAACCTGCCGGGGTGGGGAGCCATGCAAAGGGTCACTGTGCCATAAATAGGGAACTACGATGTGCTGTGTGAACCTTGAGTCATCAGAATGTAAAATATTGCTTCCCGTAGATCAGGGTGAAGTAGCAGAGACATGCAGAGCTGAGGGGTGAACAGGCTGGGGCAGGGAGGGCACTGTTTTGGTGTGGTCTGGATAAAGAAACAACTCAGCCCAAAGCGAGGTACAAATGTGTACCCATGTGCAAGAAAATGGCAAAGCTAAAGTACTTTACTACTCACAGAAAGCTGCAGCAGTGTTTAACCCACTGAAAATTAAAAATACCACCAAGGGAACTCTTCTGAAATGAAAATAATGGCTGCAAGTAAACAGCTTCATCAAAAACTCGGGTTTTTGCTAAAAATCCCCCAGATTGGCAGGAAAGTTTTGGCTTGTCCTTGTGCTTACACAGTGAAGTGAGCAGAGTGCTTCATAGCTGATTAGTTGCAGCCTGAAAGCAATCATAATTTTGGCTTCTGGACTGCATACAAAAAAACTTACTCTGATATCCAGGTATTATAAAATAGACTCATAAAAATTTGAACCATTTTGCTAAATGAATTGTGTTCTAAAGCGTGATAAGTTGCTAATGGAGATGTATTTGATTTAATTATGATTATTTAACAAACCTGGCTAGCACTTTAGGTTTGCAGTTGTGTTACAGCCAATATTTCCTAGAGTTATTTAAATAAATTAGCTTTAATTTAATTTTACTAGTTTAACCCTGTAATAACCATTCCAGTTGCCATGTGAAGCATCTTTTCTGTCCCAGACTCCAGTGACAGGAAGCAATGATCCAAGAAATTCTGACTTCTAGGCAGTGAGGGGGAAATAAAGCCCACTGTTTTAAGTCTCTAACAACCTGTGCAACATAATAAATTCGAAAAGGGATATTCATCTGGGACACCTCCTGAGGTACTTAGCTGTCGATTTTTGCCTCTCTCATTTTTTTCCAGAGCATCACTCTTTCCTGGTTTGGTGCTTATTTTGCATCAAGCAGTGTCTGCAGAGGAATTCTGCAGCCAACACTCACACTTGGCACCTAAGTGCTTCCCACGGTTCCAGCTCTCCTGAACCACTCACAACCTTTGTGGTTTCACATCTTCAGCCCTTTTCACCTGAACCTCTCCATAATTGTTAATGTGCAACTGTAGGCTAGGAAAAATGTCAGTATTACTGATTTAGAGGTAATGGATGTACAGGAGAGAGAGGAAAAACAAATAGTGGCACATTTCCTGATCCTAATCTGCCTTAAGCACCATTTGTGCTTCCTGTTCATGCACAGCAGTTGCCCTAATGACCTTGGTGGTATTATTGATTCAGATGATTAAGGTGAATCAAATTATCAGAGTTTCTTAGGTAGATAGCCAAGCAGCTGAGGTTTTTCTATACTCTCAGCCTTGGTTTGTTGTTTTAATTTAACTGCTTGAATAAATCAAAGCTCAATTAAGGTGATAATAGATATTCAGGTGTTCCTGAGATGAAGCATTATTCCTACAGGAATTCTCAGAGTTGAAAAGAAGTGCTATGTGACATGGGAAGAATGGGATGGGAAGCTTTTGGGCATGCAGACATACACGTGCTCCACAAATGGGAACTGCTAGCTGCTCGTCCAGCAACCCCAAGGAACAAGCTGTTGCCCATCATGTCTTGCCTGCAGATGTGGCAACTGTTTGGAAACTTCTGGGAGTTGTTGGGAATTTCTAACAGGAGCTGATGCTGAGCGCATCAGAGGAAGCGCAAGAAATGCCTGGGGTTCTTCAGAATCAGGAGTTTGGGCCATGTTGGTGCCACCGAAACTGTGGGAAAAAACCAAAAAAGCCCTCCAACAACATTTTTAATGTTAGAGAGTCAAGGCATTACTTTATTCTCTGGCCAGGATATTGTTCTGGCCAGGATGTACCACAGAGATCATCTCATCCACACATAGCTGGGGTGTGCAGAGAGAATCATTCCATGACACATAACATTACTAGGTTTTTCAGATCTTTTATACAGGCAAAACTCATAGAAACTAATTGGGTCAGTGTTCATTGGTCTCAAGTTGTGTAGTTCTTAGTATTTGATTTCCTATTGGATCCGGATTTCTTCGCTTCTGATGTTAATTAGAATTAGATTCCTTGATTTTCTTATCTCTATTTCCTCCTCTTTTCCAGAGGAGATGTCTCCAGTTCTGCCAGAGTCTGGAGTAAATGTTCATAGATGGCCGCTGATGTTCTGTTGATGTTCCACCGATGGCCTTATCTCGTTGGGGCTACTCCAGTCTGTTGAAATGCTAATCCCATCAGGCCTCACCTAGAGAAACAATGCCCTAGAAAGAAGCTTCAGTTCCCTTCCCCTAGGGCAAATGTGAACAAACCTGGCTAAAGTCACATATAAAAATTTTTAAACTGGTATGTTTTCCAACACTGGCACACACAAGGATTGTAAGCTTCTAGATCCACCAAAAATAGAAACAAGCCTGCTAGGGATGCAGGAAAACGTCCGTATGGGTGTTGGATCAAGCCCATATGGCAAAGTGCTACAGATAAAGGAGCAAATGCTGTGAAGCTGGTGGAGGCTTCCAGCAGTGCACTGATTCCCTAACTCATTTATTGGCATTTGTAATCCTGGCAGGTAGCACCAAAGGCATGTTTCTGTGGTTAACTCCTTTTATGTGTGCCATTTCCCGTTTCTGATTAATTGTTCTCATGGCACTGCCTGGGAATCGCCTCTTAATTTCTTCTGTGCCTTCAGAACTTCACAGCTGAGGTCACACTGCTTGTGTGGTGCTCTCTCTGAGCAATGGCTTCATCTCATCCTTACTGCCATCTGTACGCTCACCAGGTGTCTGGGCTTTTCTAGAAAACAGGAACTTTGGAATTGTGTTTGCTCTTGAAAAATGCTGCAATTAACATTTTAAGGTCACCAGATAGTAAGGGAGAAGCATGGAGTTTACTCCAAATGATAAAAATCCATTTGGAGCTTTCCTGTGAGAGCATGGCATCATGTGATTTCTCCACAGCTGCATTTTGATTAAAACCAAAGAAACCGAAAATATGAGTCAACAGTTTATCATGTATTAGGGCTGACTCAGCTGTTTCTAAGGACTGCAATAACTGCTGGCTGTGCCCTGTCCTTCTTGCAGCCCTGCCCTGCCTGGGGGCAGCAGGAGCTCACCAGGAACTGAACCTGAGTCAGTAACTTGAGGGGCCAAAATGTGACTGAATATTGTTCCCTCAGGGTGGTGAGGCACTGGCACAGGTTGTCCCAGCTGCACCGGTGCCTCCAGCCTGCCCCCAGCCTACACTTGGTGCTTTGTTAGTGAACAAGAGTGGACGATTAAAGAGGTCAGCTGTCCCCTGTTGTAAAGCAAGCATGGACAATGTGATATTTGCACTCGTTTGACTTGCACTCAGGACCCTTGTGTACCACAGGGTTCACACTGGGGATCTGTAGGGCTGTCGGTGAATGGAGCCTTCTGTGCTTGGGAGGATGTTGTTGGTGTATGGGGGGTTGTCTGCTCACAGCACCTCTGCACTAACCTCCCACAGTGTCATTTCCTCTGCCTTCCCCTCCACATTCAATAACTCAGAGCCTTGGCATGCATCAGGTGCTGGGTGAAGTCCTCAGCAGGAGGGAACCCAGCACAAGCTCAACAATGAGTGTAAAAAACAGGGATGGGAAGAAAAATAGAATCCTAAAGTCCCATATTGAAAGGGATCCCAAGAATCATCTGGTCCAACCTTTCTTGGCAAAAGCACTTTCTAGACAAAATAACCCAGCACCCTGTCCAGCTGAATAGTAGACATGTCCAACGTTGGAGAATCCATTGCTCCCCTGGGGACATTATTCCAATGGCTGATTGTTGTTATTGTGAAATGTTTTCCTCCTCTGACTAATAAGAATCTCCCCAGGAGTAACTTGTACCCTTTGTCTTTTCCATGTGACTCTTTGTAAAAAGGGAGTCTCCATCTCCTTTGTAGCCACTCTTGAAATACTGAAGTATGGTGCTAAATTCTCCTCTGGGATCTTCTTTTCTCAAGGCTGAATAACCACAGTTGTCTCAGCCTTTCCTCTTGCAGCAACTTTCCAGTACTTGGGTCATCTTAGTGGCCCTTTTCTGGACCCTCTCCAGCTTGTCCACATCTTTGTGGTGACCACACTGAAGAGAGTGTTCCACATGTGGTCTGGCATGCATTGAGTAGAATGGGTTAATGACTTTTTCTTCTGTTTTGGTGATGCCCTTGACCCCAAGACCTTGCCTTCAGTCCACAAAGCAGGTACCCAGCAGAAAGCTGCCTGCGAACTGCCTTCCTATGGGGATGCACCCAAATCCATGCCCTTTTAGCTCCGGAGGGGCTAAGTTTGCTCTGTAGAGTTTTTGATGGGCTCTTAGTAAATACAGCGGGTCCCCCCTCCCTCCCACCCTGCTCCACCCACCTGGGAACTGGCACCAGTCATAAGAACTGCTGCAACTGGCCCAGGCAGATAGGAATGATGCCAAGGCTAGATGCCTGCTGGTTGACCCAGGAAGAATAAAAATGTTGAGTCAGGATGGAGAAAAAAAACCCAAACACTTAGTTGGAAGAAGTTCTGAAGAATCACGCAAATAAGGTCTGAGAACTTGGCCACTGCACAGCAGCAGTGCCAAAAATAGCTGTGAATGCAGGGCTGGTGGTGAGCAAAGCTGCAGAGAACTGTGGCGGATGCTGCTGCTGCAGTGTGAAGAGCAGGGGGTGACAGGAAGAAAATGATGGCACAGTTCTTGGTGAGGGCTCAGTTTGCCTTGAGGAATTAACCAATTTTAACATTTTGCATGTTTGAAAGTCTACTTGCATTTGTTGGCTTGTATTTAGATGGACTTAAAAGGAGTTTCCATCAATTTTAAAAAGAAACAATACCATAAGAAAATGAAACACAATCTTCACAGGAAATTTCAACATAGTGACTGTGACTCAACTTATTAATATTAGCCATGTTATGTCACTGTTGGTCTCGATGCTTTCTCTTTATCTTGCCTTATGAGTGTGCTACTGGGCATTAATGGAGAGAAAAGAATTTGTCAGGTACAAAGCTGAAAATCCAAATGGTTAGTGGTCACCGTTTCCATATACAGCAAAAAAAGGGTCTCCACTGAGTCCTGCTCTGGGAGCAGTCACCCACCTTAATATTGAAACGGGGAAGGGTGCCTTGGGAATCAGGGGTTCATCCCTTGGCAACAGTCTCACTAGTGATCAGGAATGTCCACGGGGTAGCTCCAAGATTAATTAAAGGTTAAATAGATTGTGTTATGAGTGATGTAGCCTGGGTAAGGACTGTGGCCACAGAAGCAGGGTCAGGAAGTGCAAAAATTACTTAGAAGGTTCATGGCTTGATGGTAGCTCAGATGGACACAGGTCATGGTCAGGCTGAGCAAAAATTAAATATATTCATTCATTTCAATAAGACAGCTGTCCTTTGTGCTGTTTGTTGGGTTGTTTTGTGTTGTGTTTTTTTTTTTTTTTTAATAAACACAACTGAAATGTTTTATTTTGATTTTATATTTATATGGGGTGATTTAAGCAAAATTCAAATGTACTTGTGGGGAATTTCCTTTTGATTGAATTCATGTTTTCTAGGCCAAAAATGCTGAGATGAGAAAGTTCCAAACAAGTCCCGTTTCAAAATTTGTTTTAGTTATTTGAGACAAATAATGCTCTGCACATTGAAGTATTTGATTTCAACTTGTTCAATGACATAACTGAGTGACTCCTGTATGTTCATGTGTTTTTCACTGTCACCAGCCCTGGCAGGTTACGAGGTGCAGGTGACAGAGACCATGAGAATTATGCTGTTTATATAATTTTCTATGCCACCAGCCACCCCTGTTGTCCAGAGAAATTCAGCCTAAGTATGGTCTGAAGCCTTGTAAATACAGGATACCAGTGCAGCTCTTCCCAGGACAATGCATGAGTCAGTCCCAGGGGATCATAACTGGCTGAGAAGCAATCAGGCTTCTGCAAGGGCTTTCCTGGAGTTGACATCAGCTATTTCCAGCCTCCTTGTTTTGTAACTGAAAGAAGAACTACTTTAACCGGGAAAAAATAATAGTTAAAAAGAAACTATACTATATACTTTGTTCACCCTGTGGCTGAGAAAAGTCCATCTGCTGTCATCAGCCATTTTTACAGGTCCAAGTCTTGAAGGCTGTCCTTTCTATGGCAGGCGTATTGACTTGCAACTCTAAACATTTTGTGTAGATAAATAAGTTATTAAATAAGAATATGGGTCATTCTGATATGGCCAGAATAAGGTTGTGAGATGGGAGGGTGTAGACAGACATGCCAGTGGCAGAAATGCTTTATAAAGTATATCACAGGTGAAGTGCTATCAGGTGCCTTGAAGTCAGTGTTTTAAAAACAGATAAGATACAGATTCAGATACACACACAACACTTGCAGGGAGACTGAGTATAAGCACATGAAGAAATAGATACACTTTGTTGAAGAAGGAATACTTTCTATAAGCTGATCTAGAAATACAGTGATAATCAATATGTTAACGTTGTCCTTTTCCTTACAGCTCTTGATACATGGATTATAGTTGGAAGAGGCAGGGGATGAAGGCAAGGCTGGGAAATCCCCCCTCTTGGAAGCAGGGATGTGCTTCTCATGGAGCAGCAGTTGACTGTCTCCACACCCAGCAGCTCTGGCTACAGATGGCCATGGGAGAACTCTCACTGGGGTGTCTGAGGTGACAAGAGGACACCACAGGGAAAAGTGGAATAAAGATGTTTGAGTTAGTTCTGAATTTTAGTGGAGGTTTACAGCCATGGCTTTGCAACTGGTGAAGATTAAGATCTTAATTTCCTGTGCATTCTGCAGCCAGAATACAACCCGTGTCTGCTCTGTAAGAGCTCTGGAAATGCCAGCATGCCGGGTGTGTGAGAAGTGGATTCATTTTGACGGAACCAGCCATCCACCTTGATACTCAGCTGTGCTGGGGTGGGATGAAGTACACTTTACACCTTACATCATCTCGCTCTTGGAGATTTTGGCCTTGCTCGCACTCCTGTTACCACTTGATTTATCTTCACTGATGTGCAGACACCAACCCTACCAAGACCATTATCAGACAATCTCTGGATTCCACTGGCCAAATGCTTGAAGGCAGGAGTCTGCAGCAAGGGCTTCCCTCTACCTGATAGTAAATAAAGCCCAACCTCTGCTGAATTAATTCATCTCAGTTTAATCCCTGTGTTGAGAAGGTCTCTGCCTTCCTGGAACCACCTGATGCATTAGAAATTGGATTTTTTATTAATTAGAAAAATAGATCATATATTCCCATAGGCACATGGGGACATGAGTGTCTACATTGTGTCTTAATTATCTAGCCTTCTGGGGCTGTTACATTTTTTTAAGGAGGTTTGAACCAGGGATCAGTTCTCACACCAGGCTTTGGTTCTTCACTTAACTATCTGTGCAAGTCCATATACATTTATTATCCTAAAAATAGAGTACTATACCCTAGTCGGATATTATCTAGAGATTATTTGGCTGCTGCACTGAAAATTAAATTAAGGGTGTTAAAAAGGAATTTAAATAAAACAAGTTTTGGAAAAGGAGAATACCTATTTTAGTAATTAAAGTGTCCTCAAAGATGTTGGCAGGAGTCATTTCTCCTTTGTACATGTAACACATTGGTTCACATATGCCATTATAACATATGCTCCTTTCAAGCTGAGTATTATACTGGGATACGGCAAAAGTCACATTTAAGATAGTAAACTGAAGGAAACCCTATTTTGTATTGCATGAAATGCACCTCTGGAATTTTGAGTTCTTCTTTTCTACATCTATAAAATACCTTTATAGAAGGTAAGATGGCTGATGAGCTAAAAAAACCCCAAAGAACTAAGAAAAGGGAAAAAAAACAAGAAAAACCCCTGTGGCTGTGGTATGTTCATTTCATGTTTGTAGTTAATATTTCCCAGGCTGCTTCAAAGTGAGGGTAAGCTCAGTCATCACACCACCTCTTGCCAGAGTCCACTGGTGTTTCTAAATTATTCTGATAAAAGACTGTGAAAAATGAACCTGTGGTAAATTGCATCATCCTTGTGTTTTCAGATGGGGACACAACACAGAACCTGTGTGTTCAGGTCACCCTCCGTTGTACCCCCACGGTGGATGCAATCCCATGTGTTCTGCTGTGATTTACCTGAATGTCCCTGCATTTCCAGCTGTGCGGCTTTCCTCCTTTGCACTAGAAATCTTGCATCAGCTCATTGTTATGGAGATACAAGATTTCTCTTTGATGGAAGGAAAAAAGCTGCTCAGGGTGGAAATCCCCAGCCACTGATCATAGGACCCCCAGTGGTTCCCAGTGTTCCAGTGGTGTGAGGCTTTGAATGGGAGACTTTGAAGTGTTCGAGGCCTGGTTGGACAGGGCTCTGAATCAACCTGGTCTAGTGGAAGGTGTCCCTGCCCATGGTGGCGGGGTTGGAATGAGATGGTCTTTAAGGTCCCTTCCAGCCCAAACCATTCTGTGGTTCTATGAAGCAGCTGATGGCTGAAAATGTGAGTTACAAATTGGTACTGAGGAAACATTTGCAATAGAACAGCCTCTCCAACCATGTCTTCAAACAAAGTACATCACCACAAGTTACTATAGGAAGAAGTGGGGAGTCCCTGCTTGGCAGAATTGTTAGAAATTAAACCAAGCCCAGACTCCGTGGGTGTAGCTGGGTTTGCTGGCTGTTGTGGTTCTGGGGTATATTTAAGTGGTTTGTTTATATGTAAATATAAGAAAGCAGAAACATAAACCCATCTTTGTATTTGGCTATTCTAAAATAAACCCACAACCACATAGTTTGAGGGAGGTAATGCAGATGCTACAACCACATCAAGCATGAGTATCCCTGCTGGCAGCCTTCTGGTTTTGCATGGGAGGGAAAATTCTCTCTTAAATCAGAAGTGCCTCATAAATCAGCCCCCCACATGATGGCGTGTTTCCATCAGCCCCATACCCTGGGCAATCTGGGGTTTGGCTCCAAACTCTCACTTTCCCACCCATTATAAAGCAGGAGTGATCGTGCATGAAAGGAGGTGCCTGGATGTGAAACCAGCTGAGAAATATCCCAGTCACTTCTCTTTTCCCATCAGTAGATATTGCTTCAGTTCCTGTTTCCTAATACTGCCTCTTTCACTGTCTCCATGTCCTCTTCCCAGTTGCTTGTCAAGGATTTCTGAGCCTTGGACAAAGACATGCTTGAGCTATTTTAAATGAATCTTTGTTGTTCCTATTGCATTTTGTCTTCAAAAGGGTTTTTATTACCCTTTCTACATAAGTTTTCTCTCTTTTATGACTACAAGCAATACAAGCTAGACTAAGATATTTACACCATGCTATCTGCAGAGCTCTGGCCATAGTTCCTAAAGGGCTTTTCCACCCTAAGTGATGATCCCACGGAAGTGGTGGATCTGTGGTACATGGCTCCTGAGTACTCAGCCAGTCCCGCAGCAGCCTGATTACAAGCAGCTGTCCCCAAAAACCCCACTGACTTCTGCAGCTATTATTTTCAGAGCTGTAAGGAAAATGAAATAGGAAGTAATGCTGCTGTAATGCGTTTTTGCATGCTCCATTGTGGTGCTGTTTACTTTGTGAATGTTCTTTTTAATTCCATTTGCATTTGAGTGTTGTAACCACCAGCTGCAGCTCTTCAGCTGAGCTCAGCACTGGGGTTTTCCATGGTGCAATTGACCCAGGAACACTTCTCAGTGGCTGCATCCTGCCATCAGCCAGGGCTTTGCAGTGATGTTATTTAGCACAGGGGGAAGGGAAAGGAGCCAATAGATCCATTTATCTGGAAGCAGGGCTCCCAAGGGCAGCAGAGCCAGGCTGGGAGCTGGCAGCACATCAGCTCCTCTCTGCAAAGGTACTCCAATATAATTTGAAATTTTTATTGCTTGTTACCCAAGGTTAGAAGTGGTTGAGAGATACCAGAAGTGCAGTCCTGATAGTGGGGATACACTGGTTTGCCAGTATCCTGGGGTTGGAGAGAAGACCCCAAACTAATTTACTGGGACACTGGGAGAAGAATTAAGGGCAGGTAAACCCAGACCCTGTAGTTTTAATAACTCTTGATCGGGCAATTCCAGTGCTGTTTTAGAAATACATATAAGGAAGTTTGTATCTTGTTTGAACTGCAAGTGGCTTAAAGCTGCTGCAGTCATTCTTGGATTTGATTCTGTTTTACCCTCTGAGTATCAGTAAAACTGGTTTCCATTCAGTGGGTGCTGCAGGCTATCATGGGTTGTCATGAATCAAACTGATTTAGGAGCAGTACTGAGTGCTCTGAAAAGTAGAGGGAAATGAGGAAAATGTTCTAGTGGAGCTGCCTGCACAAATGTGTCGCTGGCACAATAAGTGTTGCATTTTTGAAATGAAACTGTTTTGGTTAGGTTTTGTTTTGGTGTTTGTTCATTCATAGTGGAAGCCAAATTCTACTGATTCTCAACTTTCCTTTTCTATTTTTTGTTTCTTCCATATTTCCGGTTTTCCCTGTCTTTCCCTGCATGTGTTCTTTTTTTTTCTGTGCTTATTTTTTGTGTTCCTCTCTTCCAGTGGAGCATGAGGGCAGGCAATGTCTGCCGTGTGTGAATAGGAATATCATGCAAAAAAGGAAGGAACTTCCAAGCACCAACTGCCTCTTTCTAACTCATCTGTGCCAATTACCCTCCACTCCTGTATACTTCACTAAGAAATGAGGAATTGTGTACTGTGACTTATTCTAGCAATAATGCACATTAAAATTGCCTTCACATTTTATAGAGGGCAAGGGGCCTCCTGTGCTTTAGTTCTTGCATCTAGATCTTTTGAGAAATTAAATTCTGGAGAAATTGAAAGCACTTGTGAGCCCAGCTGTGATACATCAGAGCCCAGGACAGGTTGGGCTTCTTAGAGCTCTGCAGAATTACTGGTTGTGCTCTCTTCATTGTCCATCTGGAGCCAGAAACAGGGCAGCAGATGGACCTCTGCATCTTCCAACAGCAGTCTCAGCTTGTGAAGGTAATTCCCCCTTTCCAATTCAGTGAGAGCTTTTGGTCCAGTATTTCTTGGTTTGGGGAAGGAGAGTGTTTTTGTTATTGATGTTTCATCTTTCCTTGGATAATAAGTTCAGAATCCTTGGGTTTTTTTGGAGTGTGATAAAGCAAATATTAAGCCAGCACTTCAGTGTACAGAATGCCATAGCTGGTGTGGAAGGCTTTGATAGAAATGCCATGTACAGTCTGTTGGGATTCACTTCTGCTTTTGGAGCTGATACGGATGGGTTCGCCTGGGAGCTTTATGATGTTGAACTTGTGCAGCAGAGAAACATAACAAGTGGGGGAATGGCTACTGATAGCAGTATTCCTGTGGCTGGCAGGAGTGGAAGAACAGGAGGCTTACCATAAACCTTAACTGAAATATTATCAAAATTGAACAGAAAAATAGTTCCTCTGTAAGTGTGGTCTGAAGCTGGCTGCTGATTAAAGAAAGATGATAAACAGGTGGTAAATCAGTGCACTAAGTAGGAGGGGGAAAGCAGAGAGCTTCTGGTGGGCTGCACCACTTGCAAAGATCTGGTTTCTATATGAAGAACATGGCAGAATTAGTCCTGTAAGATAATTTGTCTGGGAAGGGACCTCGGGAGGGCTGTACTCCAGCATCCTGCTTGTGGTCAGCCACAAGGTTAGACTAAGTTGCCCTGAGCTGTTTCCAATCTGAGAAACCTCTCTGGATGAGCTGTCCCACTGTTTGGCTGACCTTGCAGGAAGAAACATCCCCTGATGTCCTGGCTTAATCTGTTATTTCAGCTTTTGTCCCAGGGAGAGTCTGGGTCTGCTCTCTCAATAAACCCCTGGCAGGAGTGTGTTATGAGCCTGCAAAGCCTCTCCTTCTCCAGCAGAACAACTCCCCTTGTCCCCTCCTCTCTCAACCAGGGCTCAGTGCCCTGGTTGTGCTGGTGGCTTCAGGCTTTGGGGGCTTATTTCTCCATTTTGTCAGTGTCTTCCTTGTACTGGAAGGACGCAAAACTGGGCGCAGTGTTCTAGGCATGGTCTGCTGTATTCTAGGTAGAGGGGAGAATCCCTTTCTTCCATCTTCTGGGTGTGCTTCTCTTGGTGTATATCCATATGGAGGCCTGAAGAGAAAAGGCTGTGTGAACTGGAGACCCAAGCAGGAGCTGACATGGTGGCCCCAGACCACACTGGCTGCTGGCACTTTTGGGTATGGAATTGGTGGGATAATCAATGAGGGCCTGGAGGGATAATGACAAAAATAAATGCTTCTGCAGAGATCAGCCTGCCAGATCCATCAGCTCATGAGTTACAGCTGAGTCACCTCCCATTGGTGAGATGTGGAGTGGAAGGAATGGATAAATGGGGGAAAGGAAGCATGTTCTTGGTGTTTCAGACATGGCCTTACCTGATGCCCACAGGTACTTCTGGCAGTGCTCCTGCAGCAGCAGCATGAGACTGCACACTATAGAGACTCTTGGCCAGAAAGTCATTTGGGCTAAATCTACACTGGCTACACAAGCATTTTTGCTGCTGCCTCCCCAAGCAAGACAGCAAGTTTTCAATTACAGAATCACAAACAGACACACAGGACACGCCCTGATTTATGCATTAAATACCAGGAAAGGCTGAAGTTCTGTTTGTCACTTAGCAGACGGTGACGGTTGCTCCAGTATGTGAAATATTTCATGCCTGACAGTTCAGGAAATGGTGGTTTGCTCAGCAGAGGTGCAGGAGGCTGTAAGTTGTTATCGAGTGTACCATGAGCCTTTCTCCTAGTTTTTCTCAATTTTCTGAGTTTGTTTTCCAGAGCAGAAAGCTGTGCAGGGCTCTTCATGGCACACAGTGGGGTACCCCAGCAGGCACTTGTGAGCTTGGGGTGCCTGCAGCAGCGGAAGTGTCCTGTGTGCCAAGTTCTTGAATTTTTTATTGACTTTTTGACACTGTAGCAAGTTCATTTTCCTCATTTTCCTGCAGAGCTGGGCTCACATCCCGCAGATCTCAGTGGCTGAGGTTCCTATTCCCCAGACACAAGGTGCCTGAGGTTTGCTGAACTGCAGTGAGTTCATTGTGAAACTGTGCCACAGAGGTGGCTCAGCTGCCCTTGCATTGTTGTTCTGCAAAGGGGTTGAAGATGAGCCCTTGCAGGCCATTTCCAATCAGTAGGAACAGGTCTGTGCCGAGTGGGTGCTGTGCTCATCCTGTGTGTGGGAGGGCTCTAGTAGGTTTCCCGCACATCTTCTCCACTTTGAGGAGAGTGCTGTGGTAAGGGCACACCTCGGTCCTTCCACTCACATCTCACCAGGTCCTGCTCTGAAAGCAAAAAGAAACAAACTGGAGGACCAGCGTCTTCCTCCTTGTCATTTCAAGGGCCATGTGAATAAGTCATGGAGATGATGAGCTGGCTCCTTCCAGCCGAGGCTGTGGGAGGTGGGAGCGCAGCCCCTGCCACCCGTCACCCTGGTGGCTCCCAATGCTTCTGCAAATACCTCCTAATTTCTAAAACAGGGAAACACCTCTGCTCCAATATGACCCCTCAACTTTTAAACATGGCTTAGGGAGCAAGTTGTTCCTCTTCACAACAAGGACCTTCCTCAGGGAAATAAGCTGTTTCCCCTGAAATACAGAAATTTTGTCTCTACTTGGATCTGTAAGGTTCTATGCAATGTGTTTGTGGCACAGCATCAGTGCTCCAGCCTTGGCATGGGGAATGATCAAATGTCAGCCACGTGCAGCTCCCCTGACCCCAGCAGGGTCCTGCCTCCATCCTACTGTGGGGGTCTGTAGCTACAGAATCCCAGAATCATTTAGGCTGGAAAATCCTCTGAGATCATCGAGTCCAACCATTCCCCCAGCACTGCCAGGCGCACCACTAAACCGTCTCCCCAAGTGCCTGTTTTTTAAATCCCTCCAGGGATAGTGACTCTGCTTCTGCCCTGGGCAGCCCATTCCAGGGCTCGGCAACATTTTCCATGAAGAAATTGTTCCTAATATCCAATCTAAACCTCCCCCTGCACAACTTGAGGCCATTTCCTCTTGTCCTATCACTTATTACCTGGGAGAACAAGCTGATTCCCACCTGGCTCTACCCTCCTGTCAGGGAGTTACAGAGAGCAATGAGGTTCCCCCTGAGCCTCCTTTTCTCCAGACCATTTTAGTCCCTGCAAAATCTGCCAGAGCAGAGTCATTCCTGTTCCTGGAGACACTGCCTTGGCAGGACGCCCACTCAGCCTGGCTGTGCTCCTTGGTGGTGGAAGGAGATGTCACCTGCTGTGGAACCCAGAAAAATGTTATTTCAAGGCTTCCTCATACCTGTGAGCACTTCAAGGGCTGTTCCCACTCTTTAACCCCTGGATGCTCCTGTTACCTAAAGGTGTGTGTGTTGTAATCAAACACCTTGGTCGCCTGCTTGTCTCAGGATGCTGATTAGGTAGAACATTTGTTACCTGTTTAACACAAGTGAAATACTGAAGGGAAGTGAGGTGAGCTCTTCATTAGGAATGGGACTGAGGGGCTCAGCCCGTGCTTCCAGCAAAGTTCCTCATGTTTGTTTCTCTGTGGGAAGCCTGTTTGGGGCCTTCCAGAAGCATGGGGTGAAACAGGCTAGGCAGGAGAAATCCAGTGAGGATCCTCTAAAGCTGATGGTGAAGGATTGCCCTGCGTAGGAATGACAGCTGCTGGATATAACACAGAATTATTATTTGTGTGAAATGTAGATGTCTAAATGGTTCACTTGCTGATTTTAAGTATTGCCACTAGTAATCTATGCGACATCCCTCCAGAATTGATAAAAATATGCTAAGAACTAGCCACAAGGCTGGAACAGGCCAGTACAGTCTCCACTCTGCTCCCTGCTTTCTTCAGCAATAAAGCTGGTGAAAACAAAGTTGTACCTGTCTGGACTTGTCTTCTCAGTTAGTTTCTGCTGTCTGAAGACTGTTGGTGAAATCTTTGTAGTATTAAGCTGATGAAAGAACAAACTCAGTGAAACATATTCTTGCAATGGAGATATGGGAACTGGGCATATTTAATGGATATGCTGTGGTTCACCTGGCTCTTGTTATTTAATAGCCCTGCTCACAAATAGCTGTTATGTGTAATGCTTGTGCTAGATTCAGCTTGAATTAGGGCCAGCATCCTTATGCTGTTTTCTGTCCTTCATTCTCTGTGTTATCAACGCCAAACCACCCATGCTTTGAAGGGAGCAAAACCTCCAGCTACTTTCTGATTGCCCAGAGTTCCTCAGACCCTTCTCCTTCCTCCTGCCTTTGAGAACCTGCCTTTTACCACTCCCTTGTTTTTGTGTTTTCAACCATTGATCCATACAAATAGAACAAACAAAGTCCTTGCCTATGCCTGTGGTGGGCAGGCAGCTGTTTCTGCTCAGGCTCTCGTGTAATGCTGTTGACGTTGAATTCCCCTGGAAGGTCCCCAGAAGATGCTGGACACATCTTGGCTTGCCCCAGCTTTGATGCTGTGACCATGTGCCCACAGTGTGTCGTGTGATGGGGAACAAGCACAATAGGCAGGAGTCCTTGCTTGAAGTGTGACACTATTACCCCAAAATAGGTGGTGAGCTGTGACAACTGAGCACCCACCCTCTCATCACAGCTCAGGATGCTCATGTGGTAATGTATGTTGCTGCTGTTTTGGACCAGGAGCTGGGTGCCCCAGAAGCCTGGTGGGCCACCAACTCAACACTTCCTCCCTACTGGTTTTTGGCTGCTGGGAGACACTGGTGAGCTGTGAGAGGCTGGTCTATGCTGTGTTGTGTCTATGCTGAGTAGGCTGTGACAACATCTCACCCCTCATCCCATCTGACATCTCAGGCTGGTCGGGTGCTGACTGCCAGGCTCTTCAGTAAGCTTCATGGTGAGGTTTCTGTATGAATCATGAGCAAAATGAAGGTAGTAGATCATTCTGAAGTTAAAAAGGCTGAGAACAGCTGCACTGTTTGTGTCAGCTGTCAGAGAGCAAGGAGAGAGGCTGGATTTGCTGTCCTGTTTCCTCTGCAGATCAGATTCCTTATTCCTGGATATCTCCTGCTAACGGTTTCCCAGTGCCTATTTCATCTATGTGTTTGTCTTGACTTAGTTTTCCAGCCTCATACACCAGAATGGATGGTAACTGCCTTGGTGTTCATGCAGAGACAGACTTCTGTCTGTAACTTCTGTCACAGAGGTCTTGGATGGGCGGGTCATCTGATCTGCTCCTTGCTCAGTCCCTGGCCCTCCTTATCTCTGAGCCCTGTGGCTACAGATCCTCCTGGCTACCCCATCTTCCTGTCATGCTGCCTGTGATCTGGCACTGCCCTTCCACCATGGTCAGCAAGGCAGTCAGTGGCTGAGAATGTTCATGCCTGGCAGCCCTGAGTCCTTCATACTGTATGTGACATCTCTGCTTATATCAAGTTGGTGACTAAATACAGCAGGATGAGCAGATTTTCTAGGTTTTAGGCAATTTATGACTTCTGCTGGCTTGGGCTGATATGCCTTTGAGAGTTCAGCTGATGGTAGTGCATGCCATGCTCTTGTTGAAACTCTGGAAGGGGACATGGGAAGTTTTCCCATCCCTTCCCAGCTCCTCCCTTCTCTGGGGAAGCTGTGCTAGGACAGAGTGCATGGCAGGGAACCACACTGGCTGAATTCACGTCCTGACCTTATCAGAACAAATGAGACCAAAGGTTAGTGGTAGTGCAAGTTAACTGGAGCTACCTGCACCATGCAGCTGCACCAATGAGCTTTTATTGTTGCTTTTGCACATAGAAGGGCTTGGGGGGGGGGGAGGGGAGAGCGGGAGGAGGGGGGCAGGGATGAGTTAACAGTGAGAGAAATATTAAAGGGGGTAGAAAAATGTGGGAGAAAAATCAGCTCTGAAGTGCAGCGCTGTGGTGGGAGAGGGTACAGGCAGTGGACTGAAGCAACCGGTGAAAGGGATACGACTTAGATACAATTGGTCCATGAAAAATGTGACTTTCCTCCCTATCTCCCTTTCTAGGGAAGATGTTTCCCCATCTAAGCTCTAGAAAAGTTAGTTACAGATAACACTTCTTTCCTTGGCCCTCCCAAGTCTCTGAGAGAGGCTTTTGCCCTTAGAAAGTTTCTGTCTTCCTTGTGTTATGTTTACAAATATGGGGGGGGGATGGGCCCTTGCGGAACTGGAGAGGAGGAATGATCCTCGACAGCAGAGAAATGTTTGAAGTCCAAGACATTTGGTTGCTTTCTAAGCAACCAAATAAATATCCCACTGTTTTTTTCAGTTATAAATTCATACCTATGACCTGAAGCACTGCTATCCATTCCAGGTGTAATACTGTAAATTGTGTGACTGCCTGGAAATGTGTCTGATTATCAGGATTCAATCACCACAGCAAACAAAGGTGAAAGAACTGCAGGCTCTGCTGCCTAGTGGGTAAAGCTTATATGAGGTGCCACTGCTCTGGGCAGCCAAGAGCCAGAGGCTTCTCCAGGCACCAGTGGTTCCTAGTGAGCCACTCACTAAGAATCCATTTGGACAAAGACTGGGGGGAAAGCAACAACTCCTTGTTTACTGATGTGTTATTTTCAGGAAGTTTTGTACTGTTAATGGTCTAAGGCTCTAAAGCTAAATAAAGAGATTTTTTTAGTTTGTTTTTGAATGGTTTCAAGGCTTACAAGTGAGCTGCAGCTAGTGATGGTGTAAGGATGGTGCAGGTAATGGAAAGCCTCTGCTGGAGCAGCCTTCCAAGCCTGCAGCAATAGCTCCATTCATTTCCTAAATGACCAGTGATTGCGCAACGATTCCTTTTTGTTTTCCACCATAGAGAAGTTATCTTTTTTTTTTTTACAACAGCTTCACTGCCTTTAGATCTTTCTCTCCATCATGCAAGGTTCATAGCATAGAGCTTGCCCTTTGAGCTCTACCCATAGGAACTTGCCTTTATTGCTCTCACTGGGTTTGAAAGGGCTGAGGAGCTCTCCCCAGGGACCTGATCTCCTGTGATGTGAATACTTCCCAGTTGAATTTAATGACAGGTGAAAACAACTCTTATTCCAACAGAAGTTTACTGGGTTTATGAAGAGCTTGATTAGGATAGGCAAGTTCAGAAAAATCCAGTGTCAAGGTTTAAAACTCTTTCTATCACATAGTCTATGCAGGGAGTTTATCCTAAAGAGCTGATGATGCTCCTCTGTGTACAAGCAGCCTAAAAGTCTCTTTAGTCTGTTGCTCCTACAAGTCCCACCTGCCCTGGAGGTGATGGAGGAGCCAGTCAGACATCAGCTCAGAGTAGCAGCCTCCAAGTCACCCCACTCATGAGCTGGAGAGCACCACTCTGGTTTTTTCCCCTTCCCAAAGAGTTCAAAACAACAAAATACCTGGGGTGGAATTTATCCATCCAGATGCCTCAATGGCTGAATAACTACCAAATTCTGTCATGGGACCTTACCACTTTTCACTTGTAAAATACCAAACATGCAGTCATATGTGCAGGTACCTTGGGAGGTAACAAGGGAAAGCATTTCCAACGTCCTGATAAAATAGTTTTGGAGTCTGGTCCCTGGGTGTGAGGCACTTGCTGCTGCTTTCTTCTATTCCCAGATCTTGATCTAACCTTTTATCTGTAAGCATTTCAATGCTGGGGGGTTTTTTTGTATCTGAGCATGTTTGTGAAAAGCATGCCCCTTTTAAGGCATGAATGGGTGAATTAATCTCTACTTTATTTTTAGCAGTGTTTGCATCATAGAAAGTTTCCCTTCTCTCTCCTCCCCCCACGTGTGGTAAACTGGGGAGGTAAAGGGCTCTTAAAACTGATTTCCTCCTTGTGTTGGTGATGCTGAGCTGGTGTCCTGTCCCAGGGCTACAGGTAGCTCTAGGTCCTGCAGGCCTGCATTCTTTCTCTGGTAGAAGCTGCTGCTGCAGCTGACCAGGACACAAATCTGGTCATGGAAACATAGAACCATCAAATGGTTTGGGCTGGAAGGGACCTTAAAGCTCATTTTGCTCCAACCTGCTATGGGCACCTTCCACCAGACCAGGTTGCTCCAAGCCCCTCTTAACGTGGCCTTGAACACCTCCAGGGATTGGGCAGCCCCAGTTTCTCTGGGCACCCTCCAGAGTCAAGAATTTCTTCCTAATATCTATTCAATCCAACCCTGCCCTGTTTGTAGCCATACCCCCTTGTCCTGTCACTGTCTGCCTGAGATAAAAGTTGCTCTCTGTCTCTTTTATAATAAGCTCACTTTAAGTACTGGAAGGCTGAGAATCTGGTGGGTGATTTCTTTGCTTGTGCACAAAATGTTCCTGCTCTAGATCTGCAGGACTTCAGGTGTGTGTGATTCAAGGCAGCCCAGGTACCTGGGGATTCCCAGCTGGATGGGATTCCCAAGATGTGAACCTTCAGGCCAGATACCCTGCAAGGGAGTGTGACAGCTTTGGGGGGACAGCACAGTCCCCACACACACTGCCACCCCTGCAGGGCCAGGATGAGGTCATCAGAAGCTGCTCTCTGCCCCCGTCACCTGGTAGGTGCTTCCTGAGCTTGCCTGCCTCAGGCTGTGCCAGGGAGGGGTGGTTAATGACTAACAGGACAAAGGGACCCTGCCCAGCCTCCCCCTCCCCAGGCTGCCCCTCCACCTTGCTGTGCTGGATTTAAGACCCCCAACCTGGCACTCAATTTTCCCTCTTCCCTCAGTAAGCCCCACATCTGTCCCTGCCCTGCAGGTCAGACTGCAGTAGAGCCTGTGCCAAACGCAGTAGGAAATGTCTTCTTTGTTCCGGCCCTTTGGGCTGGGTCTTCCTCTCCTGTAGCCCAATATTCTCCTCAGCTCTGGCCCAGAAAATGAAGTTATTCTCCAAAGGCCAGAACAGCACAGGGGTTTTCCAGGCAGTGTCAATGGCTGCGGCTCTCACACATTGCCTCAGCTTCACTTGTATCCCACTACATGTGATGCAATAACATTAGACCTTTACAGCATGAAGTATAGCAAATGCATTAAATGTTCAGGGGAAAACCAGCTTGCTTTCCCCTTGCCTTTTGAATTGTGCCTGTGCTTTCTTTTTAGGCAAACCTGAGGTATTTAACTGGGGCTTCACTGCTGATTTAATCCCAGAAGCCAATGGTATTGCTGATAGGAACATCCATAGCAGGGACTTGCTGTACAGGATTTTTTTAGTGTTGCCTGTAACCTTGCTCTGAGTCAGGTCTGACTTGCAGATGATGACAAATACAAACCAACTACCCCACAATGCACAGCACCAGTGCTCCCCTTCCCTGACATGTAGGATTGCACCCATCAGCTGCACTTGGAAGAGGCTGGGGGGTAGAAAATGAGAGCAAACTAAATTCCTTGTGCTTTCATGAGTCATGAAAAAACCCCTCCGTCTCTGTTAACAGTGCATCTGTTTGGGTATTTTCAAGGATGCTGGAATTCATCCTCAGAGCTTTTCTATGAGAAAAAGTAAACATGTCATATATAAAACATTTTATTAAAACAAATATACAACACTTTATATACAAAAATAAAATGTACAAGAAAATAGTCTGTTACAGCTTAGTGATTTGATTCCTATCTATTACACACACACACACACACATTAGAACCTCTTCCGTCCAGCACTCGCCTGCACATGCTGGTCCAGAGGATCTGTGGGATGTTAAAACTTGTGTGCAGTACTGGAGAGATCCCCACAGAGTGCCAGAAGGGATCTGCAAAAGGCATGGTAAAAATAAAGAGCTCTGCCCCATCAGTGCAAAATAGTTTCATGCAGCAGCTCTTGAACTCATGAGGAAAGGGATAGGGCATGCCTGTGGCAGAGAGCATCCTATGAGTGCACCTGGGGAATGGACTTGGTGGAAGCAAAGCCTAAACTGAATTTTCACATTTTAATGGTCTATTTACAGAGTTTGAAAGGTCTGAAAGATGAACTATATGATGGAGTAAATCAAAGAAGAGATGGCCCATTAGTGCAATTTTTCTGCTTAAGTGTAATGACAGTCATTAAGCTCACTGTCACCAGTGTTGCACAGGTAAGCAGCAACCAAAACTAACAGGTCAGAGATTTATCTGCAGTGTCTCCTCTAAGCACTCTGGGTAAAGTGCTCATCACACCACACATGGGGAGGATGGTAACCTGCTCCCCAGGCCTGTGGTACCCCACCAGGTCAGACTCCACGGCACAGTGACACAATCCAGCAAAAGCTTCACCTCCAGAGCAATAAGGTGGCAGCTGCAGCTGAGCATCTTCGGTGCCAGAGTCCTGCTAATGAAATGGGGTTCCTTTTTTACATTGATAATGGTGTTTTCATGCTAACCTTTCCAGGCCTACAACTGAAACGGAATAGAAAAGTTACTTTCTTCCTTCAGTCAGTAACAAAGAATTTCTTCCATTCTCTCCATGCCCATTGAAGTTTCTATCCAAGAGCAGTTTGTGGTTGGAGGAAGTCAAGGGTTTACAACCCACAGGGAATGACTTGCATGGTTGGCCTCACTGTATCCAGCCAGGAGAAGTCTAGGCTGCTTTTGTGGTCAAAGAACCTCAAATCCACCTCTCCTAGATAAAAGGAACCAAGAATGGGCACTGAATTAATGCAGCAAGAGCAAAATAGTGTGTATATATATATTAAAAATAAATATCAAAAATTGAAAGATTTCTCAGATGAGAGTAAATACCTTAGACTATTATTTTCCTAAAATACATCAAACACTTTCTATTAAACTGTTTCATTTAAGCTATTGCTAGAAGAAATTCTTTAGTTGTATTCCAAGGAGTTCCTGAAAGCTGACCTAACTTACACATGTATAACCCTGAAATCCATAGGATTTTCTTACTGGAGGTGTTTTTGACTTTTCCTTTTTATCAACTAATTCCTTACAGCCTTCTAACAGGCTGCTTGGAAATCTCATAACACAAGGATGGTGGATTCCTCAATTTCCTTTGCTGCCTTCTAATTAGTGTCTTATCTGCATCATCCTGTGGCCTTGATTGTCAGGGATAGCCCAGAAGCCTGTACCTGAAGTCGTGTTGATGTCCCCGTCCTGCTCCTTGTAGCCATAGGTGCTGCAAAGGGTCTGGGTGCCTGACTCATTGGTGAGAAAGCCTTTTCCCCCAATGCTGGTGTTGTGCCAGTCTTGGGCTGGTCCAAGCAGCTGGAAGAGAAGAAGGAGATGGTAAAAACTGCTCCTTCTTGCTGTGGGTGCAATGTTTGATTACTTGCCCTTAATTAGAAGACAGGTAAGCAACAAGATTAAGTTCTATTTTTTCATGCTAAGTTAAATAAAACATGTTTTATTCACAGTTTAAAAAAAAAAGTTCATGCAAAACAGCAAGGGCTGGAGCACCTTTTTCTATCTTATCAGTGGGATGAGTGTGACATGTCTGGAAATGCAGATTAAGAGCTAAACACGTAAGAGGTGGAGGGAAGGGCAAAACAGGAAAATCTGGAGGATCTCTGCAGACCCTAATACAACAACCTGAGATCAAGGAAATGGCCTCAATTTGTGCCAGGGGAAGTTTATATTGGATGTTAGGGAAGAAATTTTTGTGGAAAGGATTGTGAAGCATTGGAACAGATTGTCTAGGGAAGCAGTGGATTCATCATCCCTGGAAGTGTTAAAAAAACATGAGGATATAGCACTTAAGGACATGGTGGTTACGCTGGGCTGATGGTTGGACTTGATGTCTTAGAGATCTTTTCCAACCTTAATGATTCTGCAACTCTGATTCTATGAACCTCTACTCCTAGCAGTACTCAGTAACTTCCTCTGACTTTCACGTGAAAGGTAAATATTTCCATGGGTGTGTCCTCTCCAGTTCCTGTTTGCAAAGCAGCTTTCTTTTTATATTTAATTTTTCAGGCTTCCTTATTAAGTAAGTATATGTTCAGCTCGCATGAGACTGGATCAGATACCTGCTTCCCCTCCTCTCTTGGTACAAACATCAACTTAGGACAATTTTGTTCTGACCAGAAGGGCTGGTTTTACCTTAAAAATATCCGGATTTATTTCCTCTTCATCTTCATCTGTGACTGTTTTGGAAGCACATAAAAAAAGAGAAGAAAATATAGATGTCAACTTTTAGCCCTCATACTTCTGCTTCTTCACCACAGAACATGCTCCATATTCTCTTGTCACAAAACACCAGTACTTTTTACTCATGCCCACCCCAGACTCCTTATAGCCCTTCATCTCTGATGCTTTTCAACAACTGCACGTTGAGATGCAGAGCTCCAGCTAGCTCTGATGCCTCCCTAGGACTCAACAGAGCAGAGCCCACTTGCTGTGGAAGCTTATAGGAATAAGATGATCTGCACCCCAAGTGAAGAACCACTCTGATATATCCATGTTAATTATTTATTTCCCCAGTGAGAAGCATGGCTACCTCCACCGTCTTTGTTGGAGCAGGTGGCATTTCAGAGCCATTCACCCATGGGCAGGTGGCATGTGCCAGCTCTTCCATTCTGCACCCTGGCCAGTTTGGTAACTCCAAATTCCCAAATCTATCAGATGGAGGTTGGTTTTTCTACAAAACAGCTCTTGTTTTTCCTGTTGGCCCAGGCACTCCTTCATACTGCCTCCAGCAAACTGCCTCCTTGCCTCCAGCAGACCAGTGAAAGACGGGTAGGAAAAAAGAAATACCCACCTTCGGAGGATGAAGCCAGAGGAGACACCTGGAGCTGGTAGAGGTCGTTGGTGCTGTCAGCCATGGTGACTTCCATTGCTGGCCTCCAATCAGTCAGGGAGCCGCTCACCTCGCAGGAGGACATGTCTGTAGGATGCACCAGGAGTTGGCACTCACAGGAGAGAGACAACCACCTCTGTGGTCCCTGCCAGTCTGATGCTGCAGCTGCCCCAACCCCAAGATTCATCTTTGACCACGTGTTTAGCCCAAACAGCACTTTCTGCTCTGCTCAGACCTAAACCCAGCATCTCACCTAAGGTGATGGCTGTGCTCTCCACCTCCACTTCCTGCTCTGCATAGTCGTGAATGGTGTAGCCACTGTGGTCATCTTGCAAAGGAGTGTTGGTTAAGCTTTCTGCTGACTCTTCCAGCCTTGTCTCTTCATAACACTGCAAAAACAAGGGTAAAGCATGAAAGACTTGTCTAAGAACACGGAAGTTCCCATATGAAAAAAAAGTTAAGCAAGAAAACCACCAAAACCTCTAGCTTCTTCAGCTGCCTCTAAAGACACATACCTTTCTCTTGCTCCTGTTTCTTACTTCTCTTGAAGACTTTGACTTCCTTTCTGTGAAATAAAATAAGACAAATGTGAGAAAGGGCTGCACATTTTAGGCAAGTGTGAGCTCTTGCAGCTTTGAAACCTGCTTAGCTACTGCCAGCAGCAGCCAGTCCCCATACCTCCTGATGCTGCCTTTAGGCATGTTTAAGTAATTTGGGATAAAATTAACTGTTTGTACAGGCTATTCCCAGCAATAACCAGTGAGCAATCCCAGTAGCACCAGTGCTACCAACAGGTCTGTTACCCCCTGCTTACATGGAGCAAGACATTTAAGTGCTGTTTAAGCAGTGTAACTCCAGCTGGATTGCCAAGGGTTTACCTTTCTTCTGATGCTTTGTCAAGGGTGGCAGCATCCTGTAAACCCTGACAGCACTGGAGCCCCTGTTGATGCTTTTATCCTTCACTTCTTCAATGTCAGGCAGGGAATTCATGGCACAGCGGAAATTTGCCTTCCAGGTTTTTGGATCAGGATCTTTCTCACCTTCTTTATACCTTCCTATACATAAGAGATGGGTCATGTATTTAAGACTTTCCAGTGCTCGTTTTTCCCACCAAAAGATACCAACATTCTATTTTCTGACATATACACTAGTAGTTAGTCTAACTACCAGTGTAAGTCAAGGGTAAGTCATGCAAAAAAATGCTTTAAGATAGTCATATGACTGATGGGAATGTAAAGCTAGCACACACCTGTATGAATGGCCCAGCTCCGGAAAAGGCAGGCATCCTTCTCCATGTCCCAGCCGTGCTTAGCTGCATGTTTCCATGGAATTTGAAATATCCTCTTATCCTGAAATTAAACCAATAGAGATTTGAATGAAAAAAGAAGCATCACATGCCAGTTTGGAATGATGGATTTAATCAGAGTTCTCAGTTGCAGCTCAGAAATATTATAACCCTCCTGCTCTATATTTTAATTAAATAGCTATTGTTCCATCTATTTTGTTCATGGCATTTAAGGCTTTTTATGGTTTCTGAAACTGGGAAAAAAAAACCCCAAAGGTGATACAGTATGGTAGAATTAAGTAATATTATCAACTTTATCCCAGAATAATTTCAATACATTGCATCTAACCTATTAGTATGTCATAAATTACAGCATATTTTCTAGATACACTTTGTCAGAGAATCCCTTTTTTAAGTTGCCCATGAGATCCTGCAGCTACAAAAGAATGTAGCTTAAATATCTTCTTGGGATGGATATGGAAACTTCAGAGACCTGGTTCAATAAGCTCAGTGATCTCAACCTGTGCTACACACTGGTAACAGGGATATGCCATACAGACCAAAAATTACATTTCTTTCAGGCCAGATCTTAAAACTGGAAGTAACTGGAGTGTAACAGCAGCTGCTTATCTGGGACAGGAGCTGACTTGGCTCAGTGAACAGCAGGAGTTAAAAGAGAGCTTGAAGGTTTCTTGGTTCTGCAACATGCTCAGAATGTTTTCATTGTAATTTATCGTTCCCCTCCTGCGAATTTTCTGAGGGAAAAATGGAACTATTCCACTGTGTACCAACCAGAGCTACCTTTTCTGTGAACAAAACCTGTTGCTTTTTAAACGTAATGCTGGCAAGTTTTCTCCATGTTTTTTCTTCATGATCTTGACTTGTGTTTAGTGTCCTTTAAGAATAAGGACTGCTAATGATACACAAGTAATACTAAAAATGATGATAATAGTACAGAGCAGCCTCACCTTGTTAATCCATATCAGTCCTGGTATTTGATTGGAATCAATCTGCATTTCCAACCATGGCCTCATGCGCATTCTTGAGGCTGGCATGTTGGCTGTGAAAGAAGGAACAAACAGGTCAGCCCAACTCTCATCACTGTTTTAACCACTCTGCAGTGTCGCCCCTCCCATACCTTCTGTGCTCAGCATCACCACCACTGCTACGAAGAACTACTTTTCCAGTCTTAACTCTCGTTCAGTGCCTCTCACCTGCTCCTGGAAGGAAGCACTTCCTGCTCCGCCTGGCTCAGCTCCAATTTGGAGCTCAGGTTTGGAATCTGGCAAAGAGGCCGACGGCAGCAGTGGGTATTCAGCCCATGCTGCGTGGGCAGCTCTGCGTGGGACCGGTCAGGCCGGTGGGAGCCCGGCTCCAATCCCCGTTCTGGGAGGGAGCCTCCCGCCCACACCGCGACTGGGTGCGGGTGTCCCCCCGCTCTACAGCCACGGAGAGGCACCGACTGCACAATCCTCTTCTTAAAAGTTTATTATTAATTAAGTTGCGCAACGTGAGGGGCAACGGCCCTGCTGCAGGTGGGTATCCCCAACTCCACCACGACCCGTCCCGAGCAGCGGCCGCCGCAGGGACCAGCCCTACTGGCGCTTCCACTGCACAAATAATTTCCTGTTTCCAGTGTTTTTCCAAGACGGACAGCCCAAGATTGCCCAAAGAACACGTTTCTAACTTTCACCAGCAACCCGCTCGGCGGGGGCGGGACGAGGTCCCGGAGAATGCCCATCCCGGGCCAGGGTCTGCCAAGGGCTGCCCCGAGCAGCGGGGCTCGGGCCGCCCGCTCCGCCCCAGGCTAATCAGCGGAGCAGAGCCGTGCCCGGCCCCGCGGGTGCGCAGGGACAGCCCGCCCCAGCCCGTCCCCTCCCAGGGCTTGTGCACTGCGCCGTGGCCGCTGCCCGCAGGAGGGATGCGCGGTGTCCACCCCGACAGCCGCCGGAGACATGCGCCCGCTCCGCCTCCAGAACTCCTCCGCACGACAGAGGCCAGCGCTGCCGCCTCTTTACGACCAGAGTTGAGCCGCGCCGTGCCCTCGGCACCGCTCACAAGGACCCTGCGGGGCGCCTTCTCCTGGAACCTCCATGCTGCGCAAAGTGAGGGGCTAACGGTGGGGCAGGACAGGACAGGACAGGACAGGACAGGATAGGATAGGATAGGATAGGATAGGATAGGATAGGATAGGATAGGATAGGATAGGATAGGATAGGATAGGATAGGATAGGATAGGATAGGATAGGATGCACCGTGACCCACCTCGCTGTGCCGTGCCGTGCAGTGCCGAGCTGTGCAAATGTGTGCCGAGCCGAGCTGTCCCCCGTTCGGTGCACGCCCGCCTCCCGGCTCTGGCTGCCGCCGGCCGCGCCCGCGGGTATAACGCGGCGGCTCCGGGATTCCCCGCGCCCGGGCCCGGCCGCCGCCCGGCCAATCCGCGCCGCGGCGAGGGGCGGACGTGCTCGCCATTGGCGGCCGCCGCAGCATCACTTCGGGGAAATCACGCTGTTGTAGCACCAGCGGCTCGGGGAGGGGCGCGGCTCCCCCGCCGCCAGCCCCGGCCCCGCCCCGCCGCCCGCTCGCGCTTCCCCCGCGGGATCCAGCGCCGTTCCATGGACACGGAGGGATCCAGCCCCTGTCCCACCGAGGGATCCAGTCTCTGTCCCATGGAGGGATCTAGTCCCTGTCCCACAGAGACATCCAGTCCCTGTCCCATGGAGGGACCCAGTCCCCGTCCCCCCAAGGGATCCATGCCCCGTCCCACGGAAGGATCTAGCCCCTATCCCACGGAGGGATCTAGCCCCCGTCCCGCAGAGATATCCTGTTCCCGTCCCACAGTGGGATCCAGCCCCCGTCCCACGGAGGGATCTAGCCTCCTTGTCAGGGAGAGACGGTGGAGTCGCCAAAGCAATTCCTGTGCACATCATGGTGCACCTAAACCAGGGACCAGCGTGTGACAGGTACCTGCCTGGCCTCAGCAGACCAGTGGCAGGACAAGGGGGAATGGCTTCACGCTGACAGAGGATAGGTTCAGATCAGATATTAAAAAGAAATTCTTCCCTGTGAGGGTGGTGAGGCCCTGCAACAGATTGCCAGAGAGGATGCCCTGTCCCTGGACAATGTTCAAGGATAGGTTGGATGGGGCTTGGAGCAACCTGGTCTGGTGGAAGGTGTCCTTATCGCAAGGTGTTGGCCCCTTTAAGGTCTCTTCCAAACCAAAAAGTCCTGGGATTCTGTGATTCTATGAAAAAGGGTGACCAATGGTATTGTCTCCTCTTATCCCTCTTGGATGAAGCCTGAGGAAGGGAAATGGCAGCATGACAGAAGGCTACTGAAATAGTCAGGATTTCTCCTCAGTCCACTGGAACTGTACGAGAGGGAGATTAGATTTTCACCCAGTGTCTTCAAGGTGCATTCCGTTCAGCAGAATATTAGAGCATTTTTAATTACTTCCACGATTTCAAGGAAGGTTTGTAGTCATATGCAACAAGAAGTTGTATTGGGAGAGAGGTACAAAGATGCATGGGCAGCTGAGACAGGAGTGTGACACCAGCACACTGCCTGCCTGCTCTGGCAAGTTGTCTTCTTTTAATATAGATGAAAGAAAAGCCCCAAGCTGGTTTTAAGTGCAGAGAAACACCCTGTAGAGTCCCATGCTTTCTCTTAACTAATGTTTTTTTGTCTGCTTGATGCACGTAACTTGTGGTAGGATCCTCCAGTTGGGTCTTTGGGCTGAGGGAGGCACCATTGACCACTGACACTTCACCATAGGTAAAGATACAACATATTAGGTACATTAAACAAATAATCAAAGAAGGAGAGATACTAGATATTACTAGACAAATACAGGGTAACATAAAAGTAGCCTGAAAAAGAGAAGACAGAAGATATTTGATGTTTCAGTGTAAATGTCATCTACAAAAATAGTCACACCAACTCTTATACAACATAAATATTGACAAAAAAAAGATTATGCTGATTGCTTTTGAGCTCCAATCTCCCATGGTTTGCTTTCACCACTCACCCAGCTTTACGAAAAATGAATTCTGACCTTGCTGGTCTCATGGGCTAAGGTCTGAACACAGCAAATGTATCAAACACCTTAAATGACTGAATTTTGAACAGCAACATTTTTTTGATACATGACTTCAGTACTGTTGAGACCCTTACTGGCTTTTTAGTCTGTATCTTGTCAGGAATTGACACCAGACACCAAATAAATAGACCTAGAATAGAAATGCATGAAGGAAGGTTAACAGCCCCACCCCTGAATCTCCTCTTCTTTCCTTGGGTTTAAAACCAGACAGATCTTACTTAATGAAACTTAACTGAACTTTCTATTTGTGTCCTGTCCCATATCTGCATGGCATGTTTCCATGGAGCAGGACCTGCCCAGCCTGGGATACCTTATGTTTGTTTGCTTTTTTGCTATCTCTCCGCTGAAACAAGGAAATAACAACTTGTGTCTCCACAATGTTATTGAGTGTCAGACTCCCTTACACCACACTTACAAAGACTTCTCCTTATTAAACTGACTCCTTCCTCTCATTTATCCCACTACACTAACCACCCTTTCATCAGCTTACCTAATGTAGCAAGAATATGCACTTAAATTTGTCACATATAAAAGTATAAAGAAGGAATAAACTCAGATAGTCAATAAATGGTTGGCCATAAAGCCCTTCTGCTCCACCCAGTTAATCACCCAAGAAGAATTTCCATAATGTCAACATCTCTATTCTCTGCAGAATCATAGCCCTGCTCCAGCTTTATTTCAGAGGGGTCTTACCTTGGGTACCTTTTCCATGAATTGCCAATTCCCTTGTTTTACCAGTAAGCTGAGACCCAGAGAAGCAGATCACTGGCATATTTTATCACATTTACTTGATCCAGGGAGATCCCAAGTCTAGGATTGTTGAATGCAGAAGTAATATTTAATTGTATCTTTATTTAAAACCAAATTCAATCCCAAACTAATCCTCCAGCAAGCTGTGTTTGTTATCCTATAACATGTACCTCTCCCTCTCAGCCAGTGCCCCAAGATAAGGAGCTCCTAGGAAGACTGTAATTTAAGTGACGCAAAAATGTGACCTGGATGACATCAGCCACGGAGCTCCTGTCATGGCCTCCAAGGAGGGAGGGTTATGGGTCAGATATAGAGGCTCAAACATAGGTCTTTTTTTCTCTGGCGTCATTGCTCTTCTTATTCAAGCAGCTCAGGATGGCTCTGATCCTGTGCTGTATGAAAGAAATTGTGGTTAATACAGTGCCCAGTGTGCCATGGGGTGAACCCATGAGGCTCCAAACATCCAGAAACACTTTGAGGAGCTGGAAGGTGAAGGGCAGAAAACCAGCACACATCAGTGCAGACATGCTTGCAGATGTGGGTACAGACTCAAGAGCCACATTGGCCTCCAGATGAGCCTCCAGTTCTAAATCTCTAAGGTGTCTTGGGGGGAAAGAGCTTGAGCATTATACCAAGTACTGATGACAGTCTTTGCCTTGAAGATCTTCCCCTGACTGTGAACTCAACCAGGGGAGAAGGTCTGCAGTGGGGAATCTATGCTCTGACAATGGGGAGATGGGGAGATGGAGACAGGGGGAGATGGGGTTGGGGGCTGCCACAGAAAGCTGCCTCTGGTGACTTGGTAGTGAACCCAGGGAGGCAGCAGAGCCCCAGGTCTGCATGCCCAGGCAGTATTTGTGTGGGGGGAGTGAACAACCACAGGATAGGGCAGGGGTTTCTGGAGGGGAGGAGTTGGAGCATGGTGAGAGGGAGACTCTTATCTGTTTCCTCGTGGCCCTGGCTGCTTCCTTCCATCTCTACATCAGGACCTTCCCATGCCCATCAGCCCTCAACAACCCTTCCAGACCCCACTCTGTGAAGGCTTGTTTGTTCCTCCTTTCTATCTGCTTTAAGAGAAACCTGCTCTAATTCAAACCCTTTCTAATTCCACACACCCCACACTCCCACACCTCCCCCCCCCCCCCCACCTGCCTCTGTCTCCTTTCCCCATCAACTCAGAAACAAAACTTCCTTTTTGGAGCAGGACATAAAAAATGGATGCAGAGCCATCCCTGTAACCTCAGCATTGTCATGGTTCCCCACTAAGGAGCACCCAACTGCTGTCACAGTTTGTTGACAGAGGTCATCTGTCAACAGGCAATGCCTCTTCCTCCCAAGAGCTTTCTAGGCTGCGAGGGGTTAATGCAGAGTGATTTTTTTTTTCAGGAGCAGGTTTGGAGTATCAGCCTTAAAAGCTGCCAAGGCAGACAACCAAAACTAGCTCCTTCTGGGTCAGAAGCTGTGAGGGTGCAGGGCTTGCTGCAAGCCGTTTCCATTTCTTATAAATGCCTATTTTACAGAAAGGAACTTTGGTTGAAGCACATGCAGGAGAATGAATGTCAGAAATGTTGAAACTCTGCCCAGCTGGCATGATGTAATCCCAGCAAGTGCTCTGATCTGCAGGGTACAATAAATATATCCTGGGATGGGGCGTTTACAGTTTCCTGGAATTGGAAAGACCTATCTCAAGACTCAAAATCATTCCAGTTCTTCCCAGTTATGGCACAGTGAATTTTTAAATTCAACCAAAAAGAGATCCTGTGCTTGTTTTGGTGGGAATAAAGGAAATTCCAAAAACTTTACTTGGACTTTCCCTGCTCCTTACTTTCCTCTCGCCTTGCAGGAGGACACAGACATGTCATGAACAAATTGCTGAGGGAAGTCCTGTGAGCTGCAGGCACCTGGCAGCTCTGACAGGTTTGCTAACAAGGGTGCAGACCTGCAGCAGCCTGAGCTCCCTGAAAAAGGCCAAAGAGACTCAGGCCTCTCTTGGTGCACATGGGTCTTCACCCAGGGCACAGTGGGGCAGGTGTGGGACGGTCACAGGGCTGTAGTGACCTGGGGTGTCCTGAAGTCCTGGCATCCTGGCCAGTAACCCTCCAAGTCAAATGGGAATCCATGCATTTTAGACTGCTGGAGTCCTGCCAGTGAAGCTGGGGCTGAGATCAGTAGAAAAAAGGTGAGTTGTGTCTTCAAGTTCTTGTATTTGCCCTTAGAGTATCCATCTGAGAGTGGGAATGGACCTCCTGCCCAACTAGCCATCTGCAGAGCAGGAATCAAGCCAAAGGGACAAGCAGCACATGGTGGGCAAGGCTGGCTGTGCCTCATCTGGGTCCTAGCTTGCAAAGTTTGCTCCATCTTGGACTGATTAGAAAAGGTGCCAAACTTCCCAGCTATCGGAAGGGAAGGACAGGCCAGTGCCTACGGCAGTGTGGTGCTGTGCCTCCAGCCCTTCTCAGGGGTAGGCAGGGGCCAGCTGGAGGCTCATGGAGGCCCACCCCCCACCTCCTGCCCAGCCCCTGCCTGCACCCTGCTTCTGCCCTCCAGCAGCTAGAATGGGCCAGTGTGCCTGTGAGCTGGAGGCAGGGAGACCCTGGGGATGGACTGTGGCCCTCCAGGAAAAATCAGCTGAAAGTGGAGCCTGCAGTGCGGTGACCTGTGAGTGTTTCACTTCTGCTTCATCTTGGCAAGAACATCCATAATGCCTGCTTTGTTTGAAATACTCTGTCCTGTACTTGTGCAAAGTGGATGCCTAAAAGGAAGTTCTTATGGATGCTTAGAAGTGCCTGGGCCAGTCACGTTAGTGCCATGAGGAGCCGAGGGATGGGAATCGGAGGCAGGATGCAGTGGGAAGGCGGCTTGTCCCATCTGGGATAGACTGCAGGTGAACAGCAGGATGAGACCCTGGTCTAGGCTGGGCTGCTGGTCTCAGTGCTGACGGCGACCATGGTGGCATCAAGGATCTTGTAGGACCATAGCAAAGAGTGAAAATCATGCGCTAAAACATCTGAGTTGTATTCCCTATATTTTAATTATTATTGTTCGGGTTTTAACCTTGATGGCAACTGCAAACATCTCTGCCAGACACAGACCATGAGGGAGAACAGTAGCTATATTGGATAATACCACAGTTTACATAAGCAAGACTCAGATTTGGTGCTTGAAAAACACCTGCCTGAGACAGGTGTGGTGTTCTTGTCCTGCCGGGGTTGGAGCAGTAACAGCTGTCGCTTCTGGCTGTTCATTTTTTGATGCTCTCAGAGGGGGTGCTGTAAGCACTGGTTGTGTTCCCCTCAAGAAAAAAGGAAAAGCCAAGTGACACATCCAGCTGGATGCTGGGGAGGGAACCCACTGTGGCTTTACTTGACCCTCTGCTGAGGGACAGTGGTGGATCTGTAATGAGGGAAGGACCTATTGTAACTTTCTCTTGACCAAGGAATGGGGGGGACCCCTTGAGCAGCACCCAGCAAGGGGGGCCCTGGGGAAGGGACCATCTGTCCCACACGATTTCTTGTTCAAACTCATTGCCTTCTCCTGTTTGGTGGGAGTGACTTTTTTTAAAATAAACACAGATTTAATTTTTTTATTATTTTTTTTTAACATCCTCTGCTGTCCCAATGGGGAGTTCCGGCCACTGACTCGCCAGCTGTGGCTGAAATCTCAGACCAGAGGGGTCTTGTTGTACGCTCCCTTTGCTCTTTTTTGTCCCCCCCCCCCCCTTTTTTTGTGTCAGCCTTCTTTTTTTGTGCGCACCCTTTCGTTTGTATCCCCTTTTTTTTGTGTCCCTCCTTATTTTATGTCCTCCCCTTTTTTTTTTTGTTTCTCCTTTTTATGCTCCTCCTTTTTTTGCCCTTTTTGTTGCCTCTGTTTCTTTCGTCCCTCCTCCCTTGTTGCCCTTTTTTTCCTTTTTTGCCCCCCTTTTTCTTTAATCCTTCCCCCCTCCCCCCTCTTTTTCCCCTTAATTTTCGTGTGGCCGTTGTTTGTGTGCATTTATTTATTTATTTATTTATGTGTTTCTGATTTTGCCCGATCCTCCGCTACCCAGCCCCTACTCATTCTCGTTCTCCTCCTCCCCTGCCATCCCATTCCCCTCCCCCTCGTCCCGTCGTGCCCAGTTTCGGTTTCCTGCGGGAGCAGCGGCGGCGGGAGCAGCTTCCGGGAATCGGCGCTGCGGGGCGCGGCCGCGGGAGGGCGCTGGTGGGCCGGAGCCGGGGCCGGGGCCGGGGCCGGGGCGTGGGTCACGGTCAGGGCTGGCCGGGAATGCCGGCCGGCCCGCAGGGAATCCCCGGCCGGGCCGGGAAAACTCCCCCGGGGCAGCGGGGAGCTGCTGCCCTGACGCCCGGAGGGGGCTCCGGCACCCGCTCGATCCGGTGACCCCTGGCCGAGCCCAGACAAGGAAACCAGAATTGCTTTCTGGGATGAGTAATGCTGCTCGCCGGGTCAATTAAAGTGTGAAAAGGAAGTATTAAAGGTTAATTGAAGTTAGAGTGTTGTTTCACATTAAGGGTATGCTGTTTTCCCTGGGCATGCTAGAAAAAATGATTCATATATAAAATAGAAAAATGACATAAAATATTATATATCAATTATTTAATATATATGATATTAATTTTATATTTAAAATATATATAGTCTAGAACCCCCCGGAATATTAGCATATACTATATATAATATATATTACACTTAAAATACAATAAATAATTATACATAATTCAGCACATATTTGTACTATCTATATGATTTTTTTTTCCCCTGGGCATGATAGAAAAGATAATTCTTTTGAACTTTCTATATAAAGTCATAGTTAATATTGAAGTGCAGCTGAAGCAGTTCCCCCCTGAAGCAGGATCCAGGTGGGTCGGAGGGCAGGTGTCTGCAGTGATTTGGGGGTACAGCGACCTAGACAGAGCTCCCAGCACCTTTAGAGTTCAAAAGTTCCCTTTTTTTGCTGACCCTGAGTTCATCCTGCTGACTCGTGCCAGCAGCGTGGTTCATTTTCTTCTCGTGGGTAGTTTCATCATGCCCTGTTCAGGCTTTGCACACTTGTTTCTCCTCACCATTCCTGGGTGTTTTCCACGGCTCGCTATAGCTGGAGCCAAATAAACCCATTCCTTTCTTCTCCACCGTTTGGCCCCTCTGAAAGGGCACTCACTGAATCCAGGGAAATCTGTCCAGGGAACTCCCCCGTGAGTACTCGCCTGCCTGGATTTAACTTGTATGTGCCTGCACCTGGGGTTATACCGCTCTGCTGATGTCGCCTTGTTCTTTAGGCAAGGACTTTTGGACTGTCACCTCCTTCCTGCTCCAGTGAAACCCGAGGCAAAGGGTGAGCCCGGCGGATTGTGTCCCACAGGGATTGCCTTCCTCTGGGTGGCCCTGGGAGGACAGGGATTGCTGTAGGGATGTGCTGAGCACGAACGGGAGTTGGGCTCAGCTCAGGAATCGTAATCACTGCGAAATAGGGGACTTAAATCGAACGAAGGAGCTCTGCGTACCAGAAGGAAGGAAAGCCCTGTTCAGGATTTCCCCTGCCCAAAAGTTCTCCCGGGAGATGCATCGAGCATTTCTGATCTCCTGTTGCCACCTGCCGTCAGCCGCCCACCGCCTCCTCCTACTCCTGTGCGAAGGCTTCTCTGCTTTGGGGATTGAGCTGCAGCAGAGTAAAGCGTCTGACAAATCAACGTCTGCACAAACAACTTATAAGTAATAATTTTGCTGATTAACCCTTGTTTCACCAGCAATTGTTCCTGCTTGGCCCATCTTATGGAGCAATACTGTGAAAGACTGTACTTTTCCTTCATAAAAGTTGGATAACACTAGAAAACACTGGGAAAATCAGCATTGATGCGGCAAGAAAATGTTTTGTTTCTGCATATTTGTTCTGCCATCACAGGATTCTCACCTGTCCTTCCCCCAGTGTTCCCGAGGATGCCTCCGAAAAAGGAGCAGGGACGCTGATGTTGTATCAGGACATGGAGCGCATTAAACCAAACTCTTGGCAAGACTGTGACAAGTGCCTTGCTCTACTGTTCAGCTTCTTTTTTCACCATGTCAGAATTGGTAGGTTTTGGAAGAAGCTTCTCCTATGATCAGAAAGACACTGGAGGAACCCACCTCTCTCTCTGACCAAAAATCTCTTCTCAATTTTGTTCTCATTTCTTTCTCCTATATATATATATATATATTTTAAGAAATAAACTTATGATGGGATATTTATAGAAAAAAAATGCAAACATCATCCAGGGAGCTAGAGAGAATGTGTGAGCTCAGCTCTGTTACAGAGGTGGGTACCTTAATGGACTCTCTGGTTTTTAATTCATGCATCATTAGAAATAGCTTCCAGCAATACATTTGCTCACTCATCTCAAGGATCTAACTCCCCTGACTGGTAACTAGATTTCCTGAAGTGTGGGAATAGCTTGAAAGAAATTTGGCGGGGAAGGAGCGGGGAGGGACAAAGGCAGAGACAAACAATTACTTTATTAAAAGTAGTTAAAATACAGAATAAATATTTTCTCCAAAACACTTATGTCTATAAAATATAACACAATTTAATTGACACAATAGAAATAAATTTGTACTGATCTAAACATCCCTACCCATTAACATTATAAAAAGCCCATTAATTCTCTGCTATATGTTCCGATCCTTACAAATCTTTAATTGTCAAATTTGCACTGATCTACCAAAGCTGCAGGTAGAGTAAAATCCCAGGATGTGTTTCTCAATGCTTGTGGAATAAGGTGGATGTGTGAGAGCAGTAAAACTTTCCAGTAGAAATCTGACCTTAAATCTTCAAAGATCCCCAACCCATATTGCTGTCCCCCCCTGCACTGGCCCAGTCTGGTTTCAAAGAAAGGCAAAGGGGATATATTCACATCCTGTATCATCTGTCACTCGGTGTTGATGGCACAGCAAGACCTGGAACCAGGTGATGGTCAATGGTCGGATGAGATGTGTGCTGTGAGCCAGCTGCTTCTGCTCACACCCACCCCTATTCTGTCTCCCTGTAACTCAGAAATTAACTCTTCATGAGAAACACAGAAATTTGGTGCCTAGTCAGGTCCTTCTGTAATCCCCTGCATGATTTGGTTTATCAAGCATTTAAATTTTTGTCTCAAAATACAGACACCATTTTGCCACCAAATACTTTGAGATGCCAAACATGAACCAGCACAGTACCACTGAAACTGAAGGTGTGTCCTGCCAGATTTTAACACAAAGGAGGAACACTTCTTAAACAAGGAAAGCTTTTACCGCTGATATAAATTTACAGCAATTTTAGAAACTTCTAACTCTCCACTCTTGTGTTTTTTAATACTTTCTGGATGAATGTCATCAGCTTTTTTATAAATATTGTTGTGCTTCTTCTTTCTGTATCACATTTCCCCTGAAAAATAAGTCAAGAAAATGAAATTGCTTAATATTTCATCATTATTTAGAGCTTTTTAATCTCAAAATAATTTTATAAATGATCCAAATTTTCTTTAATTTGCTAATCATACATGTGAATCCTTATTTTAGAGGTGGATCAAGTTGATTATTAGACCAAGGGAAGGATATAAACATGAAATAACACCAGGATTTATTCTTCCATGTACTAAAAACAGAAATTACTCTTTTTTGTAGATGTAAAGACTCATTTGTAAATTATAGATCTTATTTTCTTACATCTCTGCTGCATGATCTCTGGTAGACAGCGAATAAATTCCTACCTCTTTTTCCAGGCTTGGCATGAGCCATTGCCTCAGTCTTTCAAATTTTTGGAAAAAGCCACTGAATTTTTTTATAGCTGGATTATTTTTCAGCTGTTCTGTTCCTTCAAAGATTGTACTGATACAATTCACATCCTAAGATGGAAGAAATAGAAAAATTGAGATACAAGAATTCATAACCACAAGCTATAATGAGCTTATTAAAAAACATTGTGAGTTTTGCCTAGCTGCCTGGGTGGCAAATTCATTCTTATTGACTTTTGGGCTTGAGTTTGCAAAAAACTTAGGCGAGTGTGCTTATCTGCTGTACACATTTATTTACTCTGCAGACAGAAACCTGGCAAAGGACAGTATCTGCTGGCGTGCCTTGTAATGTCCAGATGAAATATGTCATTGTCTAAAGACTCAGCCCTGCCTCTTCTGCAGCCATGTGAAGACCAGTTTGATTTCTCACATCTGCTCCTGTCTCTCCAACAAAAGAGAAAGAAAACAGATGAACTTGAAGCTAGTCCAAACATTAACCCATGTGACATCTGACACCTGTGTTCCAGGAGAGATGGGGACAGCGGTCACCCTCTCATTTCCCAGCCCTTGTCCCATCCTAAGGGTGGCCATGCTGGTCCTCTGCCACAAAGCAGTCACTGGCTTTGCTCTCTGAGACCTTGTGGTCTGGACAAGGCCACCAGAAGGGGGAGAAGGGATGTGGGATGGAAGCCAAGCAAAGAGTGATGATGGTAACACTATCCAGGGTAGGATTGTTTTGAAAGAGATCAGCTAAACTCACAAAGAAGGGAAGAAGGAGAGGACAAGACCATCAGCATCAGGAACAGATTTAAGTGTTATGGGAGAAGAAAGTGATGAAAAATGAAGAAAAACCTAATAATTGAAGATTGGAGAAAATTCAGGCAGCTGCTGAAGGTCAGAATTGCACCCATGATGTTCTTGACGAACGTGTGTCTCCTGTTAATTGTTCCTGGATGCTGCACGATGAATGAGACCATTTTCCCCACAGCCTTGCCTTGGAAGCTGCATGCTTCTGCCACTGACAAACAGCAAGCACAGAGACACCAAGGAAGTCTCTGTCACCTCTGGACCCAAAGAACAGGTGAGAGGGAAGCAGCTCTTCCCCCTGAAGGAGAGCTGGGCACTGACACAGTGGGTTGTGGCAGCACCACGAGGAACCCCATCAGGGAAGGGGTAAGTGAGCTGCCACCATTGGGAACTGCTGATTCTGGATCAGAACCTCAGAGCTAAAGTCAGCCCAAGCCCCAGCCTAGGAAGAGAGCTCCTCCAGACAGGATCCAGATATCTGGGAACTTTACATCTAATTTGCAAGGAATGGGCTGGATTGGGATGGAATGGGATGGAAACCCCTACCCTCCCGTAACTAGTTTAGGGCAAAAATGGGAATTATTCTGCTCCTTCAATAAATCAATGACTTAGATTACATTCCCACAAATATCCAACTGGACACACTATTAGCAGAAGAGTTCTGTGCTGGACTGTGGACTGTGGACTGTGGACTGTGGAAACCAAGATTCTAGTAGATGCACAGCAAAGGAAAAAGCCTCATTAACAGTGTCTGCATGATAAGGTAGTCATTTAAAGTTATCTGAGAAAGAAAATCTGAGAGGGGAAAGGAGAAATTTATTGGAGATGCAAAAGAAGGTGGGAAATCCATAAAGGGGAGTTTGATCTTTAAGACAGACCCTGTTCGTGGACACCCAGTCACAGTGTCCTGTTCAGTGGGAATTAACACCATCCTTAAGAGAAGATGAGGTAATACAACTATTTAATTCCCTAATTTATGGTAAGGGTATAAAAAGCTATTTCTAGAAGTGGACTTAATGAAGTAGACTAAACAGAAGGATTTTTCAGACATACAAGCAGGAAGTGTGAATGAATGTGTTCTTTCCTTTTTAGCTGTATCTCATTCAAAAAACTGTTCAGAAAATCATTCTGTGTGTGTGTTCTGCAGGAGATTTACAAAAACATAGAACAAGTATAGTTGCTGTCCTTTTATATTACAGTATCTTTTTTGACTCGTAATTTGACTGGTTTTAATAATGTTTTATATCTAATGACACTTTATATTTTATAATTAATTTTATATCTTATATATAGCTACACTTAAAGTAATTGTTTGCTCTTAAATACAAATAGAATATTTTAGAAGACAACAATTTAAGAACTACCTCCCTTTCTAGTGAAGAAATTAACCAAAAAAGTTACTTTTATTTAAAAATCTTTTACTTACATCTATATTGTTGGGAGTTTCAATCCTCAGATTCTGAAAAATAACACATTAATTCAGCCTTTCAAATATCTTCTTCATTAACGCTGATAAAAATATAATAGATAAAAACATAGATTGTTTTACTTTCAAAAAAATTTAAATATTCAAGAACAAGAAGATTCAGTATATTAAATTTTACATTAGAAAAATGGAAATTGAATTTACCTGAATGTCCTTTGTCATCACCTCACACATTTGCTGTAGTAGTGTCAGTAATTCAGCCATGCTGCTCATCTGGGGAGCAGCAGAGATGCCTGCAGCCAGCAAGAGAAGGTAGAGATGGGTCTTCATCCTCCTGATGTGCTCAGAGAACCTGTAAGTGGTTCTGGACCAGTCCTCTACCATTTTATGGTCTCTACAAGGAAATAACTGTTTAGGTTGAATTTTAAAACTGGTTTAAAAAAAAAAAAAAAAAGTCATTCTTTGAGACTTTCTGGAAGAGAAAGGTTCCAGTAAATTTGGTGTTTAACCTTGGGCCAGCCTCCTTACCCAATCAGCTTTTCCATGGAAAGTAGGTAGTAAATATAAAAGGAGTGGCTTTTCAACTTGAAAATTAGTAAAGCATAGAATGACCCAAAGCATGACCAAGCAGATGTCATCTGCACAGCACTGCTCTAGAAATCAAAGCTTCTTTGTTCACAGTGTGTGATCATCTGCTAGACAATAGGAAAAAGACTGGTATAAGAAAAAAACACCAACAGAACCCCATGGAAAATATGTGGCCCATTTCCTAGAAAGTAAATATTACAGCACTTGTGCAATATTTATGGCAAAATTTTGACAAAATGCAGGTATTCTGTAAGAGTTAATTAATTTACAGCAGGAGAAGCCACTGCCCTGGAGCATCAGGGTGGCACTGGGGATAGGCACAGCAAAGTGGCCCTTTTTGGGTGGGAAGAAGGGAAGCAGGGTGTCTTGAGTGCATCAGCCCAGACCCCATGGGCACAGTTGGTGCCCCAGAGTTGATTTTGTGTCAGGATAGTGGTCCCCTTAATGGCCCATTCTCTGGACAGGAGCTGACAAGGGTTTGCAAGCATCCAGTCTAAGGTCTTCATTCATTGAAGGCATTGTGGTGTTTTACCTGGCCAAATCAGCCAGTGACTTGTGTTTTCCTCTTTCCCGGAAGATGGAAAAATTCCTTTTTTACTTCCATTTAAAAAGTATGATGTTATTTTACAGAACTGAAGGCCGCATCGGTGGTGGCTGCAGTGCAGCCCCATGTCTGCCAGGCAGGAGCAGATCCACTGGCTTCGCTCATGGGGTCTGATGTCACAGCATTTCAGAGTAAGCACCTCAAGATCTCAATAGTTTGAATTGGGGAAGTCAAAAGTCAGTAGTGGTTATGTGGCTTAGCTCAAGCTAACCTGAAAGCTGGCTGCTGCCTGCTTTGCTGTATCCGTTTGTCATCTCTAACAAGATGAGGGTTTTTTCCACACTTCACACTTATCTGTAGAACTTTCTCATCACACAGATCTGAGGATCATATTCTTGTAGGAATGTGGCAAGTAATAAGGAAGAAACTTTTTACAATAAGGAGGTAAAACACTGGCACAGGTTATCTGGAAAAGCCTCATTCCTGGACGCGCAAGACCAAGGTTGGGTGGGGGTCTGAGCAAGCTGGTCTAGTGGAAGGTGCCCCTGCTCATGGCATGGGGTTTGGAACTAGATGGTCTTTAAGACTCCTTCAATTTCAAAGAACTCTCTGATTCTGTGGACTCTGCATAAGTGCATCTCTGGGAGATGCAAAGGCAAAGAATCTGCCTGAAACAACCAGTTGCCCTTGGGCTGAATTTGTAAGCCATAAAACTGAAAAGATTAAGCCCCACTCTTGGCTCATTGTGTTTTTGGTGTTCCTTTGGTCTCCTTCAAACTCACACTGGGTTTTCAGGCAAAGCCTCCTCTCCCCTTTGGCTGGTACCTGGGCTGCACCTGCCAGCCAGGCTGAGGTTTGACCCCACCATTAGAGATCTCTGCAGGCAACTCAGTTTTAACTCAAGGTTTGTTGGAAAACCCCACTTTTTTCACCTTTTCCTTGGCCGACAGTTGGCCCATCTACTGTAGCATGGTGTTTCCCATCCCCACTGCAAAGGATTACCCATGGGGCTGCTGGACACTGCTGTGTCCCCCCACCTCAGACCTCCCTGCACCAGGGCTGCTTAGAGCAGAGAGCACATCTGTCTCCAATTCCATTCCTGGCCGGCATAACCACCAACAGATTTTGTCTCAGGCTTTTTCTTTTCCTCCCTCTCTTGCATTTGGTATTTGCAGACACTTCTGCAGAATCCCAGCACTGTCCCAGAACTTTGTACGACCTGTATGACTGTTCTTTTTCCCTTGATAAACTTAGTCTGTAGGAGATAATTCCCTGTTCCAAAGAATTCGTGGGTATTTTTGTTAAATATAGCAGTAGCATGAGCTGGTCTTTCAGCTTTTCCCAGCTCCAAAGGAACAAGATTGGTCCTTCACTGCTTGCTGTTTTACCACTCTCCCTTCTTGTGACATATTCCAAAATCACTGTACTTTTCAAGGCAGGGATTTTTCCTTTTCCTCTTTTCCTTCACTTTTTCCCCTATTTTGCTTAAGGTAACAGAACTGCTCAAGTGCCTGTTTTTCTCTCTAAGCTGGCTCAGTGCCCCTACACAAATCATAGTCCCATCTTCTGACAGGTTCATTTTTGTACAGATGGTTTGGGGTTTTGTTTTTAACATGAATGCAGGGTTAAGAAGCTGAAGGAGGATGTAAGAAAAAAATAGGGCAATGTAAGCAATGGGTCCTGACCTCAATAGTGTACATCTCTGGTACCTATAGTTCTGGAATTTGTCTGACCTGGGAGCATGAGCAGAGTGAAGGCACACAAACACTAATAGAATTGGTAGGGATAGGAATAAGAATAAGCAAAGAAAATATTTCAGAAGAAACTCTAGAGACTGGAGTATCAGACAGCAAGTGGAAATCCACACTGCTGGATTTAACCAAAGTGTCTCTATTTCAATTTGGAATGATCAGGAGGGTGGAAGTGAATAAATAATCTAATTAATCAGTCAATTCATGACTTTTGATACTAATGAAAAAGGCATTTCAGTGGGAGTCAGGGTGTGATAAGTGTTCATATTTGAGCCACTTTAGGAATATTATTTAAGAAAACAATCAGATGATGCTGAGTGTGAAAACAAAGTTTTCCTAAAGGCAAGTGCAAGGTGCTGCTGATGCCAGCTGGGATCATCCCTGGCAAGGGCTTCTTTGTGTCAAGAAATTCTGATGGTTCCTGCAGGTTTATGCCTGCACTAAGTCGATGGACTCAGTGAATGCTTTGTAAAAACTGAGTTGCAACTCTTCGTAGGAGCTGGTTTTGTTCTTCCATGTAGATACACGTGAAGTTACAATGGTCAGATAAGGTTTCTTTACTGGTGTGAGTAGAAAATGCAGCACTGCTATGGTGCAGTATCTTGTGCCACCCTAGCCTGCCAGACTCAAGAAAATGGAAATTTCTGGAAACCAGGGAACAACACCAGGAGAGATGCTCTCCTTTCCCACATGGTTATGTTTCAATATTTTGTGCTGGGAACTTAGCTTAAAGCAATCCATTTGAAATGGAGTTTTCTCTCATCCCAAACAAATTTTCTGATCCTCAAACTCATCCAGTCTCCTGGAGTTGTAGAAACTGTTTTAAACTTTAGTGATACTCTCACTTGTAACAGACAGTAATGGAGAGGAGTGAGGTGAGTGCAAAAAGCAGGTCACTAGGAGGGAGTCATATTCACCATATTTAACGAATTATTCTTTAGCTTTTGCTGCCTTGCAGCAGTAGGTGCCCTTTGTGAGGGTGGCTGGTACAGCAAGGTACATGTGTATGTCTGGATGCTCTTAGCAATGAGCAGAATTCCAGCTTCCTACAATGGACAGCAAAGATAAATGCCTGTACTTTGTTCTTGCATCCCAAAGTAGTGCTGCTCCATAGTGCTGCTCCTGGAGCATCTCTGCCCCAAAACTGCCCTGGTGATTCTTCAAAGGCCAGTTCCAAGCCAGGGAAATTGTGAAATTTAGTGAAGACTGGTTTTGATCTAAATAACACGAAATAAAACCTTTTCCTGGGAAACAGGCTGTTGGGAGGAATTTTATTTACAGTTCTGTGGCAGTCCGTGGGAGTGACTGCTTTCTGGAAACAATATGTGCAATATCTGGCCATTTTTTCACAGGTCCCTTTTACCACTGGACACTGCCATCTGTGGGACTCTGTCAGATCCCACTCTAAGACCAGCTTGACTGAGCTGTTGCACAAAATGAGATGCTTCCTATAGAGAAAAATAAAGGCAGAAGACAAAAGACAAAGGAGGGAACTGTTGCTCAAGACTCAGACAAAATGTGGATGTCATCTGCTGCTCACTCTCTGCCCTGGGCTGGAGCAAAGGCACAATTGCTGGCTGGCCCAGACTGTATTAGAAAGCTTTTAAGCACCATGAGAAATGCCAGTGGAATGGTAGCCAGAATAGTGAAATGTTTTAAAAAGACCCTAATCCACTGTCATGTACCTCCCTGAAGTGCCAAGGCAAAGGAACAGTAGTGGGATGCTTATCGCTTCGGATCTCAGGACTTCCTTCCGGCAGCTTTAGCATCTCTTCTGTTTTCTAAAATCCTTTTGCTTCCCTCACCAGGAAATGAAACTTGTAGGAGCTCAGAAACCTGTGATTATGATTTTTTCAGCCTAAACCACTCAGTATATTTGTCCCTAATGTTTTGTTTCTTTGTTTTCTGATTTTTATGGTGGCAGCGATGCACTGGGTTTCAGTTCCCACAGCATCACACCCTGCAGCAGGAGCCTGCCTTAGTGCCAAGTGTCCCCTGCACTCAGCGAGACCTTCCTGAGAGCAGGCTCTGCCTCAGTTTGGGTGGGTTTTTTGTCTATACATCCTGAAAATGAAAGTCTTAAAAGGCTTTTCCTCTTCACTCACAGGGTAAACAGCATTGTGTATATTGCATGTGAATTTTAAAGTTGTACAGCCAGTCTTGCAACTTCCTCTGCTTTTTTGTGTACAGCCTTTCCCTGCCAGGGCTCCTAAAAACCTTTTTCATGTGCCTGGATAACTGGTTTGAAAGAGCACCTTTCTTTTCTCTTTTGAAATGACTTGTCAATAGGTTGACAGTGTGGTAAATGGATAATGCACCATGTTGGCAGCACACTAAAAATCCATTTCTGCCACTCAGGCTATTTGAGAATGTTCCCAAGGATTCTAAATTCTCTTATAATCCTAGCACTGCTATTCCTGAAGAGCACAGAGCATAAAACAAGAACTACATGTGCTCCAAACTCTGTTAACCTCTGCTAATGCAGGAAGAAAAACACTTCCAGAAGAACAAAATAGAAAGAAAAGAGATTTTGCTGTGCAGATGGACCCACTATAAGGTAATGAGATGGAATAGTGAAAACATGCACTTTAGGTATGAGCTGAGCTTATGCAAAGTTGTGTAATTGTAATTAGAGATGTCTTCTGCTTAATGAGTTAATTAAGCTCCAGTCTGGTCATTTCAGCACTTAGTAGCATTTGTCTGTGCTTGTCTTGTGAGGTTTAGCTTGGTGTGGGTGAGCAGTATTGTCCCCAGAGCAGGTACAGCACATTATAGTTTACACTTATAGCAGGTTTTAGCATGTTTTGGAAGGAAAGGTGAGTTCTTAGCATGACCTGCGTTAATATTACAATCACTCAGCAGTGGTTGGTTGAAAGGGGTTTGTTTTGATTAAGATTAGAGAGTTTCTGCAAACTTTGTGATAAAATGCTGCCTTTGCTCCTACTTTTCAGTTTTATGCAGAAAGCTGGAGTGAAACATAAAATACTAGAAAAAAGTGATGCTTCCCAGCCTTGCCTCAATTTTAGCAGCTGTGCATCATTTACAGTTACTTGTGAGAGCTGATGTTTATGTACTTAAATATCTCCTCTGTGTGAGACAGGTTTCCTGGCTTATTTTGTTTCTCTGGATGCATTTTTGATTCCTTGGTAGCTGTGTCAGAAGGGTCCTGTTTGGAGAGGTGCCGTCTCATGTTTGCTCATTCAAAGGTCATTGTTTTACTCTTGCTAAACCTCCGGCAGTGACTAACAGCGTGGGCATGGCCTTGTGAGACAGCGTTCTCAGGTTTCCTCTTTACTGCTCTCTTTGCTTGCTCTGGATAAGATTTATTAGTTTTAAGACTGACTGGATTAGCCACTGTCACACTGCTAATACCAATGTCTGGATTTATCCTCGCTTTTCTGTCACCAAGATGGGAATCTCTTTGCTGTGCACCCTTTCATTTCTTGTAAACAGTCATCACAAACCGGATGGTTCCTTGGACATAACTCAATTACTTAATCCTATTGTTTATTTCAGTAGAGATGGGCTATGACTTCCCAAAAATACATCTATGCCAAGTATTTTTCACTTAAAAGTTACACAATGTCTGTCTGGGCAGGTCCTCAAACTGCTTCATGCCCCAAAAGCCAGCTAAATGAAGCCACTGCATTTCATTTGGAATTCAGGGTATGTTTCCATACACTAGCAAGAGTGTTGTTTTCCTCTGACACTTCAAGTTCTAGAAGAATGTCATATTTTTATTTAGGAAAAGTGACTCGTAAACCCATTCTTCACTTCATAAAAAATACAGCTTTAGGCAATCTGAGAAGAAACACCAAACAAATAAATCCAGCCTAAATTAGACAACCTTTGCTACCGCCACTGTTTCTGTTTGATAATTATCATTATATTTCTATGGCAATAACCCAGAGACCTGCTCAGGGTTTTGTTTTGGCTTGTCACTGAGCCAACAACACTAATTCCTGACTCTACTACAAAATTTGAAGATACCATGGGTTGAAAATAAATTTGGAGTAATATTAAAATAAATATGATCTGCTCGCACACTGAATATATTAATTAAATAAAGAGTGTGTATCATGCAGGTATACTGTACTGCAATTATGTTGTAGAATTACAGGGAAACAATTGTTCTCAAACTTAATTATGCACATATTGAAAAGACAGCCTTCTCTCCTTTTTATTCCTGCTTTAAGATGATAAGTATTCGACAATTTTGTAAGTGCCTGCAGAAGAGCACATCAATGGATCTGATGCTTAATCTGTATATTTTTTTATTTCACTTATATAGCCTTGACTTATACTCTAGTTATTATAGTTCATAACCTCCACAATATAATTAATACTTTTAAGTTCTTTTACTCATTATCACTTTGAATACTAGGACTGTGCACAAATATAAAAGGTCTCTATAAATTAAATAAATACATTAATACTTGCAATAAGGCATAAATATCTGATAATTCATACATGAAACATTCATGTTAACATTGTGGTGTCTCTTCCTGGTGCTCTGTCTTCCATCAGAACCAACTCTAGTGTTGGGTCTAGTTGTCTCCAAGTATTTGGGGTGCCAACACCTGCCATCAGGACTCCCAGCAGTTCTCGTGCACCTTCTGGAAGTAACTCATGAAGTGCTTCAGGGCTGTCTGTTGGGGCAGGTCTCTCATTGGACAGCATCTGGTGTTCTCAGGTTGCTGCAATAATGATAATAGCAACAGATAATAGTCAAAATAATGGAGGAAATAAGAAGAACATATTGCTGAGAAGCTGTCGGTGGTTGTTCAAGGGGATGTTTAATCAGAAGGAAAGACAGATCTGCATGAATGAACAGAGAGAAGACATTTGAGTATTAGGAATACTTCTTCCTGGTTGACTTTGCTTACTGAGGTGTGGCTTAGGGCCTTTTCTTATTAGCGTCCTGGATAATGACAAGTTCCAGAATTTGCCTACAGGTGATGCATCTTTTAGGAAACTCTAACTCCCATCCAGACTCTGTGAATTCAGGTATTTCCTGTAAAACCACTGCTGAGCAGCAGCCGTAATGCTCAACACTGTGAAACTAAGGCTATGCAGAGATGGCATCAAAATTTTGCTGTTGACTTTACTCGGCCAGGATGCTGAGATGATTAATTTCATGTTTTGAAAAAAAGTGAGTGGTACAATAACATAATTTCGTATTTTTACCTAGGGTGTCCCTAATTCAGCCAGGGGACTTAGAACTAGATGAGCTTTAAGGTCCCTTCCAACCCAAACTATTCCATGATTCTATGACTAAAAATAATTCATGAGAAACTTACTGTATGTGTTTTCTTTAAAGTTGATGTTATGTGATCCATGTTTTTCTCCATCAGAGAAATATGGGCTCTTGCTGGATTATTCTTAAAGGAAAGTTTCAGTCCTTCTATGGTTCTTTCAAGTTGACAGGGAACATGACTGCACTAAAAAAAAATCAAGTAACAGCAAAATTATATTCTGCCAAATTAGTTGACTTTTATCTTTCAGTAAATTCAATAAGTATTTGCATGCATAGCAGAAACAGAAATTACCTATTGTCTACTCTATTTCTGTACAAATACAGAAAGAGGTACTTTCCTATGTTTTCTGGGGTTTGATTAAAAATCTACAGCAGGAGAGAAAAGAAACACATTTTTAAAATTGTTATAAAGGAAAATAGAGAAAAGAATTGTAAAAGCAGACTAAAATCCATTGGGGTTGCAGTTTTATCAAAACCATACTGAGTAGCCCGAGGATGTTAGATCTGCCAAATCCCTCTCCCAGCTGTATCTCCCACACACGACAGAAGCACTGTACCCCTCTGTCTACATCTTAACCTTCTTTAAAGCTGCAAGCTCTAAACATTTTTTTCCTCTAAAACAACAGGCTGGCTGTTCTTAATTATTTTTCATGAACCTTTTTCAGTTCACAGAACTTGAGAAATCTGCAGACCACAAACTGAAACCACTGATCAACAGGGTTGTGGGCAATAACTTCTTGTGCCAACAAATAGCTTCCTTCAGACACAAACTTTATGGTGCTTTATAACACTCAACTTGTTTGTTTGCCAAAAAGTGAGAACATTTTAGTACTTCAAGTACTAACCCCATTTACCACCTTTGGTTCTAAATGACAGCAGGTGATGTTCAGGGTCTGCACCTCACACAGTAATGCTGAGAACAGCTTCAGTAGTTACCTCTCTGCAAGAACTCCTGAGACTGCCTTCAGTAGGAGTATAACCAATTCCCAGAGACCATGGCCACAGAATTGGTTATTTATTTTCATAGCTTCCATACAAGTAAGTTCACTGAATTTGACAGAAATGCCCATGAACCACTAGCATATGTATTCCTTTTTAGTGAGATTCAGTCTTTTTTAGTAGTCTCTTTCCCTCAAGATCTGCTACAAAGCACCATCATTTTTCAAATAATTAACAACAGCAGAATAAAGAAGTTTGAAAGCCTTACCTGAAATTTCCCCTTGGGTACTGGAAGAAAGATCTAAAATTTTTAAAAAGAATATACTGTTAGAAAGTATTTCTCCTCTAAGTGACTGCCACATTGTTAAACATCTCTAACTACGTATCATCTTCATCAGGTTTTCTATTTCTGAACTTCCTTTGGGGAAACAATTACAGCACCAGCTTCTGAGGAAAGCTTGACACGCAGTGCCTCGAGCATCTCAACTTTAACAAACAAAACACAGGACATGCCAACTAGAGCTGAAACTAGCCCGGACTTCATTTTCTATTTCCATCAAAAGAACTGTAGGAAATGAAGAAAAAGAGATAACGACCCACCTCTTTGTTTGCTAGAGCCACTAGAGCCTTGAGGTTTGCTTGAAATTCTTCTATTGCACCTCCCATTGAGCCAGGTAAGCAGCAACTCACCAAGAAGATACAGAGCAACAGCATTTTGGGTTCAAGGAAAGCTGTGTTTGATTTATGCACCATACGCTGCCTATATATACCCACATACACTTGAATATTAGATGAAAGGGAAAGTTTTCTCATATAGGAAAAGGCACAAGACCATAGTGTGAGTTATCATAGGCACTGTGGGATGCCTCATTGGGGACAGGTTGGGGGTTTCCTTCCTTCTGACATCAAGTAAGGGGAAAATACCTTTGTGGATAAGAGATGTCATTTTCTTACATGATATCTAAAACTCATCACAGGAAATAGGAGCATTCCTTCTGTAATACAGATCTTCATGTGGTCCTATTCTAACTTTTGCATCACATAATCAGATGGAGATCTGAAAAGCTGTGTAGTTTTTACATCCTTTGTTCAGTGGGATTTTCTAACATGAACTGCAGTTCAAGGCTGAGTAAAAAATATCTGCAACATACACCTTCTTAGACAAACACAGACCCTAACACCACTTAATCAGTTTGGATTCTTTACCCTTCCTCCCTCACCCTCACTGTTTGGGGAAATACAGCGTAGAACACATGGCTGGAAAAGGCATGGGTTTAATTGACAGCCCAGCAGTGAAAGCATGGCAGGTATTAATGGCTGGAATTAGCTGTCCTGGCATCAGGTGAAAACCTTGTCCCTTAACGTAAGTGGAAAAACTCTATCTACTGAAAAAAAACCAAAGTGCTTATAAATGGCTGAAATCTGCTTTCAGATGACTGGCAAGGGCTTGTGAGAGGGTAACACTCACTCATTAAAAGGTTACAATTTTCCAGCAAAATTGGACAAATCATTCAATGATGTGAGAAGAGTCATCTGGTTTTCCATAGCTACCTGCTTGAGAGGCCCAGAAGCAGAGAAGACCTTGTGCACATTGAATTAGCAGTTTCTCAACACATAATTCACGAGCAGATCTGTTTTTGTTGGAAATATTGCTTAAATAAGTTTTTAAATACTGTTTATATATTCTTGTCCTAGAATTCTGCAAGAAAAGCATAACTACAAGTTTAAAAAGCCATCTTGAAAGGATCTTTTGATCCTAACTGAAAAAGCTCCTGATAAAGCCTTTAACACTAAACTTATGGAACATCCTGTTGTCAGGCCACAGCCAAAGAAACACAAGAGATCCACAGATGAAAATGTCTGGCTCCTAGAAGAGCATGTAGAAATAATACAAGATATACTTCCATTCCTCCACAGAAATCAGCATCTGGCTGCTCTTATAGTAGTTTAGACTGGAAAGATAAAAGTGTGTAACCGCTATTTGTTCTTCTACCTAATGTTCCAAACAGATTGACAGATTTCTAGAAGGGATGACATGATAATAAACATTGCAGGAAAGAGTGACTGAGGTTGTCCCTTCTGCTCCTCAGCCTTTCATGCTCACACTCATATTCATAGATTTATAGACTTTGAAAAGCTGGTAACTGTGCTGGTGAAAGGAGAACCATCACAAGCGAAGAAATCATTCCCACTAAACCATCCCACAGCAGCATAAACACACACAATATTTAGAGAATAGATTTCATATTGGTGGGAAAATGGTGTGTGTGAAGTAGAAAACTCTTACCAGAAACAGTGCCAATAACTGTCTCCTAATCATCAGCTTTCGGAGAATATTCCAGAGGTCAGACTGGCTACAGAATCAGGGTATGACACATGCATCATCTAAAAGCAAAGTGGAAAAGCACTGCCATGGAGAAATCATTGTGCTGCTGAACAACTGAGTCATACCAAGGCAGCTACAGGGCAGGAGGTGAAACACAAATGGAGTATAATCTGGTGTCATCTCTCCAGAGAAGTTGTACTGGCTTCTCAAAGATGGGTGCAAACTTTGGCAATATTTTTACAGGCTGTTCTGCCAATATGAACACTAATTCCTTCTTGTCTCAAAATCTGAAGTGGCCATAGCACATGTTTTTTGAACCGTTTTTGCACTCATAAAAGGTAGGATTATCACCAAAGTAGAACTGTAGGGAAAGCCTGAATTGTTGGCCACAAAACCACCTGCTGGCTACCAGTTTCTGATTAGGTCCAGACTTACTTCACCTATCCTCTCTGTTACTCATTTTAATTACAGATAATGCTGAGAATGAGCACAAAGGGCTGTATTCCAAAGTTTGCCTCTGTTACCTAACTATGAACTTCATCTGACACAAGAACTATTTGTGCTGTTTCCCTTCATGGAGAAAATACAGCAAGCACTAAAATATGCTGGCAAGTTATTAATCAGTTTTGGAGTTGGCTGAAAGTGTAGATAAATTAGATTCCCAACACTGTTGGCTTGTACAGTGAACCTGAGATGGCTCCCAGCTGGCCAGGGGCTGCTGGGTCAAGGTAAAGGGTGTGCATGGCACGTGCAGCCTGACCCTATGTTTGGTCCTGGCAGGACTCCTGGTCCTCAGGAGCAGGATAACAAAGCTCCGGAGAAGCAGGAGGAAGGGGCAGTCCTCTGGCTTGGACTTTTTTCTAACTGAATGATGAATAGGGGATAGGAAGCAAAGAGGAAGAGGATGTGGAAGAAGACTGGAACAAGGGGGCAAGGAGCTCTGTTGGCCCTAGAGAGAAATGAACTTGAGAAGCCAAAGGGTGTGATCCCCTTTCCTACCTCTGATCATCTGGAACTTTGCTGCAGTCCCTAAAACCGCCTGTCTTGGTTTCAGCTGAGGTGGAGTTGATTTCTTCTCAGTATTTGGTACAATGCTGCGTTTTTGATTCAGAATGAGAATAATATTGATAGTATACCAATGTTTTGGTTTTTTCTAAGTTGTTGTATCCTAAGTCAAGGAATATTTTTGGTGTCTCATGGTCTGCTAGTGAGGAGGTACAGAAAAGAAACAGTGAAGGAGCTCAGCTGGGACAGATGACCCAAACTGGCCAAAGGGATATTCCATACCGTGGAATCTTATGCCCAGTAGATAAACTGGGGGAGTTACCTGGAAAGGGTCTGGCATTGCTCAGCATGTGGTGAACAATTTTATAGTGTTATAAACGAGGCTTGGACTTTTTTGGGTGGAATAAAAGTCTGCTCATTTATTAAAAAGAAAACCAGGAGCAGATACTCGAGGTAAGCTCAAGTCCCACTCGACAACCCAGAAAAACAAACTGTGCATCACACAGAGCCCTCCCTCGGACTCAGGTCCCTCAGGAAGACGGGGGGGGGGGGGGGGGGGGGGGGGGTGGGGGGGGAAGGGGGGGCTGAGCCCCGGAGCAGTTCAGTTCTTATAGTCTCTTTTGATGTTGTGATTGGTGCAGCTCAGATCCTCCCTCTGATGGCTCGTTGCTAGGATCCTCATTAGTGTTCAATTCTGTCAGTCTCTGGGGCGTCGAGTGATTGGTTTGCCCCTTAACCAATAATCCTTCAAAGTGTCTACATCATGATTATTGGGTTGTCTTAAGAACATTCTAGAGCATTCCCCTCCTTTCTATAGACCCACTACTTTCCGCCATTAGTGTCCCCATCTAGTGGGTACATGGCAACATTACACCCGTACAATCGCAATAACTCATTAACTGCATACCCCCACTCCTCTAACAAGCAACTTTTAACTTCTTCTCAACCAAAAAAAAAAAACTTTTCAACCATTTATTAAAATTGGGCATCAGTTATTTGGGGATTTTTTTCCCCTATTTATTTTATTATTATTTACAATTATTGTTGTATTTTGCTTTGTTTTCTATTATTAAACTGTTCTTATCTCAGCCTACAAGTTTTAGAGTTGATTCTTCTCGCCCGTCCACCAAGGATGGGGGGGAGGAGAGGGAGATCAAGCCAGTGACTGTGTAGTGCCTCATCACCACAATATAAGAAAGACATTAAAGCTATTAGAGAGTGTCCAAACAAGGATAATGAGGATGCGGATGGGTCTGGAGAAGAAGACATATGGGGAATGGATGAGGGTACTTGGTCTGTTCAGCCTGCATGAGACTGAGGGGAGGTCTTGCACCAGGGTACAGCAGCAGACACTGACCTCTTCTCTGCAGTGACCAGCAATAGGACTTGAGGTAATGGCCTGAAGTTGTGTCAAGGGAGGTTTAGATTTTATACCAGGAAAAGGTTTTTCACCCAGAGGGTGGTTGGGCACTGAACAGTGTCCCCAGCGAAGTGGTCACAGCACCAAGCCTGACAGTGCTGAAGAAGCGTTTGGACAAGGCTCTTGGGCAGATGGTGTGGCTCTTAGGAATGGTGGTGTGCAGGTACAGGAGCTGGACACGATGATCCTTGTGGGTCCTTTCCAACTCAGCTTATTCTGCGATTCTGTGATTTCCAGCTGGGCTTAAACCACAATACCGCCTTAAAACTCCGTCACTCCTCTCTGAGCCCTTAGAGGACTCAGCATCGCGGACACGATGCGCGTATACCGAGCAAACTCTGCGGGCCCAGAGCCCTCAGGCCGCCCGAGAGGCGGTGCGAGTGCGGCGGGCGGGGCCGCCATGGCCGGGACGGGGCGGGGCGAGGCGGGCGCGGGGACTGCCGGGGCGCGGGACGGCGTCAGCGGCGGGCGGAGGTGACTGCGGGGATGGGGAAAAAGCGGCTCGCCGAGCCGGGGGAGCGGTACCGCGGTGGGCTCAGTTCGGCTGCGCTTGGGTGGCGGGTAGGGGAAGGGGCGCCCCAGGGCCTCTTCCTGGAAAACGTCCGCCCGCGGCGCCGCGCGGAGCTCCGGGCGGGAAAACCCTGGTGGAAGGAAATGCCCTTTCCCGGGGCGAGCCCCGCCGGGCACCCCGGAGGAGCCGCGGGAGGTCCGAGCCTGGGCCATCGGCCCCGTGGAACACCCTCGGAATACGCAGCCGTACACACACCACGCAGACGCGTTTGCAGTGGGTCAGTGACGGGCCTTGGGGTCGGAGTTGCCTTCCCCAGACCCCTCCAGTGCCCGGGGCAGCTCCCACCCGTACACAGCCCAATGGTCTGTGCCTGCCCCATGGCCTAGGAAGGCTCGAGTCTTCCCCTTGACAGCAGGAACTAGTACAAAGTGATGCTGGATATACGTATGAGAAACAGGCATTGACAAAGCTTGCACGGTGTTGGGTGTTGCAGTAAAACAGTCGGTTATCAAAGGGAAAAAGATATTGGAGCTTCTGTTGTGTTTGGGGCATTCTGAAGGCACGTGCATAGTGTTTGTCATGTGAATGGGTTATTTGGGGCCATTGTGTTTGATTTCGTGATACACAGTATGGCACTTGGAGGTGATCACTTTCTCAGTTTGAAACAAATAAGGCTTTGCCTTCATATGTTTTGCACCTTGAGCAGTAACTGAAGAACCTTAGCTGTGTTTTTAAATATATTCATCATATGTTGTGCTTGTATAGGTGTTTAGTCAGCTTTCAGTAATCTGTTGTGATTTCTGCCTACTGGATTTTTCACAAAGCTCTCTTTTACAGGATTTACTGTGTTTACACCTCTGACTTTGGAACAGAAATTGTTCAGCAGAAATGTCGAGGATTGAAAAAATGAGTATCCTCGGAGTGAGGAGTTTTGGGGTAGAGGATAAAGACAAACAAATTATCACTTTCTTTAATCCATTAACTATTTTGGTGGGACCAAACGGTGCAGGAAAAACGGTAAGGCTTGCTGTATTTTTGGATTTGAGCTGTAAATAGGTCTGGAAAGCCTTAACATGTGAATAATAATTTCTACAGAAAGGTATTCATAATACTGCAAAAGTCATGCTGTTTGCTATAAATATTGTGTTGTTTAGCATTATTAGAAATCTGCTTTCATGCCTGGAATTTGCAGAGCACTGGTCGATATATTTTCTTAGAAAATTGATCCAGATCCTGATTAAAACTGCTTTTGCAAAGTATCATGTTTTCATGACACTCAAAAATTAAAATATTATTTCTCTCTCTTTATGTATCTAATTCATTTGTAAATGTTTGTGTTGTTACTGTGGATTTGCCTGTAGTCCATCTTTGTTACTCTAAATTTGTCTTTATAACTACATACTTATTTCTGTTTTCTTAGACTATCATTGAATGTCTTAAATATATATCTACTGGTGATTTTCCTCCTGGCACCAAAGGAAAAACATTTGTTCATGATCCAAAGGTAGGTCATAGTGACTAGATGTAACATGTGTTTACTCCTGAGTAAAATACTCCAGTGTACTCAGGTTGTGAATAAAACTGGGATGCTCAAGTCATAGCCAGCTTGATCTGAAATGAGGAAAAGCAGAGAGCTGGGGGTGGTTAGAACATACCCTACAGTTGGAGAGGCACGTGTTCCTTTGGACCTTGAGGAGAATTGCCCTCATTCTGGTTTTTTTTGCTTCTACTAAAGGTTGCCAATGAAACCGACGTTAGAGCTCAGATTCGGTTACAGTTTCGAGATGTCAATGGGGAGCTTGTAGCTGTCCAGCGCTCCATGGTCTGTACCCAGAAAGGCAAGACGCCAGAGTTTAAAACACTGGAATCTGTCATTACTAGAACAAAGTAAGTTGTCAAGTGTTTTTTCTTACTTTGGCATGAAGATAGGTTTGGATTTGATATATTTTTATGTATCAGGTAAGAGAAAATTACATAATGTATTCCTCAACATAGCTACTAATGCTTTTAGATTATGAAGATGTGTACTTTCATTACTTTATCTGTTAGGTGATTGAAAAATCCTATGTCTGATAACTGTGGTGTTAAGAAATCCTTACATCTGTTGACTTACATTTATTTGAAAACTTTATTAGTAATAAGGGTGGTGAGGCACTGGCACAGGTTGCCCAGAGAAGCTGTGGCTGCCCCATTTCTGGAACTGTTCAAGGCCAGGCTGGATGGGGCTTGGAGCAACCTGGTTCTGTAAGTAGCATCCCTGCCCACAGCAAAGGGAATGAGATGGGTGGTAAGGACTTTTCCAACACAAATCATTTCATGATTGTAGGATACAGTTTGAAAGTATCATTGTGTGGACTATGTTGGCTTTACTTCCTTTAGTACCATTTTCAGTTTCAGATTGGCCCGTGTTTAACTCCCATGTCCACTGTTTTAAGTATATTCCCTTAACTCAAGAGCTTTCCTGCTCCCTCTGGTGGTTCCTCAGAAAGAGTCTGTGTTCAGTCTGACTTCAAAAATTGGCAGTGTTAAATGCCTTTGTTGAACATGGTAATTATGTGCTTAAAAATTGTTACTTGTTAAATTTTTGAATGGGGATGTTAAAATGAGGTTATACTGTTAAAATGCAGTTCACTTTTTGAAGAACTTGCTAGTAACTTCTTTGGGGATTTTCTTTATCTCCATAGGCATGGCGAGAAGGTCAGTCTGAGTTCCAAGTGTGCCGAAATAGATCGGGAAATGATCAGCGCCCTTGGTGTTTCCAAATCTGTGCTTAACAATGTCATTTTCTGTCACCAAGAAGAATCCAACTGGCCTTTAAGTGAAGGGAAAGCCCTGAAACAAAAATTTGATGAGATCTTTTCAGCAACAAGGTTTTTCCCTTTACTGTGATTAAATAAAAACTAAGTAAAAAATGTGTTCTCATAACATAAATGTTAATGAAAATGTCTAAGATACTGTTTCATACATCAGTATTGCTGTATTGCCAAAGCAGTTGAAATTTTGCTTTTTTTAAAGGTATATCAAAGCACTCGAAGCTCTGCGTCAGGTGCGACTGAAACAAAGCTTGAAAGTAAAGGAGTGTCAGACAGAACTGAAATATCTAAAACAGAATAAAGAGAAAGCACAGGAAATCCAGGATCATCTCAGCAATAGAGAAGCTCAGCTGGCTGCTTCTAAGGAGAATGTAAAATCAATTGAGAGCCAGCTTGAGCCTCTAAAGGTAATGTCCATGAGGATTATGTTAATACTTTAATACAAAACAATAAAAGAAGTGAAAGCTGGATGAATTTCTTGATTAAAATCTTGGATTTTTTAATCTAATCCTTTGCCTTGCAGCAGAATGCAGCACACCTCAACTCACCTGGCAGATGCTGCTCTAATCTGTAAACAGTCACTGAAGGGTTAAGAACAGAATTCTTATAGCAGCATTGGGTTTTTGTCAATTTAAAATCTCTCTCAAAGCTGGCATCTAAAACCATTTTAAGCTTAACTAAAACAAAAACCAAGCTAAAACTTAACATTCCCTATTTTAAAAACATATTTAATAAAACTGGAGGTTTTGCACTTAAAATAATTGATTATGGGATTCATGAACTGATGAGATATTTTACTTACCACATTCTTTTGCAGAGTTCTCTGGCAGCTGTTGAACAGAATCTCACAAAAGTAATGAGGTTGGACAATGATGTGAAGGCCCTTGAGAGCAGGAAACGGCAGATGGAAAAAGATAATCAAGATTTGCAACAGAAGATGGAAGAGGTTGCCTTTATGACAAAATCTTAGATTACTTTACTTTGTCAGCTTAAGAAAAACAGTTTTCTAGTTTAGCTTGCTGCAGATTTTCCCCCTGTATGTCTTAGTATAGAAATTTTGCACGTGAGGTGTTTGTCTCTTATTTCTATAGTTTTGTTGTGAAAACTATAAATTTTTAAAACATCAATACTTGACTTATAAATTTGTATGTGTTATACAGGTTTTTCAAGGAACGGATGAACAACTAAGGGATAGATACCAGAACCACCAGAGAATAGTGAAGGAGAAGGAGAAGAGATTGTTGGACTGTAAGCGTGATTTAGATAGAGCCACTAAAGAGTGCCAGAGATTTAACAGTGAAAAATCAGAGCTGCTTATTGAACGAGGTATTTTAGACTTCATTTATAGTCTTGTTTTTTAATGTAATTAAGGTATGAAATGGAACTACTGATAATTGAAGTGATCTGAACTGGACAAAACTCCTAAAACATGTATTAGTTCAGGTTCAGCTGCACAGTGGGGTGGGTGTGAGACTCTTGCTGGTGGACAAGTTTTGGTGTTTTTTCTCCTGGAGTTTCTAATGTGCATTTTTTCTGAGCTATAATTACAACATGTAGTACGTTTTATCTTATAACAGAGAAAAACCATGAAAGCTGAATGCCCAGCATTCTCCCTGTCTCACATGGGGACTGGGGACAAGTCAGAGGGCTTTAGAGTAATGTTCTTTCAATTGCGTATCCTTTTTTTGATGGATTATGGGAATTTCAGCAAAGTTGTAGTAGTCGAGTCACAGAATATATGCTTACATAAAATATGTTTGGGCTTTGTTTTTTTTTATCAGAATAATATTTTTAGTGATTTTAGGGACTTGCTTTTGAATGATTGATTTTTTTAATTAATAAAAATTTAGTTACCTGAAATAGCAGTCTCTACCTACAGCTTGTTTTTATTCTGTAGCTTTTTGTGTTGTTCAAAAATACTTCAAGGTTTCAAATGCTTTAGTAGTCACAACTGGCTTTGAATCCTAAGTGTGTCTTCTGCCTCAGTTTTTGAACATTTATGTCACTTGTTCTTTTTGTAAAGGTCGTCTTCAGCTGCAGGCAGATCGTCACCAAGAGCACATTGTGACCAGGGATTCCTTAATTCAGTCTCTGGCAGCACAGCTGGAATTGGATGGGTTTGAACGAGCACCTTTCACTGAAAGGCACATTGCCAGTTTTCACAGGCTGGTGAAGGAGAGACAGGAGAGAGATACAGAAGCTGCAAATCGTATGATGGTAAGAATATTGTTGTTTAAGTAGTGTAATTTGTATTGGCCATTGGTGTATTATTGGTCCATATGGGTCTTTATGGTGCTGGGAGGAAGTGCTGATGGGGGGGAACTGAAGCTGGTTTTTTTTTAGAATTCTTGCTTGTGTCATCTTCATCTTTCCATGGAAATTAGTTTTGGGATTAGGAGTGGTCATCAAGGCTATTGAACAGGCAGTTTGTCAGAGAGGTTCTTCTAGCAGCCCTCATGCAGGTAGATCACTGATAAGCTCAAAAATCTGAGGAAGAATTACAGTAGACAGCTGGTTTAAAAAGAAACAACTTTTTGTTGAAGTTATGTTCAAAATGGAGTTGCTGTCATGGAACACTACTGGTATGATGCATCTGCATTTTCCTATTAAAAACATTTCAGCAGAAAATTTTGGATAAGTTGTAGTTTTCTCAGTATTTCAGTGCTTTACTGTGGTGAATATTGGCGCACTAGTGTGAAAAAGTATTTCAAAATACTTTCCTGTGAAAAAATAATGGATGTATTGTTGCTGATCTTCTTTCAGAGAGAATTTGCACAGAAAGAAGCAATGAAACAAAAACAGGTAGATGAAATAAGAGACAAGAAAACTGGATTAGAAAGAACCATTGAGCTGAAATCAGACATTCAAAGTAAGAAAGAAGCAGAGCTGAAGAATGTAAAATGTGAATTGCAGCAGTTGGAGGGGTTTTCAGACAGAATTAGTGAGTTGAATGAGGAAATTGGCAAGACGGTAAGTTAGTGTGCAATTGAAAAAATTATAGAAGCTTGAACTAAAAACTTTCAGCTTTATCATTAAAAAAATATACCAAAACCCATAACCTCCCTTTGATGTTTACTCTTTCAGCTGTGTTTCTGCCCTTTTAATATCCTGTATTCTTTGTCTGTTTAGATAGTAACCTTTGGGGCAGGGTGTGTTCCTACCTTGTTTTTGTACAGTGCACACGTAGAATATGCTGCTTCTGCTTGATGAGTTGTAAACTGGGTAATAGCACAGCTGGCAATTAGGAGATTGGTTAGTCTTAAATTATTGAGCCAGAAACTTTGAAATTAAAGTTCCATACTACTTACATTTTCAGAGATAACTTGCCTGTGAGATGGACTAGTTGGTTTTAAGTGTTTTATGTGATGAAGTAAAGTTACAAGCATTTTATGTTCCAGCTGAACAGCTGGTTATGCTTTTGTAGCCAAAATATTTTGTGGTTTTTAGCAGCATATGAATTCTGCTTGACAGTGTTTTTTCTAGCCTCCTCACTAGGATTATTTTAAATTTAATATACAGTAGATACTAAAATACAGAAATTCAAACTAAATATGAGTGAACTCCTGGTAAAAGCATGAGCAAGCTGGGGCAGTACTGCATTCCAGGACTGCATCCAATATCTGCTTGGGGCTTTCCTTGCCCCACACCAGTGTCACAGCCTGTGTCCTTCTGCATGTATTCTTTACAAATCTTGTGGCATTCCTGTAACAGCTACTGATGCTGCTGCCAGGTAGCTGAAGAGGTTTCTTCTGTTTCCTTTAGTTAGAACTTCATTGATTTTTGTAATTATTTGTGTCTTCTGGGCTCTTATTTTTTGTGTAGGAACATGAGCTGGAGAAGGCTGAGAGGAACAGTAATGTAGAAACACTCGAACAGGAAGTACAGACTCTGCAAAATGAGAAAATAAACCTGGACAAAGCTCTTAGGAGGTTGGATCAAGAGATGGAGCACTTGAATATACACACCACAACAATTACCCAAATGGAGATGCTGAAGAAAGACAAAGTAATGTTTTTATCAATATCTCATAAGAGAGGGACATTAAATTGATACAGTCCCTCCAACATTTGTGTATTTTTCAGGTGTTTATCAACAATCAGATGTAGAGCTTCTGTCTGACTTCATAGAAGCTATTAGCTTAATGAATGCATTGACTGTTATAAACATGAAGATAGGAGAATTTCATTTTAAATGCTTTGTTTCCCTAGGCAGAGAAAGAAGATCAGATTAGGAAAGTAAAATCAAGACATTCTGAGGAACTAACATCACTGCTGGGATACTTCCCCAATAAAAAACAACTTGAAGACTGGCTTCATGGTAAAAATAAGAAGATTAATCAGACAAGGGATACTCTTGCTAATCTTAAGTAGGTATTAATTTAATTAATTATTTCTCCACAAGTATTTATGTAATTATGAATTTAGTGTTTATTTAGGTATCTGCAAAATCAGAGAAAACATCCTGCAGAGTTCTTGTGATGTAGAGCTGATACAGTTTGTGCTAGTTAATAAAATCACAATGTTTGTAGTGTGTCAAAGGCAGCACTAAAAGCAGATAGCAAAATAGTGATCTGGAACATCCTTAGTTGTTTGTACTAATTCTAGCTGAATGAATGTGCCTTGGGCTGGAAATTGCTGGTCTTCCAATTTTCTTACAAGTCACAGAGTGGTTAATGACTGTATCACAAGTTCATGTGTGATTACCTGTTCCTGATTTCATTTGATTAAATAAAACAGCTAGTTAGAAAGAGTAGGAAGTTTCTCATCGGTAATGATCTAGAAAACAAAAGGGGTTTAAAATTAAACACTTGTGCTGTACTTGGATGAATAAAAAGTTGATGCTATAGATTGCCTGAAAAATCAATAAAGAGGAAGTGGTGAATAGTTCTGTAATACCAATTTCAGATTACCTTCCCATGGTTTTTGGTTTTGCTTAAACAGTTTAAATCTGTGGGTTTGGGTAACAAAAACGTTTCTGCATTAATATTTCAGCAAGCGACTGGCATCAGTAGAATATGATAAAACTTATGCCAGTAATGAGCTAAAAAAAAAAGAAGCCCAGTTGTCCCATCATGAAGCAGAACTTTTTGATGTTTGTGGAAGTCAAGATTTTGACAGTGACCTGAACAAACTTCAAGATGAAATTGAAAAAAGTTCCAAACAGCGAGGTAAGTTCATGTATAGCTTTACTTTTTTTCCTGAAACACTAATTTAGCTGATTATGCACTGTTTATTTGACATAAGTCTTCTGTTTGTTTTTCACCCAGCTGTCCTTGCTGGAGCCACGGCAGTTTATTCACAGTTCATTACACAACTGACAGAGGAGAACCAGTCTTGTTGCCCAGTTTGCCAAAGAGTTTTTCAGACAGAGGCTGAACTGCAAGATGTCATTAGTGATCTGCAGTCTAAACTGCGTCTTGCCCCAGACAAACTGAAGTCAACAGAATCTGAGCTTAAAAGAAAAGAGAAAAAACGTGATGAAATGATGAGTCTTAAACCACTGCGGTAAAGTACTAAGCAAAGCATATTGTTGCAGGCTGTTTTCTTTCAAATGCTTTGGTTTTGATTATTAAAAACTATGCAGGCATCAAGGAGGCTTTATTTTAGGGCTGGTTAATTAATTTCAAAATGTCATTGTCGGGATAAATATTTTGAGAGAATTTGAGAATGTATGAGGGTAGAGCTTTCCTTCACAAGAGGGCACTCTTGTTCACTGCTTTCTACCTTCTCCAGATCACTTGCTGTAATGAAATTAAAAACCAAAAGAGATTTTGTTTGCTTGTTTGTATCATCTCACATAAAATGAGGGATGTATTACCTTAACTGGGTATGTAACATAAGCTTAGTTAGATATGGGCAAAGTTAAGGGGATACTACTTTAGCTAAATTTAGTCTTCCACTACTAAATCATATCATGGATTTTGTGATCTTGAATGTCTTCAATTTATGCTGCTGTTTTTGACCAAGGAAATGTTAGGGATTTATATTTCATTTAAGGCAAACTGTAGTTGAACTCCAAGATAAGGAAATTCCAGACCTGAGGAACAAGATCCAGAATGCAAACAGAGATTTAACAGGCCTGAAGCGTGAGATAGAAGAACAGGAATCACTCCTGCAGACAGCTTTGTCTGAGGAAGAAGGTGCCAAAGCACATTTACAGGATATAACTCTGATGGAAAGGTACCAGGTATGCATTGGTAATTTTTTTTAATATATAAAATTATACTCACTTGCATTTACATATGTAGTTACTCAGTAATATGACAAAACTTTGAGGTCCTTATTTTAAAATGCTTCCAAAGACAGTATAACATAGGTGATCTTGTTCTAATAAAATTTCAATTTACAAAATTTTTTTTTTTGAGGACCACAGGGTCCCTTGAGTTCTGATTCAGTTCTGTGCTATATGAAAAAAGAGGTGTAATCCAGAACTGAGTGCAACCACAAGCACACAAAATACAACCAAAGTGTTTCCAGTCCTCATAGTTGTTATAGGTCACTGTATTCCCAGCATCTCACATGTGTTTCCTGGTTCTGTGCCATCTGGATATATGGTAAAGGGAAAGAGAAATCCTGCACTTCTTACTATTCTGGCATAGGAGACTGTTTTGAGCAGTCTTCATGCCTTTATTACCAACAGAAAATCTTTGCTTGACTGAGAACCTTCAGAGGAGCAATTAGAGAACCTGGGGCCAGGCAAAGGACTGAGAGCATTTCATGAGGTGAAGATGTCAGCAGCTCCTGAGGCTCCAACAATTCCAGTGTTGCAGGGACAGGTTGCACATGGAAGTGTCCTGAAGTGGGCTGGGGATGTCAAAGGTCTGTGCATCCTTATTGACTGATTCCATCTGCAATTAGGAATTCTAGTTCCTAGCAGCTGACATAACCCTCATGCTAATGATGTGACATTGCTCCAGAAGAGAGGGTATATTTGAAGGTCTTGAGTGCCTCAAGCCCTGAGCTTGTTCTTATGTGCCAAAGACAAAAAAATACATTGTTAAACATTAATATAGTAGTAATGGTACTTTTCCTCATGCTTTCAGACTGATATTAGGGATGTTGAACGAAAAATTGCTCAGCAGGAGGCTAAGCTGCTAGGGGTCGATTTAAGTAGAACTGTGCTTCAAGTAAGCCAAGAAAAACAAGAGAAAAAACACTTGTGGGATACAGGTAGGTCTTACAAACCTGTTATTTCATTTTTATATGGAAAGTAGTGTTCCAAAATTCTTGCCATTAAAATTTTAGTTTACTTATTTTACATTCTCAAATAATTGTATTCTCCTAGTTCGTTGTTATTGGTATTTGGAGTCATACCAGCTTAATTTACAGATGAATTTTCATAAGGATTACAATAATGGTTTTAATAACAGTGTGGCTGTTTGTTTTCATCTGCAGTTACTGGTAAAATTGAGTTAAATCAAAAACTCAAGCAGGACCAGCAAAGCCAGATTCAGCAGCTGAAGAGTGCAGTTAATGAGCTCAAAGCAGAGAAGCTGCAGATTGTCAGCAGCATGCAGCGGCGGCGGCAGCTGGAGGAGCAGACTGTGGAGTTAACCACTGAGGTTCAGTCCTTATACAGAGAGATCAAGGTGAGAAATACTCTTAATTGTCTAAGCCTTAGCTTTGCTGTCCTTGAAATAAAAAAATAATAATCTTGTTATACTTAATATTGTCTCTAGTCCTAGAAAATGGGATGGATTTCTAAATGTTTGTCCTGTGCTGCTATTGTATATCTTTGGGAATTTCCAGAACTTTTTTAATACATATTTTCACATTTTCTTTTTTTAATACACCCAAAAAAGAAATAAGTAACCACATTACTTTTTTTACTGCTTGAAAAATTATTGATCTTTACCAGAGTCCGAAAATAAAACCTACTTTTTCCAACTACTTTTCAGGAAGCAAAAGAGCAGGTACTTCCTTTGGATGCCATGTTAGAGAAATTACAGCAGGAGAAGGAGGATCTAGTGAATAAAAGGACTGCAAGTAATAAAGAAACACAAGAGAAGGTTTGTTTGCTCTTGGCATAGCTGTGAGATAGGATTAGATATTGTTTTTCAGGCATGGATGGAAGCTGTGGTACTGAGTTTGCTTTTAGGAAACGTCAGTGACTCCAGCAGATGCTTTGGATTGATGGAGCTTTCAGGGAAGAAAAGAAACATGTTCAGGACATGAACTCAATTGTAATTAACCTTTGGCAGTCTTGACAAAAGGCTTCTTGGCACATTTGGCAATATTTAGTGACTGATGGCATTCAAAAGCCTTTCCTAATAGACCCAGGAGGAACAGCAAGGATGACCATCACCCGTCCTTGCCAAGAGACACACGGGTTTTTCCCAGGTTAAGTGGCCCTCATTCGTTTTGGGAAACATTTTCATGCTTATAAGAAGTATTGGGATTTTAGAAGCTGAAGACTTTATTAGAAAACTAAAGGGAGTTATGATAAGGAATTGTACTTGGGCAGGAGTGTTACCCGGTATCTTTGATGCAGAGCATATCTGTTCTTGAACATAAGACCATATTTCATTTGAAATCTTTCCTTTGCAGATGAATGGCATAAATGAGAAAGTTAAAGATATAAACACGTATGTGAAAGAAATTGAAAACTATATTCAACAAGGAAAAGAAGACTATAAAAAGGTAATCTAAAAACCAGTCAATAAAAAGTTAGCATCAAAAGTACTTTTGTTTTTAAATCATATACCATTTTCTTCATATTTCTTTAGCAAAAGGAGTCTGAACTTGATGAAGTAAATTCTCATTTGGCTGCCTGTGAGAAACAGAAGGAAAAGATAAGTAAAGAGATGGAAATGACCCGACAAGATATTGACACTCAAAAGGTGGATATATTGTTTAAAGTATACTTGGCATAGTTGAAATAATTCCTAGTTTTGGTTTGTCTGCCTATGTCTGTAGTGGTGTGAAATTAGCTTCCTCTTGATTTATTTGGTCAGTTGTTCGTCAGGATAGCTGCTATTACGTGCATTAGGCTGAAAATAGTTCTGAGATTTGTATGTGCAAATTTAAAAATCATTTATCTCTAACCATCATCTTACGGTATTTCTAAGAGTTCAGTCTGGTGGGATAGTACTCAGCATTTTCAGGAGTATCTTTATGTGGAAGATACCTGCCTTTATAAGTAAAGTACAAACTGCAGGTACCAAAAGTTGCTTGCTACTCCAGATTTGTCATGTACTTGTGTATAATTCTTGTGTATATGTTTCAAATACTGTTTACATTCCCTATAGGAAATATGTCTTTCCCCATTCTACCCCTTCAATTACTGTCTACTCTTGTAGAACTGAGATAGAGTACTTGGTTAAATCTCATCCTAAACTACTTGTCCTGGTTGAAACATGGATTAATATTCTCAAAAAGAACGAGTCTTGCATTCAGTTGTGACAGTGAACACTGTCATTGCAGTTTGAAAGATGAAATAATATTGCTGGTTTCCATTATACTCTATTTCTAGGACAAGGTAAGTTCTCACTGTGATAATTTTTGTTGTTGTCAATTATTTTATACTTGCAGCATGCTTTAGAGTTGTGCAGAATTCATACATTTGTAATCAATAAGCAACATACTGAAACATTATACAATTTCTTGCTTTCTTTTGGTGCTAGATACAGGAAAGATGGCTGGAGGATAATCTCACTTTGAGGAGGCGGAATGAAGAGCTAAAAGAAGTTGAAGACAATATAAAACAACTTACAAAAGAGATGGGAAAAATGAAAGTCCCCCAGATGAAAAAGTAAGCACCTTCAAACCAGAATGGTGTGCTTTGCACAAGAATTCATTGAATGTCTGAATGTTGTAGTCACTGTGTTTTAGTGTGTCCTGGTCCACTTTTCCCCCCATTCATACAGACCGCTTCGTCCTTGACACCTGTGTTTGCTTCATATCCCTGTGATGACAGTGTAAATGACTCCGTGAAATGGTACAGTGCTTCTGGCTGGAAATAGAGATATCTGCTCATTCCTGTTGCAATCCAATTCTTTTCATGATGTTTACTGAGAAATCCACATTTAAATAATTCATGCTTCTGGATAAGAGTATTTAGTTTTCATTTTCAGACTGCTCACTTACTTCCCAGCAGCAAATTTTATGTTTACTTCAGTAGTTTAGTAATAGTTGCTTAGATACTAAACACTTTGGAAAAGTAATCACCCCTTTTCTGGTTCTTGCATGTGAAATATTTATGTAGCATGCTGGAGCTTACCCAGTAATTCATCTGTTTTGCTCAGTATCCATTTATAAAATTAACTTTTTTTTTGTTTTTGCATATAGCACTTTAGTATTTGAGCTTGACAACTTGCTTCTCCCACTCAGAATAGTGATTGAATATGTTCTTAGCAAACTTAAAACTATTTTTATTTCAGTAGTGTATTCATTTCAGTGGCATTATAATTTTAACTGTTATAGACTTTATAGATATGGTACAATGAGCTGCTGTTTAACATAAACTCAAAATTAGAACCCTGGTTAAAAAATTGAAACACTAAATACAGAATACTTGTGTATCAATTATGGTTTCACAGCGAACAAAAGCATCTGGAGGAAAAAATAGAATCTCTGAAAAGGAACCATCACGTTGCACTTGGCCGCCAGCGTGGGTTTGAGGAGGAGATTGTTCGCTTTAGAAAGGAGCTCAGAGAGCCACAATTCAAAGATGCAGAGGAAAAATACAGGGACATGATGATTGTCATGAGAACAACAGAGCTGGTGAACAAAGATCTGGACCTTTATTACAAGGCTCTTGATAAGTAAGTATTGTCAAATGAGGATGATTCTTAAATGTTTCCATCTTTATTGGTATTGATAACCTTGGTGCAAAGCAGCTTTCAATTCCAGGCTTCCAGGGTAACTCAGAAAATTGCTATGATTCCTTGAGATATATAATAATTTCTCTTTATAAATTCTGGCATTTAAATATTAAGAAGACATAACAAGGTATAACTTCCCTAGTAAATTAATGAAACTATACTGGAAACTACACAGGATTGGTATGATGTAGGAAATTTGTAAGTTAATGTCTGTAATGTACATATATTAAATGCATTGATGGTAATAATTGGAATTTAATACAGTCATAGGTAAGTCTGATATTTGTATTCCCAATTCTCTGTAAGACTTATTTGAAGTTTTGGTTGTACATTTTAGGACTTAATTTGCAGCACAGCAATTGGAGAGAGATAAGGAAAGGTGAAATTGATGTTTAAATCCTTTATTTTTAACTTGGGCCCTTCTACTTTTGTTTCTATAGCAATATATTTTATCATCTTCTGGTCATATCTTAACATGCATAAGATATGCCAGGTAGATTTCTTGTTTCTCATGACAGCTTCTCAGGTAAATAATTGTGTTTTAAAGAATATTACAATATAGAGGGTTTTTTTCTCCTTTTCCAGTGTAGGTGGTTTTGTGTTTATATTAAAGAAGGTAAGATCATAAGAAACATGTCTGGCATTTGATGGAAAGTTTAGCAAATTTGTGCTTGTTTCTGTTTCCTCTGGAAGCTTGTTTGCTGGTTGTGGACTGACTGGCCAAAAAGGGCATCTCAAAATTTGTAACCGTATACAAAATGAAACATGTGGCTCCTAAAAACCCTATTTGTTTGTTTGTAACGATGGAATAGTAGTGAACAACTTGATGGACAATACGGGAGGATTTTTGAATCAGTGGATACATCCAGGAAATAGTAAACTGGTGCTCAGTGGTAGAAAGATAAATATTAGGAACAAAAAAAGAGAAAGAGAGAAAGATAAATATTTTGGCCACTGTAGGCATTCTCAATACACCCATGTCTTGAATAAAGTATGGAATTCTGGCCTTCTATTTAAAAGCAGTGCTGGAAAAAGGAGCACAGAAGAGTAATTACGTGGTTGAGGATACAGCATAATGGTCAAGAAGAGAAACAAACTAAATGAGATCTTTCCAAGTTGAAAGGACATTCTAGAGGAACCCCATTCTAAGCTAGTTTGATAATAACATTAAATTAAACATAATACTAGAATGTAAGCTAATCCAAAATTTATTGTGTGAAGATCTAATTTGTTCAGAGCGTGTATAAGTCTTCCCTTTCAGCTGTAATGGAAATGCACTCCAAGAATTTCCTTTTTAGATTTTTTTTGTATGGTATCAAATCATCTATTGTTTCTATTTAAGGCTAAACAGGAAAACAGTCTTGTAATTTCAAGAAAAATAGATAAGCATCACTTAGCGGTAATCTGAAAAATCGGTGAGACAAAATGCTAACTCCAATGGCCAAACCTGTATCTGTGGCTGGGAAAACCAACATTTTGGGTGTTCCATGCTATCAGATGATCTTTATTTACTTTATTTAGATTTATGATAAATTTTGATGAGGAATGCATTCTTGGGGTTAAGTAAATAGTTGAAAACATTTCAGTTTTACTTAACAAAACTTAATAGAGTTGATACCTCAGTATTCCCCAGAACAGGTGAAAGAGCAAAGGTAGAAAAAGCATATGTAAAAATCCATTTCAGAAGGATATTTGAGAGAAGACTATATTGCCATAAAGTTAGTGAGCATTTTTTTCATTACAGAGTAGGTTTTCTTTAAAAAGCCAAGTTAGAAATGCAGTGTCCTGTCCTTTTCTGAGTGCTTTGTAAGATTTCATGAACTAATGTCATGCTGTTATGTTAACCAGAGAAATTAAATTTAAAATTATTAATGATTATCCTGTGTTACTCTTGCTGCTAAAGAGAAAAGTAGTTCTTGTCACAATGCCTGTTTGGGTAATCACAAATTATAATCTCAGTAGGAATTCTCTGCTCTGAGGAGACTTTAGGTTCTCCTTTCCTGCTGTTGTTTGCCCTGTTGGGTGACTGTGCCAAAGAGTAACACTCCTGTTCTGGAAAGCTTAACATCAGATTCATCTTCTTGGTGTCAGCCTGAAAATAAATCTCACACATAAACCATAAATCTCTTAAAAAGTCAGGTAAAGTCATGCTCCATTGAGTGACTGCAAATATATTTGTCATCATTACTTTACTGCTTCTTAAAACTGAGCTGTTTGTGAGCATAGAATTATTTATGCAGTGGCATGTTGTTACTCCTTAGGTACTTCTCCATCCAAAATAAAATAGTATTTTCTATATTTTTAGTAAAAGTATTAAGGGAATGGAAAGGGAGCTGCCACCTGCCTTAAAGCCCCTAGCAGTCCATAGCAGCCCATGGTTGCATCTCTAACAATTTGCCGCCTTTGCTGTTGTTTTTCAGAGCAATAATGACATTTCATAGCATGAAAATGGAAGAAATCAACAAAATAATTCGAGACCTGTGGCGAAGCATTTACAGAGGACAAGGTATGTAATATTTTTTTTTAAGTTTTACCCATATGTATCCATTTGATATTGAGCACTGCATATGGAAAAGTGTTTGTTCACAAGATGGGAAATAGCTGGTTCCATTCCAAAGGCTGTATCTGTTCTTCACCACTATAATCTTTCATTGCACGTTATATAGTAATGTGCAGGATAAATTGAGTTAATTTTCACTTTCCTGTGTTTTCCAAAGGTTAGGTTTCTTTGAGACAGGGGAAGTGCATGAGTTCATTCCTTCAATTTTGGAAAAATTAATTGCCAATCTATCAGTGGGAGTTCTGAACTGAATTTTTGTTGTCACTACATACTAATACCTCTCATCTCCCATTAATCCAATGATATTTTTCGAGATCTTTGATAATGCAAAAACTGTCTCCTTCCCATTTTCAGATATTGAATATATAGAAATTCGCTCTGATGCAGATGAGAATGTCTCAGCCACTGACAAAAGAAGAAATTACAATTACAGGGTGGTAATGGTGAAGGGAGATACAGCACTGGATATGCGAGGAAGATGTAGTGCTGGGCAAAAGGTAATGGCTCTTTATCTTCAGTACACGCACAATAACAGGGATTCTGAAAACTGACTCAGGTGAATGCAGGAATCAAGTGACCAAAGAACAGGCAGCTCCGACTCTTAATTTATTATTGCGTACCACTTTCCTTCACTGTGTCTGGGTGACAATATATGAACAATATATGACTCTGAACATCTGAACTCTGTTTTTGGCTGCCAAAATCCATTGTTTCAAATGGGCACTAGGCTGATTCCCTGCAGGAGTGAAGGGTTTGACTTCCCTCTCTCCTCAAGTTCAAGACCTCCCATTTTGTCTCTTCCTAGTTACCACTGAGGTTTCCTCAGCTTCAGGTCTATTGATTTGCTCCGTTTTTTTTTTCTTTCTGAGCCCTTGGTCTTCTTTTTGCAACTGCATCTACTTCTAAGTTGATAGGACATCTCTTCCTCCAAGTTATGCTGCTTTCACCTGCTGCTGACTATAACCTTTCATTTCATGTCACCAATATCACACCTAGCCATACTTCCAGGCATTGCATTTCCTCCTGTGCTGTCAGCTCTCAGCTCTGTGGTCTGCCCATTCAGCTTCAATAGCACACACTGGCCAAGTGGCCTGATAACACACCAGCTGTGACAATGTGGTCAGAGGTTCATCACAGTTAACCACACCCACACATGTTGAGGGTTGTTTCCACCTGTCTGTTCTATTAAATGTGTCCTCTCCTAGAGTAGTTTAGGATGTTGGCGTTAGAGTCCTATGTAAATGAGAGTGAAACTTGAACAAGTTTCTTAGCTGAAATTCTGAGAATTCTTCTTTGATCATCAAATGTGATGCCAGCAGTTGTGATAATTGGAAAATATTTTTGGTAGCACAGTTTCCATTGAGTGTTCTGTAATTTTTAGTAGCTCAGTAGATCTTGTAAATACGATTACGCATGTTGATGCAAAACTAACATGGTGGTAAAATCCTACTGTCTTCCATTTTAGTAAGTAGTCAGGAGTTCAGTAACTCAAACTCAGTAATATGCAGACAAATTTCCACCCTCCCTCCTGTAGTGGGGTGGGCTCAAGCAAGTGTAGGGGTAATGCAAACAGCAGTGTTGTAGCTTCTTTACCCCAGATTAGAATTCTTACTTCCAATATCTTCTGAATTTTGAGTACTTCTTTGTAGAGTCAATCTTTGAATTCAAACTTGAAGTTTCAATGTAGTTTTTCAGTAATTAATTAGTTATTGTCATTTTGTGAACTGTCAGCACATTGTTCTGTAACCTTCAGCCACGGTTTGTAATGGCATTAAAAACAGGTTGTAACATGTAGACCCTCTTTAAACAGTTTGAAGCTTGAGATTTTCATGTTTTTTCCTTTCCCTCAGGTGCTTGCTTCTCTCATCATTCGCCTTGCTCTAGCAGAAACATTCTGTCTCAACTGTGGCATTCTGGCCCTAGACGAGCCTACAACCAACCTTGACCGAGAAAACATTGAGTCCCTGGCACATGCCCTGGTAGAGTAAGTGAGCTCTCCTTGTGGTGCTTAACAGTGGGTATTTTTCAATACCCAGCTGGCAGTAGTTAATTATATTTTACGCTGGCTTATCTTTGTTGTGAGTAGTTTTAGATTCCATCTCTATCTGGAAAAGAAAAAAATATTTCTTGCATAATTTGAGGGGATTTTTTATGTGGGTAAAAAGAATGGCTCATCAGGATTAGATTGCTCAATGGTTTATGTCATTCATTATCAATAAGGAAATATTTTTGTGTTTTGTATTTGCAAGTTCTCTAATGCTAACATGGGATTTAGATAAATGCACACTCAATAATATCTCTCTGTAGGATAATAAAGAGTCGCTTACACCAACGCAACTTTCAGCTTCTGGTGATTACTCACGATGAAGATTTTGTTGAACTTCTGGGCCGTTCTGAGTATGTGGAAACATTCTACAGGATAAAGAAGAACATTGACCAGTGCTCTGAGATCGTGAAATGCAGTGTCAGCTCCCTAGGCTCCTATGTTCATTAGACTGCTAAGTAATTACATATTATAGACAGCATAACCTGATACATTATACATTCCCTGACTTGATAAGAGGTCAGTGTAGGTGTCTGAAAATGTAGTTCCTTTGTATCATATTCTGTTGAAGATTTGTAACAATTTTAGCCAGAGTCTAAAACTGTGAGACTTTTAAACTTCTTATCTTTCCACATATTTCTGTGCCTGGGTTTAGGAATCACCATCATTCGAAAGAATTTAAATGAATATGACATAGTTAAATTTTGATGTATTTTATGCTTTAAAAGTGAAAGTAAAGTTGTGATGTTCTTTGTGGATGTCCTGCTGGGGAGATCCAGTTGCAGAATCTCTGGAGTAGCTACAGCTCAGTGGAATATGGCTTGCTCTCCATCCCTGGCAAGGTCAGCAGTGCTGGGTGTCGCTTTGGTTGAAGGTGTGTTCATTGCTACCCACCTAATCTACCCAAAATTCACAAGCTTCAAAGAGAACTTTTACTGCTTTCTCTGCAAGGTAACCTAACTCTGGGTGTTCAAAGACAGAATCTTCCCCAAGTCCGCTTTGCTTCAGAATAAAGCAAAGGCCCATCTCTAACCAGATGAAGGAGTGAATTCTCTGCTCAGTGAGTTATGTCCTGATTCTTCATGGCAATGTCTGCAAACAGGAAAATGGAACGTAAGTGCCTCAGAGAGTTAGGTTGTGTGAATGCTGAACTTCACCTGCCCTGCTTTGAGTTCTTCCTGAAGCTCTTTTCCTTGGTGTGATAACACCCAGGGGCCCTATAGCTTGACAGCCCCAGGGAACCCACTTCTCAGTGGGAGTGACAGTGGAAAGCCACAGGGGTGGTCTGCTGCGAAATGCAAAGGGCCTGATTATCAAGAGTCCTGAGGTTGCACACAAGTTCCTCATGCTTGCTGCTTCCGAAGCCACACAAGCCCTGAGGGGAGGGATTTCTGGGTCCCTGTTTCTTTGTAATCAAGTCAGGGGCTACCTTGAATTCTTGGTAAGTGTCCACAAACAGAAGCTGGACTTAAAATTCTTTGAAACCTCAGTCAATGGTGTATGAACAAAGCACAATTTCAGAGGAAGAATCTTTAAACCACCATGAAAGAAAGTTAATTTCTGTAACATCAGGACATTTCTCCTTGGCAAATGTTTAAGTGAGCCTTAGAACATTGGATGTTGTCTTGCTCCTCTGCCAGGGTGCAGGAATCCCTTTTTTTTGCAGGGATAGGGAGCAGTTGACATGGGAGGGGTGCAAGCAGACCTGGCTTGTATGGACAGGGCCTGGGGCTGGCTGAGCATGATAGACCAGAGCCTTTGCCCCTGGAGCTGGTGCAGCTGTGCCCCTCACATTACCATCACACACCCCCACCATCACCTCCTGAGGGGTCTGGATATCTGCACAGAAAAGGACAGAGCCCAGTATACCCCTACTCAGGTTCTTCTCTATGGCAAAGACTCCTAGGCCTCAGCCTTGGCCAGGGTGAGTCGCAGTAGGTGCCTTAAAGTGTGATGGCAGAAACCCTGATCTTCAGTTAAGGATTATTTCCACCTAAATTTTCTAAAACTGGAAGCTACCAGTGTCAGGGTGACCCCAGTCATCGGGAAAACACTCAAAGATAAGAAAATGAATGGGACTTCCTAGCAATTACGCTTTCACCAATTCCCCAAAAAAGCAATGACCACACAGCTGGGGAGGGAGGGGGGAGAGTAGGAAAAGGAAAATGCTACTACCCTGCATTATGTTTGCAGTTTTAAATAAGAAGCTTCACTGACTAGTACTACTTCCTGAAGGGAAATTTTCTTAAAGATACAATCAACAGAAAAAAAATGCTTTGTCTTTTCAGATTTTCCTGTACAACCTATTTATTTTAGCATGACATGTACACCCCAGCTCTGCACTGTCACCAGAAGCAACTCCCCAACCTTTTTAAGTTCTGTCCTACTTTTTCCCAAGTTAAGGCCATAGCTCACAGTTCCTCTGTGAAGTACTTTGGGTACATTTTTGCCTAATCAGCCTTTCCCAAGTTTATGCTCACACATACTTTGACATTAAACATTTTGCCAGAACATAGGGAAAACACAAGAAATGTAGTGGGAAACCAACCTCTCCTATATCAAATAAATTAAAATGATAAAAAATAACCCACTGAATAATTTGAATAATCCATAGGCTCCTTGACAGCCAAAAGCATGGAAAAGAGACTGCCAGCCCCATGGTTTTCATGTGGACTAGAAAACAAAATACAGGCTTATGTAAATTAAGTGTAGGAGAAACTTCAAACACTTTCATGATATTCTGCTGTTGATGGGTACCTTGGGACAGTGAGGGCAAAAATGGGCCCGACTGCTCCAGCCATGGTGGTGCTGCCACCTCTCCCATGCCCACCGGAAGCAGCAGCAGATGGGTACAGTCAGCCGCCCCCAGTGCCACGTCAAGGGGATCCCTGCTCTGCCACAGCTTCCTGCCCTGTCACACAGGGACAACCTCTACCCACGGCAGGAGGGCTGGAGGGGAGGGTGGCACAGGAGCAGAACATCCCAGGAGAGGTGGTTTTGCCCCTACGTGATGCTACACAAAGTGCAGAACCAAGCGGAGATGTTCTATGGCAAACAAGGCACAGATTTATTGCTGTAATTCACTGGGCAGGTGGCAAAGTGGTGAAGAAAGTTTTTGTCTACTTCCCATTTTGGGTGGAGTGGGGGTGGATTTTCAGCAGGGAGATCACAGCACCCATCCTCCAGACAGCAATCCATGCACACACCTCACAGAAACAGGCACACACTCAGATACACGACGGTTAAAAGCCAAAAATAACAGCTGCAAAATAACAGTATCAAGTCAGCAGAATTGCCGTTGGTTCATGAGCCGAGATTCAGGCAGTTGCCTTGGATGGTAATTGCAAAGCCACTTGTCTGAGGGCACCAAACACCAACTCTGCCTGTTGGCCTGGAAGGGTTGATTGAGTGCAAATCCCTTCCAAGAAATTTGGTCTGGTTGCAGCCTCAGTTCTGGCAAATGCTTTTGGAGCCAGGGATCTACAGGAGATGGAGGGCTTTGGCATGCACCACTCAGGTAAGAGACTTTCGTTCCACCTCTGTGCCACAACATCCATTTCTTCAGTACCATGACGTATTTTTGCTTTATCTACACTAAGCAAGGTGCCAACTACTTTCACTAGGAAGAAAACCCAGAGACCTCCAAGACATGCCTGTCTGAACATTTTGTTTCTAATTGGAATTAACATTAGTAATAGAAAACCAGTACTTCAATTTTCTGATGCTTACTTCAGTATTATTTCTGCAGTATAACTCTGCTGCCTGTTTACAGACTGCTGCATAAACCTGCCCCAAAGTACTTTCGATTTGCAAACTTCAGAGAAGATTAATTGTTTTCATTTTTTTTTTAATAAAAACTGCTTTATGGCCTGCCTGAAGTAAAAAACTGACTTACTTAACTCATTACTCCCAGCTGCAACTTCTCCAAGTAGCTTCCTCCTACATGCCATGTTTTAGGCAAAGAGCTTTTGGGTGCCATAGAATTACATTAAAAAACACAAGCAGATGAGATTATCTACAAATAAACACCACAAACCAAAGCAATAAATATAGATGATGCTTTCAAAAGCTTAATCATTTGCTGTCTCCCTGCAACTTTGCATTTAAATGTCATACCAAGTATCATCTCATCTATTTCAGTATGACAGGGTTTGCTGCCCCCGGGCAATCTGCCAGGAGCCAGCGTTTACTCTCTGCCTACTGCAAGATTACACCTTTGGGGAACGCCACACAATTTGCAAATTCTCCTTCATCTGGCTCCATACTGTTTGTGTAGTTTGATCTACGCAGGAAAAGTAAATTGCTGAAACTGTAGTGCACCCTTCTCTCCAGCTGCAGCAGCTGAAGGAAGCAGGAAGGTTCCAGCACTGCCAGCCCTGCACAAGGGAGAACTCAATGTTTATAAAGCCAATAAACCCAACCACTGATTCAAGAGATACTACATGTGCTGATGCTACACTTTATGCCGTGACCCACATTTGGGTTTTTTCAGCTTATAAAATGTTTTATTTAATTGCTCTGCTAAGTAAGGATCAGCACACATGAGAGAATGGTCTGGAAGATGTGTTGGTGGCTTCTCCATGAGGATTTCATAGAAGACAACGCTGGAATAGTGTTGGAAATGAGAAAATGGTTAGTAGGGTCATCCAAAATCAGGCCCTCAAGGACAAACTGAAGTTATTTATATCACCTCAGTTAAAGCATCTGCTGGACCTTTTGAGTTCTGACATTGTTTCTTAATGCCATGATCCTATCCTGTCTCTCCAAAAATCCTCCACCTGCCACAGGGATGAATTTGGTTGCTAAAGCAAAGGTGGGAAGGTGACTCAGTTGCCTCCCTTCACTCAAACTGCCAGGGAGAGGGAGCTGAGCATGAGGAGACTGCAGGGAAAGGAAAGGCACCCAGAAGAAGGAGGTGCCCTCCTTGCCAGCCATGCTGGGGTCCTCTTCCCATCCTGAGCCAGGGATGGCTAAAGCAGCTGGGCGGGAACATTCCCACCCCTCCTGCCTGCCAGCTGCCACTGGGATGGCCCAGTACGAAGGTGAAGCTACTGTCTGTTTAACTGGGGAGGCACGAATTCAGCCTGGCTAAAATTATGGAAATTATTCACCCATTCCCTACAGAGCCAGGTTAGAGAAGAGGACGCTGCCATAGGGAGCTGTAGCCCCTGGATATCTGACAGCCATTGGTCATACCTATTTCTTTCCTCTGATTTCCATCAATTCCATCCATGTCCCCCAATGTCATCCCATGCTGGTCATGGCCACGGCTGCAGCGAACCCCTTTGGTCTTCATTTGTGTGTGGTGATTGTGACATCCAACCTTGGCTTTGCTGCTGGAAAAAAAAATATAAAAGAAAGAAAAAATCAATGGCTTTGGGTACAGAACAAAGCAAAATTTCTGGGTTTGGTTTCTGGGTCTCTTCAGATGACTTCTTCGTTTTCTGGTGTCATCATCAGAGATGCAGCTGTGGAAAGGCTCAACCAATGCTGGCCCAACGTGCACCATCACCCCCTGGTCTCTCCTCCACATGGGGGCAAGAGGAGCACAATGTACCCAAAATAACCACCTGGATAATTTCTCTGAATTGGTTGGGACCTACTTGGGGTGGCTTGAATCAAGCATTAAGAGCATGGGGTGGCAAGGCAGGGTGGGGACACACCTCTGGGACCCCTCTGTATTCTGCCTCTGGCCACAGCTGGACATACACGGCAAAAAACAGCAAAGCAAAACCATCTCTTCTATGACCAGGAGACTCAGTTCAGGCTAGACTCACATACGTGGGGTTCTGTGTCTACCTTGATCAGCAGCACTGGGTTCATGGTCATGGTGTCCCAGCACCCCAGTCCCTTTGGGAAGGACAGCTTGACTGACCAACACTCTTGGAAGGAGCTGTTTTGGTTCCCTGCAGGTCCCAGGCTCCTGGTGGGTCTGATCCCCTCTCACATGAGCCTCCCCCAGTGCTGTTTCTCAGAGCTGGGCTCCACCTTCTAGGTATCATTTTCTACCCCCACAATGCAAATTTACACATGTGAGCTTTTCCCATCAACAGGTTCATGTTGCAATATCAATAGTTTGGGGAAGGATTTTATCTGCCTTTGAGGGAGGTGACATACACTCTCCCATGCATGGTTTGCAGAGTCGGGTAATCCAAATCATGGGAACACTCTCCATAGCCGTCCATAGCCCTGTAATCCCACTGGGACACTGCGCCAGGGCACAGTGATGGGACTATAGAACTGGGGTCATGGTGCATCCTGCTGTAGCAGTTCAGCTCAAGGGAGCCAGGGACACTGGCTTTGGGACAGGTGGACATGACAAGCTCTGTACTGTGCAGCCCTGGATATACACCAGGCCCTCCACCTGAAGTGATGGGAACACTACAGGGTCCCACCTGCCTCTGAACCAGCCTCTCAAAATCACAGGAAATTCAATGACTGGGAACTGTCACCATCTTTTTTTCAGGAAAACAAATTTTTTCAGGCTAGTACAGGAACAAATGGTGAGTGCTGCAGTCCAGTCCTGCCACTGCAACCTTAGGCCAATGGTCATCCCACAGAGAAGGAGAACAGTGAAGTGGGAAGAGGTTAATTTGAAATATGAAGTTCAGGCTTCCTCAGGCTCCCTCTGGCTCTGTGACACCTTGACTTGACTGAAATTTTGGAAATTAAAAAAAAAAAAGGTTTAAACTTAAATGTTTCTACATTTTCTAAATTCATTTAACAAATTGCACTATTTATAAGCCTCCAAGCAGGTACCAGCTGAAGTTGGGCTTCCCTGGACAGGGTTTGCCCCAGCTGGGGGAGCAGCACTGCAGGGCCATGGGGAGCTAGTGACAGCAGAGCCACAAGGTGCTGCTTCACCTGTGCATGCAGGAGGATGTAGCAAAAGTCATTTAAGAGTCTGGAGAAGAAATTAACCTTTTGCCAAGTCAACTTTTTTTGCCACAAAATTTCTGCTGACAACACCAGCCATAGTGGGAAATAACTATGGGTTTGTGTCTGTTCTCCTGCTCAAGAATATGGTGGTTTGAATCCCTGAACTGTTGTTGATTCTCTGATGTCCCCTTGGAAGGTGTGAGAGGGACAATGTGGCATGGCATGGGATGGTGTGGGATGCCAAGCAGGGCACTACAGGAGCCGTTGTCCCACAATGGGATTTGTGTTACAGAGCTAAGTCCTTTTTGAAACTAAATACCCACATGCCAGAAAACACCCTCAGCTATTTCTTCCTTTACAAACATGAGCACTTTTGTTTTTGCATATGTTTAACATCTTGATAAAAGTTTTGAGGTTTTCTTTTCCTTCAAATCTTTGACAACTTGAGCTTGCTAGGGCTGCTGTTATTATGGCCAAAGGACATGAATTTTTCTGGCACACAGTTCAGCTCTTCCTCTCCAACAGCATCCCTGTGCCAGGCCTTTCCCTGAAACACTGCCACTGCCCATGATCCCCCTTTATGCTGGTGGTGGCCAAGCTGCAGCACAGGGCACTGAGGTCCCAGCATGGCCCAGGGACACTACTAGGAAAAGGAGCCTTGCAGGAGGAGAGGTCCAGGTACCTGCTGGTGTCATGTCATCCTCCATGAGACACCAGCACCCAGGGCAGGAGCCTGGCAGGCATCCAGCCATGCACATTCTAGAGGTGGTCCTTCTGCATAGCTGTTTGTCTTTTCCATCGTGGAGACCAGGAAAGCACCAACGGGTACTCCTTTGCCTTGACTTTACTCAAGCCTTGCAACGTGCTTGGTTTGGTCCTGCACATGTCCATGGTTTTCCACATGCAGCACATTACAAACATGCTCGATAGTAAATAGATCCTTGAACATCAAAAAGAAAATCTCATCTTCTCATCCCAGTATCTCCTTATCTATCAGTTAGGTGATTAAAATCTGCATGTATATATAGAATAATAGATAACGTTATTCAAAGTATAGAGAAGTCTTTGCCACCATTACGTAATGCCCTTCTTTGGGGTGTCTCACTTCCCACTGCATCCTCTGCTGCACAGGAAGACACCTATATTTGGCAGTAGCAATGGAGACGCAGGTCCTTTTTCACACTATAAAAATGGTGCTGTCTCAAGCAGAGGCAGAGAGGCCCTGGCCATCCAGCCCAGCCAGCACAGGACGTGCTCAGACAGCGGTGACAGGATGCTCCCCTCACTGAAGACAACTTTCACTCTCCTCTCCCTGCTCCAGCTCATCTCTTCCAGAGCCATGACTCCATCTCCCCAGCAAATACTGAAGGAAGTCATCCTCCTGATCCAACAGCTCAACTCAGGAGTGCAGGTAAATGCTGCTACACCTCTTGGCTTTGCTTTGCTTACTCGTTATTGATGATGATGATAATGTTCTTCAGTGTCCAAGGCCAGGCACTGGCACTGCCACCACAGGTGCCTGCTTGGGTGGCAGAAGCCCTTCCCGCTGGCTCAATCCACTCCATCCCACCTCCTGCTTGGGGCACCCTGGCCCGTTTCAGCCTAGACTTTGTGGGATCAGCACTTGAGTTGGTGGTACAAGCAGCTTCTGGGGTCTGATCAGATGAAGTTTTCTGCCTGATGTTAGGTACTTCGCAGAAAAAAAGTCCTGAGGAACAAGAAAACCCTCTGTGTCAGGGTGACAGAGGCAGCTCGGGGATGTGGACATGGTCTGGGCAGTGTGAGCTGCCAGAGGGTTCCTGCTCTACTCCCACTGAGCACACAGGGACTCTCCTGCACCTTCCCAGACAAGTGCTGTGCAAACTCAGGTCCTGTGCCCAGGAGCCTGTTTGGAAACAATTTGCTGAAAGATGGATCTCAGTGCTGGCAGCACCAAGGGTGCATCCACACCATGGCCTGCTGGAGAGGGATGGAGACACAGTGCCCCTTCCTGGCAGAGGGATGATGGTCTTAAAATGACAGTCTCATAACCATGACTCTCCCTTGTGTTGCCTCTCCAGGTCCCCTGCAATGACACCCGAGTGGCACAGGTCACCTTCATGGATCGAAAGGTAAACACCTATGCAGAGATAGGCAGAAAATGCATTTATCATAAACCCACACATAGCCAGGGCCTCCTCCCCAGGGGGGACAGCGCCTGTAGCTGAGGTAGCTTTATTAGTCACTGAAGGGCTGCTCAGTGCCAGTCGGTGGGGCAAGTGTATGGCTGGATGCTGGCTGTGCCTGAGCACCTGCCTCCATCCCACATCTCTGTCCCCCAGTTCCCCCCAGCCCCAGCCATGGGGCACAGCCCAGGGCCCAGGTCACTGCTGTAACATGAAAGCAGCTTAGGAAGTCACTGTGGAACTTCCTGCTACTCCTGGACACCTGAATAAGCAGCTTCAACTTAATTCAGCTACATGGTTCTAATCCTTCCCCTCTGTGTTCCCCAGCTGCCGGACCAGGAGCTGCTGTGCCAGGCAGACATGGCACTCACCAAAGTCACCAGGTGCAAGGAAGTCTATGAGCCACTCATCACCAACCTGAAGCGCCTGCATGGCAAGAAGGTAAGCAGGGGCTGCACCTCCCCCCTCGTTCTGTGCTCCGTGGCTCTGGCCCCATGGTGCCTGTGGCCCCACACCAAGGGTACCACAGCGCTGATCAGAATTTGCTCTCTTGAATTTGGCCAGAGCTGGGCATTGCAAACCTGAAAGTGATTCAGGATAATCAGTCCCCACCAGCCCCAGGCCCCCCAGACCAGTGGTCATGGGGGTCACACTGCTGGGCACAGGGGCCAGATGCTTGTTCTGAGCAAAGGACAATTCCTGAGATCCCGGGCCAGTATCCTCACCACTCTGAGTTATTTGCTGAATTATTTATGTGGCAACGGAGGCAAACAAAGCATTCGTCTGGGCTGGGAGCCTAGCTACCCACCGCCGCAGCAGCTAAATCGTGCTGCCAGCTCTAATGTATTTACACTTTTCCTTCCCCAGAACTGCTTCCTGAGAGATGAAAATGAGATCTACCTGCGCCACTTCTTGCCAGCGCTGGGGAACTTCACCCAGGGGATGTACAGGCGCAGGGGCTCGTCGGCTACACAGTAAGACGGGCACGGCTGCCAGCCCCGAGCCCCGGGATCTCACTGCTGATAGCTCTAAAATAGGTTTTGCGGAGTGGTTTTGTTTTGTTTCGGGTTTTTTTCTCTTTTTGCTCCCCGTTTCGTGCAGTTCCTCAGTCCTGCTCCAGCCGTCCTAAACCCAACCAATCCTCACAATCTGTCCCAGAGGGTACGCCGGGCACCTGGGGTCCTCAGCTGCGACGGGAAATGTCCCCTGCACGGCAGGCACCTAACATCTCCCAGACTTTCCGTCCGAGTGCTGTTTGTTAGATATTACTCAATCTTAGCAGAAGCGGTCTCGTTTGGACAAGGCTGCCCTTAACTCTTCCTTGCAGCCCTGCGGCTCATCCAGCTGGGATGCAACAACCCTTCCCTCTCCCCGGAAGGAGGGATGCGGGAGGACTTGCCGAGCCGGGAGGAGCAGAGCATCCTGGAGAGCATCCTGGACCAGCTGCTGAGGAGCCTGAGCTCTTAATTCATTCATCTGCTCCTGCAGCACCTACAAAACCAAAAACAGATTATCTGCTTCCTGTTCCCCTTAGTGACAGGAGGTTTCTTCACAATCATCTTCTCTTCCTAAAGAGATCAAAATCTACGCTGAAATGGTGAATTTTTCACTGATATGCTACTACAGCAGCTGAGGGGAAGGCCGACTTCTGGGAGCAGAGCTGGGGAAGTGCAGCATTCGAGAGCAAAAGCTGGGAGGGGAAATGGGTCAGAGGGGGCTGGAATTGTTACTGCAACTTCAATGTGTCTCTTCTATTGTCAGTGGCTTTTAAATTATTAATAGCGAAGACAGGAGAGTCTGTAGGATAACTTTGAATCTAATGGGTGCTCACAGGCGTCATATTTCTGAAGTTTATTTATTATTATATGTTATTTAAATAACTTATTTTTATAGTGTGTCATCTAAATATTCAAGACCAAAAAGTCCTCGCTGTTGAAAGTTTTTCTTTGCTTGGGACCCAAAATTAAAAGGAAAAGCCAATATTCAAGTGGTTTATTTTGAAATTACTTGGTAGTTCTGTGGAATACAATCATATTTAAAATACTGCTACCTCACTTTAGGGAATTCTTACTGTCTGATTGCCTTTGCACAACAATGAATGAACATGTGCTGATTTGTAATTTATTGTTCTTCTCTCTATTTAAAATATTTGTATTACAAGAGTTAATATATTCAAATTACCATGTATTTGAACGTCTTCATTTTATTATTTTGTTCATATCAACTATGCACTGATGTTATTGAAGTGTCCCAGGGCTTAAGCAATAAACGACTGAATATAAGAGCTCTTGGTGCCCATGCTTTATGCTGTCAATTCCCTCTTACCTTCAGCATTTCATGTCGAGCATCAGTGGCGCTGCCTCCTTGGTCAGCACAGGGGACTGGGTTGAAGAATGCTGGCATTTTTGGGTCAATGTACAGTAAATGTACCCACTCTGCCACTGAGAGCAAGGCCTCGAGAAAGGAAAAGGCACCAAAGAACCCGCCTGGCTTGGGGCTTAGGAAATTTGTGAAAGGAAGGGGTGGTGGAGGAAGGGTGAGAGCCTTTGTTTGGGAAGAAGGCCATGGGCATGAGGCCATGGTGGAGGGGAGTGTTGGGGTGCAGGCTGTGGTCTGGGGGCAGTGGGGGCTGGAAGGGGAGCCAGCAGGAGCCGAAGCGGAGCTGCAGGCAGGAGAAGGCTTGTCCAATGGGAGAGAGAAGGGATGGGGCTGGCTTATGGACCAACACATGTAGGAAACAAATCCACAAATTAACTGCTGGAAATTGTTATACATGCTCTGTTGGAGTGAAAGCTCCTCTGGACTCAGGCCCAGAGGGAAGCCAAAGCACAAGGGTTGAATTAAAACCTTTGGATAAGCTGAGATACATGAAGTCACATCTAAGTGAAATAGAAAAATAGATTTTTTAACTTTTAGTAGAAATATATGCTAAGTGCCTTAAACATTAAAAAGCTGTAGCAGAGACCTTAAACACAGTTCTTGCTGCAGCAGTGTTACCTTTTCACAGAATTCTTTAGTTTAGACAAAATATAGATAGAGTTATACTGTTCACATTTTTTAGATAGAGTGTTCACATAAACAATAAGAGCTGATAGAAACTGTATACGCAAATCTGTGTAATACCTATGTAACACTTGTGTAAGATTTACGATTGTTAGAATTACACCAGGATAGGTTAAGAAAAGGAAAACTAGAATCATGTATTATTCTTATTGGTCAGTTAGCAAATATAATCCACACTTCTGTAAGAAAAAATACAGAGTATAGAGCATAGAGAGTATAGAGCATATAGAGCATATAGAAGAAGAAGCTGGTTTTTGCCTGCTGTTTGCTGTTGCTGCTTGCATTTATCATGAACCCCCTTCGAACTCTGCCTTCAAGAAAGCTATGAGACTATGAAATAAAGAACTTAGCAGAACAGCAGCTTCCTCTGCTCTCTTACCCTGGTCCAAGAAGGAAGGGTACCCCGTCAAAATCTCAACAATGCTCTAAATGCATGTAATAGGGGCTCAACTGCAGTCTTGGGATTTGCCCTGGATAAACCCCAGCAGCATTAGCACCAGGCATGGCAGCAGCAGATATTCATGAGAACAGAACATAGACAATACCCTCGGGCACATGGTGTGACCATTGGGGATGATGCTGTACCGGGCCAGGAGCTGGACTCAATGGCCCTTGTGGGTCCCTTCCAACCCAGCTTATTCTGTGGTTCTGTGATTCTGTGATTCCATGATCCCTGCTGCCATCAGCTGCCAGTCACCACAGGTGGGGTGTGACACCTAGGCAAACCCTCATGGTCCTGTCTCAGTGGCTGTCCTGGAATCGCTCTGGTTCGGGACAAAGAGGGGAGAGCTGAGCTGGTGGCTGTGACTTTTGGTAGAGCCCAGGCTCAGTGGCCATAGGGATGTTGGTGCTTGAGATCCTGGGCAGGATCCTTGTGGGATGGGAGATGCTCCAAATCACAGAGCCCAAGGGGCTCCAAGAGGAGGAAAACTGAGGACACACCTCTGAATCAAGCACCTTTCTTTGGTAGGGAAATGGGGCAGGTTCATCCCTGGATGGTGGCTGGGATGAAGGCACAGCCAGGGCTCCAGAAACACAGGAGACCCCACTGGGGCTGTAGCTGTCCCTCCAGTGAGCGATGGGGCCATCACTGCCATTAGCTCCATCCCACCCTTGGGAAAGGACATGGGAATCTTTTCATTCACTGTTGTGTTGGATTATTGACCCTGGATTGATGTCACGGTCCCAACACAGCCCCCCTGTCACCCTCAGCTGGGCAGTGGGGAGAAAACATAACAAAAGGCTTGTGAGTTAGAACACGAAAAAAACACTCAGCAATTACTGTCATAGGCAAAACAGATTCAACTTGGGGGGAAATTAATTGAATTATTTAATTAATTCCATTTATTGTCAATCAAATCAGAGTAGGATAATGAGAAATAAAAACTAAATCTTAAAACACCTTAACCCCACCCATCCCCTCCTCCCAGGCTTAACTTCGCTCCTGATTTTCTCTTCTCTTCTCTTCTCTTCTCTTCTCTTCTCTTCTCTTCTCTCTTCTCTCTTCTCTCTTCTCTCTTCTCTCTTTTCTCTCTTCTCTCTTCTCTCTTCTCTCTTCTCTTCTCTTCTCTTCTCTTCTCTTCTCTTCTCTTCTCTTCTCTTCTCTTCTCTTCTCTTGTGTAGGGTTTTTCCCCAGGGCACTGCCATTGTTGACAATGTGCTGGGCCTCATCCAGCAGTAGGTTCCTCTTGGAGCAACTGGCATTGACTCCATCAGGCACTGGGAAATCTTCCAGCATTTTCTCACAGAACCCCGCCTTGTACCTCCCCACTATCAAAACCTTGCCATGCAAACCCAACACAGCTGGTGACTTTCTCATCACAGAGTGATGCAGTTTTCCACCATGATTCAACCTGAGTAGAGAAAGGTTAAATTTTTCTGTGATTTGAGCATTTTCTCTTCACTGATTCCAGTTTTAGAGCTTTCCACCATGATCACTGGGGAAATCCCTGTGTCTGCAGGGTGGAGCTACTACCTCCATCCACCCTCCTCTCTCTCCTACCTTCTCCAGCACCACTTTAAAGCAGGAATCCTACCACCACCACCACCACTCATCCCAGACCACTGGGACAGCTCTGGGCATGCTGATGAGGACCCACCATCCTTGAAGGCCATGGGTGCAGTCACACAGGGAGAGCATGCTCTCTTATCTGCTCTCTGTAACAGGGAGGTAGGAAACAGCCCAGCTCTCCACTGGCAGATCCCTCACAAAGGTCTTTCTGAGTCAGTGACTTCACCTAACTTCATCTGGGGCATCTCAGACCCAGACAAACAAAATTACTCTCAGTCTGGCTACTCCCGGATTCATCAAGTGCTCTCAAGTTGTTATCTGGTGGCAAGTTGCTGTTTGAGTTAGAAAAATCCCTATTAGTTATTACAAAACTCCAAAGTTTCCCAGCTCAGCACTTCTCAGTGCCATTTCCTGTGGGGCTGGCAGAGCCCATTGCCTGAAAACTCAAGCTGATGTTCCCCAAGCAGGGCAGGATGGACAGGGCAGCCTCCAGGTCCCCAAAACGCTGGAACAGGGCCACAAAGTCCCAGTTTCCCAGCATCAACACAGCAGGACTACCCACACCAGATCTCTGCCCACAACCCTGCAGAATGCCACACTGGTTTGGGGATCCTGTTTGGCCAGGAGGGGCCCCATCTCTCCACAAATCCCCCGAGGTGATGCCCTGCTCCTGCCCAGGTTTGTCCCCACATGGCTCTGCCATACTTTCTGTTCCTCTCCAGGTTAAGAAACTCAGGGACGGAAATCTGTGTGCAGATGAAGGATGCTTTACATGATCTGAAGATATTCAAATGAAACACAACAGAAGAACTTGCAGGATACTCAAAGGAAAATAAAAAGAAAATTGTTGTTACTGGAGTGGGTTACCCAGTTTAGCTACTTCCAATTCACGGTGTAGAGAAAGCCTTGAGATATGGAGAAATGGAGAATCCCCAAATCAGGCAGCTTATATACTGTATGTGACCTGACTCCTGGCACTGTCATCTTACAGTGGAAATTTCATAATGCAAGATCAGAAGAAAATTTTGACTTGCACAAAAAAAGACCTGCTGCTCTCCTAATTGGGAGCAACTCTGGAAAGTGCAGATAAGGGAAAAATAAGTTTTTCCTTCTGGTTCAGCAATTTTACAGTAATAAATTGAGGTGCTTCCTCCAGAGAAAGCACACACAGGTACAGATCACAATTTCAGAGACTGAGAGCTGAAGGGGTCCAGCCAAAGCAGGTCATGAGCATCCTGGTCCAGGTCCTGCTCACCTTCCTGGCACTGTCAGCCTGCCTGGGTGACGTGGTCACTCCATGGAAACACAGACTACGGACCAACATGCTGAAGGAGAGCATCAGGCTGTTGGACCAGCTCCAACAGATGGAGGTAGGGCTGGTTGGTATTTTACCCACTGATGGGAGGGACAGACTATTTAACCAGGCTTGGAGGGAGCAATGCTGAGTCAGAGGCAGGTGATGAGCATGGGGTTCACAGGGCTCCTAGGGCCTGGCGGGTGGATGGACGTGTGTCTCTCTGTGCCTGTGTCAGGATGGATCTGTGTTGTCTGGAGCCTGATTGCTCCTCTTCCTTTGTGTCTTGGTAAAGGTTTCCTGCAACAAAATGAACGTGACAAATATTTTTGCAGATGATAAGGTAAGAAAAAAACCCAACCATATAGTCCTGATGAGTACTGGGAGAGGATGCGGGGGGCCAGAGGAAAGCACAGGGTGGTGGGAGGCAGGCAGGAAGACCGGGATCCTGCATGTCCTGGTATGGTGCTGTGGAGGAGCAAGGAGCCCACTGTGAGCCCCCAGCAAAAATGTTGGGCTGCCCAGCTGGTTCTCACCACTCCCGGTGCCCTGCACATGTGCCCCCACCTTCCCACACCCATGTCCACCTCTAGCCAAAGCAGCATTGGTGGCTTTTGGCCACCCTGGGGACAGGGAGATGCTGGAGGATGGGCAGGGATGGGCACCTGTGCTTGGGCAGCAAACAGAGGTTTCAGCTTTTCAGAAAGGAAGAGAGGAAATCTCCCTTTGCCTTGGAGTGCTGGCACCAGCTCAGGCACCTACACATGCCTGTTGCATGGCATCGCAGGTGCTGGGTAGACACACTATCCCTTTTTAGCCCCTTATCTGGGGGAAGGCTCTACAGTTAGCACAAGATTTAATAGCAAATAATAAGGCTCTGAAAACTGCTGCCTAAGCCAAGCTGCCCAGCCCCTGAGTTCCTGCTTTCACAGAAAGCCCATGCCCTCACCTCATGCCACATTGGGTGGCATCTGAGGCATGCAGTGGCCTTCCCTGGTGGGCTGGGGCTCAGCACCCCTCAGGGGATCCCCACACCCCTTCCGCCACAGGGAGCAGCTGTGGTAGTGAGAAGAGATGCCTGAGATGCTGCACAGCCCCACACTCACAGCTGCGCAGCTCACAGGGATGGGCTGGTCACTTGTTTGATGTGAAAGCTGAGAAAGAGCAGGCAGCACTGGGAACATCCCCCGGGGAAGAAAGTCACATAGTTTTTTTATTGCCAGCAGCAACTCACTCCTCATCTTCCATGTGTCTCTGCTATAGGACTTCTCAAGCCCCTAATGAAGGCAAACTTTTCCCAGGTACTTTTGTTATTCCTGTAGCACCTCTGCCTGCTCAAACCAGCTTCACTCCCAGGGAACCTGCATGGAGCATCTCCACAGGGTCCCACATCCACACCTGCAGCAGAAGCACGATGCTCCAGCACAGGGGTGCTCGCTGCTGTGCCACACTGCCACAGCTTCTGCCGGGGGTTGGTTACTCCTCACCAGGAAAGGGATGGGAGCAGCATCAGGTGCGCACAGATGGAGCCAGGAAGCTTCATGAAGGCTTTGGCACCTCAATCTGCAATTTTCACCTATCCTTTAGAACAGAAATATATTATTTGTTGTGTTTTAATCTGCTGCTCATAAGCCATGAGCATACAAAAGAGTTTTTTAAAAAGTAATGTGCCTTTTCCCAGAGAGGTAACAATATGGAGATCTTATGCAAAGCTGCCACAATTGCTCGGGAGAGCCAGAGCTGCCACAGGTACCTCGAGGGCATTTACCACAACTTGCTCAGCCTCGTCTGGGGGACCAGAGCAGGGCACAAGGTGAGGCACAATTCCCCCTGCACGGCCCACAGCCCTCAAGCTTCTCCCTCGGTCACCATTTTTGTTTTACTCTCCCACCACTGTTAGCAGTCCATCCCAGGCTGCAGAACCCAATCCTGCCCCAGCAAGCTTCCTAACAGCCTCTTTTCCCATTCCAGAAGCCATGTTCTGTGGCAGCAGGCAGCACCACCTCACTAAAGAATTTCCTCAAGCAATTACACCAAGTTCTCCAAGAAGAGTATAAGAGTCGGAAGTGAAAAAACACTTTTGTTTTTAAACTATGAGCCTATTTTTCAAAGATTATTTATAATAATTCTTTAAATAAATGTATTTTTGGACTAAATGCACTGGCATTACATAGGATGTTACACAAGGCAACAGTTAAGAGAGTTACAAGTTTATGGGCACAAGGGTGGTGTGGCTAGGAGTTGCCAAACAATCTGTCCTGCTATGGCATTAATCTCATGCTAACATGAGGAACAGAGGTCTAAGCAGAAGGAAAAGCCCAAGAGAAGGCAGAGGGGAGAAGCCAGGCCACAAATGGGGCATGCTCCTGAAAGGTGGGAACTCAAAAGTACATGCTCGAGCTGCAAAGGGAGAAGCCAGGTCTGGAGCTAAGCAAGTTCTCTCCTCACTTTACTTAAAGCCTATATTACTATATATATATATATGTATGGCACAGCCCATTGGGGCCCAGGAGTGAAGAGGCCAGGACTGTGCAGGGTTTGGTTCATGTATCAGCTGAGTCACAGGACTCTGGGGAGCTGCAGAGGCTGCAGACCACGGAAAACCTGGTACCTACGAGCTGAGCAGGCTGGGGGGCCACAGGCACTGCCAAACAACACAGCTCACGCAGCAAAGGAAACAGTCCTGAACATTTCCAACTACTGCAGGTAAATTCACAGCACCTGGACCAGTACAGGGTGTGACTGGTTTGTGTAACACAGGAGACAAAGCCAGGACAGCGTGTGAAGACTTCTCCTCATCAGCTACACCCCCTCTGCAATACACACAGCAGAAGAGGCAGAGCACAGGGAGCACTGACCGTGCAGGGGCCCACAAGCTGCTCTTGCAGTGCCCTGGCTCAGTCCAGGACCACCCCAGCAGAGGATGAGCTTAAACAGGGGCTCAAGCAGCTCCTCAGGCACATCTCTGGCTCGGCAGCCTCAGCCCACTGGTTCTCTCTGTAGTCTTGCAAAGAATCCTCTTGTTCAGCCCTGTCCACCTCTTTCACGAGGTTTTGCTGCCCACTGCCCTGGAACTTGGCCAACAAGGTTCCCATTTCCCCACAGTACCTGCAGTAACTTCTCCAGAGTGCTGTGCAGCTCAGAGCTACAGCGGCATCTCACTCACCCTTCCTCACCCAGCTCCCGACACAACTGAATTAAGAAGATGTACTATGTATAATATTATTTGGAAAATACGCTGTCTTGGTTTGGAGACAAATTCAAGGAAAAAAAAAACCACTGAAATGAGTGTTTTTCTCTAGAGAGAGGACTTCACTAACTCCCTTTTCTTCTGCCACTGAGAGAAATGGATACCAGGGGATGAAAGTGAAAAAAAAAGTAAAACTGTTTATTTAACAAAGCAAGATACCCGCAAAGCACAGGAACAAAAGAAATTGAACTTTAACACCGCACCCCCACCTCGCCCCGTGGCTGTGAAGCAAAGATGGCGGCTGCCCTTCTTTGTCGAAGGGAAGGGAGGAGAAAGAGTCCACGCTGCAGCTGGTAATCTGTTGGATTTCTGGCGTGGATCTTCTCTTCGCAGCAGGTGAACCTGGTGGAGTTGAACGTCCCTTCTCTCGCTGGCTTGGTCTTTCCGGGGTTCAGACCAGCCTCGGCTGCCCCCCGCAGGCTCCTTAGGCCGAAGAAAAAAACGAACCGAGACAGTTCCAGGAAAAATAAAAACAGAAAGCCGCCGAAAGGATTTGCCGGTGAAAAGCCTCCAGGCCGGGGGAAGGAAAAAAAGCCAAAACCCCCAGAAGCTTCTTGTCTAAATTGGCGAAAATTAAACCAGCAAAGGCAACGAAGTAATAATCCGCTTGGCCGCAGACCACGCCGGAGGGACAGATTGAAGAGAGCCCGCGCCCGGAGTTCCCGGGCTCCGGCCCCGCCCCCTGGTTCATCTTAAAGATACAGCAGACATTTCTGGGCATAAAGCAGATGATTAGGGAATTAAGTATCATCATAAAATCACCCCAAGACACACGCATACAGGGGGGAATTACGAATCAAGAATTTTATTTCATGGTCTGAACATGCTCCAGGGACACAATATTGATATATACAGTAAAATGAATTAACTTTTAATAAAACAAGGAATAGTAAGAAATAAACAGAGTTAAAAAAAACAATTTATTGGAAGGCAAATTATACAAACAGATTAGAAGTTCTTCCCTCTATACAGGCCTGGCTAAGCAGAAGTGTAGAGAAAGGTGAAAGCTGGACATGTGCAGACAGTGTAGTCAGTGAAAGGCACTAAGGACCATTTCCCCTCCTCTTAAAGGATTAGGAATAAGTTAAATATGAAATAATTGATTTACACAACATTAAACAACATAAAGCAAAAATCTCACTGTTAAGATCAATGTTCTGGAATGAGGAGAATCTTCTGGTAGTAAAACGCAAAGATGAGCACACACAGTGTATGTTACGTAATATGAGTTTTGATAAATACTAGAGCACGTACTGACCTGCAATGAGAAAGGCTGTATTAAGCTCTTAAAAGTCCGTATAAACAAAATCCTTTCCTTATTAAAACACACTATGGGCCCATTAGACATTCACAGATTGGCAGGGGTTTAGAGAGGGCCCATGTGGTAAATCTACAAGCCAGACTCCCTGGTTTTACAAGAAACTTCCCAGAACTTCAACAAAACACACCAGTTAACAGGTGAGCCAAACTGATAGGGCACATGACCATGAGAGCGTTCCACTTTAAATAAAGTCCCCTTATAGAGCAGATAATTCGTCCTCCAAGCCTCTGTAACAGGAGATAACCAGTTTCTCCAATCTGCCAATTAAGTATCTGCCAATTAAAGGTGTGCAAGCAATTAGTTATAGTTTTCTCTGCTCCAAGGCTCACTTAAACATGCAGAGTACTAACGTTTTCAGCAGCAGGACTGTTATGTTAATTGTAAAGCATATGCCTTTAAGTTTTAAGTATTTTAAACATTCAAATTTTTTAAATGGAATGCCATGGTTCACAGTGGTATCTTGAAGCAACTGATACCTGTCAGGTAAAAGGATTTTTAATCATCTTTTTGAAAGCACAGTTCTGGTTTAACTCCCTTAAAAACATATAATTCAATAAATGTTAGCACAAGATGTAACACAAAAAGGAAACAGGAGTTATCCGTGGTTCTGAGAACTAGCACAGGCCACAGCTGTGCATCAATCTCCTTGGACTCGGAACTGAAAGACTTTAAGTAGCATTTAAGCCATTTTCAGTCTGGATTTTTTGATGACAGGTATGTAATAAGAGATAATCCAACTCTGTTAAAGCATATTCTAAATAAGGTCAGCTCTCCACAAGCAAAACCAACTACAGCTTCAATCAAGAAAGTTTCTGAGCTTTTGCCTCTACATGCTAGCCTAGAAAAAACAAAAGCCAGTGTTTGTATCTGTGTGTTGTATGAATTAAGTGACACTCCCAATAGAGAGGGCAGCATGTTCTTCCATGAGCCTGAAAAAAACTTTAAAAAAACCAGGAAAAAGCTTACAACTTGTTTAGAATAGCACTGAATATATCCTTCAGAGCAAAATATGTCCTTACAAGACCAGTTTTAACTATTACAGATCCTGTCACAGACCCCAAGGTACCTCCATATAACCATCATGACAGGAAGAAAGGGCATTTAACTTCTCTAAGTACTTCACAGAAATATTCTGGTAAAAGCAGATGTGGCTACTAGCAAGGACTCAGGACACCTGAGGAGCTGACTTGTTTTCTACCACACTGAAGAACTCCATTTCTCCTGTCAGTAATCACAGCTTTCAATCCTCCAGATGACACTAAGATGACAAGGAGGTCACAGCTTATCTCCCCACCCTGGCACAGGAACTGCCTATATACCCACAGCTGATGTGATGTGTTAAAAAACACACACAGTCTGAAGGAGGTGCACTTTCTCTGTGACACAAAAGCAACATATTAAAGTGATACGTGTCTATTAGCAGCATAAATATAAAATAAAAAGAGCAGCCATCACAAATAAATGGTTATTATCAGAGACCAGAATTTTTTTCCTCTGCATAGCCAGAGATGCACACAGTCTACACAGGAACACAGACAGCACCAGTTATGTCAGGGGATATTGGTCCAGGAAAATTAAGCAATTCATTCTGTTTTACTAAAGGAGAGTCAAATTCATCCTCAGTGTAGAGCAGTGGCCCAGTTTCTTATAGCCAGGGATGAGGAAATGAAGCCATAGCGCTTACAGCCCCTGTAACATCAGGTCCTGGTGTTACAGCATCCTCCTTACATCATTTCTGCTGTTCAGATTACAAAACTACTCACACACAAATTCCAGCCCTGAAGCATAAAAAGCAGCCAAAGTAACACAGCCTTAAAAGAAGGAAAAAAAGCACTCTTCTGCCTTCATATCCAAGGTCTCATTTTCCACAGTGCCAGCAAATCACAAACAAACTGATAAAAATAAGAGGACTATTAGGCACCCTTGATTTCTGCTGCACTTAAATAGAGCATGGTCCCCCTTTTCAGACACCTCAGTCTTTTGTGGTTCTTTTCCTAACCAGCTACTTTCTCTGTACAGCAAGCCAGCAAAAAGGGAAAAGGACTGTGTATTTGACACACAACACGATCAGGTTAACAGCCACAGTGAGGAATATTAAATAAAAAGATTTGATGTTCTTAAAGGTTTGCAGCAACGACATTCAAACACAGATCAGTGCAACAGAGGACAACAGTGAAAGCTGCCAGTTATGTGCAAAGCAGGGCATAAGTCAGATTTACCAGCCTTAATTTTAGGATTTCATTAACTGTTTTGAACTAACACGTCTAGCACTTACACACACATCTAGAACCCTTATTTTCTATACATTTCAACAAGGATTACCAACAAGTTTCCCTGCACAACACATTCAACACATGGAATTTCACAACCATCAATCATATATACCAGTTTAATATTATGTTAATATAACATACAATATACAGGCAACTAAGGAAAAATACTTTTTTTTAAACAAAAAATTACAACCATATCAAACTGTGCCATCTCTTGCATTCCGTATTTTGGCCAAACCTTATACACTCACTGATTTTTACAGCAATTCTGACCAGGTCACACTACTGCAGCAGGGAGTCAATGACAGCTCCTGGCTTGGCCGAACGTTTTCTGTTTGGAGAGCAGAAAGGAAAGGGAAAAACAACACCACACACACATCATTATGCTGTCTAGGAAAGACAGGGACCAGCCACATTTCAAATCAAAACTACATGACATGACTTCTCCATAAGCAAAACCAGCCAAACAAAAAGCATAAGCACATGCCGAAATCTCCTCCAACAGCCCTCTCCTCTCCATCGGTATGAGTGTACTGTGTCAAACTGAACCATGGAATGCAGCAAAATAAAGCAAGGAGCTGGAAGAGGAGAATGCAGCAAAAGAACATCAGAAAAATCCCCAGACAAGTCTTTCTGGACAAGATTTACTGCACTAAAGAGATCTCAGCCTGGTTCTGTCACACCTGTTCGGCAATACCGAACTACACCATGCAAAATTTTTGTCCTTTGGCTTCTCATTAAGCTAATATTTGAAGACTTGTAGTAAGTTTGCATACACAAACTTAAACCTTCCCTTGGGTAAATCCCTCATTGCATACAGATACCCCAGAGTTCTTCACCTTCTACCCGTCTTGGGCCTGGATCTGCCTTTTGAAGTCCTTGGCCTCTCCAGCTTCATCAGAGATTGCCTCAAGCTTTCTTCAGTGTAAGCTAAGTAAACATGGGAAAGGTCCACTTCAAAGGGCTAGAAAAACACCAGAAAAACCCGTAAGATAAAATCATCAGAATAATTTTATACACTGATCAACGCTGCTTTCATGACGCTATAAAGACTCATTTCTTCAAAAGAAAAGAAAATTGAAATTGGACAGTTTGGCTCTAAATAGAGTGGTAGTCTCATGCAGGACTTGGGCCTGTACAGTTCAATACATCAATTCAATAGTCACTCACATCTTTCTCTTTTTTATCCAGAACAGGTGTCTGTTTCCTCATATTGTTTCCTGTATATGCAACACATTTCTGTAAGCAGAAAGAAAGATCTGTTAGTAAAGTCTACTGTGCACAGTAAAACTGACTACAGCTTCACCAGTTTCTTCCTGGGCTCAATTAAACCCCTCAGAAACTCATGCTAACATTAGCTTGTACACAAGCCAGGCAGCCGTTCTTACCAGCTGCCATTCTCCTATGTCTTCATTCCAGTGAACGTAGTTCTCAATCATTTCCTACAAAGAAGTCAGGACAGTAAGTGTTAGACTTGCACAATCTACCCCCTCCAGCTGCACTTTCCAGAACATACATCCTAAGGCCTGGACAAGCTGCATAAGAACGGTCTTGATCCATTCCAAGTTGCTCCTATCAGGACAGCTATATCCTGTGCAAAAAAAACCCCTATTTATACTCTGAAGACTACAGAAGAGAAAATACTACTCCCAAATTGTATGTACTGGAGAGCCCCCTAAAGCATGAGGTTCTGATTATGCCAACACCATCAGGACAGCAGTAAACAAACACTGTAATATGGAGAATGATAACGATAAAAAGAATTTCCCTTAACTTTCCCATTAAATAGTGTGCATTATATTTAAGCTCATCATGAATTTTCTGAATACTGGAGTCACAGAGAAGGTCAAAGATCCAAAAATCCAGTCTTTGTGTTAATTTCAGACATTAGCAAGCACAACTTCAAGCTAGTGGAAAAAAAGAAAAAGATTTTGAACAGACCCACTGCATGGGCACACAGCAAACATACCAGTTAACTATATGGTGAATGTTATTTTCTTATTTTTAAAAGCCTTTACAAAAATAAGCTGCAAGAGAATGGAGATTAGCACAGCACAACCCCTGCCCCAGGCTTAGGTGCTTTGCCTTCACCTGGTAGTCCTGAGGAATGAAGTTGTCTATAATGAGAATCTGAAGACGGAGCTCCCTGCTCAGCTGCCGAATGTTCTCCAGCAGCCCTTCAATCTCTCTCTGATGCTCTTGTTGTAGATCTGCCATCTGAAAACAAACCAGGCATTTGAGAGGCATCAGAGTTAGCTTAAGACATGGTAAAAGCCTAGAGAGAACAGTCTTATGTCTGTATGAGGTTTTTGGAAAACAAAAGCAAACTCTGGTTATTAGTACCAGAATACTTATCTCTGAAGAATAAACCCTCTGAAACATTCCAACTCAGAGATTGCTGAAAATAGCATTAAGTTCTCAGTTTCATAAACCCAAAACTGGCCTTCTGCCAATGCAAGCTGCTTCAGCTAAGACTAGATGATGAGCATGAGACAAGTTATACCCCTGGCACAGTTTTGAGGAAAATCTCTGATCCCAATGACTAAACGCATTTTTTGTGAAACAGGAACTCTAGCAACCAGCCAAAGGACACATTCATCCAGTGACTGAGGATGAGGTAACAAGGGCATCGGTCAAAAAGAACAGGCAGCTCAGAGCAGAGAAGTCTTTGAGCTGCAGCGAAGCAGAACATGGGGCTGCCAGCAAGCAACTTGCATTTTATTTCAGAAATAACCAGTGTTTTTCCTTGAATTTCTACATATCTCAGGGTCTCACACATAACCCTTGTCAGCATAGCCTCAGGAAAAGCTCTGTAACATGCTGTTCTAAAGCTCCAACTCCAGACTTAGGTATTTTTGAATTATGTGAGCCAAATGGACAGCACAGGAAGACATTCCTAAACATACAGCACTTTTTCTAGCATTGCAAAGCTGATGGCTTATCCTTCCCAACTCTAGTACCTCCCAGGATCACTGGCTGAGGACTTTAGACACTAACCTCTGACTTTGCAGCCATAAGCATGGTCCAAACTTTCTTCAGCTTTTTGGTTTTCCCCTGTGCTTCCTCCTGGAGGTTGGTGTACTTCTCTTCGATGTCCAAGCGTTCTTGCTGTGGACAACATTTAGCACAGACACACACACACACTAAATCACAGAAACTCTCTGCAATAGTATGAGCAAGAGGAAAAACTACTTGAACAAACAAAGCATTTGCCAAGAACACAGAGCCTTGGCTGAGCCAGGCTGGCTCAGACCTGCAGGGGCTGCACAGCCAGTGAGTGACCTGTGGAGGGGTTGGCTTCTGCAGTGTTTCCAGAGCAGAGCCACACCTGGGTAACACATCCTGGTATGTCACGCCATTGCTGTTTGCAGACAGGCACAGTAGATAACCCCACCTCCTTCTCCTCAAGCTCCTTGCGAAGCTGCTCTGCTCGCTTCCTTCGTTCTTCCAGTTCCATGTTTGATTCTTCTAGAAGCTTCTCTTGCTCCTCTGCTTTTGCCAGCAAGTCCACTCCTCCCACAATCACCTTTTTCTCTAATGCAGACAGTTTCTCCAACAGGGACTGGTGCTCTTGCCTAGACAGACAGGTAGGTGTGAGACTTCATATCCTACCGTGCTCAGCAGGCAGCAGGTCCAGCTCGGTTTTATAGCCCAGACACCACTCACAGGGCTGGAAAAACCTGTCTTGCTGATGAGGGTTTTATGTGGCCGTGAGGCAGTGCAAGTGAGAGCAGCAAGTTCCCCAAGCTCCAGCTCCCACCACTTTCTCTCAAGCAAAACCAGGTCAGCAGAGAAGTGACTCCTGCTGCGAGTCACCTCTGTAAGGGGCTGCAAGCACCCAGTGGTATCACCAGGCAACTCAAGGCACCCTCTGCCCAAAAGGGCCCTGTCAGCACAGCAATGTCCAGAGGCAGCTGCTGAAATAAGAGGGGAGTGAACAAAGATCAAGGCAGTGCAGCTGAGGTGCAAACCAGGAATGCTGGCTGCTGCTGGAGCAGTCTATTTGCATAGGGTAGTGCAACCTCAGCAGCTTTTTGGCTTCAGAATGAAGCACCCCTACACCCAAAATGACATGCTTGTGGCTGTACTGCAGGAAACCCGGCCTGTCACAGAACAGTACTGCTGCTCCTCAAAGGTCTTGGGAGATTAATTTGTTTCTAGGCTATCTTGCACAACTAAGTAAAGAAAAGAAGTGGCAAAAGGATAAGTTTGTCTTTTCCATATACTCTAAGCTCTCAAAGCAGAATAAGCTCCTCTTTCACCTTGAAAACAGCAAGGGCTCGTGTTCACTTTCTACAAAGTTTGACAGGCACCTTACCATGCATCTCCAGATATCCATATGATTAAGGAAGGAACAACCCACATGACCATACAAACTTCTCAGAGCATGGTACTCACTGAGCTTTGAGCAAGTCTTTTTCTCTCTTCTCCAGTTCAGCTCTGGCTTTATTTCTTTCTTCTTCTTCCATATCAAGCTTAGTTTCAAGAGCTTTTCTCTCCTCTTCAATCTTTGCTTGCATCTCTACCATCTTATCAGGGGAAACTTTCTTTTTGCCTTTGAAAAACATAGGGAAAACAAATTATTTCACTACAAAGTAAAACAACCTCTGTATCATAGTATTTTTTCCAAGTTCAGACTCAATACTTGCATTTAACAAAAATTTCATTAGGTATCAGCTTCAAAACGGACAAAACTCAGTCCTTCAAATCCCATTTTAACATTTGACCAGTTGTCACCAGCTCCTACAGAGCAGTCATGCTGTGTAACTAACACTGGAACCTAATGCCCCCAAGATACAAAACATATGCAGAACACCTGGAGAAGGAACACTGCTTAAAGAGAAGCCCAAAATGGAAACTCCAACATTCTAACAATGCAGATCAGGCCAGAAGAAGGAAAACAGAAGACTGCCTCAACCTACAGCTACAAGAGCTCAGCTACCAAGAGTTACATACTCAAATTTCAGATTAGCATCTCCACCATTCCCCCTCATTCACTACCCTCCTTAGAGGCTTACCTGTTCCAAAGTGAGCATACATATATTTTTAAGAACATACTACTACGAAAATAGAGAAATTCAGAACAGCCGTATGAAAATTAGGCAACTGAAGAAACTTCTTGATAATATTTGGTCTATGTAACAGTGACTACCCACAGATTCTAAAGTACCAAGGCTTGCTCTGGCTTAATTAGCTGTCTTTACAACAGAACCAGGTCCATGTCATGGAGGGCTACAAAGGGAGTGGCCAGAGCAACTCAATGAACCTACTAACCTCAAGAGTTGGTCTCAAACACCCCAAATTTGAAACAAAGTGTGAGGCTGCTGCTCTTGAAAGCCACTCTGCAAGTCTTGAGCCAACTTTCACTGCAATCTTAGGAGTGCCCAAAGCAGGTGAACATAGAGATCCTGGGGGGTTATGTCGAATGAGAATGCATTTCCTCAAATCCACAAGTCCTAAATATCCCTTATTCACAAGTGAATCCATCATTTTCCCTCTTTGCTTTTCTACAGACATGAAAAAACCTCACCCTGCAGAATTCAGCTGTACTTGAAACTAACAGGAGCCACTGACTTGCCACCTGACAGTTTTCCAATAGTGACATAATGCACATGGTCAGAACACGCTCAAGGAAGCTGTTCAATAAAATGCTTTTCTTCCTCCAGTCTTCAAGATATTCACCTTCATTTATATACATATATTTTATTTATATACATATATACATTATACACATACACACTCCAACAAAGTGTACTGCATATGTAAACATGCATGCACATATTTTCACATCTGCATATATATTTCTTCAGGTGCACAAGAGCTTTCATTAGTTTTGTTGCAAGGCAAGGACTTCACCAGTACAGCAAACAACATCTTCATTGCCGTCTGCTAAACTTCAGAATCAGATAATGAGCACTTCTTTCTGGGCTTGTGGTGCAAAAATCTCTCACTAATTAGTCTTTGAGTAAGAAGCTTTCTGGAAGTGCTATACAGAGCTATATGAGATAAGCCAGATAAAGGCTTCTTACTATTAGGACATAGCCCTATATATTTTCAGTTTAGGAGAAAAAGGTGAAGTAAAGCAAGTTGTAAGATCCTGTCACAAGCTTTGCAATTGTAAGGAGGTGAAAATCAATTACACCAACCTGCTTGATCTTGTATTAAGAGGAAGTAGAAAGCAAATCGCAGAGAGGCAGCAAACACATAAAAAGAGGAGAGAAAATGTTATTGCTTTGATCATTTTGGACAAAGATCATCAGCACCAGAACAAACATCAAATTTTATATTCATGTTTCTAGGGTAGAAAATACGAGATAATCGTAACTAAAAACCCCTCAATTAGAGCAAAGACTAATGCATTATGTTATGCTAAAGCAGAGAATGTGTCTGTACTTCTGACTGCTTTGCAAATCCAGGATAATCTTCAGCTCACTCTTGCATTCTTCTGCCCATTCAATGCAATGCTGGATCTAAACACAACATTAGGAGCCTGCCGCAAGGATCATGCCCTAAGAAACAGTTAAAGGGGGTGGATTTCTCCTTCAATTAACAAACTTAATGCTCCCCACACTCAAGAGAGCCAATTCTGTTATATTACCTGTAAAATACTAGCATACAGAATACATGTTTTAACCAAGATTTCCAAGCCAATTCTTAGCAAGGTACAATACAGTTGCACACAGAGTCTCAACACAAGATTTCTCCATTTAATTACACATGGGATTAGTTAGTTAATTTGCAGTAACTGGTGCTTCCATAGAGGTATAGAGCCATTTTTGGTTATTCAAGAAAGTGCATCAAAAAAGGCAGGACAGGAAAGGGATAATGAAAGACACCACATGCAGAAGGGTCACACTAGAGGACAGTTAATATCCCAAACCACAAAAAGCTACACTTATCCCAGTTGCCAAAAGCCCAGCACAACTTCCCCAACAGAGCTGTCTCCAAACCTGCAGGAGATGGACTGCTGACACATCAGCAGTTTGCTATTAACTGTCCTCATCCAAACAAAACACTGAGGTTGCAAGCAAGCTTTAAAGGAGCAGGATTGAAGCAATCGAATTCCCAGGCTACAGTCATATGACCTACAAAAGGTCTCCCCTGGGTTGTGTTCCTTCCAAACCTGCTAGTACCCTTCTCTGAGCTGAGGCTTTACACTAACATCACTAGTGTAAAAGTGAGTGAACTATACAGCAATACTTTCCAGGGTCTCTCCACATAAGGGAGAAAAGTGGAGTGCTTCTATCCAGGATAACAACAGTGGGTGAAGTCCCCACAAGCCAAGTCCCAAGATGTGATTTGTTTCCTCAGTCCTCATTGATTGTAGGGTTTCTACAGGCACAGCAACCTCTCTGACCAGGAGCAGCCCAGACTTTATTCACTGCTAGATCAAAATCTGGATCTCCTGTTCCTCTGAACTAAGTCCCACAGAGATCAAGAACTTAGTATCATGGGGCACTTAAACCCCAACCAACTAGGATATTTTTTAAAGTATCTGCAAAAATAAAGCTGACCAACCAAGCATTGCCACGTCTTCTCTGCAAGTATAAACCCCATGCTGTTTTCTCTAAAACTAATTTTGAGAAGGCAGAGTCCAATATAACATAGAATACATGCCTAGCTATCCTCTTCATGAACTCATATTGTAGCAATTCCCATTAGAAGTTATCTCCGTCTTTTCCCCTGTATTTTAGAAGGCACATTTAACACAGGTTGCAAACTGGATTTTTTAACCTATTATTTCTCAATTATCTTTAAATCTTGCTCAAGCAGCCTACTGCATTGTCTCCTATTGTCTCATGTATCTGGATAACAACGTACACAATGATTAACTGTTTCAAGCATGGAAGCAGCAAAGGAAAGGCATGCTTTAGCAGAGTTACAGCTTGAGGTTTATCTTTCCAACAGACAAAGCAGGGAAGAGTGCAACATTGCAAAATGGAGTGTGCAGATTATGGAAAGGCCAAAGCTTAAAGGACTTAAGAGCTCCCACTCACTAGTGAAGGACTTATCCAGAGGTTTCTCTATGACAGAGCATGTGGAGTCTGAACTACTGCTGCTGCTACTGCCTGGAAAACAGAAATGCGTCCCACAGAAAAACCCAGAGAGGAAGAAACATGCAGATGGGAAGTTAGTTCTAAAGGAAAGAAACCCAGAAGAGCCAGCAACCTAGTTCAAAAAAGCACAAGTTCCCATCAGGAAGGATTTGCTAGGATCCCCTCCCAGACTCAGTTTGCAAAGCCACCATTTCCCAGCACAAGACTGCATGCTCAGAAATACACTGCAGTTAAAACCCATCTTAACCAGACTACAGCTTAAAACAACATGCCAAGGCAGCTTCCGTTTCAAGCAACAACAGCAGAGAACACCAAATCATAGTGGAGAAGGCTGTGGATATCTGCCATAGCAGAGGATTCAGTGACAAGGAAGCCTTTCCAGTCTGAAGCACATGGCACAATGTGCACTTCTCACTCTGAAAGGCAGAAACAGCTTACACAGGGAGAGTCAGTGTGTATTCCCGTGAAGCAGCTCCCTTAGGGAACTTAACTACAGTAGTTTGTTTGGGAGTTGAGTAAGTCAGTTATTCGCCCTCTACTCCTTCCAAGCAGCACTTTGAAGGTGACCTCCTCTTGGGAGGAGATTTGGGCAGGACATTTGGAGACAGTGGTCAAGCTTTCCACTTCTAGAAATAACCAAAAAGTGAAAAATGAAGCTGTTACAACAATCACCAAAGGCATAGCAAAGTCATTTACGACTACTTGGACAGACACCAAAATGAAGAGAGTACACCTAAAAGCAGGAATGCTTTAACAGGAATTCTTTTCAACAGATGTGGGTGCTTCAGGAAGGCAATTTGAATGTCAAAATAAGTTTACTAGAGAAGCTGGAAGTTGGGATGGACCACTGGGCTTGATTTCTCTACTATCCATAAGGAATTACTAGCAGGGTTCTAGGAGAACAGCAAGCTCCCAAGAAGCCACAGCATCTCATGGTACACAATGACCTGCAGTTCCATGTTCAGCAACATCTCCTGGAGTTTAGATGATACACAGCAGTTGAACACTGATGTGGGACCAAGGAAACTTCACCATGGGATTTGCAGACTGCTCCCAAAAAAATTACGTGCAGCTCCCATTAAGCTTTTCAGCTAGCACAAAAACACCCAAACATCACTTTTCCCTCTATCAGTATAAAATAGGACACCAGAAGAGTCAGTTACTGAAGATCCATAAGACAGATGAATCCTTTGCCTAAACCACAGCCAAAATTCCCCTCCAATCATACCCATGGCTATAAAAACCACATCTGCCTACAAACAATCTTTGGCGTCTTCTTCCTCCCACCTCTGTAAGCAGGGGAAGTTCCACATCACCAGTCACAAGCCATATGCAGCCACCTTGCGGCACTCAGGGAGCCACCACAAAGGAGGATATCACCACAAGCACAGCTACCCGAGTGGAAGCAGGTACTACACAGGTTTGGAGCTGCCCATCCATGGAGACGGCACCAAAGGGCTTAGTTTCTAGGAGAGGCATGATAATTGCAGCGGCATAGGGCAGCTCTACAACTCCTCTTGTCCCTGCCTGGCTCTGGCTACACTTCCTACGCCAGCTCATGGATAAGAGGAGACTAGTAGCACTGACAGGAATCTCTACTGCCTTACCCCGCCGCTTCTTCCGCTTCTCCTCTCCAATCTCCCCATCTTCATCCTCCTCTTCAGAATCACTGGTTTCAGAACCAGAGATCTCTTCCCCTAGAAGAGAAGAGTGTGCTTTTATCAAAAGCTTTCCTTCGCCTCCTATCAGCTTGTTACTGGGACAGCAGCACTTGTCCAAACACAGCAGTGCCTGACATCAGCTGACAAGCACCTGCAGAAGTCCTTAACTGTTAAGCAGGCAGACAGCTTGCCATGGCTCAGGAAACTTAAGGACAATCAAGATAAGTAACTGAATGCTGTGATGTCAGTGTGTACATATTAAAGCTCAAGAGGCTGCTTTCTACGGAAAAAAAAAGCATCTTTGCACAGCTGAAGCGACAAAGTTTTCCTAGCAGGATTCTACCATACCTTCTCTTCCACCTCGCACTTCTATCTCAGATGAAAGAAAAAGAAGCATTACTGACCATTTCCTGCTTCTCCTGAATGGGGCAGACACCAAACAGCAAGTCATGTTGGAATTACTGCTACAGCTGTTCTGTGCTGTATCTCTGCAGAGAGATGTTGTGACAAGGTCACTGTTTAGCAAGCATCTCTCTACCAGGGTCGCTCCATGTTGATGGACTAAAAGTGACACAAGGCTACGAAGTTACATGGCTTAAAGAAGCTTCTTGTTGCTCTACAGTGTTTGAAACCCCAGTTCCAGCTCCACAAATTTGGTTCATTCTTCCCCCTGATAAATGCATCCCTCCTCCCCAATCAGAGAAAAAGTGTGACCTTTTGCTACAGTCCAGTTTAATTCCCTGTACCATGTCAGCCGTGTCCAGAGCCCCCGTGCTTGCTAGGGAAACCCAAGGAAACTGCCAGCCTGGAGGCCACCACTCACCCTAGTGCCAAGTGCCACCTAGTGGGAAAGCCAGGCCCCCACAAGCAGCCTTAGACACCTCTCCGGGCATCCAGCTCAGCATAAAAAACCAGGACACGGACCTGCATCAGCAGCCAACCTCGCGTGATAATTCAAGTAGCAAAGAATGTTCCCATTCAAACAGAACAATCGAATTCAAATGGAACTGTGCAGAGAGGAACACAAGGGGAAAGGAGAGTCTCACCTTCTTCCAGTTTTTTCTTAAGCTCTTCAATTTCTTTTTGGAACTGGCGGAGCATAGCATCCTTGGGATCCTCATTAATCCTGGCCTTGTTCTTTATGTTCTTGGCTCTGTTTGCATACCTGAGAGTGCTGATGGTTTCATCATAGTTGTAGTCTGCTGGTCCAATGTTTGCACACTGCAACACGTGGAGACCGAGTTACTGGAGGACAGTATCAGAGCCCAGCACAAGGTACTGCAGGAACCCACCCCCAGCTCTGACAGTCTGGCACTGCTACTCTTTCCCAAGCTTTCTAGCTGCTTCTACACTGAAGCCACTCTTGACTACTCAAGCACAGGTTCTGTTTGATCTCATGCATGTATGTATATGTGTGCTGTGTTTAGAACCTCATCCATAAGAGGCAAAGAGAAAAGATTGAAAGAGATGCACAAAGAAGGTTCTCTAAGCTGCAAATCCTAAACTCAGGATTAGAGAGGTAAATGCTATGCTGTTCAAGTCACTATGCCATCCCTGCAAAAATGCAGCCCAATAGCTGGCACTGGAAAGGGCATCTCTTAGCTTACCATCATGGTTTTGGAATTGCCCCCCAGGGAGTCCTGCAGCAGCCGTGTGAGTTTGGAGTTACGGTAGGGCACATGAGTGCTCTTGCCGTCCACCAGTGCAGAGATAACATTGCCCAGTGTGGAGAGAGAGAGATTGATCTTAGTGGCTTCCTTCAGTCTCTGCCCTGTGGCTCCAGTTTTTGTCTGTCTTTCAGAACCCTGCAAAGGGAACATGAAGCAGGAGTTAAAACAGATCCTCTAATACATCTCCTCCCTGCAAACAGAATCAGCTACACCTGAAATCTTGCTAGCAGCCATGCCACTAACCACCTCATCCATCATTAGAGAACCTGGCTAAGTATCTCACACATTGTTAGAGAGACAAGTCAAACAGGTCTTAAACAGAAACCTTCAGTGCTAGCAAATTCTGGATTGCTCAAAGCAATGCAGCTGACAAAGCTGAGACTTTCCTCCCCATGAACAAAAATGTTATGGGAAGTCAGTCGGCAACTAAAAGGCACTCCAGCTGGAGCTGCCAATCGCCATCTACAGCCCTTCCTATCAGCAGGACAAGAGAGAACAGCAACACTGCAATTATTTTAAAGAGTTTCATAGAGCATCTTATATACACATCATGTAAATAAGTTAATGCATGTAAATAAGTTAAGTTGAATGCCTTTAGTCTCACTTTTTCTGCATCTTCCCCAAGGAAAGGTACCTCAGTATAAATCTTGGTCTAAAGCCATGTTTTACCAGCACAATTACATTGGCTCAAAGTGTAACACTGAGGGAAGGAACCCGCAAGTGATGAACAACATGGCCACAACCCTCTGGAAAAAACTCAACACCACAAACCAAATGTCTTGCCAAAGACCTGGCTGGTCCTACTCACAGCAAGGTCAACGAGGTGCAGCTTCCCCATGCGCACGTGCATGTTCCCATCGACTCCCTTCTCACTGCACTCAATGGTGATAGTGAAGATGGCATGCGAGCGAGAGCTGTGCTCGTTCATGTTTGTGGCACCAACAGAACCTTTTAATAGAGACAAAAGCAGTGATGTCTTCAGAATTAGTCACATCTTCCTCTAACTCCTCCTGCTCTCAGAGGAGACTCAACCCCACCTCTTTACCCAGCCCTGTATTCCAGAAGACAGCAGAGGGATGCTCAGACTCAGCAGCAAAGTGTATTCTTGGGCACTGAAGTTGCAGTACACTTCCAGCCTGGACTAGCAGAAGGTCCTGCAGCCTGCTCTAAGCCAACCACAGATTCCCAAGAGCAGCAATTGTCCTCATCTGTTTCATACAGGCTACAAAGATCAGTAGCTTAAGGTGTTCACAGCTGATCCCTGAAAACAGCTGTATTTTGGGAAATAAGAACACAGCAATGCATGCCAAGGGCAACAGGAGTCAGACCTTTAAGTCATTAAATAATCTGAGCTTAACTAAGCCTTCCAGAACACAAACTACCTCCCACACACAGCACAGGGGTAATGTTCATCCTGATCAGAACTGAAGTGGAAAAAAGACCAAGAGACACACAAGCAGTTCTAACAACACTGCCCTCATTACATGCTCCCTTTGCTGATGCCCCCCACGCTGGCTGATGTGGGAGGCACAGCCCTCTTTCCCTGCCCCTGCAAAAAAAGGGGTTTGGAAGGAGATACTCTTTTTGTTCTGTTCAGCAAAACATTCCTCCCAGCAACAGGACTAGGATCTCCTACTGTGGTCTGGTAACCAGATCTTTGCTCTGTCTGAGCTATAAACCTGCCCACAGCAAGGCTACGTACGGTTCTTGTGGCCCAGAGTCATGATTCTGTCCATATCATCTGCATTGTTTACGACATAAGCTGAAAGGTCTTTGATATAAACTCCCACATCAGGTCTCTCTTTCACCTAGGAGAGAAACAGTTCAGACTGAGCATCCCTAGGAGACCCCGACAGCAATTCTAGTGATACTGTAACAGTACAGTGGTTTACCCCTCCATGTTCTGGTTTGCACATAAAATACTACACTTGGAATCAGAGCAGATAAGGAATAAAGACTCATGCATGACAATATGCTACTGTTTTCCTCTGGGGGAAAGACATGATTTTAAATCCCAGTCTCCAATTCCCAGGACTGCTGAGAGGCCTTTGGGGGTAGAATTGCAGGTACAAAACTGCCTCAGGTGGAACAGACAGTTTGTGCAACTGACCAAGTGGAAGAGATTCAGAGGAGCCAGCAGTAACGTATAGCTACTGCATCTTAAAGGAAAAGAGGACTGCTGAGGAGTCCAACCTCCCACTTCCCTGCAACTGCTTCTCTGGTCTTTAAAACAGAATATTGCTCTGATTCAAAACAAATACCACATTCAGATGAGGAGGCTCACCTCTAACCTCTGTGTCTGGTCCTTTCCCAGCAGGTCCCGCACTTCCTCATTGTAAATTTCCAGGTAAGAGACACGAACTAAAAACCTGCAGGTGAACAGCTGGGTAGTTCACTTAGCAAAACATTTGCGGAAGTCCCACAAACACAGTCACAGAGTGCAAAGAAAACAGTGAAATACCAACACAGTCCTGCTGCCCCTCAAGCACTGCTCAAGTGGGAGCCTTTCATCTTGGGACAAGTACCATTTCTATTGCCCTTGTCAAGGTCAGGCTCATGCTACACATGGACTCACATTAAAAAAAAAAAAAAAAAAAAGACAGAAGCAGTGAAGAGAAGGCATTTACCTTGTATCCCCCTCTGCCTTGGCAATGTGACCAAATATATGGGCAAAGGAATTGGGAATGATGCCTCTGAGCTCAGGAACTGCTCGGACCCCTTCCATGGTGAAAGTTTTGCCTGTTCCAGTCTGCCCATATGCAAAAATAGTACCTGAAGGATAAGGTAAAAGAACAAACTTTAAGAAGTTTTCTCTAAACTCTAACTGCAGTTCTACTTCATCCCTTCTTAGCCTAATATCACTAAACACCTCTGTTGTTACGGAGTTAAAATTTTCCACCCACTCCAGTAGCTATGGGAGTGCAACGCTGGAGCAACAGATATACTGGGCAAACACAGCAAACCCAATTTAGCTGCTGCTTAATCCAGCCTGCAAGATGCCTAATAAAAAGTCCACTTGTTTTAAAAGTGCAGAGTGATTAAAGTATGGAGTGCTAGTACACTTCAATTCCACATATGAACAATACAGGTAAGCCCAATTAATAACACGGCCAATTAGCAGCAGATGATTATATATCAACAGCAAACCCAACTACACCTAAACTCTAAGCTACAGCAGAAATGGTGTGAGGCTTCTACAGCAGAGCCACAGCAAAACCCCAGCTCTGAACTTGCACTTACACCTACAATTTGGACTAAAGAATCAGCTTGCACAGAAACGCATCCAGAAATGTTACTAAAATCCCAGGCTCTGGAACTCCGGAAAAATTCCAGTTCTTAGATTTAGCCTGGCACTGCTGAAAACTCAAGTTTTTGTTATCAAGCCTGTGACATTACAGATCGGAAAAACTGAATAGAATATTTCAGCTGGAAGGGACCTACAATAATCATCTAGTCCAACTGACCAAGCAACTCACAGCTGACCAAAAATTAAAGAATGTTGTTAAAGGCATTGTCCAAACGTCTCTTAAACTCCCAACTTGAAGCACTGATCACCTCTCTAGAAAGCCTGTTCCAGTGTTTCAGTAAAGAAATGCTTCCTAATGTCCAATCTAAACCTCCCCAGGCACAGCCTTAAACCATTCATTTTCAAACCATGAACTTTTATCAGCTGAAACCAGTGTCTGTTAGCACAAGAGATTATTAGTCATTTTATAAACCTTGGAAAACTTTGTAAACTGTTGCTGTTTGTAGCATACTGTTATGGAAAGAAGTAATCTGCTTTCCTTTATATATTATATTTCCATGCATAACAGACACACACACAAATCACGGCCATGCTCGTCTCAGCTGCAGGAAGCAATAGACTATATGTGGGGAAGGGCAGATGTGTTTAAGCAGTCATCCCAGTTGAAAATAGGAAAGTTCAGAGGAAAAAACACAGCAGCTCTATGCAGAGGTCTGGTATGCATACCTAGTGACTGCCCAGCCATGGCAGCTCCTGGGCACTGAAGTTGTACAGTGAGGAGCCGCTGAGAATTCTGATAATGAGGTAAGTGCATATCTTTTGCGAAGAGAAGAAAAAGGATAAAAACATGCAGCTAACTGATCTCAGCAGAGTCTCCTGCATCACCCATCTCCCACTGTTAATGACAGTAGTGGGTACAACCCCTGAGCACTCAGAACAGCAAGTACCTTCAGGCTTTTTTAAGTTAGAGGCCACAATAGAAACAATTCGGGATTACAGCCCTCAGAAAGTGAAACTCCCTTACACAAGGTCGGCAGGAACTTCAACAAAGCAAAAAGTAGGAGACCAGATGGGATCCTTCCCTTACAACAAGGGACTTACCATTGTATCCCTCTAGGACAGAATCTATAATAGGTCTTGCTGTTAAATTATAGACATCCAGCTGTTTACTCTCTGGTCCAAACACTGTGTCAAATGTAAATGTCTTAGGAGGCTCATTGGATGAGTCTGTTTTATGAACAGTTATAGTTCCTCTCATCTCATCCACATTCACTGCCATTTTGTAGCCTGTAGCTTTCTCCCGGTCATTGAGAGGCCGGCAGCGAACAACCACCTTGACATTGTCACAGCTTTCCGGCTTGTCCAGCTTCTCAGGCTTGTTAATCTATAATTATTAAAAAAAAAAAAAAAAAATACACAGGCTGTAACACCAGTGTTAACATAGAATCACAGAAAGGTTTGGGGTGGAAGAAACCCAGTTCCACCCCCTGCCATGGGCAGAAACACCTTCCACTGAATCAGGATGCTCCAAGCCCTGTCCACCCTGGCCTTAAACACTTCCAGGGATGTGACAGCCACAGCTGCTCCAGGCAATCTATGCCAGGGCCTCACCACCCTCACAGGGAAAATTTTCTTCCTAATATCCAGTCTAGTCCTACTCTTTCTCACTATAAAACCACTGTGTGTTTGAGCACAAACACTGTTGAATGAGCTTGAGCAACTACACCTCCAAAGAATCATGAACTTGGGGACTTAAAGCCAGGACTGGTTTATAATTAAAGCTGAGAGAATAACACACTTATTCAGGCAATGGGATCTTCTTCTGTTTGCCAGTGTGGAAACCAAATGAGTAAACCTTGAGCATTTCACATTCAACACCATCTAAGAATTTTTTCAAGAAACAATTTCACACTTGCAATCTGCAACAAGTTTGCCGGAATTTGGTGCAGCCATGACATTCTTTTTCAGTAACACTGAGTACACACTCTCAAACCTCAGATACTAGGGAGTGCTGGCTGAAGGGAATTCCTTTCAGTTACAACCCTCAACGTTGTACACGCTAAAGTTTAATCCTTTAGAAAACCTCACATTCATTTTCTTTCATGTAGTTACCAAAAAAAATCTTGAAGCACAGCTGATGAATCTAGTTAAGCCTGAGACACTCCCCTTGGCTGGAAGTGCGGCAGCTGAGCGTTTATCTACTCCTAGAGCAGCTATATTGGATGTCAAGCGGAAACAAACCCTGTTTCCAAGCGCCTCTCTCTCCGGCTGCTACCTACCCCGATTTCTCTCAGGCCTCAGCAGCGGCTTCTGCCGCCCTGCAGAACGCAGAGAGCGGCTCAGCCCCACGTGGGCGGGACCGCACAAGAGGCGCCAGCCAAAATCAGGTGCGGAATTCGGGTATCTCCACGAGCCACCCGGGATATGGGAGGAGACCCTCAGGGGAGGTCGAACCTCCACCCCCCGCTGCCAAGGTGCCGCCGCCTCTGCGGGGCCTCGCCCCGCCCGGAGCCCCTCATCACCCCCCGCCCCGCTCGGCCTGACAGGCGCCGCCCGCACCGCGGCTCCTGCGCCATGGAACGGAGGCGACGGGGCCTGCGAAAACCGAGCGCGGCGGGCCGAGATGCGCAGTGACTAGACGGCCCCGTGAGCCACGGCCCACCTTCCCCCGGGTCTCACCGGCATAGCGATGGCAGCAGCTACAACCCCAGGCAGGCGCTGGCCCCGCGGAACAATAACAGCACCGCGCCTGCGCCCGCCCCGCCCCGCGGCCGACCCCCGAGCGCTGCGGAGGCCACGCAACCAATGGCGCGCGGGAGAAGGCGGGGCCGGAGGCGGGGTCGGCGGCGGAGTGGCGGCGGGTGTCCCGGACACCGCCCGGGAGTGGGGACACTGCGCGGGGCTGGGCCGCTGGCCCACCGGGGCTCTGCGGCATCTCCAGAGGGTTTGACAGGACTCCAGAGGCTCTGACAAGACTCCGCTGTTCTGGAAGGGCTCCAGGGGGTCTGACGAGGCTCTGGATCTCTGACAGGGCTGCAGCCCCAACCTGTTCTCCACACAAGGAAGAAAATCCATCTCCTTCTTTTCCTGACTGTAGTGTTTTGAATTGCTGATGAAATAGAGGGACTGCAGAGTACCTTAAATATAAACAAGCGATACAGTCCAAGTGGGACACAAATCAGTTAGCCCCACACTAATGAGGCACATTTCCAAGTTATTTGTCGTTTAGTGTAAAGTTTCATGGGATACTTCTGGGATCCTCCACATCCTCACCTGCTCCACTCCTACTCGCAGCCTTTCAACATCACGCTGTCAATGTGTGACTTATTTACAGAAATTATATTAAATTACTCCAACAATCCGACTTTGTCCTTTCATAATCTATGTCCTTAAAAGTCAGACATAATTCTGCTCAACAGGAGAAGTCCATGAATAGTTTCCCCAGTTCCCCGTGCCCTGAATCACAGTTGTCTCACTCCCCCCAGGTATTTCTGCACACCCAAATCCTGTTGGCAGGCAGGGCACTGTTCCTGTCCCACTCCTCCCCTTGCTACCTTTGCTGTGGACCACTGTGGCCTGGGATCCCTGGGCAAAGCCAGGAATCCCCAGCACCAAGCACCGACACAAACACAGGGCTATACCTCAGTTGTGCTGTATTTTTGCCAGAGGGATGTAAGCAGGAATGTGGACACAGCTGATCTGTACCTTGCAGAACTCCCCCACCAAACCGACTGGTGTGTCACAGGGCTGGGAACACACCGGTAATGACAGGACACAGCCATTCCCTCAGCCCCAGGTGTGTGTCACCAGGTGAGTCAGGAAGCTTGAGGACCAGGCGTTCAGTAAACAGTCTCTTTGCTCTTTACATGCTGCCATGGTGTTACTCAGAGCTGTGCTGCATGCACAGATTCATGGACTAATAATTTAGCACCAAAAAATGTAGAACCCAAGGGGCTGGTGAGAGAACAGAGAGTCATGTGTAGGCAGGCAAAGCTGAGGAACGAGAAAAGGTTTAACATAAAATATTGGAACCAGCTTCCCACAGAAAATGCTGCAGGAGGAAAACAAAGGGATCCAGGAGCTGAGGGGAAAGTTGAGACATGGAGAGATCCTGGGTGGAAGAAAACATAGGGTGAAAATACGGATGCTGGAAAAGAGGCCCAGTCCTGGGGGGGGAACAAGGGTGCATATGCTCCATGAAACACACAGAGAAAAAATACCTCCTGTGACTGGAAGGAAAACAGGTCCTGGCAGGTGCTGGGATTGTGTGGATCCAGCAAATGCGTGCCCACGTCGAAGAGAAGGGGCAGTACATCTGTCAAGGCAATAACCGATGCCAGAGAAGGGGGCAGGCGGATTTGGGGGCTATGCTGAAGGTTACAGTGTTTATCACCGTGGCAGAATTTCATCCCGATCCCGGGAGCGCTTTGCCTGGAACAATGATCTCTGTGCAGATGAGACAGACCCACAAGGGCTGAGACAGCGCTCACCTGGGATGTGCCACGCGGTTTGGACCCCGAGAGACGAGATGGGTGTTCCAGCCGAGCCGTGCCCCGGAGATCAGGTACCAAAGTTCCTGGCGGAGGCGTCCAGCAGCGCCCGTGGGAGCTGGTCCCCCGCAGGTATCGCCCGCTCCCCGCTGCCCTTCCGGGGAGATCCCCCCGCAGCTGGCGCGTCACCGGCCCAGCCCGGCCCCGCGGCGGAGCCGCCCTGAGCGCCGCCAAGTGCCCCCCCTGCCCGGCACCCCGGCCAGGTGGGTAAGGACGCGGTCAGGACGGGACGGGACGGGACCGGGGTCCCCCATCGCCCCCCATCATCCCTCGGACGCTCTGCAGGGCTGAAGGGGCTGTCTGAGCGCTGGCGGTGCGGGAGCTGCTCCTTCTCGTTCTCAGGGACAGTCGAAACTAGCCAGAGGGCGAGATTTTAACTATTAACCCCCCCCCCCCCCTCCCAGCTACATAAGAGTAAACTTCTCAGTGCATCAAACCGGTCAGATAAATAATTTCCAGCTTTCCCTCTGCTGAAACGGTCCGAGTTTGGATGCTCTGACATCCAGTGGCAGACGAAGTTAAAGTCATATATGGTTCCTGTTTTCAGGGAAGCATCACTGAGCTCCAGCTTTAGAAACGGAGAGCGGTTTCCAGAGGATTCGTGTCACTTTGAGTTTTTTAATGGAACTGCTGAGAGAATGGTGTAAGCTTCAAGAAAATAAACGGTGAGGAAGCCCACATTCACCACTCTTTGGAAAGAAAAGCAGGAATTTTATGTATAGTAACATCTTTTTTCTGTTGTTAAAGAGACACAAAACTGTAAGCCTTGAAATAGTTTCAGGCTGGATGTTCTCACTCACTTGGTACTGATATGATTCAGACATGTTTATGTCCTGTAAATACTCCCCTTAGTCGGTCTGGAGAGTGGGATTTTCAAAGTGGTACCTCCAAAGATTAAACTGCTCTGAAGAAAAGTTTTAATTGGGAATGAATAAACCTCCTAATAACAGTCATCTTTGAGCCTTTGTATGGAAACCATAAACCTCTATTTGCCAGAAACAGAAATCAGGTGATAACAGGTTGCAATGTAATAGCTCTGCAAATGGGAGAGCCAAACGTGTGAAACAGGATAAATGGAGTAATCTGGACTGCTCGACCCAAGGTTTTTCAAGCCATTACACAGCCCAGGAGGGAACAAGCTGGACTGTGGTGTTGTTCAGCCATCTGGCATGTTTTCTTTCATCGGGAACTTCCAGGGAAAATGCATATCAGGATTGCTCTGTCTGCAGACAAACCAGTCCTGTGGCTGCTCCTCAGTTCTCAGTGCTGGAAAGGCATCAAAAGAGGAAATCATACTTAGTACAAGGAGCTGGGATGTTGTTTTATAATTTTGTTTGTTTGTGTGTTTGTTTGTTTGTTTTTGTCAGTGACTCCCATCAGGAAACAGGCTCAAACAGCTGCCATGAAGTGTCCTGGACATATAGAGAGCTCACAACTTGCCTTTTTTCTGGAAAATGCCTTAGCCAGAGAGGCCAGGATTTGGAAAGTGCCAGTTTTCCAGAATCTCACCCTGAAGGTATCCTCCCCTGTCCCCTTTGGAATTCTCTACAGAGCCCTACAGAGGTGCAGTGCTGGTCATGCCATCTGACTCACCGGAATGTAAAAGTCAACCCTCATGGACTAGGCTCAAGGAATGGAGGAGGAGGAGAGTCTGTATTTGTCCCATTTTTCATTTTATTGATGTCTTGTATTAAACAGGGACTTTGCATTTTGTTCTGGCTCAGTCAGAACAGTAGTAGTTTTGGGAAATATGGTAGAGCAGGTAAGAGCAGCCAATCAACAGTAAAACCACAAATTTGGCATTCTAATTGTGTTCAGCGCTATTCTGTGAATTCCATCTGTTCCATTCCATTCCAAGCTACCTTAGGAAGCTACAAGACTCCATGGCCTCTTTGTACAATTCAAACAGTTTTTCTTGGCTGTTTCTGTAAGTGCATCAGAACCATGGAAGAATGCACAGAAGTGCCTTGACAGCCTTGTCTCTTTTTTGAAATAGTCTAGAAATGCTACTTTTTACCAAGTATTTTTACTACCAAATTAAGCAAAATAGTGAAACAGATAATGTGATAAGTAATATTAAACAAGCTGGTGGTTAGTGTTGTCTGTTCTGTGTAGCTGCTTGGCCCTTTCACTTCTCCTACAACAATGTTCAGGTGTGTTCCATGGCTCCTGGGCGCCATTGTCATGGCAGTCAAGGTCCTCCCTCTCACCTGAATGAAACTTCAAATAAGATATAAGAAAGAAAAAGCTCAGTACATTTTGCCATGTACCTTTGGGGAGTCACAAACCTGTTTCTGATCCCAACAGTTAGCAAATCCAAGGACTGTTAAAACTCTTGCAGAGTAAATCAAAACCTGCTCCTGACTCCAGTTTCTCTGTTGAGGCTGGGTGAGTGGAACATGTGCTGCATCGAGGCTTCAGTTTTCCCAGGGTGGGAGTAACGAGCACACTCATGACCTTGTTTATAAGAGCTCTGTTTGGGAAGGCTGGGTGCTTCCCTACTCAGTGCTCCAGTACAATCCAGTACCAGGCCTGCGTAAGCACAGCTAGAGCCAGACTGGATGGGCAACAGGAGCGAGTGCTTTAAACTAATCCAAAATGTGCCCATTCCCTCACCTCCGTGGACACAACCGACAACTTCCTTCATTTCAAGCCTCCAGCCATCTGAAATGCTAATTAGAGCACTTAAAAAGACTTTCGTGTTCCTTTGGAGATATGTTAACAAAATCATCAAAGCACTAACTGTATTTTTCTTCTAACTTTTCATTCCCCTAAGGGCACAGGTATCTCTCTGTCGGGTTACAAAAAAGCAGTTGTCTGGATTGCAGAAATCAGCTCCCAGATCCAGTTTTACCCAGAAACGTTTGCCTTAGCCACTAGCATCTTCAAATAGGCTGCTGGCATCAGTAAAGGTAGAGATCTCTGTCAGCTTTTCCCTGGATAGATTACTGACTGAGAGTGTAAGGAGCATGTAATCAGTTTATAGACAAAGCAGGGACTGTGTTTGGTAGAAGATTTAGGGAGCAGTCAGGGTCGTTGCTGGGGAAGGCCATTTAGCAAATATATATACATATATATATATATACACACACATATGAACTTGAGTGTTTGATGAGGTTGCACTGACATACAGTCCTCATTAGAATTGTTTATGTGCACTTAGTCCAACTGTTGTGGTAAGTACAAAGAACTCATCTGGTTTTCTCTGCTAAACAGAAATTATTCACATTGTCACTTTTAATATTCTTGCCTTTAAACTACTATTTTTAATTAAACTGTGGGGCTGATCTTTTCTGCCACTGAAGCTACAGCAAAGGTAGGAGTTGAGCTGAGCCTTGCAGCTCCCAATTCTATTTAGGTTGATACTTGTAGGTACAAAAATGCTGTTAGTGAGGATTTTCTTGTTATTTTCTAAGTCCATGAGAGATTTTTCTCTCTCACAGAAAAGGTAGCAGGGAATGTAAACAACCAAGCCACTGCAACCTTGGAAAGTCTTGATTATGGTATAGTAGAAAATATTTTGATAATGGATATTTTAGGATTTTGGCCAATCACCCCCAAGGGGTGGCTGGTCCTTTGTCCAATTAGAGTATGAAGAAAAAGGTCTATAAAAGTGTTTGTAAAATAATTAAATAACAATTTTGCTGCACAGTTCCTGCCTGTTGGATCTTCTCTCCTCCTCCTCCCTATGGCTGCGGGACACGGTGATATACCGTAGGAACCAGGCCTGCGGTAATAGATACTGGCATATAGAATCACAGAATCATTAAGGTTGGAAAAGGCCTCTAAGATCATCAAGTCCAACCTTTCACTGATCACTGCCTTGTCAACTAAACCATAGTATTAAGTGCCACATCCAGTAGTTTCTTGAACACCTCCAGGGACAGTGACTCCCCCACCTCCCTAGGCAGCCTGTTCCAATGTTTAATAACCCCTTCCATGAAGAAATTCTTCCTGAAGTCCAACCTGAACCAATAGCTGAAAGTGAGAAGAGGAGCAACATTGCAATGTAAATACTGTGACATTGCATAGTCTAAAAATTGTGAAATACATGAATAAAAATGGCACCTATAAGAGGATTTATTCTGCTTCACTTTGAATTCCCTTGTTCTATTTCCAGCTTCTGTAGCTACACTAATTCAGAAGCAACTGTAACCTAAATGAAAGTTTGAAACTTGTGTATGTATCATAGAATGACAATTATTTCTCCCAAGACTCTTTCTCTTCTTTACTCAGCATTTTCTTCTTCTCCCTTCAGGCCCAATTAGAATTTCTGCAGTGCATTGCAATTTCCTGCCTTGTCCTTGCAGCAAAAACCAATGAAGTCAGTATGTTTCATTTTAAACACACTAAAAGTTGTTCATGTTTCCAAGTCTTTCAACAACTTGGACATAATGGGAAAGTGTTAATTTTTTTACCATAAGTAGTCCTTAAGGGGTGAGAGTAGCATTTTCAGGCCTGTTTCATTGCTGCTCTGAAGAATTGTGACATTTACAGATGAAGAACTTGTTTTTGTTTATGTCATGGATGTGTTTCTCTCCTGCCTCTCTCCTCTTTCAGAATCCATGGCTCACAGTAGAGCTTAGTCTGGGGGGACAGTCAAGATGTACATCAGAGGGCTGCAATTCCCATGCTATAGCTCCTGGGAGGGCACAGCAGGTGTGACAGAGTAGAGCAGAGGTTCTTCAGAGGAAGCTTTAAATAGATGAGTTTGCTTGGAGCCAAAACAGGTTTCTGAACCCAGTGAGGAACTGACTCAGGTCTGCACCTCAAGATGAGCAAGTAAAGTCAGCAGCCAGTGAGAAATTTCACAGGATAATGTGTAATTACACAGCAGAAATGCAGTGATAGACTTCTGTAGGCATTTACAAGCAGTAGCCAAAAGCATTTCAGATTGCATTCCTCTTCTTTTCTTCCTTATGCTTTGCAAAAGAAGAAGAAACCCAGGAGCTGGAGTCAGACATACACATCTCTTCAAACAGCCACTGCTGTAGTGAAATGTTCTTCACAGCCTTTCTTAGGTGGCCTTACACTGAGGTTATTGTTCTTTTCCTCTCCACTACAAAGGAGAAGCTGAGTCAATGACCACACGAAACAAGGCAACCACAGCAGGCCCTGTAAAACTGGCTGACAGGAGGCTTCCTCTGAGCAAAACTAATGGTAGCAGGGAAGGTGCATCACTGATGCCACACTGGGGAGGATCACAGTGACCCAGGGGGCTCAGGGCATCATTCTTGCTGTGGGCTGGGTCTGCAGCAGCTGCCCTGGGGTGAGCCGAGACCACTCTTCACTTAGGATGGGAGGTACCTAGGAACAAAGTCTCCTGGATGAGCATTCTCCTTAACATAAATTTGTTTAAACTTGCTAGATCCCTTCACAATATAGAGAAGCACACGCAGCAGTGCAGGACGTTGGTTTCTTTATTTTTTTTTTTGTTTTTTTTTTTTTTAATTTTTAAAAATTTTTTTACAGGTAATACCATCGGTGCAGATATTAGCAGTGCAAAGCAGGTGTAAACACTTTCCAGCTGAGATCTTGAGAATGGAAAAAATTATACTGGATAAGCTTCAGTGGGATCTTTACACAGCAACACCAATGGATTTCTTAAACATTGTAAGCACTACATTTTGCAAATTTTTTTTCTTTAAAGAACAACTCCTTATCAAACAAGACTAAAAAACACAGATGTGCACACACACACCCATACATCCTTCCGAAGATGCTTGGCAAACTACCCATTTCTACCTATCTGCAAGTCTTTTAAAGAATATTAGAGTAATTTTCTTTTTAAATTTATTTTTTTAATTTTCTACTATTTAAAACCTATATTGCTCCAAAAAAATTACTCATGTCTTTAAAGGACAACTGAATGGACATTAAAAAGATTCTCATAATGCACAACCATATGCCTTCTTTATTTTTTTTAAATACAGGCTGCAAAAATATTTCTAACTATTTCCCTTCTATTAGTACTGTACATAGAAAGCTGTCAGAGTTTTGCTACATTTCACACACAGGTTTTTTCTTAAACCATTTTCCTTTTCATCCCACTAATTATTCATTTATGCAATGAGACTACCCTGATCTGGCACTTAGTTCACATTGCAGTTACTAAGCATTTAATATAAACAATTAAACTTTGTCTTCAAGAAACGATCATGTGCTAGTAAGGCAAAATTCATGTGATATGAACACATCCTGGATCCTTTCTTTTAAGGTTATGTGCAAACCTGCTGATTGTGAAAACTGCCTTTTGTAGGTGCTTGTTTCCTCAGTAAATTCAGAGTGCAGTATTACTGGTTTTACTGGATTTGGAGCTGCTGTCCTGAACTGAATCTCCTGGACAGCAATCTGGATAATGTAGAAGCCTCAGAAATTGTTAGGAAACACAGGCCTCATACATTCATTATCAGCTCAAAAAAACAGTTCAATGATTGGCAAGTACGAACACAAAACACAAAGAAAAAGGTGGGGGAAGCCTTCAAGTTTCCTGATATGAAATTCATCTGTACTTCTGGGTGATGACATGAAAACATATAAACTTCACTAACCTCTGCTTTTCTTTTCATATATATATATATGTGTGTGTGTATATATATATATATGTACACTTTATCTTCTCTGCAGTTCCACACCATGGTGATGTCCAGCTGGCCCCATCTCCCACCCAGACTGCCTCAGAGGAATCCTTCACTCCACGTTGCACTCTTGACCAAGCAGCTGCAGCACTGTATGGCCTGCCACCAACTCGTGCAGTTTAAGGGCTCCACGTTGGCTTTGGTGATCATCACCTTGGAGCTGGAGAGGCAAACTCCTGGTTGGTTTCCTGTTATTATTGATCTGCTAAAAAAAGCACAGGTAGGAAGCAAAATGGCCTTTGGTCACAAATCCTGAAGGCAGGACATGATAAATGAATAAAGCTATGTGTATTTACAGCCAATATTGCACTTCAGCAGCTCCTGAGACTTGTGTCCTGGTTCTGCCTTTGCTGCAGACCTTGCTAGTGCTAACAAAATGGAACAAAAATGCAGTTCAGGTGTGGGACTGGGAAGAAGGACATCCCTTTGGCAGGGAAGGGAGGGTTCCAAATTCTTGGCCACAGATAGCTCCCTGCATCCTGAGCCAGGAGGAATTCTCTCATGATGGGAGAGTCTGAGAGCACCTAGAAATCTGCCCAGTTTCCTCAGCCTCCCACTGAACATTAAGAAAACTTGTAAGTACAGTCACATTGCTCTTAAAATATAATCAGTTTGACTTCTAATGATTCAAGACAAGCTCTATTTTTTTCTTCCTTCCTTTTTTTTTAACGCTTTCCCCCAGTTTCATAAAACACATGCCTTTTAAGACAGCACACTTACAGGGCTAAAGACCCAGGATGTCAGCTTGCCATCCACCCATTTAAGGTCTTGAATTTGTCTGAAATAACCTGGCCTCCTGCTGTCCCTGCTGCCTGTGTTTCCTGGAAAGAGGAAGCACTTGCCTGCCTTCTGTGTAGTAGAAGGAGTAGTAGTAGTTACAGAAGTAGTTACCAGGAACTCCTGGGTAAATGTTTTCCATCAGGATCAACAGCATATTGCCGCTATGCATCTACTGAAGTATGCAGCCTGTCCCCGCCCTCCCCCTAATTTAAAAGTGACAGGAGCAGTGGCCAGACAAGAGAGTCATTTATCCAGAACTTACAATAAACCTGCATCTTTCTTTACAGGTGAACAGCACTGAATTAATCCACTGCAAAGAGCTTGTGGATCAAGAGTTAATGTGCTTGCAGCCACCCAATGCTGTTTATATTTTCTATCCCATCAGCCAAACTGCGCAGGGCCATCCCAAGGCAAGGCTACCTTGCCATCACCCTTCTGAATGGAAGAGTTCCCATGAAGGGAGGTTGAGGGTCGCTGTAAGCCAGCCTGTTTCAGCACCTTTCACACCTACTACACAGCCCAAATTCCTGATCAAACCATTGAGACTGAAGAATGCCCACTGAGGCTGTGATGGATTCAGACACCTGCACAGTGAGGATGAGGAAGTAAGTGCTGGGAGGATGAACAGAGGAGGCTCATGCCCTCAACTGAGCTGCCCCTGCCCTCCCTTACAGCCACCCAAAAAGGACTAGTGGAAAATTATTGCCTTGGAAGCAGCACCTGCAGAACCAGCAGGTCCCAGCAAACAGAACAGCCAAAACAACAGGGGAAAAGTGTCACTGTGCTTCTCAGAGGATAAAGACAGTTGGTATTATCAGTCTATTTTTTATGTCCTCCCCAGGCAGTGTGTGCTACCCCTCAGTTTTAACATTATGTAAAGACAGAAAGCTGGGGAGAGAAGGGACTTGGTCATAGTCCTTCAACCCAGGGATCCAGCTGGCAGGCAGCTACAGACTGCATGGAGAACCAAATGCCTCAGAGTTTATTTTTAAAATAGCCATGATGAAGTTTGACAGATTGAGCCTTTCATCCAGCTCACACCATTGTTCTCTCATTAGAGCTAATCTGTCTCGGTCCATGGGAGCCTGAACAGGAGCTGCTGTCGAGGAATGGGCAGCCCCCACTGCTGCCTCTGCAAGAGCTCTCAGATGGAGCCAAGCATCATTTTGATTCACCAGTGAAAAGCCTGAATCAAACTTCCAGTTTTCCTTAAGGCCTTACCTTGTAATCCAGGGGTCTGGGATCTGTGGTTCTTCCTGGTTAAACCATTACAAACTCAATCACAGTTCCTATGAAATGTGGGAAATCACTTCTTGTCTACAATCACCGTTGCCTTGGGCTCTTACCAACCAGCATGTGCTGCTCAGGGTTTTTAACATTTATGCTGTCTTACCAGACTAGACAACACAAAATGCCTTTATTTCCCCTCCACCACTACAACCACATTATTTCTTACAAACTGCTTAATCTTCATAGCAAAGTGGTTTCACAAAGGTCAGATTAAACCACTCTTACACTTTTAAAAACCAGCCTCACACATCCTTTTAAAATTTGTGGGGGTTTTGCTTTAAACAATAGGCATTTTTAGGTGATTGTTACCCTATCTTGAAGGTATAATCCAGCCAGTATGGGATGGGTAACAGCACCACACCTGCCATCCTGTCACAAACAGGAGGGGGTTTCATATGGACTGGCACAGGCTAAATACTGAGCAGGTCTCTCATGTAATGACATGGGAAAAATAACTTTGAGACAGAGACAGGATAGGAGCAAGGAGACCCTCATGCTATGTAACAGCAGAGCTCATCAGTGCAAGAAGAAAGTTTCTGGCCTTGTCCCCCCTTCCTCATTGTCTTATCTTGTAGGAGAGGAATTCCTGAATGCCAGCCTTGCAGGACTGATGTGCTGAGCAGCTGCTCACACTTTCTCAAGTGTTAAATTTGCCAGATTGGGTTCTGAGAACACAGCGAGCTCTGTGTGTGCAGGGAGAAAGCCATGCTGCTCTTTAAACCACGAAATGCCCAAGTGTTCCAGTAACATCCAGTATTGGAGACTTAGTGCAAATAGCATGTGTGAGCAGACATGACTTGAACCTGCAGTGAAACCCACAGAATTCCCATGAATCAGATCAAAGCTATCTCAAGCTGTGGATGCTGTGCTGAGGAGGGGCTCTGACCAGGCCGGGGGTGCTGCAGGAGCAGGACTTGGGGCTGGGTTAGACTAGATGAGGTTTGTGAGGTCCCCACATACTTGGGGGCCAGGCAGCAGCATGCTTGGGACATGGTATTTATTCATTCTATCACAGGGGAGGTTTTCATTTAATGGTAGGGCTCTTCCCTCCTTCTGAGCAGTACCTTCCTTTTCTCTCACAAGCTGTGACTTGACTGCCTGGCTTTTGGGAGGAGGCGAGTTGTATTTTACAGTTTCCACTAAATAAAACATAAGCTTGGTCTGCCTGTTCTCTGTGGCCCTGGAATAGCCCAGCTGAAAGGTGATGCCCACACTGATCCCTGCAGAAAACTGAGCTGTGTGATGGGCTCTGCTTCCCTCCCATCCATTTGCCCTATCTCAAGCATTGTCACCAGCTGCGTTTACCTGTGGAAATGCCAGCAGAAAAGTTGTACATGCAGTAATTAACATGCTGTATCTTTACACCACAATAATCATAACCTCATGTTTTCCCCACAGCTTTGAGCCTATGTATATAGTTCTTGCCTATAAGCTGGACGATGTGTTAACACCCATGAACAAACTTGCTTTTCAAAATCCCTGCAGATCTCTATGATCAGCACTGAAAAGTATACACTAACAGGAGTTAATTCTAAAAGATAAAGGCAGTGCTGGAAGGCCCATCAGGGCTCCGTGTTCCCAATCAGAGTGCAAGATGCCACACTGGGATGAGAACAGTTCACTTGGAGGCTACCTGCACTCCCAGGACACACTGCTGCTTCTCTGGCACCACAGCTCCCTCCCACACACCTATTCCAGCACTGTAGTTACCATTGACAAACAAGTACTTTTGTCTTGGCTCCAACTGGTTAAAAATGTCACTTACCTTTGCATTCCTGCCATCACGCAGAATGGAGCTTCCTACCCCAAAGGACGAGCTGCCAGCTACAGGAAGGAGCTGCTCTTGCACAGGACCATTCTTGTTACAGAAAGCACTTTTTGGATAGTGAGAACAGCACCAAATCTCTTTTTTTTTCTTGCAGAACAGAGTTGGAAGCTTTAATACCTTTCCCCTCCCTGCCTGGACAAGTAATGAGTGACAAGATGAATACTCCCCACACACAGCAGTGACAGGAACAATTATTTTGCCCAGCCAGTTTCAGAGAGGATGACATCTCATCTGTTTATTTATAGTAAACACAAGTTTATTCCAACTGCAGCTCAACTCACCACTGTGGATTCCATTTGCTACACACCAGTTACTGGTGAAAATGTGCCAGATTCAGTGAGTGCTGGCACAGGTCTCATGTGGTTATGGCTAGCTCTGTGAGGATTCTTGTTTTGGGGAATATTCACTCCCAGGAAAATTACAGAGAATGCTCATACAGTATTTTCAAAGAGCTCTGACCTAGTAAGGTCCCTTCCCTTGGGGTTCATGGCCCAGGTGAGGTACACCTCTCAAACCCAGACTCCTCTTCTTGTTGCCTCAATTCAGGCCAGATTTCCAGATGCCTGAAGCTACCACTACCTTGTAAACAAAGCTGCAATTAAACCTAAAATCCCCTATGGTAAGCACCCACTGAACTGTTTTCTGTGGCTGTTTTAAGCCACCTACGGAAACAGCAAAGCATTTCAGATCCTTCCACCCACCACAATGTCCCCCATTCATAACCCCCACCAAAAGGAACCATGTCACCTCTCATGCAGTCGCCCAGGCACCATTACAGGTGAGGATAGAGCGTCCCCATTTCAAGGCAGCACTCACTGGGGTGTTTCTGACAATAAACCTGACGTGGTGTCACTACTTATGGAGGGTAGGTGATGACCTAGGAGAAGAGTTCATTTACACAGCTGCACAATTAAAGGAACTCCTGTGGTCAGAGAATTGATCAAGAGACAAGAAAACTGCAAAGGGAAGAGTAATGCAATAGTTATACCTCATTTGTGGGGCTGCATCTATAAAGTTGCTGGGTTTTTTCTCCTGCTAATTAACTTTAGTGTTAATTCAATTTGAACAGTACTTACAGTTCAATTCTTTAGGAAGACAGAAAAGTGCACTGAGATGGAGAGATGCATTAACTTCCAGCAGGTCTCAGAGCCCCTTTCCATTCCTCCTCAGCAAGGCATGCAACTGGAATCTCCCTGGTGACCCAACTATGGTCACAACAAACTGAACTTAATCAAATCTTCCAAGCAATTTGGAAAAAGAACAAAAAACTTCTATTCCCAATTAACCTATCCAGCTGGGAATCTAACTTGACAAAAGCTATAAGCGGGATGAAAGCTTTGCCAAAGGAATTAGAGTGGCTGGCCTCAAAAGGGAACACAAGCAAGTTTAAAACAGTCATCAAAGCAGCAGCAAAGGCTGTTTCATAGCTCAGCCTGATGGTCAGACACAGCCTCAGCTTTCCCCCATTCTGTGCAGGGCATCACAGACATGGAGACAGACAGAGCCCTCCTAACTCTGAATTCATTGGCCTGCAAGACACAGCTGTGTCAGACCCTGGTGCTTCCCACCTGGTCCCACTTCTCCTGACACAAGTGGTGCCTCATCCCTGCCCACTGAGGCAGCAGGAACAGGCAGGGATGAAGAACATGGGATGAACATGTTTGTCATGGGGTTTCATCCCTAATGCCTGCAAGTGGCAGGAGTCTCCACAGCTTCTCTACCTGCCCAGTTTAGTCCTTTTCAGGCCACATACCTGTTACAGCTGCAATCTATTTCCTAGTTCTAATTTATGCTAAGGGCATCCAGAGGGTTCAGACTGTCACGTACCACACATCCTAGGGACAGGCACTCAGTGCCTGGGGCAGTTAGCACCTCTACACCAGCCTCTCCATCTCTTGGGGGGTTACAGAGACAAAATGTCCTCGGCAGAAGCCTCAGAGGGCTCCTGTCACATCCACCCACTCCCTGTTCTCAACCTTTGTCCCACTGCAGTCACACCACCCAGCACAAGGTAGGGGCACAGGGTGAGACTTCCTTTAAACCTCCTGCCAAGGACTGGCTTTTGGCCACTCCTACCCTCCCAGCACCAGGGCAGTGGGGAAAGCAGCAGCCTGGAAAAAGGGAGGGAGACTGGGGACAGCAACTGCCAAGACATAGGGGTGCACAGGGGACATGACACTTTAATCACATGGCAACAGAGTTAACAAGGGGAAACTGGGATCACAGAAGGTTGGGAATTTAGACAGAGGACATTGTTCTGGTTACACCTGGTGTACAAACCATGGTTTTAACAGATGTTTGTTAAACAAGTCAGTTTTGTTTTTATTAAACCCAACTTTGGTACAGATCATTCCCGAGATTCATTTACAAGGTTCTTTAAAACAAAGAAACTGGGGCCTCTCCCTGTTCCTGTGTGAAGTTACCGGTGGCACAGACATCACACTTTGTTTTTCCCCTTTCCTTTTTTTAAAAGAAGTATTTTTGTCAGGGGAAGTCAGTCTGTTACAAACACTGAACTCACACCAGGAACACCGAGTCTCCCGTTTTAAACTATTTCCCCTCCATTAATAGATAACATTTAGTTGTACTTTAAAATGGTTCCCTTCTCACCCATCACATCCCAGCAGGATGAGTAGAGACTCGACTGGCCAGGCAGAGTTATCTGAAGCAGCAGGTGGGAGGTGGGCAGGGAGCTCTGGGGAAGGAGTTACGGTGTGAGGCACCATGTGCAGCCCTCAGAAAACTAAAGAGATGAAGGTTGGGGCATTTTGGTTATAAAACCCATAAGTATACAGAAGCAAGCTGCACAGAAGAATTATTGCTATGAAAGGTGAGAATCCAGCTGAAAGATTAGGGATGTCAGACTAGGGATGACAGGTTAAGGACACCAGGTTCCCCAGTTACAACCCAAAACCAGACTGGAGAGGACCTGCAGGACTCTGTTACTGTGGCAGTTCAAGCAGCAAAGCTCAAAGCTCCTCACACTAACCCAGGTTTGTCCCTCTTCACTCTGGAGTCAGTCAGTGTTAACTCCTTTGGGGTAAAAGTCCCAAAATTAACATTCTGGTTTTAGCGCCAGCCATGCAGCAGCCTGAATTAGCAGTTTACCTTCTGGCAAGTATCTTGGATATAACTTTACCAAGAAACCTGATTAAGCAAAATTTTCCCCATCAAAAGACATGGTGAATTTTAGTCCTTGCTACATATTCTCTTCTATGCAATATATTGCAAGCTTAAAGGTGTAAGTACCAATTAATTTCTTCTGCATGAGATGTTTTGGCCTCAATAAATCTTCTAATTAACATATCTTCCTGTTGTTATGGAGTACGCACTGGGAAGACTAAAAAAGCTATAGAAAGAACAAAAGAGAATCAGTGTTTAAGTTTCAGTTATTTACATTAAGTAAAGACAGCATGAAAGGTCAAATCTATTGTACAGACATTTGAGTTTAAACCATTGCAACTTGGATAAGCTCTCATAGCTGCCAACATCTTGTTTGGAACTGGTAATCAGAGGATTGATTTAAAATTTTAATGAGAAAAGACTGCTGATGGAACATGAGAAATCCCAGGTGATGGAGACCTGCAGGAGCAGCCAACCAGCACACACAGCTGGAGCAGTGGCTTTGCACAGTCCTTGCCTCATTCCATCCCTCACAGCTGCACACTTCTCCCAATGGAACACCTGAGGACAAGGTTGGGTTTGGGCTGTCTCCTGAAAGAAAGTACCACCATGTTCCCGGGCCTTGGCCACTGGCCTTCGGCTCTGGAACTGCAAAGCCTGGGCAGCACCTACCTCATTGCTGAGCTGCTTCTCTAACAAACCTGTGCATTTCTCCTTCTCCTCAAAGCATCTCTAGGAGCTTTGCACAAATATTAATGAATACCCTTAACACAGCTCCTCTGGAAAGACACTTGCCAACACACATCATCTGAATCACCAGGTCACTCATCTTTAAAAGGAACAGCTACTCCACCACTTTCGATTCCCTGAACTCCGATGTACCTGAATGCATGTGCTCCTCTCTGGTCTCCTAGATTTGGCTTTAAAACGTATTGGGACAGAAAAGGATGTAAACATTTCATACAAACCACTTGTTATCAACTACTAATTCCCTACTAAAGGTTATGCCTAAAAGATTTCCAGATGCATATTCCTAAAAAGCTCTCAGAGGCAGCCAGGATCACCAGCCTGGTTTTGTTCTTCAAGCTGGGGCTGCAGAAAAACCTCCCACCAGAAGCACTGCTACAGTAAACACTGTGCATCAGCCAAACTTCACATTGGCTGTGTCTGAAGTGCAGCACTGATCTCAGTCCAATACCAAATAAACCCCAGAAGGACCCAAAGCTGAGTGAATATAACTTGGTACACAGCAATGGCCCAGAGAACAGACACTGAGAACAAATCTTTGGGTAAAGCTTCAGCAGCTCTCTGAAAGCAGAGCCCCAAACTAAAACTGTGCTCTTTTGTTGGCCTTGACCTAAGTGTATAATGTTCTTCTCCAGACAAGACACACAGCTTTGGATGCATCACCAGGAAACCTCTCCACCTCTGCTCCCTTTTCATCCTACCTTTAAATCACCTCTTTCAGCAAAGCTGCTGGTACATCTCACAAAGGAGATGTACCAACAAGCCTCAAAGTCATTCTGCCCAAACACAGATGGCTTTTGGATTAATATCTTAGAATTTCTCCCCAGATTACATAGGAAGTACATTTCTGCACACTCTATGATTAGCTAGTTGTCAATTAATCAGCTAATTATATTTTTAAATGTTCCCAATAGTCATAAGACAGACTGTAACTGGTAAGCTTGCAATCATGACACACTATTATTTTGACAGATAATACAGAAAATTACTAGATTGCACAGAAAATAATGCACCATTAAATAAACGACACCACAAAACCTCAAAATACATGTGAGATTTAATAAAAGAAAAAAAGTACAGAGTGGAAAGAAAAGGAAGTAAAAACACCAAACCACAAACCCCCAACACGCTGGGAATGACAAAGCAAAGGGATGCAGCACATCCCAGAAGGATGTGTCCCCCAGGCAGGGCCCCAAGGTGCCTCCATGGCTCCAAAACATCCCCCCCCATCTTCACCCCTGGGGCAGCCACCACAGCCACACATGACGCCCCCCTCAGAGACCCACAAAACACAATTTAAATTAGAAAGCAGACAACATACAGGATGGCAAATGTTTAAATGATAAAAAACTGGATAGTTTTTACCACTAATACCAATCTTTTGCAGATGAATGTATAAAACAGCTGAAAGGTGTGTAACTGAATGGTTTCAATCATTTCTGAAGGGTTTTTCTTTCACTTTTTCTAGCCTACAAGATGTAAGTCTTCAGACTGGGTGAGATTAGCATCACAACGTATTTGTAATTTGTTAAATAAAAATAAGATACAGAACTACCCTATATACCACAATACTTAAATCTTGTCTCAGCCAAAAGGAAAAGACAAAAACTCAGGAAAAAAATATGACTGAGTCCCCTCGGGGAGATTATGATGTTGAACAAGCAACTACAAGGACAATGGATGTCTGTCACAACATAAAGTCAAAGTAATATAATAATCATCATCATTAAAATACTGTCACATACATTCTGAATGTCTTCTTCAGAAAATGCTGTAAATTTTTCCACAATGCCCATGGATTTGAAGATTTTTACTCTTTGTTGTAATAATTTTTCTTAACTACCTGTTACTCTAGGAAAAAAAGAATTGATCTCTGATGAGCCAGGGCAGAAGGAAATCATTTGCATAGATCTTGCTGGCTGCAGCATGAGATCAGGAGAGAACTATTGATTGGGAACACATTGGTGAGGCAGCTGGGTGCATACCAGTACCACCAGTTACTGTTTTATCCCAGCATTGGCCTTGAGAAGCAAAACAATGAACCAAAGAGCATTGCTTTCTCAGGCAATTAGTGCACTACAGTCTCTCTCATTAGCGGAAGATTAATAACAAATAATTTGCTTCATGATTGGTCTGCAGTCAGAGGTGAGGCGGAATTGTCTTCTTGCATGTAACAGAAGGTTGGGTTCCTTGTACATGTTTGAGAAAACAACACTAACCCTCCTAATTTTCAATAGTTACTCTTTAAAATACATCTAACCTGGAGGCATAGCCTTAAAAATTAAATGTCCAGCTTTCAGCAGATTCCCAACAAGTGCTGAATTTTTATTCTTTCAACAAAAGCCTATTCTAAAAGGTACCGATGAGATCTTTGTGAGGTTCTTTTCAACAAGCATCAAGTAACACGGTCAGTATATCGACAAAAGAGGCCAGTGTCCATAAGAAAACACAGTCGAACACCTGAGCATGTATTTAGAAAGGGGGGAAAAAAAAGCTGCTTTAATGGGATATGAGATTTAAAGAACCTCAGAATCCAGCAAAATACTGCCCTGCAACAGCTCAGACCCAGGCCCTTCATCTCCCTCTGCACGGCACATCAGGAATTTCCTGACAACTTAAAGACAAGTCTTTAACAAAAAACATAACAGAAAAATCCTGTAACATTAATAACTAAATAAAAATGCACACACTCACAACTAACACTTAGCCAGCCAGTGTTTTTATAAACTCTAAAGATACTATGTGAGGGCTAATATAAAATATTTCCTTTCATTTAGCCTAGGATCTGATGGATGGATGGAATTGGGTCCAACTATTTTTCCATGACAACATAGCCAGTAACTCTCTGTTCAGTTATTGCCCTGCCTACTCACAAAATGGTTTGAGTGGAAAAAATTAATATTGATCCTACTTAGTCTTCTAAGCTGAGTTGCCCAGGAAAAGAAGGCTGTGATTTCTAGGCCTGAGGAGTTGTCAAAAGAAGCACCTTCTAAGAGGAACAGAACCCGTCAGCATAAATACAGTGCACAGCTCAAGAGCAGGGGATTCTCCTTATTAGGCACATATTAGGTTTAAGGTTAAAGAGTAAAAGTAAAGATGTTGGCTTAAATAGTTTCCACAACAGCAAATACATTGGTAAGTGACAATTGAAATGTTACACAAATCCTGTAGTTCCACTTTATACAACAAACTCTTATGAAAAACCTCTCTATAAATGTTCTACTTTAGCAGTAAAGAAAATTCAAAACATTGTCCCATTAATTTTATTAACCACGCTCTTTCCTTATATATATATATATATATATATATTATAAATGATGTAGAAAGTGTTTAGAGTAATTCAGGATTAAATATAGAACTACTGGAATGAGGGTTACTCTGACTAAGATTCCTGCAGAAAGCCTAAGTGTTGTGTTTTTCTACTCATTCTAAAAACTTATTTGAGAATTTTGTTAGAAAAATAAACATTTCAGCATTCTTCAGGCCACTCCTCTCACTGTGCATGTACAGTGGAGGTCGATGAACCTCCAGCAGTCACCTTGGCCAATTTAAAAAAAAAAAAAAAAAAGTAGAAAGCAATTATTTAGCTGGTGGGTAAGATGAGTTCAGTTACAGTCACTTCATACACAGCTGCTCAATCACTGGGTTTAGAACAAAACATCTTACTTGAGGGATTAGTTGGCTTTGTTTAACAAAATGTACATGTAAGGTTACTTCCTGCAAACCTCCCGATAATTCTGAAAAGAAAACAGCAGGATGGAACACTGCAACCACTGGAGATGCTCATTTTCTCCTTCACTTTGGTCCACTCACACAATGTTATGAGAAGGGTCACAGGGTGGGAAACTCAAGCAACTTAACACATGAAAGCACCAAGTCCACTCTTGGCCTGAAAGCCTGTGTGTCATTAACTGAAAGAAACAAAACATAAAAAAGCATGGATTAAAGTTATGAAAATCAAACAAAAGCAAAGTGTAGCGAAATATGTTAAAACAAAAAAAGGAGGAGGAGGACAAACTGCTGGGGCAGCTGAAGACTTCAGGTGAGAGCAGCCTGGCACAGCCTGCTCAGCACCAAAACCACTTCTCTTTCCCCCAACTTCTGCAATTCTTCCATCACCATTTTTTACTTATCAAAGCTACTAAGAACACTGTCTTGAACCAGGGATGATAAAGAGTTCAACTAGCTCTCCAAAACATTTTACTTGAGCAGAAATCCCAAAACCCCATATTTTGAGCTAGCTCACAGGTTTGAAAAGAACAATAAAAAAACCCTAATCCAAAACCATCCTGGTGATGGGTGCACCTCCTCTAGCTGTGCTTCAGAGCTAGAGTCCCCCCAGCACCATGTGGGGTCCCTCACCATGCAGAGCTGTGGGTGCCACTCAGACCTTTGCACACCACTGACCTGCCCCCCCAGTCTTGCTCCTGACCACAGCTTGTTTCTATCACTGCCCAGAAGAGGAAAGGTCCAGACTCACATCTGAAGGTGGGCTAAACCCAGCAAAGTGCAGGAAAACTTTTTCTGCTGCAGCCAGAAGGAGCAGAGGGGAAGCTGCAGCATTTCTTGGCCCATGCTCACAGTCCATCCCTGCCACCAGCATCCCTTGCACAAGTTACCATTGTGCTCACCTTCCCCAAAGCAGTCCTGGGCCCAAGAATGCCCTAGGATTCAGCTTCTAATTCAGATTAAACCATATTTTCAGCAAGGTATTTTACAAGCCATTTGGACTCTGTGTGTGAGGTGGGCTATGCCCCAGAGTATGTCGAGCAGTCTGCACAAGGGAGTGCTTTGGTTTTAGCACCAATACATTTACATTCCAAAGAAATACTCAAATAATCTACCCCATTATCTTCCACAGGAAAAAACAAATTTTTAGGATGTCAGTACACAGAATGAGCTCCTCTGGTGCTGCAGTTCACAGCAGGGAAATGACAGACCACAATATCTCATCAGCAGTGTGAAGCTGAATGCTGTGCTGTCAAGCACAAACTCGGGTGTTGCTACTCTTCATGGTCTTTTTTTCTTGCCATCATTAAGAGGCTTGCCACCAGCCTGCTCTGGGTTAGATAGAATGCAGTTCTGACTCTTGAGCTCCTTCATGCAAGGGGAAGTAACAAAAAATGCCACAATAGCAGAATTACCAGTTTGCATGACAGTGCTCCTTATTTTGCTCTCTAGCCACTGTTCCTTAGAGACTGTCTTGAACTGGAAGTAGGATAACCCCTCAATTTGGGGTGTTAAAAACACAGGTGACAAAACTTCTTTGTCCCATTCCTGGTCTATCATTACACAGTCAGGTGGCTGAAACAGCAATATTTACATACGCTTGCTCCTGGTGGCTTCAGCAATGTCAATTAATGTGCAGCAAGTTAAGATAACTCTGCCTTTAGACAAAAAGAATTTTCTTGTAATTAGAACTGTGCCTTGGAGCCCCATTTCACAACCTGAGTTGGCTGTCACAGAGGCAAGAGTGAATCCCATGGGACCATCAGCCTTTAGAGAATGGCACCAAATTGCAAATCCCTCCCACCTGCAGCTGCCCAGGCTTCTCTGGACAGTGCTCAGGCACAGGAGGGGCTCATCTCTCCTCTGCTTTAAGCAAAGAATCAGAAGGATGGGAATTAGGATTCCAAAATCCCTTTTTCTGTATGCTCTCTGAACAACTGACCAAACATTAAAGCATCTGAGCAGACTCTCAGCTTTCCAGTGGCAGAGGAGGAAGACTCCAGTTCAGACACTTACTTTTTCTTGTCTTTGTCCTTCTTCAGTGGCTGCTGTGAGGTAGCCTGCAAGGATTGGGACTGCAAGGTTTCCACTGCGACTTTCCGCCTGTTGAAGGCATTCATCTCTTCCTCCAGCTCCCTCCTCTTCTCCTCCACCTTCCTTCTCTCTTCCTGGTGTATCCTTTTTAAGTGCTCAAACTTCTCATGGAGCTGGTAGGAGACAGACCCTCTGAGCTCCTTCGGGCTGTACTAACCTTGCCCCAAGAGCCCTGTCACACCTCCCACACAAATCCCCACCAAAGGGACCAATCTGGCAGAATACAGCACCCAGTAACCACCAAAAGCAGGGAAGACACAATAAATTCAGCTCTGCCTGAGACCACACAGCAAACCAGAGGCAGTGTGAACCCTGGAGATAAGCACAAGGGATTTTGGCTCAGCCCGAAGCACTGCACAGGGGGTGGGGATATCACAGGATCTTTTCCTCCTCACTAGTTTTCAGGATGGTCCATTTAATTCCTCTGCAGTCACAGCTGCTGCCTGAGGCCTCACACTGGGGACTCCATTGAACTCACTTTGGGGACTCCAGCCCAGCTGCCCCCTTTACTCTGCCGTTCAGTAAGCCTCAAGAGTGAAGCCTGGCATGGATGCTCACTTCAACCTCCTGCCACTGCCTTTCACTCCCCAGAGAGCAGCCATATTTCCACACGGCACAGGACAGGGAAGACAATTTCTGAGGCACCTAAACCAGTGATGTGTTTGTGCTTTGGCTGCTGAGGTTTCCTCAACAGCTGCATGTGCTTTCCAGGATTCATGCATTGCCCAGACCCAGATTCCCTGCTAGGTGTAGTTCGGGTTCCTCACAGGTTTTTGGCACACCCACCTCTCTCTCCTTCTCCTTCAGCTCTGCCTCTGTCTCCTTGACTTTGTTAACAAACATTTGTCTCATTTCTTCCTCTTTCCTCTGGAGCTCACCCAAGAACTCTTTCCTTTTGGTCTCGTATGTTTCTTGGAGGCTGGGGAAGAAAGCAAATGAAATCCAGACTCTCTGGACACCGATGAGTTAGTGATGGGGAAATGCATGCCTGTCTATGTTGTTTAAAGACAAACAGACAGGGAAGGGATCATCCAAATCAGCTGCAAAGTTCAAACCCAGTGCTGGTATTTTCCAGCCCAGCACTGTAGATTTCACCTACAAACCTCCCACTTTTTCGGGCTGTCAGCACCAAACTCTCACTCTAAATCGATGCTAGATGTGAAGGCCACTCACCTGAAGGGCTGGCTGTCTGGATCTGTGTCCTTGAAACCCATCTCCTCCAGTTTGCACCTCCGGTAGAGCTCGTAGTGGCGGGTGTGGGTCTGCTCCCGCAGATCTTCCATGTTGACCCGAATCAGCATTTCCCGCAGCTTCACAAAGTCACAGTGACTTTCATTCTCCACTAATAGAAGTGAAGGGACAAGTCAGCAAACTGCAGGTGTGGTGGGGGACAAGGGCACATATGATTGACTCCAGGTACTTGCATCCTCAAGAGCCTGCTGCCCTGCTCAGGGCACAACACAACCCCTTGGATGCATGGATTCCTGTTGACCTTCCTACCTGCTGGTAGGAATGGGAATTCAAAGAAAAGACAAAAGGCTGCAGGGGACATGCCTGTACTGCTTATCACAGGGCACCTTCATGCAGAGGTGCTGGTGGAGGGCAGAGCTGCACAGGTGCCAGGGTGTGTCTGAGCACACACAGGGAGGGGTTTGGGGTGGGCTTGCAGCACCTCACCTTGCACCACTCCCCACGGGTACTGCCGAGCTCGCACCAGCTTGTTCCCAACTTTCACCTCCTCTGTGCTGCCAACCACAGCAAAGGGCAGATGAGCCTGAAACAGAGCCAAGGGCAGGGACTCAGTGCATGGGGTAACCCTTCAGAGATCAGCCTGACCCTTAAATCCCCCTCACCCAGGCACAAGAGCTGCTTCCATGAGTCCCCCTTCTGAACTTACCAATCTCTGATACTTGGAGGAATGTCTACTACGAACAGGGATATTACTACAGAGAGTGGTGTCAGGCCACAGCATAGCTTACCAGAAATGCTGTCTGGGCTGCACCAGCTGGAGAATATTGTAGGAACACCACGGTCATTACTACTCTCCTCTATCCCTTTGTCAGGCTATTCCTGCATGCCCCAGGAGCGGGGCACCCCCTGCCTTCCCAAAAGCACTGGCAGGGATATCCACAAACAGGCCTTGGCACAGCAGTGAGTGTGTGGGCACTGCAAGGGACATGTGCAGGATACAACATGTGCTCGCTGCTCTCCAAGTCTGCAAAGCATCAGGCACAGGGAGGAAACAGGACACCCTCCTCAGGATTGCACAGAAGGAGCCACAGACTGGGTGCTTCAGTAGGGTGTGGCTGACAAAATCCTTCACATTTAAATATAGATGGATCCAGAAGTATGGAACTTGTAGAGAAGTGGCTAATTGTATTTTCATTGGAGGAAGGAAGGAAAAAAAAAGCCAAGCAAGCATGACTCCTGCTTTTCTCCCAAATACACACAGCTTGCAATTATTTAAGTAAGAGTGAATCCTCCAGAATTTTCATGATTTCAGCAAAAAATAACTATTAAGTGAAAACACATATCTAGTTGACCCAGAAACCAACTGGTAACTGAATTTTAAAAAAATGGTGGGGGGGGAAGGGTGAAAGAAAAGACAAAGCATTTAATCAGAAACAGCTATGCAGGAAAATATTCATTTTGATGAAAAAGCTTCCTTTGATTTATAAAATTAACATGGAAACATTTCAGTTGTTTCTACTGCCATAGCTGCACTCTGATTTGGGAGACAAGAAGCTTGAAAGTGTTTTTGCTTGTGCTTCAGCCAGGTCTGAATTTGATCTTTGAATTTCAAAAAAGACAAAATAGAGATTAACAATTTTTCTTCTTTACTTTAAATTGGGTTTTCTCTGGTCAGCCTCCTTAAGTCACAAGGCAAATGTAAATCTTAACTGTCTCATTTTTATTCAAAGTTTCTTCTTCCACAAATGCGAAGTAGTCTAAGAACAGACAGAATTAATTTTGAAGAAAGTATTTTTCAAAAATTCAGTAAGTTCTAGAGCTAAGTTTCTCCAGAGAGCCCCCAGACTAAACATGAGCCACACTGTAATTAATTCTGTATGCAACAGCTTTTGGTATCTGCAAGACTCACAGTTCAACTTTCCAACAGATTCAGTGGCTGGACATTCCCACTGAAACTCGCCCTTCAAATGCATTTTTGTGCAGCAATTTAATTTGTCACAACTTTTGGCAGCGATGGAACCGGCAGCGTTACCCACATTCATCACAGAGTTGATCTCAGCCACTGCCTCGTCGTCCGTGGGGAACTGATAGATCTGCACTCCATTGCTGACCAGCTCACTCATGATCTTGATCTTGAACTTGTGCAGCTCGCTCTTGGAGATGGTGTCTGCTTTGGCAATAATCGGGATGATGTTCACCTAGAGCAGAAGGGAGGAATAGGACAAACACCCAGGTGAGCAGCAACTGGGGGAGTAGCTGTGTCGAGCCCGGGGGTGACCTGGATCCTACCCCCCGGCTGTTTTACATTTCCTAAAATCACCTCAGAGCTCTGTTTACACAGGAGCTGCAGCCCAGCTCAGCTGAACACTAGAGGGAAGAGTTTTCCAGGACTTGGCTACAAGACTAGAGAACAACCAAACACCCTGCACTAAGTACATAAAGAGCAGATCAAAGCCCCTGCTCTCACCTATGTACTCTGTTACACACGTGGATGGAGGCAGACACAATGTAGCCGTCACATCCAAGCTGTTGCCCATCCACTCTGTGTGGATGCGACCTGGCTGTGCTGACAGGATGTTTTTTACAAGACAAGCACAAGGATGAAACGCTGCATTTGAGCTGATGTGAATCCTTCCCATGCTCAAGCAGAAAGAGCGGGGACTCCTCAGATGCTCTGACAGCAGCTGCTGATCCTCTCTGAGGACTCCCTGAGCCTCTTGGTGAGGATCACAACTTGGGTGTGCTGTGCGGATTATATGGAGCACCGGGGAAAGGTGCAGGGTGCCATACAGCAGACAGATTAGTTTTCATGCTGTTCTTTCTCAGCTTTGGTTTCACATCAGCCAGCAGTCACTATACCCCACACAACTTCATCCACCCAGGCTTCAAAGCCACCCACAAGCTGCACAGTGGGGAGGTCTCCCTGTGCCCAGTACCCACCCAGATCAAAAGTAAACAAGGGCCACATCCCACATCCATCAGAAGCAATGGGATTCACTATGGCCTCGTGCTTGAGAGCTACAGTGGGGCTGGATCTATCACAGGAACCTGTGCTAGATAATGCTGCCATGCCAAAAAAGCCAAGTGTGATACTGCAAACCACTGCCTAAACAAACAGCAGAACTCATCTGTCTGAACAGCAGCCAAATTCATAGCAGTGAAACACAAGAATTTAGACAAATAATGGGAAAGTCTGATTGGCCACCTAACATTTCCCAACAGCCAACGCTTTTTGACCTACAAAGCTGAAATTCATAGCAACCAGTTCGTCTCCAGTGGGTGCCCATTAAAATAAATGGTTTTGCTTTCCCAGTACAAGTTCTTTGCAGCTCAGTGTTTTTTCCATACTTCTTAGGTTCCCCCCATGCCACTGCTCCCCCTCCCCTGTCTCTGTTTAGTGGTTTAGTACTCACTAAGCACAAGAGCATTTACTCACTCCAAATGAAAATAGTCTGAATTTGCTCAATGCAAATGTATCTGAGAGAATAAATTCCTCTTTTTCTCAGCCACTGACCTGGCCTCTTTTACGGAGGACCACAACCCCGCACAGAACAAGGCCTGCTGCTCAGCAGGTCCATATCCTCCTTACAAAAGTAAAAGGGCCATGACCACAGCTGGGTGTCTCCCTGACCTGCTAAGAGCTGAGGAGGCTTGGATTCACCATCTCCCACAGAAAAAGGGTCAGCTCAGGGCTCACATTCCTTTTCAATTGGCCCAAGCAATTTCCCCTTCTTTTTCTAAGGGGCACCAGTTCAGCCCTGCTTACAGCAAGGCAGGAGGTACAGAGCCTGGAGCAGCAGAGGAGACAGGCTCTCTGGTCACCTGTGGTCTCAGCACTACTCAAAGAAAGTACAAACCAAGGCTGATTCGAGTGCCCTCAACCAGATTTCTTGTTGTCTTGGGGCACACTTGTATTTTGAAAAGGCAACTCAGCGAACACTTGCTGACAGAGTTCACAACCCAAAGGGGTTTTACAAGTTGTGTTTCCAATAATCAATAGCCACATCAATACTGGGGAGGCATGGATATGACATTTGGGTGTAGTCCTAAGTCTAGAATGGGTTCGTTTCCTCACAATACAGAGAAAGGATGGAACGGTTTGGAAACAAGAAACCGAGACATGAGATGCTACTGAACTGCATGTCTAATCCTACCTCCCCACAGCCACCTCCATGCAAAGGCCAAGTCTGTGGCACAGAGATTAGTGACTGCTACACATCTAGCTAGAGAAGTCACTTCTCCTGGGTTTTAAAACCCCAATAAAAAGGAAGGAATGCCAGAACTACGTGAGGGTTCTCTGTCCACTCTTTTTACACAAACAATGTTGAGGTGGGGTTGAAGGCAAAACCCTAGAGCAACATTCTTGTATCTCCTGATGGAAGAACAGTATGCTCTATTTAAAGATCTCGTAATAGAATCATGCAGTTGACTACTGGCATGTCACCCCACTGAATGTGACAGGGGTGCAGTGTCCCCTTGCCTGTCAGTCCATGTGCTGGAGGGCTTTGCTGGAGCTGGAATTATGACCAGAGGAAGTCTGTGCTTCAGACAGGACAGGGAACTCTCATGCACACACACAAAATGTACCTCCTTCTCAAGTCTTTCTGACCAGAGTAGCTTCTCATCTCCAAAAATAAAACTTATGAGAACTTGTTATTTGGTACAAAATAATTCTGCTGATGCAATAAGACTGCAGGTGCTTCTGCTCTGTGAAATATAGCTGGATTTTTCCCCATCTCCAAACTGTTCATGAATGCAAGTTGCAGTGAAGCCAACAGGCAAATCCTATTTTGGAAGCCAAAGAGCTGAGGCACAGGCTGCCTGAAGCATTCCCACCTGCCTGGGATGCGTCATCTCTCAGAGGGCAGGCAATTAGCCACAGCTCAAAACAGCACATGCTGACTGAAAACCACCCAGGGACAAGCATGGAGCTCCAGGACGCTCATGGCTGCACACACTGTGCCACCACTTCCCATGACAGGGCTGTGTTTTAAATCAATAAATCACCTTCTCATCTGATACAAATGCACTATTATTTATCTCCTCCTGTTCCCAGGTTAAACCCAGTGGAAAGCCTACACCTGTCAGGCCCTATGTGCTTCACACTGGCAGCCTGCCAGCCAAATTCCATCTACCTACAACCACTTTTGAAGATGCTTCTGCTCTCTGGCTGTAACTAAATACCCCAGGCAGCAGCTGGCCATGAGCTCAGCCAAACAGATAATTGTCTTACAGTACAATGGAAGATTTTGTTTACAAAACAGCTTTACCCAGAAGGGGTTTCATAAACTTCACACTAAAAGCAAGATTGGTTATTGAAATTGTCACAGAGAGTCCAAAGCCTACCCAGGACGATACATCAAGCCACTGTTGGGCTAAAGCAAAGATGGAACTGAGCCAGGGTCCTATAAATTCCCTGTTAAACCAGTCCTGGAGGCTGAGCCAGCAGAGCACAGAGCAAAGCATTGCCTCTGATGTACCTTCCATCTCCACAGGCTCCATTCTTCAACTGTAAAACCAGGGCCACCAGCCACACAAAGCTCTCCAAGGGGAATGGCAGGTTCAAGTGTGCTCACACAGCAGCAGACGTGAGTCAGTGCACATCACCTCTGCTCAGTAACCACTTGCTGCTCCCATCTGGAGAGGGCAGAACTGCCTGGGCTTTGCTGACACTCCACTTCACTCTGCCCACACACCAGCCCCCAGCACAAATGGTGGATTTGTCCTGGGAAAGGGGCACAGCACTGCCATGCACAAACCCTCAAGGAGTGCCTGGAAAGCACCCCAATGTCCTGGGATGACACCGGTGCAGAAACACAACATATATCCCTGATGTCCAGAAAATATCAATGGGCTCCACTTGCATATTCATTTCCATGTGCCCACTTGTGTGAGGCCACCACAGCATGAAATCCAGGATGTTCTCATGCTGTGGCAAGAAGGGGGATGAGAACAACGGAATAAAATGACTCCAGAGAGCACTATTTAAGTGGAAGTTTGGAAATATAAAAAGTTTGCCTGCACACAAAGTTTTCATCTGTCCAGAAGTACAAAGGATTTATTTTGGTACTACCCATGGACCGCATTAAAGGCAACCAGAGGGAGATGTAAAAATTAGGGAATGAGAAGGAAAGGAGAGAAATGCTTTGTGGGACCACCAGCACCAAGGGGAATCGTGCAAAAGCTTTCCTCCAAAATATTTCTGGGAACATGTAATGCTGGCACTGTACCAAGAGACAGAAGTTTATTAAGGGAAGGTTTTCAGATTCCTGATGAAGTCAGTGTAACAGCCACTACAGATACAAACAGCCCACTGCAACAGGAAGCCAGTGCCTGCTCTGGACTGGGGGCAAGGAAAAGCAGGCCATGAGCCCTAGCTGGTGAGGGCAAGCAGCAGGGACTGCACAACAGGAACTCACCCCACCAGGAAAGTCCAACAGACCTGCACATGAACAACAGCCAGAGAAGAGAATGCTCCCTCAGTGTAATCCAAGGAATCATCAGGACCTGCAGGATCCCACCTGCCATGCCTGTCCCTCTGTAGACTGATCAGCATCTGCCACATGAAAGGAACCACCCTGCTGCTAAAACACTGCTCTGAAAGACAGGAAATTATTGAGAAGAGATTCCGCTGCCATTAGTGACCTTTGATGCCTCCTGCAGCTCCCTGGAAGCCAGCTGGAACACCCAAAACTATGCCAGAAACTTGCTCTGAGCTGCAGAAATATCAGCAAGTAGTTGGTTAGGTAACACCCTGCCCCCTAAGGCAGAATAGCCTATGCACAAAGAAACAACCCCAGTAGACCCTGTCATTACCCACTTTTAGGATTCCTATGACCTTGAGAATTCCTCACTTTAAGATACTGTGATCGCCTATCCAGATCACCTGGCACTGCCAGCAGTAACAGCTCACGCACTCCCTGTGCACCAGCACACACAGCCAATGCTTCTCCTCAGCCCTTGTCCCCTCAGCACTGACCACCCCTTTAGGACATCTACAGGGGTTGATGTCTCAGCCCCTCTGTCCCTGTTGACAGCTCAGGACAGCAAAGGGGACTCCATAGTTCAGCTGCTGATGCTGGAAGGTATCCTCACACCCAATAGAGCCGCAGCTGATGGCTTTGATAAATACCAGCTAATCTGGCTAAGACTCTTACTGTAGAGGGATACTCTGGAATTTACACAACCAACTGGAAAACAGGTTTTTCCTGACATTCTTCAGGAAAGTCAGTGAGAAAACAAGCACAAGACCTCAGCAACCACCAGGCCAGACAAAGCTCTACCAGAGTCCTAAAAATGGCTCAGCTGCCATGCAGGAAGGAGTCCAGCACTTGCAGAAGGAACAAACGCTCCTACATGACAATCAGTACCAACAAAAGCATTCCAGAAAGACGGACCATAGTCTCCAACCCCTTACCTTGCTATCCAGCTTCTTCATTGTCACCAGGTCCAAGGACTTGAGTGAGTGCCCAGTGGGGGTGATGAAGTAGAGGCAGACGTGAATCCTTGTGTCATGATAGTTGAAGAGAGACCGGCGGATTTTCAGCTCTTCTTGCAAATAGTTTTCAAACTGCGTATCAATGTACTCTACGATTGGCCTGTAACTAAAACCATCCCATTAGCAAAACAGCTACTGGAGAGCAAATCTAAACAGTTTAAAGGCTGAAGGAATTCCCCTAGACATTCCATTATATCACTTAAGTTGTAAGACTCAAACAATTTAGCCTTACAACAGGAAAAGCATGGTGTTTACACACAGACTTTATAATCCAAAGATTGCTGGAGATTCTTGAGGTTGCACTGCAAAGTCTAAGGACAGTGGAGCATGGATAGACAGATCTACTTCCCCAGATCAAACTTGGCCCAGATTTCAGGGCTGAGCCATCTGTCTGTAGCAATGTAACATGACCAAGGAGACACCCTGGAGTCTGAGAATGCCTTTACCTGGAGCTTGAAAAAGATATCTGTGTAGTTAATTGAAACATGCCCAGAAACACCAATCACTGCCAGAACAGATAATTCCTGACCCTGCTCTGAGGACAGCTGGTTAACAGCTCATGCTCCTGGAGGACAGCATTCTCTGCTGGAAAGACCTCCTGTGACCTCTTTTTGGCTGTTTACTCATTTCCCTCTGTTCTTTGTCCCCCAGAACCAGAGCCACTACAGGGAGCAACTCCTTTAGCACAGATACAGACACTTCTGCAGCACTGCAAGGGGAACTGCAGGCAGTTGATGTCTAAGCATGAGGCATGCCCAGAAACGCTGAGCAGATGGCACAAGACCTGCCTTTCATCCTTATTTATCTGATCCCCAAATCCAACCGCATCCACAATGGTCAGCTTCAGGTGGACATTGCTCTCCTGCAGGTCGTAGGTGCGCGGCCGCAAGCAAACCGCGCTCTCATAGTGACTGGCTTCCTCAGTCTCAAACGTGGTGTTGAAGAGGGTGTTCATCAGTGTGGATTTCCCAATGCCAGTCTCACCTAGGGAGGACAAATCATCAGCTCACTGCAGCATGAATTTGCCACAGGTACTTCAAAGCACATTAATTAGAGAGCAGAACTAAAATACACGTGGAAGGCCACCACTAATTGCTTGTGAACAGACATGTAATTGTCACATAGGTGTCTGCCTTCTTGAAGGCCTCCCATGCTTAATGCGAACAACATAGAGAACTTGGGTCTTGTTTCCTAGTATCACACAAAACACATCAGCACAGCAAAGCACACTATTTTCTTTCCCATGACCCCTGACTTTGCTTGGGATTTTGCACTAGAGAAGCTGTGGAGAGGACAATTTTAGTAGCCATTGAAGGACACCTGGGATGCATCACAAAAACCTCTATCTCAGAATATTTGGCTGACAAGCTGTTTGTGAGCCAGAAAGGCTTTGAATTGCTGTTTCTGGTAACTAAACAAGACTGATATTTTCCAGATTGGCCTAGAAGGGGCCCCATTTAAACTCCTTATTCACTACATACAGCCCTATTGGTCATGGGGGTGAAGAGAGGCAAAACCCAATGAAATAACCTTCTACGCTCTGCTCATTTTCCAGGCAGTCCATACTGCTACCACTTCAGCAGAGACAGGCACGCTGAGGAGCCCTACAGCAGATACCCTGGTGCGAGAGCAGGAGGGTGGGAAAGTTCTGCTCCACAGAGGTGCCATGCCTGCTGCCAAGGGCTTTGGGCTCTCTCCTTCTTCCAGCACCTCAGGCTCTGCTCTTCACAGGAGAATAAACACCTCCGAGTGCGGCAGAGACACACATTGCTTCCTACCAGCTGTGGCTAAGAGTTGTGCAGGGAAACAAAGCCACCTGGTGCTCTAGATTAATCTGGAAGTAGACATATGGAGAACTCACTTCCTGACATAAGCTACATTCTCCTGTTCAGTTGTGGGCACTTTTGGGAGTAGGAACTGGCAAACAGGGTGGGACTTTTTCTCTCTTGTCCAAAAAAAATTTTTAAAAAAGCTAAATGAGAATGTAGGAATATCCATTCTGGTAGCCCCTAGAACAACACTGATTAAAAACATATTGACCTGTGCTGCAATTACCCTTCTGCTAAGGAACAAGTCTGTGAATTTCAACTGTGATTTTAGCCATGCTTTTTACTTGTGTCGTGAATATGCAAAAATTACTTGGGTATGGCACAGGCACCTTGTGTAAGTTGTCCAGGTGTCACTGCACAGTCTATACAAAGCCATAAGAGCTGCTGTCTCTGGATGTATTTCTGCCGGTCTAACAGGTTACAATACATCAGACCTCATACACCATATAAGAACCAGCCAAAGCAAAAATGATGGTCATCTCATCACTGAAAGGAATTGGTCTCTAGTACTCCAGCCAGCATCGCCTGCTAGATCCCATCAATACCAAAATTAAAAGCCAAGAATATAATTATTTTTAAGTCAATAAGAAACACTCTCCCTCCCTTTCCAGGCACAGAAACAACCATGCTTCAAGCCCTCTGACACCTGGGAAAGCACCAACCAGGCACAGCTCAGACACAAACCTCTTGTGCCCAGATTTGGGGTGCAGGCTTACACTCAGAAATGACCAAGTTATCACCAGCAGCTCTCACATAACCCATGGTGCATCTGACTGCATCTACCTAGACATTGTACCCAGCAAAAGCTGCTCGTGCCAGCCACCCCAGTTAGCATATGGAAATATTTAACTTGCTATATACAGCCTTCCCTTAATCCTTCCTATTGCAAAGCTATTGCAGCAGAGATGATGAGCAATACCCCACTGATTACAGAAATTCTCCTGGTTTGACTCAATGTGTTTTTAAGAGTTTGGCATTTCTGACTTGCTTAAATCACTGCCAAGGTTTGTGGCATAGCAGGACACTCAAGAAATCCTGGTCCCATCTTCCCCCCATGCCTGTTGCAGGGGACCATGCTCACCCACACAGAGGATGTTGAAGCTGAAGCCTTGTGTGACAGACTTGCTGACCAGCTGATCAGGGAGGCTGTCGAAGCCCACATGGCCCCCCAGGGAAAGGTTCCTCTTCTCTTCATTCTGGCAGGGAGAAGAAGCCAGATTAGCAAACTGCACTGAGATGCCAAATCAGACTGATGAGACCAACATCACTCACCCTTCTGGGCACTGCAGATCCACCACACAAACCCCATCAGTGCTCTCAAGTGCTTGTGTTTTGGCACACCACAGCACAAACCCCCCAACAGCCACAAACAACAGGAGAGAGGGTGTGAAATACTGATCTTCATGGGGAACTGGGAGAACTAAGCTACCAGGGTCCAAAAAAAAGAAAACACAAGTGTGAGCTTCAACTACATGCAGCTGGGAGAGATTAGCAAATGAAAACCCACCAGGGTGTGTTTTAGCACTCATTTCTCCTCGACTTTTAAAATTTTATTTTCTTAAACCTTCCAGCAGTGAATTCAGCTTGACAGACTCTGCATTTTTCCCTGAGTATTTGTCTTTGCCCCTTTGCTATTGCCACAAGCAGCGAGGCTTGCTCACTCAGGCACTGGGGGTGCTGGTGGCACAGGCAGCGCAAGGAACCCTCTTGATTTACCATCTGTGACCACACAGTTCTCCACCGTTCCTCTGCTGTTCCTGTTCCTGCCTCCCCCGTGTGCACTTTGCTCTCCCTTCTGTCTCCTACCTCCCACAGAGAAGCTAATCACCTGTAGAGACTTTGCTTAGGAACTAAGATGACCCGTGCTATACAGAAAGGCAGAGCAGAGCAGCTATAAAGTCCAGCAAAGAGGAGCTGACAGAAGGACAATTACTCTTTCTAGTGGCTAAAACCATGAAAGTTTGGAATTTCAACAGATGCACACCTCTCTGCACAACTAAGCAATGATGTCTGAACCCAGGGACCAGACCACCATCCCTGGAGCCTCTCAAGCACTCTTACTCACCCATGGAAAAGCAAGGAGACAGGACTTCAGAGCACGATTCATTCACCCTCATGATATCTTTGGTAATTGCTTGTTTTTCTTAATCGCCAGCACACATAGAAGATGGGAATGGAACAAATGTCTGCCCTTGGTCTGGCTCTGGTTCTTCTGTCTGTTCCTGACAATTGGAACTTAATGTCCCAGCACTAAGACTGAGAGACAGGAGCATCCCTGAAAAGAGCCTAAGCTGCCTGTCAAACTTAAATGAAGTCAAGAGGAAAATAAATGATGTGATAAGTCTTGTGTATTGCTCTGTGCCTGCAGTAAGATTGCTAAACAAAACACAAACCTTTGTTCAACTGCATTTTGAGTCAAAGCCTCCTTTAGCTCTGCCTTTGGTAGAACAAATATTCTCAGCCTTGTAAAATAAACCATTTAAATCACAAGAACAACTTGTGGACAGCTGAAACAGCTTCTATGCCTCACATATAAACCTTCTTGTTGTTCTGGTCAGCATTTTTTACCCACTTTCAGATGATTTTAGCTCAGTGCTCTCCCAAGGGGCTCCCTGGACAAAAACACAATTGAATCATAGCTGGGCTCTTGTGATCCATCCTGTTCCATCCGATCAGGATTGATCACACTCACCAACTTAGCAGAAAGAGCAATCAGTTAAAGTTTCCATGTGTAACTGATATCAGTAATCAAGGTTTTGAGATGGCCAGAGAGTTTAGGTGAATTAAAAATAAAAAGGGCCCCTAAAACAGGGAGATCTCCAAGTTTAACTTTCTTCCGTTCACCTGTCAGCACAGGCAGATGCTACAGCTCAGCCCCCAGGATACAGGGTGTTTTGAAAGTGAGTCTGTGCTGCTCCAGTCAGCCCAATGCTGAGCTGTGGATCTTGCATGGGGTGGTACAACCACACAGGGAAGGGGAACCTGGGACACGTGTGTGCTGGGAAAAGACTCAAGAGTTGATTAGGTCTGGTTTTCCCCTCGAGGAAGAGGCTGTCACAAGGCGCAGGAAGCCACTGCAGGCACCAGTTGAGCTTGGGAGGCTTCCTCAGGCTCTCAGTCCAATCTCCCAGCCCCCGCTTCTCCTCTTCCCCATGTCCCTCTGAGCCACCACTTTACGGAGTTTAAAATGCCAGTTCCCACCACTGCACTGCAGTGACAGCCAAACAAGCTGTTCCCACAGAAAGTCACCGAGTTTGACGGTTACACTTTGTGTCTTTTCATTTTCAATAATAAACAAAAACAAGCAAACAAAAACAAACCAGAAGCCTGGGATGACATTTTGGATAGGAAATAAATAAAGGCCACCGATGGCTATGATTAGGCTGAAAGTGCCTGAGGCTGGGAGGAGGTTTCCAGGCAACAGGCAGCACCACTGCTCGAGATTTTAAAATAGGCTCTGGCTCAGCAAAGCTGCATTTAAATAGGCTCCAGCCAGGCAAGGCTGCATTGAGAACTCAGTCATGCCTTGGCCACAGGAAACCCAAATGCATCTGCACAGGGCTTTTTCTCTTCTTTTTTTGGCACTCAGTGGCTGTTCACTAAAGGACAGGAATATACCTGCTCAGAACTGCTCACTGTCTCTCAAAGCTGCTAAAACAATGAGCCAAACTTCAGTGGAATATTTTTTGCCAGTGACCTTGAAATGCAGTTTCCTTTATTTCTGTAAGCAGCAGAAATAATCTGGTTCAAGTTCAAGGCACTGCCAATACCAAAGCAGAAAACCATTTGCTGTTCTTGCAGTGCATTCAGCTGTCATTCAGCTCCAAAAGGATTTTGCTGTGTTAGGAAAAACAATGGCAACAGCTGCTGGGAAGTAATAAGATTAGGAAAATAAAGAAAGGGGGGAAATAGTTTTCACTGTTTTATTCTTTCCCTCCAATCTACCGAGCTTGGAAATTGACAGCCTTGTGAATACAACCACTACTTCTGCTCACTTGTGGAGTTTAGTGTATGGACCTGTGCTGGAGAGGAACCTGCCCACATCCTGATGAGCAACCCGAAATGACCAGCCCTTTTGGCCAGCTCCCACATACCAGGGTGGCTCAAGGACAGCTTGAAACAGTTCACCTGCTAGTAAAGACAAGGCCACACCCCAAATAGAATCATTTCCAGCAGAAGCAGCCAGCCTGCCACACTCACCATAAATAATCAATCCAGAACACAAATGCTGCAATAAATGAGGGCAGCAGTAATGCAGCAGTGTAGGGGGGGTTTGTTTGTTTTAAATGAAAGCTAAGAATTTCAGTAGAACTTTCTCCACACTTTGTGCCAGCAATGAGACTGCCTTGCAGGACAGGAGCTGGGCAGATCATATGGCAGAGGCAGATGGGATCAGCCACTGCAAGAGCCAGGCAGGAACACAGCCCTGCCCTTTCCAGTTGCACTGGACCCCGCAACACTCCTACCCTCCACAGAACTCAGTGTGAACCAGTTCCCTCCATCTCACAGCCTGGAGAGACAATTCTTCTGCTTCTTACCAGGCAGGACCCCATCCTGGGGCTGCAAATAACCATGAGGCAGCCAACCTTTCCTGAGGCCCATTTCACCATTACACATGATAATTAAGAGTCTGCAATGGCTCCAGGTGGGAGTTCTCACCTCAAATAGCCACTGCAGTCCTGAACATCCCTTCTTGGGTCACTAATAACATTCTATGATGGGGCAGCTACCAGGGTTTTACTTGCAATCTTTGAACATGCTCTTCAAAGATTTCTGTGCCTTGAGCTGATCTTCAGGCTTGAAGCAGAGAGCCAAGGGGATAAACCATATTTTGAATCTGGAATTTTGTGGGAAATGAAAGATTCATCATAAAGTCAGAGCAGAATTTATGTATTTACAAATCTAAAATCCTTTAAAGGTTTTCACAAATGTTCTGTCCAGGCAACAGGCACAGAAATGGCATCTGGGGGCATGCCCATAGGAACAACAGCCATTCCAGAGGGACATCAATCTTTAGCTCTGAATTGACAGCAACATCACAGAACCCTTTTCTTAGCATGCAGCAGAAAGACAGACACGTCCTCGGTAGCACAGATGGACACATTTAGCTGAGCATCACAAGAACTAAAACGAAACCTCCAACCATAGTGTTTCAAATGCACTGTAATGCACTAGGCATCCCAGCTCGTGGACATGGCCTGCTGGAGACGGAGGATGCATTTGGGATGTGCAATGGCACACCAGTCCATTCCTGTGGCCACACCAGCACAGAACTACCTGGGGAACCAAAAACTGTGCTTCAAACCCATATTGGCTTACAAAGCCACCCCTGGCAGGGTTGCCCAGGCTGTGCCCTGTGGCAGGGCCGCAGGGCTGGCAGGAAGATGGAGCAGTATTGCTGCGGGCAGCTGGCCACAGACCACATCCGCTGCAGATGATATGTTATTTGGCTCTTTACTGCAAGTCAGACAAGAGAAGGCAGCAAAGAAACACAATCAGAGAGACCAAATCCAAATCCCCAGAAGAGGGTCAACACAGTATCACATACTAATTAGGCTCTTCTTCATAGACAGTGATTAACAAAACCTGTGAGAAGGGCACAGGCTACAGCTTCAAACTGTGTGCCTATGATTCTTCAAAAAATAAAAACCCCATCACAGATTCTCTTCATGCTTCACCTCCAAATTAGCATCAGTTTCACTCTGCATCATTACATTTTTCAGCAGCTTGTTCCAGGAAAAGCGGTTTTATCACTGACGGCACAGCCCAGGGGAATGTCAGCAGTGGGACCAGATCCATGTTCAGCTGCCCTTCAGCTGCAGAGCAGAGCAGCTCACTGCTTTTAGATGTGCTTCCCCTGCTTTCACCAGGAGCCCTATTAACAGACTGGACCTCGTATAGAAAAGACCATTCTGATATCAGTTGGCTAAAAAAATAAATATTTCCAGAAGTATCATCTTTCAATTAATCCCACAGCAAAATTCTCCTTAGTGACATATGCTTGTGTTTCCTGCTTGAGATTACTCTCGGGTTTTTTTTTCCTGAATGATGCAGGTGAAAGCATATGGGTAAACAAAAGCGTAATTGAATGCCACAATCATAAATGGTGATACTTTTTTTTTTAACAGTGATATTTATTTTTAAGAACCTGGCATGATGGGACTTGTAATGTAAACCCTGGGCCCTGCTACAGCAGATTCATCAGCATACAAGCAACTAGTGAATAAAACCAAGAGGGAAAACCAAAAATCCCATGGTTTAGCTGATAAACAGTGACAACTCCCAGCCTTATATACTGAGGGACAGCACAGAACTTTTCTATATCTGAGGCACCCTTTCCCATTTCTACAGCCCAACAAAACATAAGTGATCACAATTTCCAAGGCCAAACAGCAAAGACCTACATGGAAAGAGGAAGGAAATTAAGTTTTCTCTCCTCTCTGTTACATGAATAAGGCTTACACTTGAGCAGTGACCTTCAACCCAAAGGTGTCTGCTGCTCCCAAACATTCCCTCCAGTGCCTCTGCACCATCAACCCAGGATCTGTGGCCAGGCTGCAGCACCCCACATGTCAGCCCCACACAGGGAGAAGCTTGTGTCTTCCAAGAGCTCACAAGGCAGCTGTATTTCAGGTCCTTCTCTTCCCAGACTTTTCCCACTTACATTTTACACACATAGAAAACAGCAAGAGGCAACAACACAACATTTGCATGGGACTTTTCCACAGCACTTCAATTCCCCCTACTGAGGCACACTTTTGTTTCTAAATTCCTCAGTCCTGGATGTCACCTTGACCTTACACCATAACAAATCTTCCAGTGCTTTTCAGCCTGGGTCCAGGCATTATCTGTGTCACACTGATGCCTTGCAGTAGGTCTGTGGCACTGTCTATTCCCATGGGAGCATCACTTTGCCCTGCAGGGCACACATGGACATGGAGTGCCAGGCACACACAGATCCTCTCCCCTCCGATTTACAGTCTAATCAAAACAGAAAAAGAAACCAGTGTTAGCAGATTGCAGGTCCCTGACCAGAGTGACTCAGAGAGCAGCAGGAGGAAGAGCGGGGAAGGCTCCCTAAGCCCTGCTCCGCATGGCCGCGATTCTGCTGGAAGAGCTCCTGTGGCAGGACAGACACTGCTCCGAGGGGCTGGCCCAGCACCCGGCACAGCTGGGGACTGCTGCTGGACACAAAACAATGACTTCACCCTCTTGATGCCCCATCCACAAACCATAACAGTGCACTCAACACAGAGATTAATACATGCACCAGTGGGGTTTGTAGGATGCTATTCCCTTGTCTCCTGCACGGAAAGGCATGGAATCAGGAAATCATTCCATCCTGATGCAGGGAGTCTCATTTTGCAACTGAGGAGAGAAAGGACCAAGTGATATTTGGCTCTTTATTTAACTCAAGCAGAGCAAGCTGGTCCCAGGTACAGGCTCATGTGTGCTGGCACCGCAGCAGCTGCACTGCCAGCCCCAGGCACTGCCTGTCCCCGCTCAGGCTGGAAACTTCAGGCAGCAGTTCCACAAACCACGAAACAGAGAGGGCTGCTTCAGGGTACAGCACATGTAGGTCCCTAGCCCAACCTCACAACCTCCCTCAAATGCCCACCACTGCAAGATTCCTTACAAAGGCACTTGTAGTTATCATCATTTCACAAGTACACTGAGTTATGGAGCAGTTGAGTACGTGCCTAGAGGCCTTTGGGCAACAGTGTCAGAAGCCAAATTCAGCTTCTTTGTCCAAGCAGGCACACCCTGGGGCTCGGCCCAGCTTCTGGATCAATGCAGAAAAATTTGACAAATTACCTCTCTCAGGAGGATCTCTCCATCTCTGAATGCTGGCTCAATAAATGGCACTTGACATTTGCAAAGTGACAGCAGTGAGGACAGACTTGTATTACCATGAAGAAAATATCTCTTTTGCCTAGCTTACAGCTGAAGGGCAATTAACAGCAAGAGAACACCTTATGTATGAAAAACATCTCTGTGGTGTGAGCAACATTCAAAACAGTCACTAAAACACATGAATGTTTTACCTGTCTTGTACTCACAGGCTAATGACTATTAGATGTATAACAGCATCAGTAAATGAGATTGCACTTTGCAGTCTACTAAGCAGAAAGAGATAGTCCAAGAGAGGTAATGAGACCAGATTTGACAGTCAGAGGATTCTGAGCATAGTAAATCTTAACAGAGGGCCCAACAGAGGTGGAGTAGGCATGACCTTGTGGATGCCTTTGGCACTGGAGACAAAATGAAGCACACTCAGCTGGGGCTGGCCAGTGGAGCTCTCAGCACCTCTTAGGCTAAAATTGTCACATCTAAATGGCACCTAATCTCAAAAGAGATTTGCAAAGTGCAAGCACACACTCAGTTCTGAAGGTTTTCAGTTAATCTTAAGCATGGGCTTAAAATTTCAGATCCCCATCATGGAGCGCTTAACAGGATGGGGAAAGAAGAAAGGAAGAAAAAACAAGCCCACAGAAAAAGTTTTAGATGTGGGCTTTCTGCTGATTTACCATTTGCCTTGCAATAGCAACAATAGAAGATAAAGAGCATCATCTTCTCTGCTGCCTCCTGCTCCTGCCCACTCTGGTGGTGGTACATGGCCAGTCAACCAGGATGCACCTGAGACCATGAGCAGTTCTGCCTTCTATGCCTGTGCAGGGAGGGCAACAGTTGTTCTTCCCTGTTGTAGCAACCCTGAAGAGCTGTAAAACTAACATAGTGTTGCCTAACACTGCTCCAGCAACGGCAGGGCAGAGCCTCAAGTGCCTTCCCTTTCTTCTGTTTTCCAACACACAGCACACGGGAGCACAGCCATGTCTGAGCCAGCTCTCCATGCGTGGGACACTGTGCCAGCCAGCTATCTCCAGTTGCTGCATGCTCACAATAAGCTCCCAGCCTACACTGGAGTCCCCCCACAAAACCTCACACTAAACCAACACAATTCCCAGCCCTCCCCCCACCGTTAAAACGCTCTTCAAAGAATGCCAAGAATTTTCCCAGACACTCAAGCCTTTATTCATATCCCTCCTGGCTCCCAGCTGCACTCCAGGCAGGCAAAAACATCACTGAAGAAACCACATATGGAGTCACCACCAAGATGTGCCAAATAAAAATTAAAGCAACTTTATACTATGGAAGCAAGAAGGCTCAAGGGCTGAGGTTCTTTTGGACCCATTTTTAAGAGCTATTCACAAACTTTAAGACCAGCAAGTGACCAGTGAGTGCATTGTGAAGTGCAGTGCTCAGCACCTACGGAAAACAAATATTTTTAAAAAATCACTTGTCCAGTGCCAACATTTCACAATGTCCCATGTGCCCCAGCGCAGTCTCGGGGAACCAAAGGCTCTGCTGCACACCTGCAATATCCAGTGCTGAACACACACTGCAGCCTCCTCCAATAAGAAGGCGGACAGGGATTTAAGTGAGAAAGCCAAGCTCCTTTGAAGGGAGGAACTCCTTAGGCAAACTCCTTGATTGCCTTCCTGTATCCAAGGTACTGGTGCCAAAATGCACTTGGATTCCTGCGGCACACCTTGTGCTGTATCCCAGCAACTAGCCGGATGCAGGGCACTCCCAGCAGCCAACCAGGAGCAGGAACCTGCACACTCCACGTGTTCCCCTTCTGCACCAGCCTGCTCCCTTCAAGGCTTGTGAGCACACAGCTGAACTGACGGCATTGCCTTCACTTCAGCCCCAGCAGCCTTTCCTCCTTCAAAAAACCACAACAAACCACAGAACATAAAAATCCTACACACATCTACAGAATCAAATGGCACAGGCTAAAACATCAGTTTTTGCTGATGCTCAGAGCCAAGTCTCAAGGGAGAGTAAAGCTCCTCATCTTCTTATACCACACACATCCAAGAAGATCCATTCACAACCTGTGAATGCAACATCAGTTTTAATTTTCTGCAAACAAACTAACTGTTTCTGGCTTAAATTCCTCTGTTTTACACCACAAGCAAAATTCCCACATGCTTCCTTTTCTTAAGCTGTTATTTAGTGATTTCCCTATAACATTTATAAAGCCTAATTAATTAACTGTGAGGTCTTTCTTAATCAAGAAAGGATTAAATGTGCATTTTGTCTCTATCACAAGTCCTGGATGAGAGTTTACAATGGAGAAAAGCAGGTTTTACCAGATTTTCGTTATGCATACAGTGTTTTGCAAACATGAATGTTGCCTTTGAGAATAAGGAAAGTTGGTAAAAACAGGGAAAGCTATGGAACCAAAAATGAAAGATATTTCCTCCAAAATGACCTTAAAGGATGAGAAAGTTCAGCTTCTCAGCAGTGTGAGAATTCCATCCCCCATAAGCTATTCAAAACCAAGCAAAGTCCAAAATACAAATAAAACTTTTTACACAGAAAAAAACCTAAAATACGGACAAACAACAATACCCAACACTGCCCTAGTCAGTTTCTTTTTAAAATTATTTATTCAGAAGCTGCGGAGGCTTTTCATTTAATGGACTTCCCAATTACCCCTGTCAAGAGGCCAATCTTAGCACCTTATCTAGCACAGACCTTCCCCAAGTTCACCCAAGGCAGCAGATGCATTCCCAGCTTACACTCAGCTGCTCTAAGCTGTGGAATCTCTTCCCTTTCCCAGTATCCTTCCATGAGGAAGAGGAGACACTGGGCAAACACAAGTGGCTGCGGGACAAACTCAGGAGATAAAGTGAGAGCCTACGCTTAAGGAGTGGAATGAAAAACGTTTGGAGCAGTTTAAAAGAAGTGTTGAAGAACGGAAAAAGGATCTGGATCCCCATCACACCAAACAAGCCACGCTGGATATCAGCCACCAAAATTATTTGCTTTAGTTACCACTTAAAATAAACATGGCTAATTCCCACATACATTTCCAGAATTTATTGCCCAATTACAATAAATACTATTATCCAGTATATTTTTAGAGAAGGGAACAGAGTTATAATGGGAACCCAAGAGCTTTTTGTCACTGCTGTATGCTTTTACCCAGTTTGCCTTATGCAACCATCCCACAGGATCTCCACAAACAGGTCTTCCAGCTAATGACCACGACTTCTTGTAATAATGCCTGGAAGACACCAGAAAGAGAATATCCCACAATATACCACAGCAACTCAGCTCCTCTGAGGGCTAAACCAGAGTCATCATACTAATAAGCTGACTGCTATATATCCTATTAACACATGCCTCCAGAAAGCCTCCAAGTGTATTAGCACAGAATATCTTTAATCTGAAGAATCAAAGCAACGGAAAAAAGGAAAAGAAAACTTCTATTTGAAAAATACACATAGCAAAAAGATAAGCTTAAAGGACTATTTGTTCTGTATGAAAATACAGAATAAATCTATATCCAGGAATATGAGCTGGAAGCACCTTTGCTGCAGAAAAAGGGAAGAGGAATGTTGCTGGGAGGCCAGCTGCCAGCCTTCCTCAGGTAGCATTTTCCTGTGACCGGGCTGAAAGCCAGGATCAATGTGGCTCAGGATGGAAGGCTGCTGTAAGCAGGGTCTGGACCAGAGACCCAGCAATGCCCTGAACTGCACCCACACTCCAGGCACCCCAGGAATGCACACACTATTCAACACAGCGGGGATGATCTCCTCTCCCAGCAACAGACCTGAGGATTGCACAGGAGATCCTGGCAGATGCAGGAATGTTCCATCTTCCAGCATTACCACAAGCTCTGGGAACATGCTCCACAGCAGCCACAGCTGAAGGCATGCCTGCACAGTCCTTTGCAGGCAGACATGAACCCAGCTGAGCAGAGGCTGAGGGCTGAGTCCTGCCTCTGTTACAGCCAGAGCCAGCTGAAGCATGCTGGTTGCCTGTGGAGGACTTGATGCATTCCCCACATGCACACAAAATGCAGAGTCATCACAGCATCTCATACAATGGTGAGGTGAGGATGGAGAACCCCAACCCTTTGATGGAAATCCAGGCCAGGCTCTCTGGCTCCACAGCTCCCTGTGACAGCCTGGTTTTGAGGCAGTGCAGCCAGAGAGGGCAAGAGCTCCAAGACAGGGTGCTCCATGGGAACCTCGCTCAAGCTGTCTGACATCTCTGGAATTCCATGCACGTGGGAGACGGACACTTTTTGGTTTCACAAAGGAATCTAAACATCTAAAAGTGGTGCCTTCACAGCCCTGACCCCATGGGCCCTGGTCAGCCACAAGCTGAGAGCGGTAACTAGGGCTGTATCCAAGAATCCTGTGGTTCTAACTGATACCACCCTCCTCTGAAAGTCTCCCGTCACTCCGTTTGAGGATGATTCCCTGTCTGGGCTCCTTCTGCATCCCAATGTCACAAACTGGAGACGAGCATGGCTGCTTATGCCAGAGAAGAGGCTCTGGAAGGAAAGCGCATGGCTGGGATTGAGCAGGAGCAGCACTTTCAGGATTTTTTTTCTCACTTGAACTGCTCTGGGAGAAGAGATGGACTCTCTTAGCCGTCTGACATTTTTATGATTCACAAATACAAAGGCAAAGCTTCAGGTATAAACCCAGAGCTCATTGCAGCTATGCAGACGCAGGGAAGGGGAGAAACAAGCAGATTCTGCATAAACACAAGGCTGACCTCAACAAAACAAGTACGGGCCAGGACAATGTTATTTCCAAAGGCTGCACAAACAGGGCATCTGAAACAAACAGGGCAGCTTCTCCCATCCACAGCCTGAAGTGTGCCCAAAACACATTCTGAATAATCAAAACTAATCCCATAAACACACCCTGACCCTACATAAGCAGGGTGAACCAGCACACCCACGCCCCTGAACATCTCCTTCAGTCCCATCACCTCCCAAATTCCTCCTCTTAATTGCACAACCCAGGAAAAGTCAATTCAGCATCATACCAGTTTCTTCCCCTCCCAAGCTCCAAGCCAAAGGAGCATGGGAAGGAAAGGGGATGAGCATGACTGTTGCTCCTGGAGAGAGAGGAAAACAGCCCAGTGCTGGGGCCCTTGGCTTGCACAGTGGTGCCTTGAGACGACAGGACTGGGGACAGCGGGGGCACTCAGAGACAGGGCTGTGCCTCTCCCCGCAGCTGTAGACAGCACTGGTATTCTGCCACAGAAGATAATATTTAGGGAGCTTTTGGTCTTCCAGCAATGCTGGGGACTGGCTGACAGCTGCCACCACAGCACAGATGACAAGCCCTGACACCATGCCGGCCTCCTGAAAGGGAGTTATTCTTCAGGCTCTCATCTGTTTTGCTGATGCTGAGAGCACACACAGCCTCAGTCTCCACCAGCTCACGTCCTTCCACCCACTGCCTCAGCACTCACTGCAGTTATGAGTGGTTCAGAGCAGCTCTGGAGCTCCCACGCAGAACAACATGTTGCATCTCTGCTACAGGAGGAAGAGACACTCCAGATTTACCAGCAGTGACAGCACCACAGCAGGGAAGAGAAATTTAAAAAAATCTTATTCTGGGCAACATTTGTACCCAGTCCGTAAACTGAAAATAAGTGTTTAACTGCCATGGGCTGAGATTGAGTTAATTGGTTCTGTGGTTGAGGCAGTCAAAGCTGGCTTCCTGTGTGAGGACAAGCAAAATTCCAGGGGAGAAATCTCAGGGCTCAGAGACGCAACCACCAATTTGTCTCCTCCAGTGGAAGGCCATTTTCTGCATCGTTCCTTCCCAAAAAAGCATACGCTATAGATTCAGAAGAGCTGGCCAGCACAGGGAGAGGAAGGGCTGCCCCTGCTGGGTTGGCTTTCTGGTGCCTGCTACCAGCTTGGAGAAAAATCTGTCACTTGTGCTCCACACTGCATGGGGGATCACTTGAGTTTTTCCAGGCGAAAGGTAAAATAACTGAATAGCAAAAACAGACAAGGAGATTTAATCCTGGAACTTCCAAATAGTGCCACCTGCCCGGGCAAAAAAGAGAGCAGAGGGAATCAAGCCCATTTTTCACTGGAATTGAGCCATGGAAAGGTTTTCCTTGAGAGTTTGTTTAGAAGAAAATGTGCCTCTGCTTAGGACGTGCAACGATAAGACTTCTGGTCATGGAACACAGAGCTGTTCTCAGCTCACTCCTTAAGCCCATCTTTCACAAACTAAGGCATCACACTGGCCCCTCACAGGAAAGGGTGGGTTTAGGTTGTGCAGTCATTAAGTGAACCCTGAGCTTACAGAAAGCAGCAGCAACACATGAAGTTTATCACAACACAGGCAGTTATGGAAGGAACAGGCACCATCCAAAGGTTCCTCTCCTCCCACAGAGCTGGGAGCAGGTGACAAGAAGGCCGTCGTGTGTAAGCAGGTAGCACTCACACACAGCTGCCAAACTCGCCAGATCCTCCCCAAGCTCAGCAACTTGCTGAGACAAAGCAAATCCCATTGTCTATTTCCAGCGAAGAAGCTGCTATTCAGCTTTCCTCTGTATAAAGTGGTGGTTTTTTGGCAAGATCTTCTAAGGGACATTAATTTATAGTAAAGCTGCCAATACCAGCCTAGCTGTTAATCACTTACGTGAAGGGAAATCTCAGGACTGCATGTGGACAGCCATCCCCAACCATAGCTCACACACTGCTATGTACATGTGTCCAGTGCTCTCCGCCCTGGGCATCAGTATTCACACATCCCTGTCCATGCAGGCAATGGCAGTGTCCACACAGAACAATCAGCCAAAAGTTAGCTTTTCATGTTAAACTCTTATCCCAGCCCAACCTTGAGGCTGAGGACACCTGGTTCTTCTCACAAGAACTATTCAGTTTGGAGTCCACTGGCTTTGCACCTCCATGTCAGGCCATGGGTTAGTGCAGATAGTTAAGCAACAGCATTTTGTGAGGTCAATGGGTTTTATTTAAAAAGAGAGAAAGCAACAGATTTGGGAAAATAGAAGTCTTACAGTCTTGGTCTCACATCTCATCCCATTTACTCCCCTACGCATTTCCAGTCACTTCTCTGTCACTTTTTCTCCTTCCAGCTTTTCAAGCTCCTTCACAGCTTCTGCATTTCCTTGCTGCATTTCAAGCAACTTCTGGTGCTTGCACATGGTGGTTGGGCTGTTTTCCACTCAACATCCCAACATCCTTGCTAATAGTGCTAGTGTCTGCTCCAGTACAGTCACCACAGGTGCTAATTCACCACTGGCCACCCCAGGCAATGGAGAAGCTCTGAGCTTTAATGACAAAATAAAAGTATTCAATAAATGAACCAAACTTTATCAGTTCTCCTTCCCTCCTGGTGGTGAGCAGCTATGGGTCTCCAGAAGCAATGCCTGCAGCCCAAGACCTGAACACAGCCGTAGTGAGCCATGTTCTCAGAGCAGATCAGCAGAAAACTTAAGTCTCCAGGGTCTGAAGCAAATCTCTCTCAACACTACAGCCACAAAAACAGTGTTGAGCACCACTGGTGTGATCCTGCTGCCTCAGAGACAGCTTTCCATGGGCAAACTTCCTTTCATTTGCTTTTGTTGGTCATTTCCAACAGCAGCACTTGAAGGGAACGTTATTGTGCTGGAGACAGAGGCATTCTGGAGGACTGTACAAGGGAAGCGTGCATCTGGGGAAGTTTTCAAAACACATTATCCGAACCTAAAGTTTGCTACATTCCAGGACGTCAGTGTCAGCTGGACACTTATAAATAGCTTCACCAATCTGAATAGCATGACCCGTTGTGTATCAAAACCCTACTTCAGAGGTTTTTCCAACATTACTTCCTACTGCAAATACAAACAGCTGGTAAAAATAAGTGAATTTATCATCACCTTTGCTTAGCAATAACAAGCTACTCCCACATGGACTTCATGCTCAGGAAGCTGAAGTACAGTGATATAAAATGGCAACAAGAAACCTGTAAGTGCCCCAGAAAGAACAACTCAGAACACCTGAATCATGAGGTTTCCATGATACTGCTGGAGGAAAACCAGCTGAGACACATGCTAGGGGTAAAGGAAACAGCAGCTGGGACAGACATCTGCCCCACATCAAATGGAAACAAGATGCTGCTCTCCCATTCACCTCTGCCATATCCATGGTTCCAGGCAAAAGGTAAACTAAGATCATGAGATCACCAGACCTACCGTGCCTGCAGATCCCTATAAACTCATCCCAGCTCCCTGCACAAAGCAAGCAAATTTCTTCCTAATGGAGTTGGGCACTCAAGCCATGCTGGAGCCCAGCCATTTCCCTTTGGTGCCCAAAGGAGAGCCAAGCAACTTCAAGAGGTTTTTTTAAAAAGGTTTTGTTTTAAATCAAAGTGACAGAGTACTGATGTAAGTACACCAAGCATTCAAGTACCCACACCAAAGAATGCAAATTAATTTAATTTCCTCCAGAACTAGGCAATATTTTACATTCCTGTAACACCTATGAAAACCTGCACAGGCAACTGCAGGCACACCAAATTAACATTAAAAGTATTTTTATATGATACAAATGCAGAAAAGAATTGCAGTGAGAGAGTCTTGGTGTTTTCATTCTCTGCCACTGTCTTTACCTTAATCTACTCCTCCCAGAGCCTAGAACATTAGCTTCTTTAAATAAGAGCCCCAACTCAATTTTCCTTTATGCAGGTTTTAAGGCAGTTACAGTCTTGCAAATTCATTCTTGAGCTGGAAACTTTTGGGCGAGGATTCAAAGAAATGAAACAGGGTTTAAGATTCTTGGCAAAAAGTAGCTTACAGGGAAAACAGTAGCAGGGACTTGTTTGTGCTCAAATGGCATGCCTATAATTGAGACAGCAACCACTGCTGTTCCCATTTATTTAGTAATATCACACCAGACTTTTTTGACTTTGGAGAGCTATGCTATTTAATGCAGTAAAAATGTTTTTAGCTCTGAGAGCGTACAAGATGCAATACCAAGCTATTTAACGAGAACAGCCTTCCAACAAAAACAAAAAATTCAAGCTGTAGACAAAGAATAGTTTTGAGCCGACACAGATTTTAGCCAGATTGACTTCCGATAGCAGTTATACAACATGTGAGCTGCAGAGAGGCGGCGGTGCACAGGTCACGCTCCATATTTGCTGTGCAGCATTCCTCATACATAGGCTCAGGGAGCAGCCAGCCTCAAGGGTTTGCTTTACCCGTGTTTGAATCAGCGTGTCTCTCGCTGTATTATATACACACCGCTCAGTTACTATTGCAGAGTGTTTGGATACCAGTGGTATGTAAACAATTCGCATTTAGGAAGGTCTGACCCCATTTCTTGCCGCCCGTCTTTGCGGGGTGCTGCATGCCTGCAGACACACGGATCCGGGTACCCTTTGTGACCATCCTGGGCATCCCGGCAGGAGTCCCCGAGCATGGCGGTGCCGGTTCCAGCACCAGAGGGGGCTCCGAGGCCCCGGAGCCCTCCACCCACCGTTTCCTCCGCCCACAGTGCGGGCAGGACCTTCCCGCAAGGACTTTCCTCGCACCCACCACGGGCACCGGCATCGACCTGCTCCCTCCCCAGCTCCCCCCCGCCGCCGCCGGGGTCCCGGAGGGGGCCGGCGGGGCAGAGGCCGCGCATCCCCCCTGGTGTCCTGTCCCCACCACCCACTGGGTTATTCCCCCGCCTCCGAGTGACAGAGAAACCCCAAGTTGTGTGGTCGAGGGAAGCGCGTACGAGAGCGGGGCGGTGCTCACCGAGAAACGCTCCAGGTCGGTGGCGGCCATGACCGAGACTGGCGCGGCTCCGGCGGCGGGAGCGCTACTGTCGCTGCCCGCCGCGGGTGGATGCGGCTGAATGGATCCAATATGGCCACTTCCTGGAAACTCCCTCCGCCCGCCGCAGGCGCCGCCCGCCCGCAGGACCGGGGGAACCGAGGGGACGGGCACCGGCGGGGCGGGACGGGCACCGGCGGGGCGGGACGGGGTGGGGGTCAGCCCTCCCTCGGCCGGCGCGGAGGTCCCGCCACCCGCCGCCCTCAGCATGGCACCCTCGGCCGCGGAGGGGAGTGGAACCGGGGAACAGCGGTTGGGCTGCCCCGGTGGGCGCCCACCGCCCCTACTAGGGGTCAGCTGTCGTCTGGAGGCTAGCACATGGCACGGGTGGCCCTGGCAGGAGAAGGGAGCTGTGAGCGCCGTACAGCACTGCACGGGGCAGCTGCGAGCCCGAGTGCGGCTGCGGAAGGGCCAGGAGCATCCTCTGCAGGGGTCACACAGACCCATCTCCCCATCTCGGGAAGGTCTCCAGCGTTCAGCGTGCTGGAAGAACAACACATTCCACAGGGCAGCGGTGCCTCTGCACCGAGGTGCTTCCATAACACGCGGGAGCCACACCAAAGTGGCAGCCACAGTGTGGGTTTGAGCCGGGCCACGAGAGCTCACGGCCATTAACGCTGCCGGTGTTTATGATAGTTTAAAGTATGCAACAGAGGGCTGTCGAGTCTTTCTTCATCGTTCCTTCCCACCAAAGGCACAGAGCTAAGGCCACCGCCAGTCTCTGTAACGCAGACACTGGTATTTCACGAGCTGTTAGCACAGAGCGGTTTCTATTGCTTTCTGGTGCCCTCTGCTGCAGTGCAGCTACCCAGGAACAGCTCACCAGAGCCACGTGTGCTCTCGGTCGTGCTGCTGGGTCAGTAGACCAGACCTGCACCGCTAATCTCTCTGTAGCCCTGGTTTTGTCTGAGGCTTTCCCCTCTGTCCCTGCTATGTCCTCACCTTTCCTCCTCATCCTCTCTCTTGGAGCAATCCACTCTTCAGATTTGGAGAGCTGAGTTTGGTCAAAGAGACCAAATACTTCTGCCTACAACGCTCTTTGCAAGGAAGGGACTCATGAGGATCATTTTGAACCCCGCAAGAAGAGAATTCCTCTTACCACTACACACAGGAGTCAAAAAAAAGCAGTGTGAGCACAAAAATGGAGCAGTTACTGTGCATGTTCTGAGGGCCCAGCAGAAATCCCCCAGCAACTTTGGGGAGTCACAGAGCCCTCTCTCCTTTGCTCTCAGGCAGCATCTGCTCAGCTGAGCTGCTCAAAGCCTGTCCTCAGGGCTGCTACTCCATCAGTGCACACACCAGCCACAGGGCAGTCACTGAGTCACTGGGTTACAGCAGGTGTCCGTATTTTACATCTCCACATCTTTGATTCTTCCTAAGCCTCCTTGTGTTCCACCTGCACAGTGCTGCAGGAGCTCTGGGAAGCACTGTGCATCCAGAAGGGCACGGTGCTTATGCTGGAGTAATAATACAGGATACAAACTCAAATGTAGGTAATTGAAGAGAGAGGACAAGAGTTAGAGGGATCAGAGATTAGGAAGAAGGTTGTGTTCTCCCTTTAAGCAATTTCAAGGCATTTTCTGAGATGGTGTAATCCAAATTATTTGCTTTTTGAAATATGATAGATCTAGTGCAGGTCAAAGGAGCTGTTTTTCTCTTTCCTGAGCAGACTGCCTACAACTAAATTAATTCTAATTAATCCATGTATTAGCTGTGGATAAAGGCAGGTTTTTAAAAATGTACTTTTCTAAAAAGGTCATTGCTGAACACCTTCTGTTTTAATTTATTTTCACCAAAAATTACCAAAACCACCCCCAACATTTTTCATGTCACAGTCACAGTTCTTAATGTTGCCAGGGACAGCAAAGCTGTCCTGCTGGTCCCTGCTACCTGAAGGCAAGCCTGAGCAGTGTTGTAAGTTTGCTGAACCTTTTATTAATTTATCCCTGTGAGTGAAATGTTCCTGCAGACCAGACATTCACTTTATCACCTTGTTTCTTTGGCCGATTCCCAAAGGTTCTCCAGTTCTCCCTGGCTCCTTCAGCAAAAATGTGGAAGCTAAAATCTGCCATTTTTGGTGTACAGACGTAAGTCAAACAGTTAATACAGAAGCAGAGTTAACTTTCCAGGCTGCTTTTATATATCACAAAGAAGCAAAAATAAGCGGATAAAAAACCCTGAAAGTTCTGGTTTTGTTGGGTTTTGTTGTTGTTTTGTTTTAGGGTTTTTGTTTTGTTTTGGTTTTTTTACTTTACAATCAGCTTTGTGAGTCCTTATTTAAGACAATGTAAAACTCTTGCTTAGCACATGCCTAAACGCCTTAATGCCAGGTACTTTTGGAGAAACAATTGACTTTGATTCATTAAGAGCTCTATTCCCTGACAATAAAGTGCACAATATAACAAGACAACAAGGCTCACGAAAGCTGATTCCCAAACAGCTGCTGCTTTCTGAGAGCTGCAGGTCAGATGCAAAGATTCTCAGCACAAAAAAAATTGTGAGACATTGCAACAAATCAAGAGCCAACACTGCTGCCTCCTGGCTCTAAGCTGTGCTGCTCAGACCTCCTGCAGCTGAGGTCCTCGACAGAGGAAGTTTCCAGTAGTGCTGCCACCAGTGTGGGGCAAGATCTCTGTGACAGCAGAGCACTGTATAAAAGCTCACAGTTATTTTTAAACACCTTGTTATTTGAGAAAGCACACTATTTCTAATGCCAATTCAAGAGAAATCCCTGCTGATTTCAAAAGGTTCAGTTGCATAAAAACTGCTTCAAGAGAAGTGACTTGGATTTGGTGACTCCTTTAGCTGCTAATTGTTATGCAAATTATTCCTAATAGCTCCGTAATTAAATGTATATTCTAGTGCTGGATGCTCCTGCAAGGACTTTAAATTTCGTGGAATATTTGTACCTGCTAAAACCACGGTGAATTTAAGACGAGCTGTGGATTTTTTTACAGGTGAAGACCTGGGGCAGAGAGCACAAAGGACTGGAGAGGCACAAATGTGTCCCTGGAATCTCTTTGTCTTGAGGAAAGCAAGGGAAATGCCCGTCTCTGCATGGATGGTGGCATTGCAGCAGCACAGTTCTGATGGTGGGGAGATCAGCAGGAGGTGCTTTACCTCTTCACATTGTGAGCACAGGTATAGGCAATGAAAGTGGAGAGCAGTAAATGCTATCACAGCCCCTTTGATTTGGTAGGCAGACACAGAGAGCAAAAGATCATCCCACCTGCCACATGAGTACAGCAGCAAGACCAAGGCCTTTTGAGGATGGCTCCAACTTTCAGGGCTGAAAATACCCCTTGATTTTTAAATCCAGGTGGTGCAGATAAACAGATCTCCTTCAGGGTTTTCAACACAGGCCAGAGGAAACAGCTTTTGGATAAATATACATTTCTCACTGTGTGTCCTGGAGATTACTAGAAATCGAGTGGTTTATAGCTACTCTTTCAGCATTAACGCCACCAAGCACCTTATTAAATTTTCATTGGAGCTGACAATATATGGAGCTCATAAAGCATTTATACAGAAGTCCTATCTTTTTAACCTGGAAGTCAATAGGAGCTGTAGGTCCATGTCCGTACAGAAACAGACCCCAAATTTCCCTGCTAAAGTGCAGCAGAGGGTAGATTTAGGTGAGGTAAAGAAATTCAGTCAAATTAAATTTACTAAAGAAACAGATTTTATTCCGCAGCTGAAAGATCGGTCACACAGAAAGCCATGATCGGAAAAAAGGTCAGCCCCGAGCCCGGGATCGGTGCTGGGTGAACACAGATCTGACCTCTATCACGTCAGATCCCCAAGTTCACGAATGTCGCTTAGGCTGGTTCCTTCTTATACAGTTCTTGGGCAGAGTCCGAATTAATTCTATTCTTCTCACAATTTAGCATATTCATGATGTTTTCTTGTCCTGAAGTTGGACTGCACAAAGCCTTTCCTGGGTCTGATGAATTGTCCATCTTGGATGATGAATGGTCCATCTCTGATTCCTGGAACAGTTATTCTTAGTTCCCATTCGGAACAGTTATTCTTAGTTCCCGGAATGGGATACTCCTTTAACGACTCCGAGATTTTAATCAGTTTCATCATCGTCCAAATTATCACCCAGGTGTGGTGTTAATAGCTCCAGATAAGGTCTACCTCCACCCGGAGATAGACTTTTTCGTATACTGTTTAGTTCCTGGCCTATTGTCTTCTCTGCTGCTGCCAAGGCTTCCAACATTTTCTCCGTCCCCGTCCTGGGGTTTGGGCTCAGGCATTTTTATTTGTACAATTAATATATATATTTATGTACACAAGCACTAATTAACAATTTCATTTATAACATAGGTTAGCTACTAGAAGAAAACTCCTCCCTGTGAGGGCAGTGAGGCCCTGGCACAGGCTGTCCAGAGAAGCTGTGGATGCCACATCCCTGGAAGCATTCAAGGCCAGGCTGGATGGGCCCTGGAACAACCTGGTCTAGTGGAAAGTTTCCCTGCCCATGGCAGGGAGGCTGGGAGCTTTAAGATCCCTTCCAACCCAAATCATTCCATGAGTCCATGATTCTGTTACCACACTGAACCTCATGCCAGGTTTGCATTATCCTGGTAAAATCCCATCAAGTTTGCAGGTACCATCTGAAAAACAGAGGATGTTTGAGATGAGTCCTTGCATCAATCTGTGTGAAACAAGCAGTATTTAATAAATACAGACTCTGAGATACACAGAAAACTCTGTTTGAACGGCTGCTGTTAAGAAACGTCTTCTGAACTGGTTACTGAGGTCCTTGAGTTAGAGATGAATCCTTCTCATTTATGAGAAAACGCCTTTTATCTGTAAATAATCAGCACCCCCACCTCCCCCCAGCTGCCCCTTCACAGACTTTTGCTCAATTGTTTACCTATGGAAGGTTACTGCATTTCTCCATGGAACAAAGGAAGAGCTATTGCTATCCCTGACAATGTGTGGTCTTTGTTTCACATGAAAATATCAACAAGAAAAGTGGTAAATCATGGGCCTTGTCATCCTGTTTATTCAGGGAACGCTGATTTCATTTTGGAGGAAAGTAAGTTTTCCTCGAGATAAGAGTCCCATCTGTAGTCATTAGCAGCTAAGCTTCGCCTTTCTGCAAAGCAGCAGCAGCCTGTCTGACTGGGACTATCCTCCACATTCCCTTTTCTTCCTCTTTTGCTTTCCAGCCTGGCATCTCATCTTCCCTGCGGCTCTGAGACTATCATCCAGGGAAGAGCAAGACCTAGGGTACCATTTCCTTCAGTTTTGGGCAGTTGAAACTTCTTTGCTTTGACTAGATACTGTGCTTGATCTCCCACTTTATTCCTGGTTTTGTGTGGTGTGGATAATTAGTCATATAACCTTTACCTTCCTCCTCTGAGGGGGTGGGAAAAGCTCCCAGGTTCACTATGCAGTTTACTTCACTCTAATAATGTGTCTCGGTTTGAAAGACAGGTGTCTGCCAAGGAAGGCAGGAGCCTCCCTTGAAATGGAAACTGTAACCCCCTTCCCTCCGAATTATTATAATTTTTAAATTAAGGGGCTTTCAGGCAAAGGTATGAGGAATAGGAATAACAGTTCTTTACTAATATATATATGTGTGTATATATATATATAACAAGTCAAACAAACAACAATAACTATGGCAGTAACAGCAAACAATCACAAACCCAGTCCCAGCCTTCTCGGCTGTCAGGCCCTTTCCCCTTGGGTGCAGTTCTGCTCGCAGCCGGCAGGGGCGCTGGCGGCTCCCGGTGAGCAGGGCAGGTGCGATGGTTCCCCCGCGGCTGCAGGGGGCGCTCTGGAGCGAGCTCGGGAAACACGCGGCACCGGTGCCCTGGGATCCCGGGAAGGGATGGGACAAAGGCTTCACAAACCCCTGGGCAGCCGATCCCGGTGTCCAGCTGGACCCTCGGGAACAGCAGGCTGGAATGGCAGGCTGGAACGGCAGGCTGAAAGAGCAGGGACAAGCACAAATCCCGGGTGGCAGACGAGATGTATCAAACTCCGGAGCTGCAGCGGGAACCCCGAGAGGTCCCGACAGGCAGGATGTGTGGGGGCTACAGAGTAGCGAGGGCTCGAAGGAACAGCGGGGGCAGAGCGGCCACGGCCCGGCTCCCAGTGGGGCAGGGAAAAGCGGGCTTGGGATCTCGGGGTTTTCCCCAAGGCACCCGAGCAGATGGTGAAAAGGTCCCTCTTTTAGTAAGGTGGGGTGTTAGGGTCCTGGTGCAACAGCTGCTCCAGCGAGCAAGCCCCACTCATGGTAGAAGAAAGGCAGCAGAAAGCAGAAGCCCGCAGCAGCAATGAGCTCCCTCCACAATGATGGCAGCCCTCCTCTCTCTCCGGATGCCGGGAGAACCAGAGAGCTAGGGGATGTACCCAACCCCTTTTTCCCAATTCAAATCTCGTGGTATCCCCTGCCCTACACGAGAAAACCCCAGGTGAAAGAGAGTAGCCAGTTGCACCCTACCTCCTGTGGCCAGGTCTTTTGTTTCCCCTAAATATCCAGCAATTTGTCCCCCCAGGCAACATGTATGGGGAAAATTCTTTAAGAGAAAAAGAAAACAAAAGGAGAACTCCTAAAACCCCAACATAACAATAATTTAAGTTTCAGAAACTTCTTCACAGGAAAGGTAACTCTCATCAGTCACATGGTTATAAATAGAGGCCAGCTGTCTACAGCCTATGATGCAGAAATAGCAAACTGCAATATTTGTGTTTAAAAAAGTAGTAGTAAATCAATTTAATCATGGGCTTCTGTACATTGTTTTTGTCTCAGCCAGTAAATGAAAAATATCAAGACAGTTGCCTTGAGATCTCCCACAAAGCAACCCACAGTATTCTGTAAATAGCCCAACAAGAAATATTTGCTTTGTAGGTTTTCAGTGACACAGAAAGAGACAAAACTTCTCACGCTTTTTTAAGGCTGGAAATTTTGGATGACTGATGAGTATAACACCCATAATGTTCCAGGATTTTATTATCTATAACATTCATTCAAATGGTTTAATTTCTGCACCATAATCTGATCAGTGTGACCAGCACTCAGCAGACTAAGAGGGTTCATTGGGAGCTGGTCCTCTGATACTTGGCACTCATCCTGAATGGTGGGCAACCAAAGGGCACCAACAGCTAAAGGGAAAGGCTGGCAAACAGGATGTACCCTGTGCTGTGGTCTGGAACTGGTACAGGTAAGTAGCCAGAAGTGTTGTTTTCTTATGTCAGATAGTATAGGAGGTTAATGTGTTAGGTTACTAACACCCACTGAAAGACTGTGAAAAGGAGCACAACCACATGCCACGGGTTGCCAGTGAAGAGAGTGGTGTGGAACAGATGGCTGGAGGCATTACCTGGGCAAAGAGGTCATTGTGTCAGGGCAGTTAAACCAGAGAAACAAGTTCAGACTTTGCACGGTATGAGGTACACATGTAAACATCCTGTCTCCTCTTCTATGACCTCCTGGGTATGTGTCCTGCTCTGCAGCCATGGGGAATGCCAGGATCTGCAGAGGGGAACAGTCTCAGTAATTCCCCTCTTTTTGGACCTTGACCCAGTGCAAGACCCCAGAGAGGCTTGGCTGCATGGGTGCAGAGCAGTGAGGTGTCCTGGGAGCCTGGTGCAGGGAGATCCCTCTGCAAGAATGGCGCTGGGCTGACGATAAGGCAGGTGGGGTGTGACAGCACCGTTGTGGGTCTCAAAGGATACAGGGGTGCAGGGGTGTGATGCTGTGCAGGCAGGGAAGGAGTGCAGTGAGCTTGAGAACGCCCCCCCCCCACCCCCCTGCTTGAACCAACTCAAGCAACTGGAGCAACTTCTCCCTTAACATTTGTAACATAAGAAAATGTTTTTTAAAAGAGCCTGTTCTTCTGAATCATTTTCCTTCCTCGCTCTCAGTTGCAGATATGAACTATAATCCTAGGGTATAGCTGGAAGTTTGCAATGCAAAAAATCACAGACTGCTGAGATTTTCTTACACCTGCAAGGGATTCTAGTAAGGATCTGAACAGTGAAAGCAAGGCACAGCAATTAGCATTTGGATGCAGGGTCATTTTTAGCTCCCTACACAGGGCAGGCAATGGCCATGAGCTATAGAGCATTGCACTGCTCAAGTGGCTGCCTCAGCGAGGGCAAGGTTGCTCTTTAGGCCACATGAAAAGGCAGTAATAGGAGGTGTACGATTGACATTGTATTGGGTTGACCCTGAGTTGATGGACAGTCTTTAAGACCAATTACGCTTCTCACAATTTACATATTTAAACCGCACAGAAAGGCGGGACTTCCCCTTTTGGTCGGAGCTCACCTGCTGGAAGGTGGGGGGGGCTCCGAGCCTCCCGGCCCCGCCGGGCCGGGCCGGGGCCACTGCCCTTTTCCCCCTTTCCCAATGCTGCGGCACGGACCCTGGGTGGCTGGGGGGGACTGCCTCAGAGCCGCAGGCAGCTCAAACCAGCCATGGACTGCTCACAGCTAAACCCATCCAGCGCGGCTTCTGGGGACCGGCGGGTCTCTCTCCTCTCCATGCGGAGCCGGCGGAGTCAATGGGAGCCGGCAGAGCCTCCTGTCTGCAGCCAGCACACTTCGTGCTGAACTGAAGAGGACACCACGCAGCCAGCAGCACAAAGGGAGCGAGGCTTTCCCCACCGTAAAGGCTGAACAAGAGCACCCTTCAGCATGGCGGCGTCAGAGTCAGAGAGAAAGAGAAGTGAGTCACGTGGGACGGAGCTGAGCATGGCGACGGGAGAAAAGAGGGCGGTGCCGCGATTCTGGCGCGCAGCTTAAAAGAAACCTTCTTGCATGCCGTGGTAAGAAACTGTAATACCACAAACTGTTTGTCTCTTTAATCCATTTGAAGAACATGGGGGGATAGAGTATCTTCGTGTGCCTGTGAAGATTGTGAAGAATGCCGATGCCAGGCTATATAGTAGTAAGAGGCTGCTAGAGACTTGTGGCGAAGAAGAGCCTTTGTGTGCAGGCCAAGAGAACTTATCCTTAAAAAGATGAATAACCCCATGTGATGGCCCATGTTTTGCAGTGTGAAGGAACTGTGAGATTTTTCATGGGAGAGATGTTCTACACACAGCAGATTGATTGTTTCCGGGCGGATCTGCTGTTGGTGGCAGTTTGGGAACCACGTGCAACTGAAGGAAAAACCCTTTTTTCCCTTAAGCATAAGAGAGAGGCTTTTCAAGAACTGGAACACTGACTAACATCCCATGTTCTGTTATCCCTTGTGTGAGCTAGGTAAAAGGAGAGAAGTGCTGGGGGGGGGGGGGGATTTGCTTTAATTTTGTTTTGTTATTGTCTCTTTACTTTTAATTCTATTAGTAATAAAACTCTTTCATTGTACTGCAACTGTTTAAGGTTTGTGCCTGCTTTGCTTTTCTCCTGATTCTTATCTCACAGAAGGAAAATAAGTAAGTAATGAATATTTTGAACCAAAACCACTACATTTAATTGGTGTTTTCTGCCCGGTTTCGAACTCAACCCGCTACAGACATAGAAACACAGAACTACTACAAGAATATTACACACTATTATTATGTGAAAGAGCATTAGAGCAGCAAAATTATTTTGAGGAACTGGTTCAGCACCAGCTCATTAGCAAATGATGAAATAGTTTTACAGACATTTGCACAAAGATGGAGAGAAAAGGGGAAAGAATGCCAAATGCAATCTGTGGGAAGAGGCTCTTCTACCCTCAGTAAAAGGTTTGAAGAGGCAGAAGGGAAGTCAGCATCAGCGAGGAGGACATACCTCACATTGCCTTCAAATTGTAGACTTTGGCGCAGACTGATCATAGAATCATTAAAGTTGGAAAAGACGTCCAAGATCATCAAGTCCAGCCTTTGACTAAACACCACCTTATCTACTAAACTATAGCACTAAGTGCTATGTCCAGTCATTCCTTGAACACTTTGGGGATGGTGACCCCACCACCTCCCTGGGCAGACCATTCCAGGGTTTGAAATCTTTACCGTAAAGAAATTCCTTCTGATGCCCAAATTGAACCTTCCCTGGTGCACCTTGAGTCCATTTCCTCTTGTCCTGTCACTGTTTGCCTGCAAGAAGAGGCCAGACCCCACTTTGGTACAGCCTCCTTTCAGGTATGTGTAGAGTGATAAAGTCTCCCCAGACTAAAAAGGTCCAGCACCTCAATGTCCTTCCTGAACTGAGGGGCCCAGAACCGAACACAGCACCTGCAGTGTGGTCTCACCAGCGCTGAGTAGAGGGGGACAATCACTGCCCTGGTCCTGCTGGGAACACTATTGCTGATACAGGCCAGGATACCACTGGCCTTCTTGCCTACCTGGGCTCATGTTGAGCCACTGTCAACCAGCACCTCCAGGTTCTTTTCCACTAGGATGCTTTCCAGCCACTCTGCCCCCAGCATAGAGCTCTGCAGGGGGTTGCTGTGGCTTAAGTGACCTCTCACTTCACCTTGTTGACCCTCCCACCATCTGCCTCAGCCCATTAATCCAGCCTGTCCAGATCCCTTTGCAGAGCCTTCTTACCCTCCAGCAGATCAGCACTCCCACACAACTTGGTGTCACCTGCGAATTTACTGAGGGTGCTCTCCAGCCCCTTGTCCAGATCGTTAATAAAGATATTATTATACAGGACAGGGCCCAATACTGAGCTCTGGGGAACCCCACTAGTGACCAGTCACCAAATGAATGTGGCACCATTCACCACCACTCTCTGGGCCCAGTCATCCAGGCAGTTTTTAAGCCTTTAGAGAAGAGTGGGCTCCAAGCTGTGGGCTGCCAGCATCTCCAGGAAAATGCTGTGGGAAACAGTACTGAAGGCTTTGCTGAAGTCCAGGTAGACTACACCCACAGACTTCCCCTCATCCACTAGCCAGGTCACTTGGTCATAAAAGGATATTCCATTTTATTAAGTTCTAAAACAGTGAAAACAACTCCAAATCTATTTGTTTTTTCTTATCCATCCTCATACAGTTACTTTTATCTGTCTTCATAACACTCTGACTGTTCACTCTGTTCTCAGTCTCTCCTGCTCTTTCTTCTCCTAGACAAACTGTTCAGGCATCAGTTTAGTGATCTTAAGTGCAACACTCAGAGGAGGAGAAAACAAGTTTGCAGGCTGAACATCTGTGCAAGAGGTCCTCAGTCCTCCTACTTTGCCTGGGGAAAAGCATTTGTCTGAGATTTATTTTCTCCTGTAGAGCAGAGAACAGTAATGTTAAATGCTTAAGCACAAGTAATTGATAAGACAGCAGAGACAGCTTCTCTATAAAAAGAGAAGCTCTCTCTTCTCCTGGTGGACATGAACAGATGCAGCCATGCTGTAAGTATTTCACTGTTTAAATAGACATGTACATCTACATTGTTGATGCAATATAGGTAAAAGACACAGATAATAATGTATGATTACATATATACATATGTATGATAATACATAGTATCATATAGAGGTGAGTATATTTCAGAAGACTGACCCATCCACCCATCTTCTAATTTTAAGGCATCAGCCTCTTGCCCAGCAGGATCACAGGTCCTGCAGAATACCTGAGGCTTTTCCAGGAATGGAGACCGAACCTTGCAGAGTGATTTCTACCCAATGCTGCTCCACTTACTTGCTACTGAAACAAAACAAAAAAGCAAAACAAAACAAAAAAGAACAACCAAAAAAACCCACCCCAAACCAAAAAATCGTTTCAGGAAGCTGGAAGACGAGTAAATGGATGAAGGGTTCGGTCCCACCCGAGGAGCCTCCGTGCCCTCCCTCCTGCTCTCACTCACTCCTGGATCGAGGCCGGGTCCGTGTCAGCCGCCGCCCGGTACCGCCGCTCCCCGCGCCCACTGCCCGGACCGGACCCTCCCGGCAGCCGCCGCCCCGCGGGCGGGGCGAGACCGGCGCCGCTGCGCTCCGTGGGCGGGGCGGGGCGGCCCGAGCACCTCCGCGGGAGCGGTCGCGGGGGAGTCGCTGGCAGTAGCAGGTGTCTCCCGCCCGCGAGCCCTGGCCGTCTCTGCAGGCTCCCGGCATCCTACGCTGCGCCGAGGCGGCGGGCGCGGCGGCAGCTCCACCACCACCACCTGTGGCGGCGGGATGGCGGAGCTCGACATCAGCGCGGAGGCAGTGATGGGCTTCCTGAGGGAGCGCGGCGGGCGGGTGTGCAACACCGAGCTGGTGAGCGCCTTCCGGCCGTTGCTGGAGGCCAGCGGGCCCGGTGCCGGTGCCGGGGAGGCAGAGGGGCGGGCGGCGCGGCGGGAGCAGTTCAAGGCGGCGGTGAACGCCGTGGCCACGGTGAAGGAGATCGACGGCGTCAAGTTTGTGGTGCTGAAGCGGCAGCTGCGCGCTGCCCCGCCGGCGGGGGTCGATGCCGGCGCCCCTGTCCCGATTTCCTTCCCCGACTCGGACCCCGTCGGGACGTCCCCCGAGGAGCCGCCCGGGCCGCGGGCCG